>NC_090439.1:1196743216-1197351953 GCF_031143425.1 Pleurodeles waltl
GTATCTGATGAGGGCAAGATCCTAGCCCCACACTTTCTAGAGAAATGTGTGCAAGTACAACTTCCAAATACCATCAAGAAACTGCAGTCATTGCTGAGTTTCTTCATGTTTGGCACAACTTACATTCCAGAATATGCACAACCAATAAAACCTCTTTATGATTTAATACGTCCAGACTTTTCAGGTAAACATTTGACACTACAACACATGCAAATTCTCAGATTATAACAGACTCACATGCTTGGGGCCAAACAATTACTCACATGCGACTACAAAACAAACTTGGCAATCAGGGTTAGTTCCGGTGGCATCGGGTTCACCCATGTCACATTTAATGAGGGTGATATGGTGCACAGAGCATTTGTACTCCAATGAAGAACAACATTTGGACCAACAGAAAAAAATCTGACTGCGGTTTCTGATGGCTGTCATAAAAGATAGGCAACTTCCCAGGGGAAACTAATCATGTTGTCACCCTGATACCAGCCCTAGAGGCTGTTACAAAAGCAAGTGTTTCAAACACAAGAGCACTACATCCACACTGGATTCAATGGGCATCCTCCCCGATGGCAACTTATGTTAAGTATGTTTTTGATCTAAAACATAAGACCCAATAATTCCTTCAATATGAACTTGAGTACCCCATGTCCACTAATACCTTGCCTCTTGATCAATACAGAATCATCGTTTATAGTGGTGGTTCAGCACAACCAGCTGTGGGTACCGTACACCAATACTCTGCTGCTTGTGCAGCCATCAGCGGACTAATGAGGGATGGTGAATTCCAACCTCTACACATCTACAAGCAGACCCTAGGAGACAGCACAACACAACGTGAATTCCACCCTCTACACATCTACACGCAGACCCTAGGGGACAGCACAACACAAGGTGAATTCCACCCTCTACACATCTACACACAGACACTAGGAGACAGCACAACACAATGTGAATTCCACCCTCTACACATCTACACGCAGACCCTAGGAGACAGCACAACACAATGTGAATTACACCCTCTACACATCTATACGCAGACCCCAGGAGACAGCACAACACAACGTGAATTCCACCTTCTACACATCTACACGCAGACCCTAGGAGACAGCACAACACAAGGTGAATTCCACGCTCTACACATCTACACGCAGACCGAAGTGCACTCTTAAAGATGCCCCTAGGGCACAAGCCGGCACCTTCTCCGTTGCAGTCATTGCCACGACTCAAGCTGCCTAGAGAGGATGAGAACTATGGCTCTCCAACGCCTCCCAGGAGACTGCTGCCAGAGGTCCAGCCTGTCGGGGGTGGTGGCCCACACAGGTACGTGGGAGGGAACAGAGTGTTGTCTCCACGCTGGGGCATTCTTTTTCTGGCATTTCTCCCTGCGGTGGCAATCAGGAGTGCCTCTCTGATCATCTTATATCCCTTGCTAGTCAGGAGCTGAGCCTCAATGGAAGTTCCGCCTGGCAGAGGGTTGCATGCTTGATGCAGCTTCCATGAGTGCCTACTTTTCAGGTGCAAAATACCTCTGTGAGATCCTCAACAGAGGTCCCTGATCCTGCTAGAGTGGTTAGATTCTTTATCTCATTACCTGCAATCGGCATGCATTGGCACTGCGTTCTGTGTAATATAAGATGACCATCATTGGTTTATGTGGTCCCCTGATTCATGGTGGTATGATATGAGGTATATTCTACAGGGCGGTACTGAGCAATGTATAGAGGAATGTTTCCATGATTGGTGGCGCAGAGTGATATCTGGGTATTCATGATAATGTGTATTCTATGATATGTTCATTCCTGGTAATAATGATGACCTGACTACTGCTTGTGTTGCAGAATACCAGTAACCTATAAGTTTATTGACTACTGCTTACTTTTGCAGAGTACTAGTAACCTGTGTGATGTTCTGACAACTGCTTGTGTAGCAGGGTATTACTAATACATGTTGCTTTTGGTCTAATGATGTTTTATGCAATACAATTTATTTTTAAATACTCGGATGTTGTGATGTATTTATTGTATCGCGTGTGTTGTGTGTGTTGTCCAAACACTTTATACATTGCCTCTGGGATAAGCCTGACTGCTTGTGTCAAGCTAACAAAGGGTTGATCGGGGGTATCTTGGGTGTGTAACTCCTTTGCCTTGACTAGAGTGTGTGGCTTCTGCCTGGCTTAGGTGCATACCTCAGACAACCAGAAACTCCAGTTCTAACAACTTTCAAGGGTGGCAATCCCTTTGAAGCTCACAGGCATGGAAGTGCACATTCCTGGGGGAGAAGGTGTAACACCTCTGCCCAGGAAAGGCTTTGTTTTCTGGTCCCAGCGGAATATTGCTCATGTACCTATGCCCACACATGCATTATAGTGCAATCTGCCTTAGAGCTGTGAGACCTTCCAGAAGGGTGACTTACCAATATTACATGCAGTGGATAGTGGACAGGTCCCATAGGCTTTGTGCCATGTCATATTTGCATTTTAGGTTTGCACCAGGACACTCAGCATGCAATGGCAGGGCTAAGTGCACTTGGATGCAGGGTCCTTGAGGGTGACACAAGCTGTGCTGCTGCCCTAAGGGGCACACTCTTAGTATCCCATGCACTGGATGCATAAGTACCATTTATTAGGGACTTATAGTAGCAGATAAAGGTTTTGCCAATTGTTACAATGCATCAAAACAGTTTTTGGGATGAGATCTGGCCCTGGGAACCTGTTTAGCAGTGGACGAGGGCACTCACAACTTTGAAACACATCATATACCAAGCAAAATGTGGGGGGCTTACTGTGTCAAAAGAGGCACTTTCTCACAGTATCCCTCCAAAGGAAAGACAATGAGACTGCCCTTTCCCTAGTGAGTGTTTATCATCTAAGTGGAAGAATCTGGAAAGGCCATCTGCATTAACATGCACAGTCCAAGGTCTGTGTTCCACTTTAAAGGCCATTCCCTGTAGGGATATAGACCACCTAAGCAGTTTGGGAATTTCACCTTTCATTTGTTGGAGCTATCTGAGAGGCCTGTGATATGTTTTAACTACACAACTTTGGCCTCAGCTTCTTCAAGGCCCCAACCACAGCAAAAGCGTCCCTCTCTATGACACTCCATTTCTGTTCCCTTGGCAGTAGTCTTCTTCTTATAAAAGCAATAGGCTGATAATGTCCATCATTATTTTTCTGGGCTAGGATTGCTCCTTCCCCAAGTTCTGAAACATCATTTTGGACAATTAACTGCTTGGAGTAGTCTGGAGCTTGTAGGACTGGAGAAGGGCACCATGCATCATGCAGTGTGCAAAAGGCCTTTGACAACTCAGTGTCAAGTTAACCTTTCTGGGCATTTTCTTGGACGTCAATTCTGAGAAGGGGCATTATAGTGCCAGAATCCTTCACAAATCTCCTATAATACCCAGTCAAGCCAAGGAATGCCCTGACCTGAGTCTGGGGTTTGGGAGTTTCCCGTGCCAAAATGGTCTGGATCCTGGGGTCAGTAGCCATGACAGGTTGGGGTAACCAGAGTCACCTAATAGCCACACACGGTGCCTCTAGAGTTGACCCATCACATAAGGGATGCTGCTATTCCGCAGGATGTAGGTGTCATGCACTGAGCCAGGGAACATAGCATTTACCTGGGAGATGTACTGGTCTGACAAACATACCATCTGTACATTCATCGAATGATACCTCTTCCGGTTCCTGTGCACCTGTTCACTCCTGTGGGGGGGGGGGGGCAAAGCCACATGGGTCCCATCAATGGCACCTATGATGTTGGGGATATGTCAAAGGGCATAGAAGGCACCTTTAACAGTAGCCAAATCCTCCACCTGAGGGAAAACGATGTAGCTTCCCATGTGTTTCAGTAGGGCAGACAACACTCTGGACAACACGTTGGAAAACATAGGCTGGGACATCCCTGATGCCATGGCCACTGTTGTTTGAAAAGACCCACTTGCAAGGAGATGGAGCACTGATAGCACCTGCACTTGAGGGGGTATCCCTGTGGGATGGTGGATAGCTGACATCAAGTCAGGCTCCAACTGTGTACACAGTTCCTAGATTGTGGCACAGTCAAACCTGTAGGTGATGATTAAATGTCGCTCCTCCATTGTCAACAGGTCCACCAGCGGTCAGTACACCAGAGGATTCCGCCATCTCCTCACATGTCCCAGCTGACGGTGCCTAGGAAGGACAACAGCAACCACAGAGTCAAGCAACTCAGAGGCATGTACCCACAGTCTACACAGAACACAAAACATAATCCAAAAAAGTTGTCTGTATGTGTGTTGAGTCCAGGCCTAGGTATGTGTGACGCAGTTGAAAATGAAGCCATGTGGGCCCCTGAAATGGCAGCTGCCTGACCTCTAAACTGGGACAATGGGATGTGAGGTAACTGCGCTGGCGTACACCGTCTTGGTAGACGGTCGAAGACCGCTGCGCAATGCTGCATTGGTTAACCTTGGACCCTATGGGTCCCAGGAGCCAATGACAAAGTGCGCCGGCGGTGATGATACGCACCGCCGCGTACATCACCGCCGCGGACGTCACTGCCATTTTCTATCTGTTCAATCACTCGATACCTGATCTTCGACAGGAGAGGACCTACACTGCAAGTGCTGCTGTGACCTTGGTCTGGTAGAGACAATGGCTTGTGCGTCTGGGAAAAGGGCCCCTGCCTTCACTGCACAGGAGTTGGAGAAGCTCGTGGACGGGGTCCTCCCCCAGTACACGCTACTCTACGGTCCTCCAGACCAACAGGTGAGTACACAGGGAGCAAGTTGTATGGGCTATGCCTGGGTGGAGAGGGCTGGTTGTAAGAAGGAAGGGGGCAGAGTTCTGCGTGCATGAAGCACTGTAAATGCATGTTCCACATGGCAAGGGTAGGGATGTGGGCCACTCACTTTGACGGTGCAGTTGGTAATGACTTCTCTTCTTCCCCTGTACATGCCATGTAGGTCAGCGCCCACCAGAAGAAGGCTATTTGGCGTGCCATCGCCAAGGATGTCCGGACCCTGGGGGTCCACCAGAGACGGAGCACCCACTGCCGTAAAAGATGGGAGGACATTCGCCGCTGGAGCAAGAAGACGGCGGAGGCTCAGTTGGGGATGGCCTCCCAACGTGGGAGGGGTGCCCGTCGCACCATGACCCCCCTGATGTTCCGGATCCTGGCGGTGGCCAACCCTGAGTTGGATGGGCGCTTGAGGGCTTCACAGCAGACACTAGGGGGTGAGTACACTCTCATTCAGCGGACTTTACGCGCAGTGAAGGTGTCTGGGTGGGGGAGGAGGGCTGTGGGTTTCCCTAGGCCAGGGCGAGTTTCGTAGGCTAGGCCCCTCCGTAATGCAGGCCATGTGGCACTCCACCCCACCTCTGTAGAATGCCAAGTACAGGTATACATGCCATGTAGGCCATATCCCAGGAACTGCATCAGTAGAGCCCAACAGCGCGGCGTAGTGCAGGGGGCTGCTGTGTCTGTATTGTCCACCAACGGTAGCGGTAAGCCATGCACTCAACCTGTCTTTCTTCTGTCGTCGTCCCCCCCCCTTTTTGTGCTCTCCCTGTTCTTGTGTGCATCAGCATCATCAGGCGGAGGTATAGTGGACCCGGAGCACGAGGGAGCTGCATCCCACATGGCCATGGAGGGCCACACCACGGACTCTGAATACACCAGTGGGACGGAGGGCAAGGGGAGCTTCACGGCGGTCACAGGATCAGCGACACAGATTCGTCCTCCGATGGGAGCTCCCTTGTGGTGGTGGCAAAATCTGTGCCCCCCACTTCTACAGGTACAGCCGCCACCCCCCCTACCAGCACCACCCTCCCAGCAGCCCCTCAGCCTTCGCCCCGTGCCCGCTCACCCAGGAGGGTGGGCATCACCTTCGCCCCAGGCACCTCAGCCCCTGCCCCTGTCACCTCTGCTGCCCTCAGTGAGGAGGCCATTGACCTCCTCAGGTCACTCACTGTTGGGCAGTCTACCATTTTGAATGCCATCCAGGGTGTAGAAAGGGAGTTGCAACACACTAATGCATTCCTGGAGGGCATTCATTCTGGTCAGGCTGCCCTTCATCGAACCCTGAAATCTCTGGCCTCAGCACTGATGGCAGCCATTGTCCCTGTCTCTAGCCTCCCCCCTCCAAATTCCTCCACCCAGTCCCAATCCCCTGTACCCCAGCCTATCCCAAGCACACCATCAGACCAGTCTGCACACACGTCAACACACAAGGGAAGCTCAGGCAAACATAAGCACCACACATCCCACAGGCACTCACGCAAGCATCACACACATACAGACACAGCAACATCCACTGCCTCCACTGTGTCCCCCTCCTCGTCGTCTCCCTCCTCCCTCCCAGTTTTGTCTACACTCTCACCTGCATGCACTACCACTACAGCCACTAGGTCCCGCACCAGCACACCCACCACCACACCCCGTTCACCTGCACTCACCACCCCCACTACCATTTACACGTCCCCTGTGTTCTCTGCCAGTGTGTCTGTGACGCCCCCTCCCAAAGTACACAAACGCGGGCACACACCCACCCAATATCCATCCACCTCACAACAGCCTCCAGCGCATGCACCTGCACCCAAATCAACAAAAGTTACACCTACTACAACCACCTCCTCTTCCTCCACTCCCAGACCCCCCCCAGCTACCCATCCCAGTGTTCGTAAGAAACTTTTCCTGAGCAACCTTGACCTCTCCCCCCCCCCCAATTCATAGGTCCCGTGCTAGCACCTCAGCCAAAAAATCGCAGGTACCAGTGGTGCCTGTTAGAAGTATGTGGAGTGCACCGGGCACCAGGGCAGCCAGTGTGACACGGAGCCACAGCACAGCCAGTCCCCCCCCCTGTGAAGCACAAGAAGTTGGATAGTGGCCGGAGGGACAGGGGGAAGACTCCAGCCACCCAAGCCGCTCTCAGGGGTACCGGTGGGAGTGTGGACTCAGCTGTGACTCCTTCCAAGGTGGGGAAGGGGCAGAAGAAATCGCCAAAGTCTGTGAAGAGCAGCAAGGCGGAGAAGCCCGCCATCATCCACACTGCCCACGAGGCCACAGCCAGCCCGATCGTGAGTGGCCAGGAGGCCACCGCCAGAGTCAGTGCCCAGTAGGGCAGCCCCATCGTCAGTGGCCAGAAGGCCAGAGTCAGTGCCCACTGCTCGGTCCTGGGGAGTGCAAAGCCACAGTCTCTCAAGTGAGTGGTTTGCCCACTGCTCGGTCCTGGGGAGTGCAAGGCCACAGTCTCTCAAGTGAGTGGTTTGCCCACTGCTCGGTCCTGGGGAGTGCAAGGCCACAGTCTCTCTAGTGGGTGGTTTGCCCACTGCTCGGTCCTGGGGAGTGCATAGCCACAGTCTCTCAAGTGGTTGGTTTGCCCACTGCTTGGTTGTGGGGTGTGCAAAGCCACAGACTCTCAAGTGGGTGGTTTGCCCACTGCCTGGTCCTGGGGAGTTCAAAGCCACAGTCTCTCAAGTTGGTAGCATGGTCCACTGGTTCTGGAGGGAGCCTTGTGCCCAGAGTGCTTGATCCTGCCAAGGATAGGGGGAGTGGATGCATCTCTCCACTGGTTCTGGAGGGGGCCTTGTGCCCAGAGTGCTTGATCCTGCCAAGGATAGGGGGAATGGATGCATCTCTCCACTGGTTCTGGAGGGGACATTGTGCCCAGTGATGCTGCACCTGGGGTTTGGCAGTTAATATCATTTCACCTGGGTGTCTGAGCCATAAGATGTACATGGAACAGGTAGCATGATACTCCATGGAGGCAGAGCCACACTCCATCCTGCGGCGACTTAGGCTGCCAACTGCTGGTCGTGCCAGTGCTGGTGGTTATACCTCAAGTGGTGTGTCCTGGGTCCAGGACGTCACCTGCAGCTTCGGATGGCTGCCCAATGGTGATGCTGCTGACGAATGATATAGTGGTACTCGCTGGGAAGGTGGCGGTGCAGATGGTGTTGCAGGTGGCGGTGGCCACGGCGTTGGCTGCGGCGGTGCCTGCGGTGGGGATGCTGTTGGTGCTGGCTGTGGTGCAGGTGTCTATTGTGGTGGAGGGAGACACCATACCGTCTTCAGCAGCCTCGGATGGCTGATCCTTGGGGCGGATGCTGCAGACTGACGTTGTGGCAGCAGCGGTGCAGGTGGCGGTGCAGAACGCGGTGCAGGTGGCGGTCGTTGCGGCGGTGGTGACTGAGATACATGTCCCTGGCATCCCTGAGGAAATGGTGGTCACCAGCCCTTCACCAGGAGGCATTGTGCCCTGAGGTGACTTGCCCTTTGTCTTGTGTCCCTTCCCCACCTTGGCAGTCACTGCTGGGACCTTGGCACTGTCCTCTCTGTGTTTGGGTGAGGCCTTGCTGGGTGGGTGGTGTGACTTTCCCCTGCTGGAAGCCTGACCCTTTTTGACCTTGGCAGGTGGCGGAATCGGATGGTCCTTCACATCTGTAGGTGGCACACTGGCAGCTCTGATGGGTGCCCCCTTCAATCCACCCCGACTTGCACGGATCACTGCAGATGTGGTGGCTGAGGTGCTGGGCTGGGATCTAGACATCCTGGCCCTAGGGGACGGACAGGGGGAGGTGTGGGAAGAGGTTCTAGTTAGCTAGGAAAAGTTTTTTAGACACACTGGGACGGGAAGATGGAGGGGGTGTGGGAGTGGAGAAAGAGGTAGTGGTTGTAAGAGGTGTACGTCTGCTGAGGTTGGGTGAAGGTGCATGGTTTGGAGGCTGTTGTGAGGTGGATGGCTTTTGAGTGGGTGTGTGTCTGCATTTGTGTACTTTGGGAGGAGGGCTCACAGACACACTGTGAGAGGACACAGGGGACGTGAATGGTAGTGGGGGTTATGATTGCAAGTGAGCGGTGTGATGTGATGGCCGTGCTGGTGATGGAGGTAGTGGCTGATGATGTACTGAATGCAGGTGTGAGTAGAGATGAGACTGGGAGGGAGGTGGATGACGTGGAGGAGGGGGACACAGTGGAGGAAGGGGTTGTTGGTATGTTTGCATGGGTATCTTGCTTGTGTGAGTGCCTGTGTGATGTGTGGTGCTTATGTTTTCCTGATCCACTTATGTGTGTTGATGTGTGTGCATGCTGGTCTGAAGGTGTGCTTGGGATAGGCTAAGGTACAGGGGAATGGGTCTGGTAGTGGAAGTTGGAGGGGGAGGCTGGACACAGGGACAATGGCTGCCATCAGTGCTGAGGCCAGAGCCTGAAATGCTCTCTGTTGGGCTGCCACGGCAGAATTAATGCCCTCCAGGTATGCATTTGTTTGCTGCAAATGCCTCTTGACACCCTTGATGGCATTCAGAATGGTTGACTGCCCAACAGTGAGGGATCTCATGAGGCCAATAGCCTCCTCACTGAGGGCAGCAGGGCTGACTGGGGCAGGGCTGTAGGAGGCTGGACTGGCTTGTAGTGAGTACCAAGGGGTACTTGCACCTTGCACCAGGCCCAGTTATCCCTTATTAGTGTATAGGGTGTCTAGCAGCTTAGGCTGATAGATAATGGTAGCTTAGCAGAGCAGCTTAGGCTGAACTAGGAGACGTGTGAAGCTACTACAGTACCACTTAGTGTCATATGCACAATATCATAAGAAAACACAATACACAGTTATACTAAAAATAAAGGTACTTTATTTTTATGACAATATGCCAAAGTATCTTAGAGTGTACCCTCAGTGAGAGGATAGGAAATATACACAAGATATATATACACAATAGCAAAAATATGCAGTATAGTCTTAGAAAACAGTGCAAACAATGTATAGTTACAATAGGATGCAATGGGGAAACATAGGGATAGGGGCAACACAAACCATATACTCCAAAAGTGGAATGTGAACCACGAATGGACCCCAAACCTATGTGACCTTGTAGAGGGTCGCTGGGACTATTAGAAAATAGTGAGAGTTAGAAAAATAACCCTCCCCAAGACCCTGAAAAGTGAGTGCAAAGTGCACTAAAGTTCCCCTAAGGACAAAGAAGTCGTGTTAGAGGAATAATGCAGGAAAGACACAAACCAACAATGCAACAACTGTGGATTTCCAATCTAGGGTACCTGTGGAACAAGGGGACCAAGTCCAAAAGTCACAAGCAAGTCGGAGATGGGCAGATGCCCAGGAAATGCCAGCTGCGGGTGCAAAGAAGCTTCTACAGGACAGAAGAAGCTGAGGTTTCTGCAGGAACAAAAAGGGCTAGAGACTTCCCCTTTAGAGGACGGATCCCTCTTGCCATGGAGAGTCGTGCAGAAGTGTTTTCCCGCCGAAAGAACGCCAACAAGCCTTGCTAGCTGCAAATCGTGCAGTTAGCGTTTTTGGACGCTGCTGAGGCCCAGGAGGGACCAGGAGGTCGCAAATTGGACCAGCAAAGAGAGGGGACGTCGTGCAAGACAAGGAGCCCTCTAGGAAGCAGGTAGCACCCGGAGAAGTGCCAGAAAAAGGCACTACGAGGATGCGTGAAACGGTGCTCACCGAAGTTGCACAAAGGAGTCCCACGTCGCCGGAGACCAACTTAGAAAGTCGTGCAATGCAGGTTGGAGTGCCGAGGACCCAGGCTTGGCTGTGCACAAAGGATTTCTGCCGGAAGTGCACAGGGGCCGGAGTAGCTGCAAAAGTCGCGGTTCCCAGCAATGCAGCCCAACGAGGTGAGGCAAGGACTTACCTCCACCAAACTTGGACTGAAGAGTCACTGGACTGTGGGGGTCACTTGGACAGAGTTGCTGGATTCGAGGGACGTCGTTCGTTGTGCTGAGAGGAGACCCAAGGGACCGGTGATGCAGCTTTTTGGTGCCTGCGGTTGCAGGGGGAAGATTCCGTCGACCCACTGGAGATTTCTTCGGAGCTTCTGGCGCAGAGAGGAGGCAGACTACCCCCACAGCATGCACAAGCAGGAAAACAGTCGAGAAGGCGGCAGGATCAGCGTTACAGAGTTGCAGTAGTCGTTTTTGCTACTATGTTGCAGTTTTGCAGGGTTCCAGCGCGGTCAGCAGTCGATTCCTTATCAGAAGGTGAAGAGAGAGATGCAGAGGAACTTGCCTGAGCTCTTGCATTCGTTATCTAAAGTTTCCCCAGAGACAGAGACCCTAAATAGCCAGAAAAGAGGGTTTGGCTACCTAGGAGAGAGGATAGGCTAGCAACACCTGAAGGAGCCTATCACAAGGAGTCTCTGACGTCACCTGGTGGCACTGGCCACTCAGAGCAGTCCAGTGTGCCAGCAGCACCTCTGTTTCCAAGATGGCAGAGGTCTGGAGCACACTGGAGGAGCTCTGGACACCTCCCAGGGGAGGTGCAGGTCAGGGGAGTGGTCACTCCCCTTTCCTTTGTCCAGTTTCGCGCCAGAGCAGGGCTAAGGGGTCCCCTGAACCGGTGTAGACTGGCTTATGCAGAATTGGGCACCTCTGTGCCCAACAAAGCATTTCCAGAGGCTGGGGGAGGCTACTCCTCCCCTGCCTTCACACCATTTTCCAAAGGGAGAGGGTGTCACACCCTCTCTCAGAGGAAGTTCTTTGTTCTGCCATCCTGGGCCAGGCCTGGCTGGACCCCAGGAGGGCAGATGCCTGTCTGAGGGGTTGGCAGCAGCAGCAGCTGCAGTGAAACCACAGGAAGGGCAGTTTGGCAGTACCAGGGTCTGTGCTACAGACCACTGGGATCATGGGATTGTGCCAACTATGCCAGGATGGCATAGAGGGGGCAATTCCATGATCATAGACATGTTACATGGCCATATTCGGAGTTACCATTGTGAAGCTACATATAGGTACTGACCTATATGTAGTGCACGCGTGTAATGGTGTCCCCGCACTCACAAAGTTCAGGGAATTGGCTCTGAACAATGTGGGGGCACCTTGGCTAGTGCCAGGGTGCCCTCACACTAAGTAACTTTGCACCTAACCTTTACCAGGTAAAGGTTAGACATATAGGTGACTTATAAGTTACTTAAGTGCAGTGTAAAATGGCTGTGAAATAACGTGGACGTTATTTCACTCAGGCTGCAGTGGCAGGCCTGTGTAAGAATTGTCAGAGCTCCCTATGGGTGGCAAAAGAAATGCTGCAGCCCATAGGGATCTCCTGGAACCCCAATACCCTGGGTACCTCAGTACCATATACTAGGGAATTATAAGGGTGTTCCAGTAAGCCAATGTAAATTGGTAAAAATGGTCACTAGCCTGTTAGTGACAATTTGGAAAGAAATGAGAGAGCATAACCACTGAGGTTCTGATTAGCAGAGCCTCAGTGAGACAGTTAGTCACTACACAGGTAAGACATTCAGGCACACTTATGAGCACTGGGGACCTGGGTTACCAGGGTCCCAGTGACACATACAACTAAAACAACATATATACAGTGAAAAATGGGGGTAACATGCCAGGCAAGATGGTACTTTCCTACACAACCCCCCCCCAAACGAAGGACAATAAGACTAGCCATGACCTGATGAGTCTTCATTGTCTAAGTGGAAATATCTGGAGAGTCCATCTGCATTGGAGTGGCTACTCCCAGGTCTATGTTCCACTGTATAGTCCATTCCCTGTAGGGATATGGACCACCTCAACAATTTAGGATTTTCACCTTTCATTTGTTTTAGCCAAAGTAGAGGTTTGTGGTCTGTCTGAACAATGAAGTGAGTGCCAAACAGGTATGGCCTCAACTTCTTCAGAGCCCAGACCACAGCAAAGGCCTCCCTCTCAATGGCAGACCAACACTTTTCTCTAGGGGTCAACCTCCTACTAATAAAAGCAACAGGTTGATCCTGGCCCTCAGAATTAAGTTGTGATAGGACTGCCCCTACTCCTAATTCAGATGCATCAGTTTGGACATAGAATTTTTTAGAGTAACAAGGGCTTTTCAGGACAGGTGCAGAGCACATGGCCTGCTTCAGCTCCTCAAAAGCTTTCTGACAGTTTGCTGTCCCTAATACCTTTTTAGGCATCTTTTTGGAAGTGAGGTCATTAAGAGGGGCTGCAATGGAGCCATAGTTCTTAATGAACCTCCTGTAATACCCAGTGAGGCCTAGGAAGGCTCTCACCTGAGTCTGTGTGGTAGGGGGAACCCAATCAATAATTGTTTGGATTTTCCCCTGTAGTGGTGCAATCTGTTCCCCACCAACAAGGTGTCCCAGATAAACCACCTTACCCTGCCCTATCTGGCACTTTGAAGCCTTGATAGTGAGGCCTGCCTTTTGCAGGGCCTCCAAAACTTTCCATAGGTGGACCAGGTGATCATCCCAGCTGGAGCTAAAGACAGCTATATCGTCCAAATATGCTGCACTGAAAGCTTCCAGCCCTTGCAGGACTGTGTTCACCAACCTCTGAAAAGTGGCAGGTGCATTTTTCAAACCAAAAGGCATTACAGTAAACTGGTAATGTCCTCCAATGGTAGAAAATGCAGTCTTAGGTTTAGCATCTTCTGACAATTTGATCTGCCAATACCCTGCAGTCAAGTCAAAAGTGCTTAGATACTTGGCAGATGCCAGTGTATCTATGAGCTCATCTGCCCTGGGTATAGGGTGAGCATCAGTTTTGGTTACCAAGTTGAGACCTCTATAGTCTACACAAAACCGCATTTCCTTCTTTCCATCTTTGGAATGGGGTTTTGGTACCAGTACCACCGGAGAAGCCCATGGACTGTCAGAGTGCTCAACCACTCCCAGTTCTAACATTTTCTGGACCTCTTGCTTTATGCAGTCCCTGACATGGTCAGGCTGCCTATAGATCTTACTTTTGACAGGTAAACTGTCTCCAGTATCTATAGTGTGCTCACACCAAGAAGTGGTACCTGGCACAGTAGAGAAGAGTTCAGAGAATTGATCTAGGAGATTTATGCAATTGTCTTTCTGCTCAGCAGTAAGACAATCAGCCAAAACTACACCTTCCACAAGAGCATCTTGTTCTGTGGAAGAGAAGAGATCAGGTAGAGGATCACTGTCTTCTTCCTGTCCCTCATCAGTTGCCATGAGCAGGGTGAGATCAGCCCTGTCATAGTAGGGTTTCAGGCGGTTGACATGGAGCACCCTAAGGGGACTCCTGGCAGTGCCTAAGTCAACTAAATAGGTGACTTCTCCCTTCTTTTCAACAATTGTGTGGGGTCCACTCCATTTATCTTGGAGTGCTCTTGGGGCCACAGGCTCCAAGACCCACACTTTCTGCCCTGGTTGGTACTGAACCAAAACAGCCTTCTGATCATGCCATTGCTTCTGGAGCTCTTGGCTGGCCTGAAGGTTTTTACTGGCCTTTTTCATGTACTCAGCCATCCTTGATCTGAGGCCAAGTACATAATCCACAATATCCTGCTTAGGAGCTTTTAAAGGTTGTTCCGAACCCTCCTTTACAAGTGTGAGTGGACCCCTAACAGGGTGTCCAAAAAGAAGTTCAAAGGGGCTGAAGCCCACTCCTTTCTGGGGTACCTCCCTGTAGGCAAAAAGGAAGCATGGTAGAAGGATATCCCATCTCCTGCGGAGTTTTTCAGGGAGACCCATAATCTTGCCTTTGAGAGTTTTATTAAATCTCTCCACCAGTCCATTTGTTTGTGGATGATAGGGTGTTGTGAACTTGTACGTTACACCACACTCCTTCCACATGGCCTTTAAGTATGCAGACATGAAATTGCTTCCCCTGTCTGATACCACTTCCTTTGGGAAGCCCACCCTGGAAAATATTCCCAGGAGGGCCTTTGCCACTGCAGGTGCTGTAGTGGTCCTTAAAGGAATAGCTTCAGGATATCTTGTGGCATGGTCCACTACCACCAAGATAAACCTATTGCCTGAAGCAGTAGGAGGGTCAAGGGGGCCAACTATGTCAACCCCTACCCTTTCAAAGGGAACCCCAACCACAGGCAGTGGGATAAGGGGTGCCTTTGGGGTGCCACCTGTCTTGCCACTGGCTTGACAGGTTTCACAGGACTTACAAAATTCCTTTGTGTCCTCAGACATTCTAGGCCAATGAAACAGGGGAACAAGCCTGTCCCAAGTTTTCATTTGTCCTAGATGCCCAGCTAGGGGAATGTCATGTGCCAGTGTTAGGAGGAACTTTCTGTACTCCTGAGGAATCACTAATCTCCTGGCAGCCCCAGGTTTAGGATCCCTATGCTCAGTGTACAAGAGGTTGTCCTCCCAGTAAACTCCGTGAGAGTCACTGACATCCCCATTAGCCTGTTTGACAGCTTGCTGTCTGAGACCCTCTAATGTGGGACAGGTTTGCTGTGCCACACTCAGCTCCTCTCTGGCAGGCCCCCCTTCACCCAAAAGCTCAGCAGTGTCTGCTTCCAGCTCCTCTGGTGTAGGTTCTGCACAGGGAGGGAATTCTTCTTCCTCAGAAGTTGAATCCACTGTAGAGGGAGGGATAGTAGGAAGTGGTTTGCTTCTACTAGCCCTAGCTTTAGGGAGCACTTGGTCCATTGTTCCAGGATCCAAGCTTCCCTGTCCTTTTTGCTTTTTGGCCTGAGCCCTTGTCAAAGCAAAAATATGCCCTGGGATGCCCAGCATTGCTTCATGGGCCTCCAACTCCACATCTGACCAAGCTGATGTCTCCAAATCATTTCCTAGTAGACAGTCTACAGGTAAATCTGTGGCTACCACAACTTTCTTTGGACCAGTAACCCCCCCCCCCCAGTTGAGATTAACAACAGCCATGGGGTGGCTAAGTGTGTTGTTGTTAGCATCGGTTACTTGGTACTGGTGACCAAGTAGGTGTTGTTCAGGGTGGACCAGTTTCTCTATGACCATAGTCACACTGGCTCCAGTGTCCCTGTAGGCCTCAACCTCAACACCATTTATTAGGGGTAGCTGCTTGTACTTATCCATATTAAGGGGACAAGCAACTAAGGTGGCTAAATCAATAGCCCCCTCAGAGACTAACACAGCCTCTGTGGCCTCCCTAACAAGGCCAACCCCAACTAAGTTACCAATAGTGAGCCCAGCTACTCCCTTGGATTGGCTATTAGTAGGTTTGCTCCCACCACCACTGCTATTAGTAGGGACACTAGGGGTAGCAGTAGGGGTTGTAGTGGTAGGATCATTGGTGCTTTTCTTTGGACAACTGGGATCTGTTGTCCAATGGCCTTTTATTTTACATAAATAGCACCATGGTTTCTTTTCCTTGTTCTGATTAAAAGAGGATTTGGGCCCACCACCCCCACCAGAGTGTTTTTGTGGGCCTGATGAAGACTCATTTTTAGATTTGTCCCCACCCTTTTCAGAAGACTTACCGTCCTTCTTTTTGTTGCCATCTTTGTCACCCCCTGTATGAACTTTTCTGTTCACCCTTGTTCTGACCCATTTGTCTGCCTTCTTTCCCAATTCTTGGGGAGAGGTCAGATCAGAGTCCACCAAGTACTGGTGCAACGAATCAGACACACAATTATTAAGAATATGCTCTCTCAGGATTAAGTTATACAGGCTGTCATAATCAGTAACTTTACTGCCATGTAACCACCCCTCCAAGGCCTTCACTGAATGGTCAATGAAATCAACCCAGTCTTGTGAAGACTCCTTTTTGGTCTCTCTGAACTTTATCCTGTACTGTTCAGTGGTTAAGCCATAACCATCCAGGAGTGCATTCTTAAGAACTTGGAAATTATTAGCATCATTTTCTTTTACAGTAAGGAGCCTATCCCTACCTTTTCCACTAAATGATAGCCATAGGATAGCAGCCCACTGCCTTTGAGGGACATCCTGTACAACACAGGCCCTCTCAAGTGCAGCAAACCACTTGTTAATGTCTTCCCCTCCTTATAAGGGGGAACTATCTTATGCAGATTCCTGGAATCATGCTCTTTTGCAGGATGACTATGGGGAATACTGCTGCTGCCACCATGGGTATCTAAACCCAACTTCTGTCTTTCTTTCTCTAGTTCAAAAGACTGTCTATCCAAATCCAGCTGTTGCTTTTTAAGCTTCAGTCTGGTTTGTTCCACTCTCAACTTATTGAGTTCCCTCTCTAACATTCTGTCATCAGGGTTGGTGGGAGGGACATTCTTAGACACAGAAGAATGAACAGAAGGAGACCTGTCCCTTACAGAAGCCACCCTAACAGCTTGGCTAACAGAAACATCACTACCAGTATGGTGAGAATAAATGCTTTTGCTATGATGTGAGACAACACTATTTCTATGGTGAGGCTCCCCATCATTATCAACTATGCTAGACTGTCTAGTAATGGGCAGGCTAGGAAGTTTCTTTCCTGAATCTTTTCCTTGGGGAGTCCCTGGATCAGATTGGGAACCATTTAATACTTTTTCAACAGATGTGGCCCCTATGGCCTTATCTTGTTCTCTAAGCATGTTAAGCAATAATTCCAAAGAAGGATTCTTCCCTACACTCAAACCTCTCTCTACACAGAGACTCCTTGCTCCTTTCCAGCTAAGGTGGTCATATGCAAATTTGGACAGATCAACATTTTGGCCTGTGCCAGACATTTTTAGAGAGAGTTAAAGTGATAGAAAAAGAGAAAAAAGTTTTCAGAACTTTTTAGAAAGACAGAAAAAAACTTTTTAAACTTTTAAGAACTTTTTGAAAGTTTAGAAGTACTTTTCAGCACTTAGAAAAGAGTGAAAAGAGGAAATGCAAAACTTTTTGGCTATGTGTATATACACTGACCTTGTTTTGTATATTTTTCTCTTATGAAAAGTACAATGACAAGAGTGGTAAGTAGTCTCAAAGCACTTATCCCACCGCTGCACAACCAATGTAGGAGGCTGGACTGGCTTGTAGTGAGTACCAAGGGGTACTTGCACCTTGCACCAGGCCCAGTTATCCCTTATTAGTGTATAGGGTGTCTAGCAGCTTAGGCTGATAGATAATGGTAGCTTAGCAGAGCAGCTTAGGCTGAACTAGGAGACGTGTGAAGCTACTACAGTACCACTTAGTGTCATATGCACAATATCATAAGAAAATACAATACACAGTTATACTAAAAATAAAGGTACTTTTTTTTTTATGACAATATGCCAAAGTATCTTAGAGTGTACCCTCAGTGAGAGGATAGGAAATATACACAAGATATATATACACAATAGCAAAAATATGCAGTATAGTCTTAGAAAACAGTGCAAACAATGTATAGTTACAATAGGATGCAATGGGGAAACATAGGGATAGGGGCAACACAAACCATATACTCCAAAAGTGGAATGCGAACCACGAATGGACCCCAAACCTATGTGACCTTGTAGAGGGTCGCTGGGACTATTAGAAAATAGTGAGAGTTAGAAAAATAACCCTCCCCAAGACCCTGAAAAGTGAGTGCAAAGTGCACTAAAGTTCCACTAAGGACAAAGAAGTGGTGTTAGAGGAATAATGCAGGAAAGACACAAACCAACAATGCAACAACTGTGGATTTCCAATCTAGGGTACCTGTGGAACAAGGGGACCAAGTCCAAAAGTCACAAGCAAGTCGGAGATGGGCAGATGCCCAGGAAATGCCAGCTGCGGGTGCAAAGAAGCTTCTAGTGGACAGAAGAAGCTGAGATTTCTGCAGGAACGAAAAGGACTAGAGACTTCCCCTTTGGTGGACGGATCCCTCTTGCCGTGTACAGTCGTGCAGAAGTGTTTTCCCGCCGAAAGAACGCCAACAAGCCTTGCTAGCTTCAAATCGTGCGGTTAGCGTTTTTGGACGCTGCTGAGGCCCAGGAGGTCCCAAATTGGACCAGCAGAGAGAGGGGATGTCGAGCAAGACAAGGAGCCCTCTCTGAAGCAGGTAGCTCCCGGAGAAGTGCCGGAAACAGGCACTACGAGGATGCATGAAACGGTGCTCGCCGAAGTTGCACAAAGGAGTCCCACGTCGCCGGAGACCAACTTAGAAAGTCGTGCAATGCAGGTTAGAGTGCCGTGGACCCAGGCTTGGCTGTGCACAAAGGATTTCCGCCGGAAGTGCACAGGGGCTGGAGTAGCTGCAAAAGTCGCGGTTCCCAGCAATGCAGCCCAGCGAGGTGAGGCAAGGACTTACCTCCACCAAACTTGGACTGAAGAGTCACTGGACTGTGGGGGTCACTTGGACAGAGTCGCTGGATTCGAGGGACCTCGTTCGTCGTGCTGAGAGGAGACCCAAGGGACCGGTGATGCAGCTTTTTGGTGCCTGCGGTTGCAGGGGGAAGATTCCGTCGACCCACGGGAGATTTCTTCGGAGCTTCTGGTGCAGAGAGGAGGCAGACTACCCCCACAGCATGCACAAGCAGGAAAACAGTCGAGAAGGTGGCAGGATCAGTGTTACAGAGTTGCAGTAGTCGTCTTTGCTACTATGTTGCAGTTTTGCAGGCTTCCAGCGCGGTCAGCAGTCGATTCCTTATCAGAAGGTGAAGAGAGAGATGCAGAGGAACTCGGCTGAGCTCTTGCATTCGTTATCTAAAGTTTTCCCAGAGACAGAGACCCTAAATAGCCAGAAAAGAGGGTTTGGCTACCTAGGAGAGAGGATAGGCTAGCAACACCTGAAGGAGCCTATCAGAAGGAGTCTCTGACGTCACCTGGTGGCACTGGCCACTCAGAGCAGTCCAGTGTGCCAGCAGCACCTCTGTTTCCAAGATGGCAGAGGTCTGGAGCACACTGGAGGAGCTCTGGACACCTCCCAGGGGAGGTGCAGGTCAGGGGAGTGGTCACTCCCCTTTCCTTTGTCCAGTTTCGCGCCAGAGCAGGGCTAAGGGGTCCCCTGAACCGGTGTAGACTGGCTTAAGCAGAATTGGGCACCTCTGTGCCCAACAAAGCATTTCCAGAGGCTGGGGGAGGCTACTCCTCCCCTGCCTTCACACCATTTTCCAAAGGGAGAGGGTGTCACACCCTCTCTCAGAGGAAGTTCTTTGTTCTGCCATCCTGGGCCAGGCCTGGCTGGACCCCAGGAGGGCAGATGCCTGTCTGAGGGGTTGGCAGCAGCTGCAGTGAAACCCCAGGAAGGGCAGTTTGGCAGTACCAGGGTCTGTGCTACAGACCACTGGGATCATGGGATTGTGCCAACTATGCCAGGATAGCATAGAGGGGGCAATTCCATGATCATAGACATGTTACATGGCCATATTCGGAGTTACCATTGTGAAGCTACATATAGGTAGTGACCTATATGTAGTGCACGCGTGTAATTGTGTCCCCGCACTCACAAAGTTCAGGGAATTGGCTCTGAACAATGTGGGGGCACCTTGGCTAGTGCCAGGGTGCCCTCACACTAAGTAACTTTGCACCTAACCTTTACCAGGTAAAGGTTAGACATATAGGTGACTTATAAGTTACTTAAGTGCAGTGTAAAATGGCTGTGAAATAACGTGGACGTTATTTCACTCAGGCTGCAGTGGCAGGCCTGTGTAAGAATTGTCAGAGCTCCCTATGGGTGGCAAAAGAAATGCTGCAGCCCATTGGGATCTCCTGGAACCCCAATACCCTGGGTACCTCAGTACCATATACTAGGGAATTATAAGGGTGTTCCAGTAAGCCAATGTAAATTGGTAAAAATGGTCACTAGCCTGTTAGTGACAATTTGGAAAGAAATGAGAGAGCATAACCACTGAGGTTCTGATTAGCAGAGCCTCAGTGAGACAGTTAGTCACTACACAGGTAACACATTCAGGCACACTTATGAGCACTGGGGCCCTGGGTTACCAGGGTCCCAGTGACACATACAACTAAAACAACATATATACAGTGAAAAATGGGGGTAACATGTCAGGCAAGATGGTACTTTCCTACAAGGGCCTGAGGTGCCAAGGGCGAAGGAGATGCCCACCCTACTAGGTAAGCGGGCATGGGAAGCATGCTGAGGGGCTGCTGGGAGGGCGGTGCTGGTAGTGGGGAGTGGCAGCTGTACCTGTAGTTGGGGTGGGCATAGAGGTGTCCGCCACCACCAGAGAGCTTCCATCAGAGGAGGAGTCGCTGTCGCTGGTATCCCCCTCCTGTCCCCGTTGTGGAGCTCCCCTCGCCCTCCGTCCCACTGGTGCGTTCACCATCAGTGGATTCACCCTCATGGGCCATGTGGGATGCAGCTCCCTCAGTCACCGGTGCCTCTGCTCCTCCGCCAGATGATGCTAATACGCCCAAGGACAAGGGGACAAAACAAAAAGAGGACACACACGGTCAATGCCAGCAACACCACTACCATTGGCGGACATAACACACACTGAGCTGCCCTGTGCACTAGGCCTTGCCCAACCAGTCACTATGGTAGTCACCACCCCATGGGGTGCAATGCCTTACACCAACACATGCACACTTGACACCCACAGGACCCTGCACACTACAAGCTGCCCAACTGTACTATTGGGGTAGGGGTGCTTCTGAGCCTGCAAACAAGGGTGTGAGAAAGTAGCCTCTTTCTAGCCTTGTTACCCCCACTTTTGGCCTGTTTGTGAGTGTATGTCAGGGTGTTTTCACTGTCTCCCTGGGATCCTGCCAGCCAGGGCCCAGTGCTCATAGTGAAAACCCTATGTTTTCAGTATGTTTGTTATGTGTCACTGGGACCCTGCTAGTCAGGACCCCAGTGCTCATAAGTTTGTGGCCTATATGTATGTGTTCCCTGTGTGGTGCCTAACTGTCTCACTGAGGCTCTGCTAATCAGAACCTCAGTGGTTATGCTCTCTCATTTCTTCCAAATTGTCACTAACAGGCTAGTGACCAATTTTACCAATTTACATTGGCTTACTGGAACACCCTTATCATTCCCTAGTATATGGTACTGAGGTACCCAGGGTATTGGGGTTCCAGGAGATCCCTATGGGCTGCAGCATTTCTTTTGCAACCCATAGGGAGCTCTGACAATTCTTACACAGGCCTGCCACCGCAGCCTGAGTGAAATAACGTCCACGTTATTTCACAGCCATTTTACACTGCACTTAAGTAACTTATAAGTCACCTATATGTCTAACCTTTACCTGGTAAAGGTTAGGTGCAAAGTTACTTAGTGTGAGGGCACCCTGGCACTAGCCAAGGTGCCCCCACATTGTTCAGAGCCAATTCCCTGAACTTTGTGATTGCGGGGACACCATTACACGCGTGCACTCTATATAGGTCAATACCTATATGTAGCTTCACAATGGTAACTCCGAATATGGCCATGTAACATGTCTAAGATCATGGAATTGCCCCCTCTATGCCATCCTGGCATTGTTGGTACAATTCCATGATCCCAGTGGTCTGTAGCACAGACCCTGGTACTGCCAAACTGCCTTTCCTGGGGTTTCACTGCAGCTGCTGCTGCTGCCAACCCCTCAGACAGGGTTCTGCCCCCCTGGGGTCAAGCCAGGCTTGTCCCAGGATGGCAGAACAAAGGACTTCCTCTGAGAGAGGGTGTTACACCCTCTCCCTTTGGAAAATGGTGTGAAGGCAGGGGAGGGGTAGCCTCCCCCAGCCTCTGGAAATGCTTTCTTGGGCACAGATGTGCCCAATTCTGCATAAGCCAGTCTACAACGGTTCAGGGACCCCTTAGCCCTGCTCTGGCGCGAAACTGGACAAAGGAAAGGGGAGTGACCACTCCCCTGACCTGCTCCTCCCCTGGGAGGTGTCCAGAACTCCTCCAGTGTGCTCCAGACCTCTGCCATCTTGGAAACAGAGGTACTGCTGGCACACTGGACTGCTCTGAGTGGCCAGTGCCACCGGGTGACGTCAGAGACTCCTTCTGATAGGCTCCTTCAGGTGTTAGTAGCCTATCCTCTCTCCTAGGTAGCCAAACCCTCTTTTCTGGCTATTTAGGGTCTCTGTCTCTGGGGAAACTTTAGATAACGAATGCAAGAGCTCATCCGAGTTCCTCTGCATCTCTCTCTTCACCTTCTGCCAAGGAATCGACTGCTGACCGCGCTGGAAGCCTGCAAACGACGACAACTGCAACTCTGTAACGCTGATCCTGCCGCCTTCTCGACTGTTTTCCTGCTTGTGCATGCTGTGGGGGTAGTCTGCCTCCTCTCTGCACCAGAAGCTCCGAAGAAATCTCCCGTGGGTCGACGGAATCTTCCCCCTGCAACCGCAGGCACCAAAAAGCTGCATTACCTGTCCCTTGGGTCTCCTCTCAGCACGACAAGCGAGGTCCCTCGAATCCAGCGACTCTGTCCAAGTGTCCCCCACAGTGCAGTGACTCTTCAGTCCAAGTTTGGTGGAGGTAAGTCCTTGCCTCACCTCGCTGGGCTGCATTGCTGGGAACCGCAACTTTTGCAGCTACTCCGGCCCCTGTGCACTTCCGACGGAAATCCTTTGTGCACAGCCAAACCAGGGTCCATGGCACTCTAACCTGCATTGCAAGACTTTCTAAGTTGGTCTCCGGCGACGTGGGACTCCTTTGTGCGACTTCGGGTGAGCACCGTTTCACGCATCATTGTAGTGCCTGTTTCTGGCACTTCTCCGGGTGCTACCTGCTGATGAGAGGGCTCGTTGTCTTGCTCTACGTTCCCTCTCTCTCCTGGTCCAATTTGCGACCTCCTGGTCCCTCCAGGGCCACAGCAGCATCCAAAAACGCCAACCGCACGATTTGCAGCTAGCAAGGCTTGTTGGCGCTCTTTCGGCGGGAAAACACTTCTGCACGACTCTCCACGGCGAGAGGGATCCGTCCACCAAAGGGGAAGTCTCTAGCCTTTTTCGTTCCTGCAGAAACCTCAGCTTCTTCTGTCCAGTAGAAGCTTCTTTGCACCCGCAGCTGGCATTTCCTGGGCATATGCCCATCTCCGACTTGCTTGTGACTTTTGGACTTGGTCCCCTTGTTCCACAGGTACCCTAGATTGGAAATCCACAGTTGTTGCATTGTTGGTTTGTGTCTTTCCTGCATTATTCCTCTAACACAACTTCTTTGTCCTTAGGGGAACTTTAGTGCACTTTGCACTCACTTTTCAGGGTCTTGGGAGGGTTATTTTTCTAACTCTCACTATTTTCTAATAGTCCCAGCGACCCTCTACAAGGTCACATAGGTTTGGGGTCCATTCGTGGTTCGCATTCCACTTTTGGAGTATATGGTTTGTGTTGCCCCTATCCCTATGTTTCCCCATTGCATCCTATTGTAACTATACATTGTTTGCACTGTTTTCTAAGACTATACTGCATATTTTTGCTATTGTGTATATATATCTTGTGTATATTTCCTATCCTCTCACTGAGGGTACACTCTAAGATACTTTGGCATATTGTCATAAAAATAAAGTACCTTTATTTTTAGTATAACTGTGTATTGTGTTTTCTTATGATATTGTGCATATGACACTAAGTGGTACTGTAGTAGCTTCACACGTCTCCTAGTTCAGCCTGAGCTGCTCTGCTAAGCTACCATTATCTATCAGCCTAAGCTGCTAGACACCCTATACACTAATAAGGGATAACTGGGCCTGGTGCAAGATGCAAGTACCCCTTGGTACTCACTACAAGCCAGTCCAGCCTCCTACATTGGTGGCAGCAGTGGGATAAGTGCTTTGAGACTACTTACCACTCTTGTCATTGTACTTTTCATAAGAGAAAAATATACAAAACAAGGTCAGTGTATATACACATAGCCAAAAAGTTTTGCATTTCCTCTTTTCACTCTTTTCTAAGTGCTGAAAAGTACTTCTAACTTCCTAAAAAGTTCTAAAAAGTTTAAAAAGTTTTTTTTCTCTGTCTTTCTAAAAGCTCTGACAAACTTTTTATCTTTTTCTATCACTTTAACTCTCTCTAAAAATGTCTGGCACAGGCCAAAATGTTGATCTGTCCAAACTTGCATATGATCACCTTAGCTGGAAAGGAGCAAGGAGTCTCTGCATAGAGAGAGGTTTGAGTGTAGGGAAGAATCCTTCCTTGGAACTGTTACTTAACATGCTTAGAGAACAGGATAAGGCTAGAAGTGCCCCATCTGTTGAAAAAGTAGCTAATGGTTCTCAATCTGATCCAGGGACTCCCCCAGGAAAAGATTCAGGAAAGAAACTTCCTAGCCTGCCCATTACTAGACAGTCTAGCATAGTTGGAAATGATGATGAGCCACACCATATAAATAGTGTTGTCTCACATCATAGCAAAAGCATTTATTCTCACCATACTGGTAGTGATGTTTCTGTTAGCCAAGCTGTTAGGGTGGCTTCTGTAAGGGACAGTTCTCCTTCTGTCCATTCTCACCATACTTCTGTTTCAAGGCATGTCCCTCCCACCCACCCTGATGACAGATTGTTAGAAAGGGAGCTCAATAGATTGATGTAGGAGGCTGGACTGGCTTGTAGTGAGTACCAAGGGGTACTTGCACCTTGCACCAGGCCCAGTTATCCCTTATTAGTGTATAGGGTGTCTAGCAGCTTAGGCTTATAGATAATGGTAGCTTAGCAGAGCAGCTTAGGCTGAACTAGGAGACGTGTGAAGCTACTACAGTACCACTTAGTGTCATGTGCACAATATCATAAGAAAACACAATACACAGTTATACTAAAAATAAAGGTACTTTATTTTTATGACAATATGCCAAAGTATCTTAGAGTGTACCCTCAGTGAGAGGATAGGAAATATACACAAGATATATATACACAATAGCAAAAATATGCAGTATAGTCTTAGAAAACAGTGCAAACAATGTATAGTTACAATAGGATGCAATGGGGAAACATAGGGATAGGGGCAACACAAACCATATACTCCAAAAGTGGAATGCGAACCACGAAGGGACCCCAAACCTATGTGACCTTGTAGATGGTCGCTGGGACTATTAGAAAATAGTGAGAGTTAGAAAAATAACCCTCCCCAAGACCCTGAAAAGTGAGTGCAAAGTGCACTAAAGTTCCCCTAAGGACAAAGAAGTCGTGTTAGAGGAATAATGCAGGAAAGACACAAACCAACAATGCAACAACTGTGGATTTCTAATCTAGGGTACCTGTGGAACAAGGGGACCAAGTCCAAAAGTCACAAGCAAGTCGGAGATTGGCAGATGCCCAGGAAATGCCAGCTGCGGGTGCAAAGAAGCTTCTACTGAACAGAAGAAGCTGCGGTTTCTGCAAGAACGAAAAGGGCTAGAGACTTCCCCTTTGGTGGACCGATCCCACTCGCCGTGGAGAGTCGTGCAGAAGTGTTTTCCCGCCGAAAGGACGCCAACAAGCCTTGCTAGCTGCAAATCGTGCGGTTGGCGTTTTTGGACGCTGCTGAGGCCCAGGAGGGACCAGGAGGTCGCAAATTGGACCAGCAGAGACAGGAGACGTCGAACAAGACAAGGAGTCCTCTCTGAAGCAGGTAGCACCCGGAGAAGTGCCAGAAACAGGCACTACGAGGATGCGTGAAACGGTGCTCGCCGAAGTTGCACAAAGTAGTCCCACGTCGCCGGAGACCAACTTAGAAAGTCGTGCAATGCAGGTTAGAGTGCCGTGGATCCAGGCTTGGTTGTGCTCAAAGGATTTCCGCCGGAAGTGCACAAGGGCCGGAGTAGCTGCAAAAGTCGCGGTTCCCAGCAATGCAGCCCAGCGAGGTGAGGCAAGGACTTACCTCCACCAAACTTGGACCGAAGAGTCACTGGACTGTAGTGGTCACTTGGACAGAGTTGCTGGATTCGAGGGACCTCGCTCGTCGTGCTGAGAGGAGACCCAAGGGACCGGTAATGCAGCTTTTTGGTGCCTGCGGTTGCAGGGGGAAGATTCCGTCGACCAACAGGAGATTTCTTCGGAGCTTCTGGTGCAGAGAGGAGGCAGACTACCCCCACAGCATGCACAAGCAGGAAAACAGTCGAGAAGGCGGCAGGATCAGCGTTACAGAGTTGCAGTAGTCGTCTTTGCTACTATGTTGCAGTTTTGCAGGCTTCCAGCGCGGTCAGCAGTCGATTCCTTATCAGAAGGTGAAGAGAGAGATGCAGAGGAACTCGGCTGAGCTCTTGCATTCGTTATCTAAAGTTTCCCCAGAGACAGAGACCCTAAATAGCCAGAAAAGAGGGTTTGGCTACCTAGGAGAGAGGATAGGCTAGCAACACCTGAAGGAGCCTATCAGAAGGAGTCTCTGACGTCACCTGGTGGCACTGGCCACTCAGAGCAGTCCAGTGTGCCAGCAGCACCTCTGTTTCCAAGATGGCAGAGGTCTGGAGCACACTGGAGGAGCTCTGGACACCTCCCAGGGGAGGTGCAGGTCAGGGGAGTGGTCACTCCCCTTTCCTTTGTCCAGTTTCGCGCCAGAGCAGGGCTAAGGGGTCCCCTGAACCGGTGTAGACTGGCTTATGCAGAATTGGGCACATCTGTGCCCAACAAAGCATTTCCAGAGGCTGGGGGAGGCTACTCCTCCCCTGCCTTCACACCATTTTCCAAAGGGAGAGGGTGTCACACCCTCTCTCAGAGGAAGTTCTTTGTTCTGCCATCCTGGGCCAGGCCTGGCTGGACCCCAGGAGGGCAGATGCCTGTCTGAGGGGTTGGCAGCAGCAGCAGCTGCAGTGAAACCCCAGGAAGGGCAGTTTGGCAGTACCAGGGTCTGTGCTACAGACCACTGGGATCATGGGATTGTGCCAACTATGCCAGGATGGCATAGAGGGGGCAATTCCATGATCATAGACATGTTACATGGCCATATTCGGAGTTACCATTGTGAAGCTACATATAGGTAGTGACCTATATGTAGTGCACACGTGTAATGGTGTCCCCGCAATCACAAAGTTCAGGGAATTGGCTCTGAACAATGTGGGGGCACCTTGGCTAGTGCCAGGGTGCCCTCACACTAAGTAACTTTGCACCTAACCTTTACTAGGTAAAGGTTAGACATATAGGTGACTTATAAGTTACTTAAGTGCAGTGTAAAATGGCTGTGAAATAACGTGGACGTTATTTCACTCAGGCTGCAGTGGCAGGCCTGTGTAAGAATTGTCAGAGCTCCCTATGGGTGGCAAAATAAATGCTGCAGCCCATAGGGATCTCCTGGAACCCCAATACCCTGGGTACCTCAGTACCATATACTAGGGAATTATAAGGGTGTTCCAGTATGCCAATGTAAATTGGTAAAAATGGTCACTAGCCTGTTAGTGACAATTTGGAAAGAAATGAGAGAGCATAACCACTGAGGTTCTGATTAGCAGAGCCTCAGTGAGACAGTTAGTCACTACACAGGTAACACATTCAGGCACACTTATGAGCACTGGGGCCCTGGATGACAGGGTCCCAGTGACACATACAACTAAAACAACATATATACAGTGAAAAATGGGGGTAACATGCCAGGCAAGATGGTACTTTCCTACACATCCCCCCCCCCCCAAACGAAGGACAATAAGACTAGCCATGACCTGATGAGTCTTCATTGTCTAAGTGGAAATATCTGGAGAGTCCATCTGCATTGGAGTGGCTACTCCCAGGTCTATGTTCCACTGTATAGTCCATTCCCTGTAGGGATATGGACTACCTCAACAATTTAGGATTTTCACCTTTCATTTGTTTTAGCCAAAGTAGAGGGTTGTGGTCTGTCTGAACAATGAAGTGAGTGCCAAACAGGTATGGCCTCAACTTCTTCAGTGCCCAGACCACAGCAAAGGCCTCCCTCTCAATGGCAGACCAACGCTTTTCTCTAGGGGTCAACCTCCTACTAATAAAAGCAACAGGTTGATCCTGGCCCTCAGAATTAAGTTGTGATAGGACTGCCACTACTCCTAATTCAGATGCATCAGTTTGGACATATAATTTTTTAGAGTAACAAGGGCTTTTCAGGACAGGTGGAGAGCACATGGCCTGCTTTAGCTCCTCAAAAGCTTTCTGACAGTTTGCTGTCCATAATACCTTTTTAGGCATTTTCTTGGATGTGAGATCATTAAGAGGGGCTGCAATGGAGCCATAGTTCTTAATGAACCTCCTGTAATACCCAGTGAGGCCTAGGAAGGCTCTCACTTGAGTCGGAGTAGTAGGGGGAACCCAATCAATAATTGTTTTGATTTTCCCCTGAAGTGGTGCAATCTGTTCCCCACCAACAAGGTGTCCCAGATAAACCACCTTACCCTGCCCTATCTGGCACTTTGAAGCCTTGATAGTGAGGCCTGCCTTTTGCAGGGCCTCCAAAACTTTCCATAGGTGGACCAGGTGATCATCCCAGCTGGAGCTAAAGACAGCTATATCGTCCAAATATGCTGCACTGAAACCTTCCAGCCCTTGCAGGACTGTGTTCACCAACCTCTGAAAAGTGTCAGGTGCATTTTTCAATATAAAAGGCATTACTGTAAATTGGTAATGGCCTCCAATGGTTGAAAATGCAGTTTTAGGTTTAGCATCTTCTGATAATTTGATCTGCCAATACCCTGCAGTCAAATCAAAAGTGCTTAGATACTTGGCAGATGCCAGTGTATCTATTAGCTCATCTGCCCTGGGTATAGGGTGAGCATCAGTTTTGGTTACCTGGTTGGGACCTCTGTAGTCTACACAAAACCGCATTTCTTTCTTTCCATCCTTGGAATGAGGTTTTGGTACAAGTACTACAGGAGAAGCCCATGGACTTTCAGAGTGCTCAACCACTCCTAGTTCTAACATTTTCTGCACCTCTTGCTTTATGCAGTCCCTGACATGGTCAGGCTGCCTATAGATCTTACTTTTGACAGGCAAGCTGTCTCCAGTATCAATAGTGTGCTCACACCAAGAAGTGGTACCTGGCACAGTAGAGAAGAGTTCAGAAAACTGACCCAGGAGATTTATGCAATGGTCTTTCTGCTCAGCAGTAAGACAATCAGCCAAAACTAGGCCTTCCACCAGAGCATCTTGTTCTGTGGAAGAGAAGAGATCAGGAAGAGGATCACTGTCTTCTTCTTGTCCTTCATCAGTTGCCATGAGCAGGGTGAGATCAGCCCTGTCATAGTAGGGTTTCAGGCGGTTGACATGGAGCACCCTAAGGGGACTCCTGGCAGTGCCTAAGTCAACTAAGTAGGTGACTTCACCCATTTTCTCAACAATTGTGTGGGGTCCACTCCATTTATCTTGGAGTGCTCTTGGGGCCAAAGGCTCCAAGACCCACACTTTCTGCCCTGGTTGGTACTGAACCAAAACAGCCTTCTGGTCATGCCATTGCTTCTGGAGCTCTTGGCTGGCCTGAAGGTTTTTACTGGCCTTTTTCATATACTCAGCCATCCTTGATCTGAGGCCAAGTACACAATCCACAATATCTTGTTTGGGAGCTTTTAAAGGTTGTTCCCAGCCCTCCTTGACAAGTGTTAGTGGACCCCTAACAGGGTGTCCAAAGAGGAGTTCAAAGGGGCTGAAGCCCACTCCTTTCTGGGGTACCTCCCTGTAGGCAAAAAGGAGGCATGGTAACAGGATATCCCATCTCCTGCGGAGTTTTTCAGGGAGACCCATAATCATGCCTTTGAGAGTTTTGTTAAATCTCTCTACTAGTCCATTTGTTTGTGGATGATAGGGTGTGGTGAACTTGTAAGTCACACCACACTCCTTCCACATGGCCTTTAAGTATGCAGACATGAAATTGCTCTCCCTGTCTGATACTACTTACTTTGGGAAGCCCACCATAGAAAATATTCCCAGGAGGGCCTTTGCCACTGCAGGTGCTGTAGTGGTCCTTAAAGGAATTGCTTCAGGATATCTTGTGGCATGGTCCACTACCACCAAGATAAACCTATTGCCTGAAGCAGTAGGAGGGTCAAGGGGGCCAACTATGTCAACCCCTACCCTTTCAAAGGGGACCCCAACCACAGGCAGTGGAATAAGGGGTGCCTTTGGAGTGCCACCTGTCTTGCCACTGGCTTGACAGGTTTCACAGGACTTACAAAACTCTTTTGTGTCCTCCGACATTCTAGGCCAATGAAACAAGGGAACAAGCCTGTCCCAAGTTTTCATTTGTCCCAGATGTCCAGCTAGGGGAATGTCGTGGGCTAGAGTTAGGAGGAACTTTCTGTACTCCTGAGAAATCACTAATCTCCTGGCAGTTCCAGGTTTAGGATCCCTTGCTTCAGTGTACAAGAGGTTGTCCTCCCAGTAAACTCTGCGAGAGTCACTGACATCCCCATTAGCCTGTTTGACAGCTTGCTGTCTTAGACCCTCTAATGTGGGACAGGTTTGCTGTGCCACACTCAGCTCCTCCCTGGCAGGCCCCCCTTCACCCAAAAGCTCTTCAGTGTCTGCTTCCAGCTCCTCTGGTGTAGGTTCTGCACAGGGTGGAAATTCTTCTTCCTCAGAAGTAGAATCCACTGTAGAGGAAGGGATAGTAGTAAGTGGTTTACCTCTACTAGCCCTAGCTTTAGGGAGCACTTGGTCCATTGTTCCAGGATCCAAGTTTCCCTGTCCTTTTTGCTTTTTGGCCTGAGCCCTGGTTAAAGCAAAAATATGCCCTGGGATGCCCAGCATTGCTGCATGGGCCTCCAACTCCACATCTGACCAAGCTGATGTCTCCAAATCATTTCCTAGTAGACAGTCTACAGGTAAATCAGGGCTACCACAACTTTCTTTGGACCAGTAACCTCCCCCCAGTTGAGATTTACAACAGCCATGGGGTGTGAGAAAGTAGCCTCTTTCTAGCCTTGTTACCCCCACTTTTGGCCTGTTTGTGAGTGTATGCCAGGGTGTTTTCACTGTCTCACTGGGATCCTGCTAGCCAGGGCCCAGTGCTCATAGTGAAAACCCTATGTTTTCAGTATGTTTGTTATGTGTCACTGGGACCCTGCTAGTCAGGACCCCAGTGCTCATAAGTTTGTGGCCTACATGTGTGTGTTCCCTGTGTAGTGCCTAACTGTCTCACTGAGGCTCTGCTAACCAGAACCTCAGTGGTTATGCTCTCTCATTTATTTCAAATTGTCACTAACAGGCTAGTGACCAATTTTACCAATTTACATTGGCTTACTGGAACACCCTTATAAATCCCTAGTATATGGTACTTAGGTACCCAGGGTATTGGGGTTTCAGGAGATCCCTATGGGCTGCAGCATTTCTTTTGCCACCCATAGGGAGCTCTGACAATTCTTACACAGGCCTACCACTGCAGCCTGAGTGAAATAACGTCCACGTTATTTCACAGCCATTTTTCACTGCACTTAAGTAACTTATAAGTCACCTATATGTCTAACCTTTACCTAGTAGAGGTTGGGTGCTAAGTTACTTAGTGTGAGGGCACCCTGGCACTAGCCAAGGTGCCCCCACATTGTTCAGGGCCAATTCCAAGGACTTTGTGAGTGCGGGGACACCATTACACGCGTGCACTACATATAGGTCACTACCTATATGTAGCTTCACAATGGTAACTCCGAATATGGCCATGTAATATGTCTATGATCATGGAATTGCCCCCTCTATACCATCCTGGCATAGTTGGCACAATCCCATGATCCCAGTGGTCTGTAGCACAGACCCTGGTACTGCCAAACTGCCTTTCCCGGGGTTTCACTGCAGCTGCTGCTGCTGCCAACCCCTCAGACAGGCATCTGCCCTCCTGGGGTCCAGCCAGGCCTGGCCCAGGATGGCAGAACAAAGGACTTCCTCTGAGAGAGGGTGTGACACCCTCTCCCTTTGGAAAATGGTGTGAAGGCAGGGGAGGAGTAGCCTCCCCCAGCCTCTGGAAATGCTTTCTTGGGCACAGATGTGCCCAATTCTGCATAAGCCAGTCTACACCGGTTCAGGGGACCCCTTAGCCCTGCTCTGGCGCGAAACTGGACAAAGGAAAGGGGAGTGACCACTCCCCTGACCTGTACCTCCCCTGGGAGGTGCCCAGAGCTCCTCCAGTGCGCTCCAGACCTCTGCCATCTTGGAAACAGAGGTGCTGCTGGCACACTGGACTGCTCTGAGTGGCCAGTGCCACCAGGTGACGTCAGAGACTCCTTGTGATAGGCTCCTTCAGGTGTTGCTAGCCTATCCTCTCTCCTAAGTAGCCAAACCCGTTTTTCTGGCTATTTAGGGTCTCTGTCTCTTGGGATTCTTTAGATAACGAATGCAAGAGCTCAGCCGAGTTCCTCTGCATCTCTCTCTTCACCTTCTGCCAAGGAATCGACTGCTGACCGCGCTGGAAGCCTGCAAACCTGCAACATAGTAGCAAAGACGACTACTGCAACTCTGTAACGCTGATCCTGCCGCCTTCTCGACTGTTTTCCTGGTGGTGCATGCTGTGGGGGTAGTCTGCCTCCTCTCTGCACTAGAAGCTCCGAAGAAATCTCCCCTGGGTCGACGGAATCTTCCCCCTGCAACCGCAGGCACCAAAAAGCTGCATTACCGGTCCCTTGGGTCTCCTCTCAGCACGACGAGCGAGGTCCCTCGAATCCAGCGACTCTGTCCAAGTGACTCCCACAGTCCAGTGACTCTTCATTCCAAGTTTGGTGGAGGTAAGTCCTTGCCTCACCTCGCTAGACTGCATTGCTGGTGACCGCGACTTTTGCAGCTACTCCGGCCTCCGTGCACTTCCGGCGCAAATCCTTTGTGCACAGTCCAGCCTGGGTCCACGGCACTCTAACCTGCATTGCACGACCTCCTAAGTTTTTCTCCGGCGACGTGGGACTTCTTTGTGCGACTTCGGGTGAGCACCGTTTCACGCATCCTCGTAGTGCCTGTTTCTGGCACTTCTCCGGGAGCTATCTGCTGCTGAGAGGACTCCTTGTCTTGCTCGACGTCCCCTCTCTCTCCTGGTCCAATTTGCCACCTCCTGGTCCCTCCAGGGCTACAGCAGCGTCCAAAAACGCTAACTGCACGATTTGCGGCTAGCAAAGCTTGTTGGTGTTCTTTCGGCGGAAAAACACTTCTGCACGACTCTCCACGGCGAGCGGGATCCGTCCTCCAAAGGGGAAGTCTCTAGCCCTTTTCGTTCCTGCAGAAACCTCAGCTTCTTCTGTCCAGTAGAAGCTTCTTTGCACCCGCAGCTGGCATTTCCTGGGCATCTGCCCATCTCCGACTTGCTTGTGACTTTTGGACTTGGTCCCCTTGTTCCACAGGTACCCTAGATTGGAAATCCACAGTTGTTGCATTGTTGGTTTGTGTCTTTCCTGCATTATTCCTCTAACACGACTTCTTTGTCCTCAGGGGAACTTTAGTGCACTTTGCACTCACTTTTCAGGGTCTTGAGGAGGGCTAATTTTCTGACTCTCACTATTTTCTAATAGTCCCAGCGACCCTCTACAAGGTCACATAGGTTTGGGGTCCATTCGTGGTTCGCATTCCACTTTTGGAGTATATGGTTTGTGTTGCCCCTATCCCTATGTTTCCCCATTGCATCCTATTGTAACTATACATTGTTTGCACTGTTTTCTAAGACTATACTGCATATTTTTGCTATTGTGTATATATATCTTGTGTATATTTCCTATCCTCTCACTGAGGGTACACTCTAAGATACTTTGGCATATTGTCATAAAAATAAAGTACCTTTATTTTTAGTATAACTGTGTATTGTGTTTTCTTATGATATTGTGCATATGACACTAAGTGGTACTGTAGTAGCTTCACACGTCTCCTAGTTCAGCCTAAGCTGCTCTGCTAAGCTACCATTATCTATCAGCCTAAGCTGCTAGACACCCTATACACTAATAAGGGATAACTGGGCCTGGTGCAAGGTGCAAGTACCCCTTGGTACTCACTACAAACCAGTCCAGCCTCCTACATTGGTTGTGCAGCGGTGGGATAAGTGCTTTGAGACTACTTACCACTCTTGTCATTGTACTTTTCATAAGAGAAAAATATACAAAACAAGTTCAGTGTATATACACATAGCCAAAAAGTTTTGCATTTCCTCTTTTCACTCTTTTCTAAGTGCTGAAAAGTACTTCTAACTTTCTAAAAAGTTCTAAAAAGTTTTTAAAGTTTTTTTTTCCAGTCTTTCTAAAAGCTCTGACAAACTTTTTCTCTTTTTCTATCACTTTAACTCTCTCTAAAAATGTCTGGCACAGGCCAAAATTTTGATCTGTCCAAACTTGCATATGATCACCTTAGCTGGAAAGGAGCAAGGAGTCTCTGCATAGAGAGAGGTTTGAGTGTAGGGAAGAATCCTTCCTTGGAATTGTTACTTAACATGCTTAGAGAACAAGATAAGGCAAGAAGTGCCCCATCTGTTGAAAAAGTAGCTAATGGTTCCCAATCTGATCCAGGGACTCCCCCAGGAAAAGAGTCAGGAAAGAAACTTCTCAGCCTGCCATTACTAGACAGTCTAGCATAGTTGGTACAGAGGTTGAATCACACCATACTGATGGTGTGCTCTCACATTATACTGTTAGCCAAGCTGTTAGGGTGCCCTCTGTAAGGGACAGGTCTCCTTCTGTCCATTCTCACCATACTTCTGTTTCAAGGCATGTCCTTCCCACCCACCCTGATGACAGACTGTTAGAAAGGGAACTCAATAAGTTGAGGGTGGAACAAACCAGACTGAAGCTTAAAAAGCAACAGCTGGATTTGGATAGACAGTCTTTAGAATTAGACAAGGAAAGACAGAAGTTGGGTTTAGAAACCCATGGTGGCAGCAGCAGTATTCCCCATAGTCATCCTGCAAAAGAGCATGATTCCAGGAATCTGCACAAGATAGTTCCCCCTTATAAGGAGGGGGATGACATTAACAAGTGGTTTGCTGCACTTGAGAGGGCCTGTGTTGTACAGGATGTCCCTCAAAGGCAGTGGGCTGCTATCCTATGGCTATCATTTAGTGGAAAAGGTAGGGATAGGCTCCTTACTGTGAAAGAAAGTGATGCCAATAATTTTACAGTTCTTAAGAATGCACTCCTGGATGGTTATGGCTTAACCACTGAACAATACAGGATAAAGTTCATAGAGACCAAAAAGGAGTCTTCACAAGACTGGGTTGATTTCATTGACCATGGAGGGGTGGTTACATGGCAGTAAAGTTACTGATTATGAAAGCCTGTATAACACAATCCTGAGAGAGCATATACTTAATAATTGTGTGTCTGATTTGTTGCACCAGTACCTGGTAGACTCTGATCTGACCTCTCCCCAAGAATTGGGAAAGAAGGCAGACAAATGGGTCAGAACAAGGGTGAACAGAAAAGTTCATACAGGGGGTGACAAAGATGGCAATAAGAAGAAAGATGGTGAAAAATCTCAAGATAAGCATGGGGATAAGGGTAAAACCAAAGATCCCACTTCAAATCTTAAACACTCTTCAGAGGGTGGGGATAAAACTAATTATTCCTCTTCTTCTCAACCCACACACGTTAAAAAGCCTTGGTGCTTTGTGTGTAAAAATAGAGGCCATAGGCCAGGGGATAAGTCCTGTCCAGGTAAACCCCCTGAGCCTACCACCACTAATACATCAAGCTCTAGTGCCCCTAGCAGTAGTGGTACTAGTGGTGGGACTGCTGGCAACAGTCAAGCAAAGGGTGTAGTTGGGTTCACTTATGGGTCCATCATAGAAACTGGGGTAGTCAGTCCCAAGACAGTTTCTGTCACACCTAGTGGCATTGGCCTTGCCACACTGGCTGCTTGTCCCCTTACAATGGATAAGTACAGGCAGACAGTTTCAATAAATGGTGATGAGGCCTTGGCCTACAGGGACACAGGTGCCAGTATCACTTTGGTGACTGAAAACCTAGTGCATCCTGAACAACACATCATTGGACAACAGTATAAAATTATTGATGTCCATAACTCCACTAAGTTTCTTCCCTTAGCTATATTTCAGTTTAGTTGGGGTGGAGTTACTGGCCCTAAGCAGGTGGTGGTATCACCTAGCTTACCTGTAGACTGTCTCTTAGGTAATGACCTAGAGGCCTCAGGTTGGGCTGATGTAGAGTTTTATGCCCATGCAGCCATGCTGGGCATCCCAGAGGAATTGTTCCCTCTCATTTCTACTGAAATGAAAAAGCAAAGGAGAGAAGGCCTGAAAACTCAGGATCCCTCTCCATCAACAGGTAAAAAGGGTATCACAGTATCCCCTAACCACCCTGCCATTCAGGATACCATTCCTGTGGTGGGAGAAACCTCTCCTGGGGTGGCACCTGTTCCAAGGGAAGCATCAGCTGGCAAAGCTGTACTCCCTGAGGTAGAAGTACCTCTCTGTGGGATAACTAACATTGGTGAGAAAAAGAGCACCATTTTAGTTAACATGGAGCATCCCTCCAACCCTCCCAGAGAAACTTTAGTGCAGAAACACTGCACTGCCTCACAACACTTAGGACAGCATCCCTGCCCTAGTGTGGAGCTCATAGGACAGCATCCCTGCCCTGCTCCAACTCAAGAGAAACAGCATCCCTGTTCTCTCTTCCAGCCATATGGACAAAGTTTTTGCCCAGCTATGGCTTTTCTGAGACAGCATCCCTGTCTGGCATTTCCATCACTACAAATAGGTTCAGTGGACAGCTCCCACTGCTCTAAACTAAAACTTACTGATAGAAACTCTGAAAATACATCTTCACATTGTTACTTAGCTAAAAAACTTCAAACAGGGTGGTTTACATCCCCACAGGGAAGTAACCATATAGTGGATGATAAAGGGAGTAACCAGTCTATTGCAGAGCTACTCTCTACTTATCACCACTTAGACAATAAAGTCTCAACTGGCCAAGGTTAGCCTTATTGTCCTTCGTTTTGGGGGGGGTTGTGTGAGAAAGTAGCCTCTTTCTAGCCTTGTTACCCCCACTTTTGGCCTGTTTGTGAGTGTATGCCAGGGTGTTTTCACTGTCTCACTGGGATCCTGCTAGCCAGGGCCCAGTGCTCATAGTGAAAACCCTATGTTTTCAGTATGTTTGTTATGTGTCACTGGGACCCTGCTAGTCAGGACCCCAGTGCTCATAGGTTTGTGGCCTATATGTGTGTGTTCCCTGTGTAGTGCCTAACTGTCTCACTGAGGCTTTGCTAACCAGATCCTCAGTGGTTATGCTCTCTCATTTATTTCAAATTGTCACTAAAAGGGTAGTGACCAATTTTACCAATTTACATTGGCTTACTGGAACACCCTTATAAATCCCTAGTATATGGTACTAAGGTACCCAGGGTGTTGGGGTTTCAGGAGATCCCTATGGGCCGCAGCATTTCTTTTGCCACCCATAGGGAGCTCTGACAATTCTTACACAGGCCTGCCACTGCAGCCTGAGTGAAATAACGTCCACGTTATTTCACAGCAATTTTTCACTGCACTTAAGTAACTTATAAGTCACCTATATGTCTAACCTTTACCTAGTAAAGGTTGGGTGCTAAGTTACTTAGTGTGAGGGCACCCTGGCACTAGCCAAGGTGCCCCCACATTGTTCAGGGCCAATTCCCCGGACTTTGTGAGTGCGGGGACACCATTACAAGCGTACACTACATATAGGTCACTACCTATATGTAGCTTCACAATGGTAACTCCGAATATGGCCATGTAATATGTCTATGATCATGGAATTGCCCCCTCTATACCATCCTGGCATAGTTGGCACAATCCCATGATCCCAGTGGTCTGTAGCACAGACCCTGGTACTGCCAAACTGCCTTTCCCGGGGTTTCACTGCAGCTGCTGCTGCTGCCAACCCCTCAGACAGGCATCTGCCCTCCTGGGGTCCAGCCAGGCCTGGCCCAGGATGGCAGAACAAAGGACTTCCTCTGAGAGAGGGTGTGACACCCTCTCCCTTTGGAAAATGGTGTGAAGGCAGGGGAGGAGTAGCCTCCCCCAGCCTCTGGAAATGCTTTCTTGGGCACAGATGTGCCCAATTCTGCATAAGCCAGTCTACACCGGTTCAGGGGACCCCTTAGCCCTGCTCTGGCGCAAAACTGGACAAAGGAAAGGGGAGTGACCACTCCCCTGACCTGTACCTCCCCTGGGAGGTGCCCAGAGCTCCTCCAGTGTGCTCCAGACCTCTGCCATCTTGGAAACAGAGGTGCTGCTGGCACACTGGACTGCTCTGAGTGGCCAGTGCCACCAGGTGACGTCAGAGACTCCTTGTGATAGGCTCCTTCAGGTGTTGCTAGCCTATCCTCTCTCCTAAGTAGCCAAACCCTCTTTTCTGGCTATTTAGGGTCTCTGTCTCTTGGGATTCTTTAGATAACGAATGCAAGAGCTCAGCCGAGTTCCTCTGCATCTCTCTCTTCACCTTCTGCCAAGGAATCGACTGCTGACCGCTCTGGAAGCCTGCAAAACTGCAACATAGTACCAAAGACGACTACTGCAACTCTGTAACGCTGATCCTGTTGCCTTCTCCACTGTTTTCCTGGTGGTGCATGCTGTGGGGGTAGTCTGCCTCCTCTCTGCACTAGAAGCTCCGAAGAAATCTCCTGTGGGTCGACGGAATCTTCCCCCTGCAACCGCAGGCACCAAAAAGCTGCATTACCGGTCCCTTGGGTCTCCTCTCAGCACGACGAGCGAGGTCCCTCGAATCCAGCAACTCTGTCCAAGTGACTCCCACAGTCCAGTGACTCTTCAGTCCAAGTTTGCTGGAGGTAAGTCCTTTCCTCACCTCGCTAGACTGCATTGCTGGGAACCGCGACTTTTGCAGCTACTCCGGCCTCCGTGCACTTCCGCAGAAATCCTTTGTGCACAGTCCAGCCTGGGTCCACGGCACTCTAACCTGCATTGCACGACCTCCTAAGTTGTTCTCCGGCGACGTGGGACTTCTTTGTGCGACTTCGGGTGAGCACCGTTTCACGCATCCTCGTAGTGCCTGTTTCTGGCACTTCTCTGGGAGCTACCTGCTGCTGAGAGGGCTCTTTGTCTTGCTCGACGTCCCCTCTCTCGCCTGTTCCAATTTGCGACCTCCTGGTCCCTCCAGGGCCACAGTAGCGTCCAAAAACGCTAACCATACGATTTGCAGCTAGCAAGGCTTGTTGGCGGTCTTTCAGCGGGAAAACACTTTTGAACGACTCTCCACGGCGAGAGGGATCCGTCCACCAAAGGGGAAGTCTCTAGCCCTTTTCATTCCTGCAGAAACCTCAGCTTCTTCTGTCCAGTAGAAGCTTCTTTGCACCTGCAGCTGGCATTTCGTGGGCATCTGCCCATCTCCGACTTGCTTGTGACTTTTGGACTTGGTCCCCTTGTTCCACAGGTACCCTAGATTGGAAATCCACAGTTGTTGCATTGTTGGTTTGTGTCTTTCCTGCATTATTCCTCTAACACGACTTCTTTGTCCTCAGGGGAACTTTAGTGCACTTTGCACTCACTTTTCAGGGTCTTGGGGAGGGCTAATTTTCTGACTCTCACTATTTTCTAATAGTCCCAGCGACCCTCTACAAGGTCACATAGGTTTGGGGTCCATTCGTGGTTCGCATTCCACTTTTGGAGTATATGGTTTGTGTTGCCCCTATCCCTATGTTTCCCCATTGCATCCTATTGTAACTATACATTGTTTGCACTGTTTTCTAAGACTATACTGCATATTTTTGCTATTGTGTATATATATCTTGTGTATATTTCCTATCCTCTCACTGAGGGTACACTCTAAGATACTTTGGCATATTGTCATAAAAATAAAGTACCTTTATTTTTAGTATAACTGTGTATTGTATTTTCTTATGATATTGTGCATATGACACTAAGTGGTACTGTAGTAGCTTCACACGTCTCCTAGTTCAGCCTAAGCTGCTCTGCTAAGCTACCATTATCTATCAGCCTAAGCTGCTAGACACCCTATACACTAATAAGGGATAACTGGGCCTGGTGCAAGGTGCAAGTACCCCTTGGTACTCACTACAAACCAGTCCAGCCTCCTACATGGGGTGGCTAAGTGTGTTGTTGTGAGCATCGGTTACTTGGTACTGGTGACCAAGTAGGTGTTGTTCAGGGTGGACCAGTTTCTCTATGACCATAGTCACACTGGCACCAGTGTCCCTGTAGGCCTGAACCTCAACACCATTTATTAGGGGTAGCTGCTTGTACTTATCCATATTAAAGGGACAAGCAACTAAGGTGGCTAAATCAATAGCCCCCTCAGAGACTAACACAGCCTCTGTGGTCTCTCTAACAAGATCAACCCCAACTAAGTTACCAAAAGTGAGCCCAGCTACTCCCTTGGATTGGCTATTAGTAGGTTTGCTTTCACCACCACTGCTATTAGTAGGGACACTAGGTGTAGCAGTAGGGGTTGTAGTGGTAGGAGGCTTGGTGCTTTTCTTTGGACAACTGGGATCTGTTGTCCAATGGCCTTTTATTTTACATAAATAGCACCATGGTTTTGTTTCCTTGTTCTGATTAAAAGAGGATTTGGGCCCACCACCCCCACCAGAGTGTTTTTGTGGGCCTGATGAAGACTCATTTTTAGATTTGTCCCCACCCTTGTCGGAAGACTTACCATCCTTCTTCTTGTTGCCATCTTTGTCACCCCTGTATGAACTTTTCTGTTCACCCTTGTTCTGACCCATTTGTCTGCCTTCTTTCCCAATTCTTGGGGAGAGGTCAGATCAGAGTCCACCAAGTACTGGTGCAACAAATCAGACACACAATTATTAAGAATATGCTCTCTCAGGATCAAGTTATACAGGCTGTCATAATCAGTAACTTTACTGCCATGTAACCACCCCTCCAAGGCCTTCACTGAATGGTCAATTAAATCAATCCAGTCTTGTGAAGACTCCTTTTTGGTCTCTCTGAACTTTATCCTGTATTGTTCAGTGGTTAAGCCATAACCATCCAGGAGTGCATTCTTAAGAACTTTGTAATCATTGGTTTCACTTTCTTTCACAGTAAGGAGCCTATCCTTACCTTTTCCACTAAATGATAGCCATAGGATAGCAGCCCACTGCCTTTGAGGGACATCCTGTACAACACAGGCCCTCTCAAGTGCAGCAAACCACTTGTTAATGTCATCCCCCTCCTTATAAGGGGGAACTATCTTGTGCAGATTCCTGGAATCATGCTCTTTTGCAGGATGACTATGGGGAATACTGCTGCTGTCACCATGGGTTTCTAAACCCAGTTTCTGTCTTTCCTTCTCTACTTCTAAGGTCTGTCTCTCCAAATCCAGCTGTTGCTTCTTGAGCTTCAGTCTGGTTTGTTCCACTCTCAATCTATTGGGCTCCCTTTCTAACAATCTGTCTTCAGGGTGGGTGGGAGGGACATTCCTAGACACAGAAGTATGGTGAGAATGGACAGAAGGAGACCTGTCCCTTACAGAAGGCACCCTAACAGCTTGGCTAACAGTGTAATGTGAGAGCACACCATCTGTATGATGTGACCCAGCTTCTGTACCAACTATGCTAGACTGTCTAGTAATGGGCAGGCTAGGAAATTTCTTTCCTGAATCTTTTCCTGGGGGAGTCCCTGGATCAGATTGGGAACCATTTGCTACTTTTTCAACAGATGTGGCCCCTGTGGCCTTATCCTGTTCTCTAAGCATTTTAAGCAACAATTCCAAAGGAGGATTCTTCCCTACACTCAAACCTCTCTCTATGCAGAGACTCCTTGCTCCTTTCCAGCTAAGGTGATCATATGCAAGTTTGGACAGATCAACATTTTGGCCTGTGCCAGACATTTTTAGAGAGAGTTAAAGTGATAGAAAAAGAGAAAAAAGTTTTCAGAACTTTTAGAAAGACAGAAAAAAACCTATTAAACTTTTAAGAACTTTTAGAAAGTTTAGAAGTACTTTTCAGCACTTTAGAAAAGAGTGAAAAGAGGAAATGCAAAACTTTTTAGCTATGTGTACACACACTGAACTTGTTTTGTATATTTTTCTCTTATGAAAAGTACAATGACAAGAGTGGTAAGTAGTCTCAAAGCACTTATCCCACCGCTGCACAACCAATGTAGGAGGCTGGACTGGCTTGTAGTGAGTACCAAGGGGTACTTGCACCTTGCACCAGGCCCAGGTATCCCTTATTAGTGTATAGGGTGTCTAGCAGCATAGGCTGATAGATAATGGTAGCTTAGCAGAGCAGCTTAGGCTGAACTAGGAGACGAGTGAAGCTCCTACAGTACCACTAGTGTCACTTGCACAATATCATAAGAAAACACAATACACAGATATACTAAAAATAAAGGTACTTTATTTTTATGACAATATGCCAAAGTATCTCAGAGTGTACCCTCAGTATGAGGATAGCAAATATACACAAGATATATGTACACAATACCAAAAATATGCGGTATAGTCTTAGAAAACAGTGCAAACAATGTATAGTTACAATAGGATGCAATGGGGGCACATAGGGATAGGGGCAACACAAACCATATACTTCAAAAGTGGAATGCGAACCATGAATGGACCCCAAACCTATGTGACCTTGTAGAGGGTCGCTGGGACTATTAGAAAATAGTAAGGGTTAGAAAAATAGCCCACCCCAAGACCCTGAAAAGTGAGTGCAAAGTGCACTAAAGTTCCCCAAAAGACAGATAAGTCGTGATAGGGGAATTCTGCAGGAAAGACACAAACCAGCAATGCAACAATGATGGATTTCCAGTCGAGGGTACCTGTGGAACAAGGGGACCAAGTCCAAAAGTCACAAGCAAGTCGGAGTTGGGCAGATGCCCAGGAAATGCCAGCTGTGGGTGCAAAGAAGCTGCTACTGGACAGTAGAAGCTTAGGTTTCTGCAAGAACGACAAGGTCTAGAGACTTTCCCTTTGGAGGACGGATCCCTCACGCCGTGGGAGTCGTGCAGAAGTGTTTTCCCACCGAAAGACCGCCAACAAGCCTTGCTAGCTGCAAATTGTGCGGTTAGTGTTTTTGAATGCTGCTGTGGCCCAGGAGGGACCAGGATGTCGCAAATTGCGTCAGGAGATGGAGGGGACGTCAAGCAAGACAAGGAGCTCTCTCAGTAGCAGATATTACCCGGAGAAGTGTCAGAAACAGGCACTACGAGGATGCGTGAAACGGTGCTCACACGAAGTTGCACAAAGGAGTCCCACGTCGCCGGAGACCAACTTAGAAAGTCGTGCAATGCAGGTTAGAGTGCCGTGGACCCAGGCTTGGCTGTGCACAAAGGATTTCCACCGGAAGTGCACAGAGGCCGGAGTAGCTGCAAAAGTCACGGTTCCCAGCAATGCAGTCTGGTGTGGGGAGGCAAGGACTTACCTCCACCAAACTTGGACTGAAGAGTCACTGGACTGTGAGGGTCACTTGGACACAGTTGCTGGATTCGAGGGACCTCGCTCGTCGTGCTGAGAGGAGACCCAAGGGACCGGTGATGCAGTTCTTTGGTGCCTGCGGTTGCAGGGGGAAGATTCCGTTGACCCACGGGAGATTTCTTCGGAGCTTCTAATGCAGAGAGGAGGCAGACTACCCCCACAGCATGCTCCACCAGGAAAACAGTCGATAAGGCGGCAGGATCAGCGTTACAGAGTTGCAGTAGTCGTCTTTGCTACTATGTTGCAGTTTTGCAGGCTTCCAGCGCGGTCAGCAGTCGATTCCTTGGCAGAAGGTGAAGAGAGAGATGCAGAGGAACTCGGATGAGCTCTTGCATTCGTTATCTAAAGTTTCCCCAGAGACAGAGACCCTAAATAGCCAGAAAAGAGGGTTTGGCTACCTAGGAGAGAGGATAGGCTAGCAACACCTGAAGGAGCCTATCAGAAGGAGTCTCTGACGTCACCTGGTAGCACTGGCCACTCAGAGCAGTCCAGTGTGCCAGCAGCACCTCTGTTTCCAAGATGACAGAGGTCTGGAGCACACTGGAGGAGCTCTGGACACCTCCCAGGGGAGGTGCAGGTCAGGGGAGTGGTCACTCCTCTTTCCTTTGTCCAGTTTCGCGCCAGAGCAGGGCTAAGGGGTCCTTGAACCGGTGAAGACTGGCTTATGCAGAAATGGGCACCAAATGTGCCCATGAAAGCATTTCCAGAGGCTGGGGGAGGCTACTCCTCCCCTGCCTTCACACCATTTTCCAAATGGAGAGGATGTAACACCCTCTCTCAGAGGAAGTCCTTTGTTCTGCCATCCTGGGACAAGCCTGGCTTGACCCCAGGAGGGCAGAAACCTGTCTGAGGGGTTGGCAGCAGCAGCAGCTGCAGTGAAACCCCAGGAAAGGCAGTTTGGCAGTACCAGGGTCTGTGCTACAGACCACTGGGATCATGGGATTGTGCCAACTATGCCAGGATGGCATAGAGGGGACAATTCCATGATCATAGACAAGTTACATGGCCATATTCGGAGTTACCATTGTGAAGCTACATATAGGTAGTGACCTATATGTAGTTCACGCGTGTAATGGTGTCCCCGCACTCACAAAGTCCGGGGAATTGGCCCTGAACAATGTGGGGGCACCTTGGCTAGTGCCAGGGTGCCCTCACACTAAGTAACGTTGCACCTAACCTTTACCAGGTAAAGGTTAGACATATAGGTGACTTATAAGTTACTTAAGTGCAGTGTAAAATGGCTGTGAAATAACGTGGACGTTATTTCACTCAGGCTGCAGTGGCAGGCCTGTGTAAGAATTGTCAGAGCTCTCTATGGGTGGCAAAAGAAATGCTGCAGCCCATAGGGATCTCCTGGAATCCCAATACCCTGGGTACCTCAGTACCATATACTAGGGAATTATAAGGGTGTTCCAGTAAGCCAATGTAAATTGGTAAAATTGGTCACTAGCCTGTTAGTGACAATTTGAAAGAAATAAGAGAGCATAACCACTGAGGTTCTGATTAGCAGAGCCTCAGTGAGACAGTTAGTCACTACACAGGTAACACATTCAGGCACACTTATGAGCACTGGGGCCCTGGATGACAGGGTCCCAGTGACACATACAACTAAAACAACATATATACAGTGAAAAATGGAGGTAACATGCCAGGCAAGATGGTACTTTCCTACAGGGGGTGACAAGGATGGCAAGAAGAATGATGGTAAGTCTTCTGACAAGGGTGGGGACAAATCTAAAAATGAGTCTTCATCAGGCCCGCAAAAACACTCTGGTGGGGGTGGTGGGTCCAAATCCTCTTCTAATCAAGTAAAAAGCCTTGGTGTTATTTATGTAAAGTAAAAGGCCATTGAACAACTGATGCCAGTTGTCCAAAGAAAAACACCAAACCTCCCACTACCACAACCCCTACTGCAACCTCTAGTGTCCCTAGTAATAGCAGTGGTGGTGGGAGCAAACCTACTAATAGCCAATCCAAGGGAGTAGCTGGGCTCACTTTTGGTAATTTAGTTGGGATTGGTCTTGTTAGGGAGACCACAGAGGCTGTGCTAGTCTCTGAAGGTGCCATTGATTTGGCCACCTTGGTTGCTTGTCCCCTTAATATGGATAAGTACAAGCATCTTCTCCTAATCAATGGTGTTGAGGTTCAGGCCTACAGGGACACAGGTGCCAGTGTTACCATGGTGATAGAGAAACTGGTACACCCTGAAAAACACCTACTTGGTTACCAGTACCAAGTGACAGACGCTCATAACAACACTCTTAGCCACCCCATGGCTGTTGTGAATCTCAACTGGTTGGGGGGTGGTTACTGGTCCAAAGAAAGTTGTGGGTGCTTCAGATTTACCTGTAGACTGTCTATTAGGAAATGATTTAGAAATATCAGCTTGGGCAGAAGTGGAGTTGGAGGCTCATGCAGCAATGCTGGGCATTCCTGGGCCTATTTTTGCTTTGACAAGGGCTCAGGCCAAAAAGCAAAAAGGACAGGGTGACTTGGATCTTGGAACAATGGACCAAGTTCTCCCTAAAGCTAGGGGTAGCAAGGGTAAATCCCTACCCAATATCCCTCCCTCTACAGATGATTCAACTTCTGAGGAAGAAGAATTTACACCCTGTGCAGAACCTTCGCCAGAGGAGCTGGCAGCAGACACTGCTGAGCTTTTGGATGGAGGGGGGCCTGCCAGGGAGGAGCTGAGTGTGTCACAGCAATCCTGTCCCACATTACAGGGTCTCAGACAGCAAGCTGTCAAACAGCAAAATGGGGATGTCAGTGACTCACATAGAGTTTACTGGGATTACAACCTCTTGTACACAGAGGCAAGGGACCCAAAACCTGGAGCAGCCAGGAGATTGGTCATTCCCCTGCAGTACAGAGAGTTCCTCTTAACTCTGGCACATGACATTCCTTTGGCTGGACATTTGGGTCAGATTAAAACATGGGAAAGGCTTGTCCCCCTGTGTCACTGGCCTAGGATGTCAGAGGACACAAAACATTTTTGTAAGTCTTGCGTGACCTGCCAAGCCAGTGGGAAGACTGGTGGCACTCCAAAGGCTCCCCTTATTCCACTACCTGTGGTTGGGGTTCCCTTTGAAAGGGTAGGGGTTGACATAGTTGGCCCCCTTGACCTTCCTACTGCTTCAGGCAATAGGTTTATCTTGGTGGTAGTGGACCATGCCACAAGATATCCTGAAGCTATTCCTCTAAGGACCACTACAGCACCTGCAGTGGCAAAAGCCCTCCTTGGAATATTTTCCAGGGTGGGTTTCCCAAAAGAGGTTGTATCAGACAGGGGTAGCAACCTTATGTCTGCATACTTGAAGCCTACGTGGAAGGAATGTGGTGTAACATACAAATTCACCACACCTTATCATCCACAAACAAATGGACTGGTAGAGAGGTTTAATACAACTCTCAAAGGAATGATAATGGGACTCCCTGAAAAACTCAGGAGGAGATGGGATGTTCTGTTACCTTGCCTCCTTTTTGCTTACAGGGAGGTACCCCAAAAAGGAGTGGGCTTCAGCCCCTTTGAAAGCCTATTTGGGCACCCTTTAAGAGGTCCTCAAACACTTGTGAAGGAGGGTTGGGAACAACCTTTAAAAGCTCCTAAGCAAGATATAGTGGACTATGTACTTGGCCTAAGATCCAGAATGGCGGAGTACATGAAAAAGTCCAGTAAAACCCTTCAGGCCAGCCAAGAGCTCCAAAAGCAATGGCATGACCAGAAGGCTGTTCTGATTCAGTACCAACCAGGACAGAAGGTGTGGGTATTGAAGACTGTGGCCCCAAGAGCACTCCAAGACAAATGGAGTGGACCCCATCTCATTGTTGAAAAGAAGGGCGAGGTCACCTACTTGGTTGACCTGGGCACTGCCAGGAGTCCCCTTAGGTGCTCCATGTCAATCGCCTAAAACCCTACTATGACTGGGCTGATCTCACCCTGCTCATGGCAACAGATGAGGGACAGGAAGAAGAGAGTGACCGACTCCCTGATCTCTTCTCTTCCACATAAAAGGATGCTCTAGTGGAAGGTGTAGTTTTGGCAGACTGTCTTACTGCTGAGCAGAAAGACAACTGCATAATTCTCCTAGGTCAGTTTTCTGAACTCTTTTCAACTGTGCCAGGCACCACATCTTGGTGTGAACGCACAATTGATACCGGAGACAGCATGCCTGTCAAAAGTAAAATCTATAGGCAGCCTGACCATGTCAGATACTGCATAACACAAGAAGTTCAGAAAATTATTGACTTAGGAGTGGTTAAACATTCTGAAATCCCATGGACCTCACCTGTGGTGCTTGTACCAAAGCCTCACTCAAAAGATGGAAAAAGGGAGATGAGGTTCTGTGTAGATTACAGAGGTCTCAACCAGGTAACAAAAACTGATGCTCACCCTATACCCAGGGCAGATGAGCTCATAGTTACACTGGCATCTGCCAAGTATTTAAGCACTTTTGATTTGACTGCAGGGTATTGGCAGATCAAATTATCAGAGGATGCTAAAGCAAAAACTGCATTTTCGACTCCTGGAGGGCACTACCAATTCACAGTAATGCCCTTTGGTTTGAAAAATGCACCTGACACTTTTCAGAGGTTGGTGAATACAGTCCTGCCAGGGTTGAAGGCTTTTGGTGCAGCATATCTGGACGATATAGCTGTCTTTAGCTCCACCTGGGATGGTCACCTGATCCACCTGTGGAAAGTTTTGGAGGCCCTGCAAAAGGCAGGCCTCACTATCAAGGCTTCAAAGTGCCAGATAGGGCAGGGGAAAGTGGTTTATTTGGGACACCTGGTAGGTGGAGAACGGATTGCACCACTTCAGGGGAAAATCCAAACAATCATGGATTGGGTTCCCCCTACAACTCAGACCCAGGTGAGAGCTTTCCTAGGCCTCACTGGGTATTACAGGAGATTCATTAGAAACTATGGCTCCATTGCAGCCCCACTTAATGATCTCACTTCCAAGAAGATGCCTAAAGAGGTATTGTGGACAGCCAGCTGTCAGAAAGCTTTTGAGGAGCTCAAACAGGCCATGTGCACTGCACCTGTCCTAAAAAGCCCATGTTACTCCAAGAAATTCATTGTTCAAACTGATGCATCTGAATTAGGGGTAGGGGCAGTCTTATCACAACTCAATTCTGAGGGCCAGGATCAACCTGTTGCTTTTATCAGCAGGAGGTTGACCCCTAGAGAAAAGCGTTGGTCTGCCATAGAGAGGGAGGCCTTTGCTGTGGTCTGGGAACTGAAGAAGTTGAGGCCATACCTGTTTGGCACTCACTTCATTGTTCAGGCAGACCACAAACCTCTACTTTGGCTAAAACAAATGAAAGGTGAAAACCCTAAGTAGTTGAGGTGGTCCATATTTTTGCAGGGAATGGACTATGCAGTGGAACATAAACCTGGGAGTACCCAGTCCAATGCAGATGGACTTTCTAGATATTTCCACTTAGACAATGAAGACTCATCAGGTTATGGCTAGTCTTATTGTCCTTCGTTTGGGGGTGGGGGGGTTGTGTAGGAAAGTACCATCTTGCCTGGCATGTTACCCCCATATTTCACTGTATATATGTTGTTTTAGTGTATGTGTCACTGGGACCCTGCCAGCCAGGGCCCCAGGACTCATAAGTGTGCCCTGTATGTGTTCCCTGTGTGATGACTATCTGTCTCCCTGAGGCTCTGCTAACCAGAACCTCAGTGGTTATGCTCTTTCTGCTTTCCAAATTGTCACTAACAGGCTAGTGACCAATTTCACCAATTCGCATTGGCATACTGGAACACCCTTATAATTCCCTAGTATATGGTACTGAGGTACCCAGGGTATTGGGGTTCCAGGAGATCCCTATGGGCTGCAGCATTTCTTTTGCCACCCATAGGGAGATCTGACAATTCTTACACAGGCCTGCCAGCGCAGCCTGAGTGAAATAACGTCCACGCTATTTCACAGCCATTTACCACTGCAGTTAAGTAACTTATAAGTCACCTATATGTCTAACCTTCACCTGGTGAAGGTTGGGTGCAAAGTTACTTAGTGTATGGGCACCTTGTCACTAGCCAAGGTACCCCTACATTGTTCAGGGCAAATTCCCAGGACTTTGTGAGTGCGGGGACACCATTTCACACGTGCACTATACATAGGTCACTACCTAGGTATAGCGTCACAATGGTAACTCCGAACATGGCCATGTAACATGTCTAAGATCATGGAATTGTCACCCCTTGGGGAGACTATTCCATGATCCCCCGGGTCTCTAGCACAGAACCCGGGTACTGCCAAACTGCCTTTCCCGGGGTTTCACTGCAGCTGTTGCTGCTGCCACCCCCTCAGACAGGTTTCTGCCCTCCTGGGGTCCAGCCAGGCCTGGCCCAGGAAGGCAGAACAAAGGACTTCCTCAGAGAGACGGTGTTACACCCTCTCCCTTTGGAAAAAGGTGTCAGGGCTGGGGAGGAGTAGCCTCCCCAAGCCTCTGGAAATGCTTTGATGGGCACAGATGGTGCCTATCTCTGCATAAGCCAGTCTACACTGGTTCAGGGATCCCCCAGCCATGCTCTGGCACTACACTGGACAAAGGAATGGGTAGTGACCACTCCCCTGACCTGCACCTCCCAGTGGAGGTGACCAGAGCTCCTCCAGCGTGCCCCAGACCTCTGCCATCTTGGATTCAGAGGTGTGCTGGCACACTGGACTGCTCTGAGTGGCCAGGGCCAGCAGGTGACGTCAGAGACTCCTTCTGATAGGCTCTTACCTTTCTTACCAGCCTTTCCTCCTTCCTAGGTAGCCAAACTTCCTTTTCTGGCTATTTAGGGTCTCTGCTTTGGGGAATTCTTCAGATACCGAATGCAAAAGCTCACCAGAGTTCCTTTGCATCTCCCTCTTCACCTTCTGCCAAAGGATCGACCGCTGACTCCTCAGGATGCCTTCAAAACTGCAACAAAGTAGCAAAGACGACTACTGCAACCTTGTATCGCTGATCCTGCTGCCTTCTCGACTGTTTCCTGGTGGTGCATGCTCTGGGGGTAGCCTGCCTCCTTCTTGCACCAGGAACTCTGAAGAAATGTCCCGTGGGTCGACGGAATCTTCCCCCTGCAACCGCAGGCAGCAAAAGAATGCATCACCAGTCCTCTGGGTCTCCTCTCAGCACGACGAGCGTGGTCCCTGGAACTCAGCAACTCTGTCCAAGTCACTCCCACAGTCCAGTGACTCTTCAGTTCAAGTTTGGTGGAGGTATGTCCTTGCCTCCCCACGCTAGACTGCATTGCTGGGTACCACGTGATTTGCAGCTGCTCCGGCTCCTATGCACTCTTCTAGGATTTCCTTTGTGCACAGCCAAGCCCGGGTCCCCGACACTCTAACCTGCAATGCACAACCTTCTGAGTTGTCCTCCGGCGTCGTGGGACTCCCTTTTGTGTCTTCGGGTGAGCTCCGGTTCAGTCCTCTTCCAAGTGCCTGTTCTGGTACTTCTGTGGGTGCTGCCTGCTTCTGTGAGGGCTCCCTGACTTGCTGGGCGCCCCCTCTGTCTCCTCTTCCAAGTGGCGACATCCTGGTCCCTCCTGGGCCACAGCAGCATCCAAAAACCCTAACCGCGACCCTTGCAGCTAGCAAGGCTTGTTTGCATTCTTTCTGCGTGGGAACCCCTCTGCAAGCTTCTACATGACGTGGGACATCCATCCTCCAAAGGGGAAGTTTCTAGCCCTCTTCGTTCTTGCAGAATCCACAGCTTCTACCATCCGGTGGCAGCTTCTTTGCACCCTCAGCTGGCATATCCTGGGCATCTGCCCACTCTCGACTTTGTCGCAACTCTAGGACTTGGTCCCCTTGTTCCACAGGTACTCTCGTCCAGAAATCCACTTTGGTTGCATTGCTGGTGTTGGTCTTCCTTGTAGAATTCCCATATCACGACTGTGCTCTCTGGGGAATATTGGTTCAGTTTACACCTACTTTTCAGGGTCTTGGGGAGGGTTATTTTTCTAACCCTCACTGTTTATTTACAGTCCCAGTGACCCTCTACAAGCTCACATTTGGGGTCCATTCGTGGTTCGCATTCCACTTTTGGAGTATATGGTTTGTGTTGCCCCTATCCCTATGTGCTCCTATTGCAATCTCTTGTAACTTTACACTGCTTGCATTACTTCCTTTTGCTATTACTGCATAATTTTGGTATTGTGTACATATATCTTGTGTACATTTGGCATCCTCATACTGAGGGTACTCACTGAGATACTTTTGGCATATTGTCATAAAAATAAAGTACCTTTATTTGTAGTATATCTGTGTATTGTGTTTTCTTATGATATTGTGCATATGACACCAGTGGTATATTAGGAGCTTTGCATGTCTCCTAGTTCAGCCTAAGCTACTCTGCTATAGCTACCTTCTATCAGCCTAGAAACACCTCTTCTACACTAATAAGGGATAACTGGACCTGGCACAAGGTGTAAGTACCTCTGGTACCTACTACAAGGCAGGCCAGCCTCCTACACCCAGCACCCCTCTACACACTACACTTGCCTAGTTGGGAAACCGACATTCCCATTCCACTATTTTAGTACATGGTTTGTGTTCTCCCAGGCCCATTGCAACCTATTGTGATTTTCACTATTTGCACTGTTTTCTGACTGGTTTACAGCTATTTCTGAATTCTAGTGTATATACTATGTATATTACTTACCTCCTTTGGAAGTATAGTCTCTAATGTATTTTTGGCAATGTGTCACTATAACTAGAGTACTTTTATTTTTGAAACACTGAGTATTGTCTTTCATGTGTGTGAGTACTGTGTGACTACAGTGGTATTGTAAGTGCTTTGTATGGCTCCTAGTTCAGCCTTGGCTGCTCAGCTACAGCTACCTCTAGACACTGACTACATTTTACTAATAAGAGATAACTGAACCTGGTATAAGGTGTAACTACCTTAGGTACCCACTACAAACCAGGCCAGCCTCCTATAGTCAGCCATCTTGGCAACACCTGGCATCGGAAAGTTGCCTGGGCAGATGACTCAGGAGGTGGACCATTCTATCTGAAACTAAGAGATTTTTGGAAGGATGTCTTTGTAATTAGTTCTAAATTAACTGGCCACATCCACCGTGTTAAATGATTGAACACTGCAATTCAGTGCACAACCAGGGCTTTGGCAGTAAAGTTTTTGAACTTAGATCCTCTGCATCAGACGAAAGGAGTGCCAAAGAAATCAGAACTTTGAGGTTTGCTTGCCCCTGAATGGATGAGCCTTGGTGGGCTCGCGGATTACAACAGCGCCCTTGACGGTCTGAGCTCATTACTTCCTGCAAGTCATGATTGATGCACCTCGAGGGTTGTTTAAGGTCCTTGTTCTGTTTGACACCAGTGCATACCTGTGTTTTATGGCCAATTGAGTTCAAACAGCCCGACAGACTTCAATCAAGTCACAACCAGTAAAGGAAGAGATTAAATTGTTTCCCAGACCTGTCCTCACTTCATGAGTTATGTGTTTTGAGACTCTTCCTTTGTTCACGGCCACTGAGACAGAGTGGGCCCGATTCACAAAGGTAAACTTAGACCAAATGTCTATTTTTAGACCAAAAGTCTAAACGTAGACCAAAAGTCTACAAGTGAAGTGAGACAGGTAAAGTTAGACTTTTGGTCAAAGTTTAGACGTTTGGTCTAAGTTTAGACTTTTGGTCCATGTTTATCTTTGTGAATCAGGCCTGACGTGTATAAGTGATTGACCTATTGGACCTCACCTTTTTTATTTTCTCTGCACCACTTGGCTTAGGGAGCCTACCCTGGAACTGAGTGGAACACACAAGAGATATATTTCAATTGTTTTTATTTCCGAAAAAAGCAACAGAAAAGACCCAGGCTTTAACTTGTTTCCTTCCTACTAATGAGAGATATGTTCAGCAAACAGGCAGTGAAGGCTCTTCCACCTCCTCCAGTCTATGACTGCTAGATTGGCTTGATATCTGGAGAATCCATTTCCCATGTCAATATTTACCCAGTAGCAGTAAAGCAGATGAGTCTGACTGATCACTTGAATGAACTAGTGATGAGATGAGTGAAAAATACAACACCTAGGATGGACATTTAAAAAACTTGGCTATGTCACTTGGCCCATGTAATTCACCTACAGCTTTTCCAATATAATTAGTGACATCTTGTAAGGAAATATGTTTTATATCCGGGCAACATGTTGATTTACTCTTCCACTTTGGAACAACATCAATGTGAAGCATGAGAAGTGCACTCATGACCGAGAAAAGATTCCCTGTGAGCTAAAGCCAAGAAGCATCTCTTTGAAGCCTGCTATCTCCGGGAATGGATTGGGATTGACTCTGCAAATGTAATGGTATCTCTGGAATGGCTCTCTCAACAGAATGAATGAGTGATTTGTTAGTTTAAACTGTAAACTTCAGACGTGTATAGCGCACTACTCACCCGTAAGGGTCTCAAGGCACTGTACACATACCACTGTGGAACCCCTCCTGGCTTTTCCCTGTGAGGTACCCACTCCTGGGCACCCCCAGGCATCCAAGCAATGTTGGGGTTGTTGTGGAGATTAAGCAAGCTATTGCACAGAGTTATAGAGTGGGACCCATTAATTAGATTAGGCACTGAGGTGAGAATTATCTGGTCCAAGGGAATTGAGCCCAAGACCCGCCAAGGCAAAAATTTAACCCTGGTCCTGGGCCAGATCTCTGCATCCGGGTCTGCTGCTCTAACCATTGTGCCACACTTCTCCACTTCACAATTTTTTTTTTCTCTGGGGAGGGATTGGGATGGACTGTGCAAACGTAATGGTAGCTCCGGAATGGCCCTCTCAACAGAATGAATGAGTGATTTACTTTATAAACATTTGTTCACCAGTCCTCTTCCAAATGTACAATTGACAAGGGAGGTGGTTGGGTTCACTTGAGAGAAGAAGAGGAAGAAGCCAACTGAAAAACTGTCTAAACTTGGCCGAATCGTAGGTGATCACAATGATTTATCACCTTTTGTGGTGGGACCCGATGCCTCATCCTTTGCACTGGAGATGTACTTTTTCAAAGAGGTCAAAGCTGATAACCCCCACCCAGTGGCATTTCACTTTCAACACTGAGTGACACAGTGAAAACCTACCCTGTTCATGATTGGGAGCTATTTTCTCATTGGAGAAATCATATTAAAGGAGCTTGAATAAAGATTACCGTGTGGTCTGGGTTTACTTGTTGCCTAATTTGGCAAATCCACAACAATGCGGCTTACCCGTCTTACAAGTGGAACGAGATGATCATTTGTAAGGTAGATATCATCTACGTAGGACAATGCCTCAGGGTTAATGTTGTGTAGAATTGAAGTAGCACGAGCTGGAAACAATCCTGGACTGCTTTATATCCTTGTGGGAGTCTGCAATTGTTTTTCTGTGAGCCTAAAGCGCTAAAACTTGCTAAGTCCCTACTTTCAGGCTCAATATTTTGGCAGAAAAAAACATTGGAAATATCCAAGGTTATTTTGTATTTTTATGTGCACCATATTGTTAATAAGTGATGTACTGTGTGCATTGTGAAAGGCAAATGTGCATGTATCACTATTCACATGTCTGTAGTCTAAAACTATTCTATGTGCATGGTCCAGTTTAGCTAAGGGGAACAAAAGGTTCTTCATTGGTGAAACACAGGGTTCGATTACGTCCTGGTACTCTAGCTGTGTGAGTATTTCCCTTACAGGTGCTCTAGCTTTATGATTTATTGGGTATTGGGGTTGAGGTTGGGATCTAATTGGTAGTATATGGTAGGGGGAATCTTCATCCCATCCTAAATGGTCGTGATATAACGTGGCTGCTTGTGCCTTCGCCCAATCAACGGAGTAAGCATCCCTGAGCTCTCTGGAAACAAGGGGCAAGAAAAAGGGTTCAATTACCTCTTCCCCGCATGGGAGAATAGTGACAAATTCTGGTGGCCATTCCTTTTCAGCCAATAGAATTTCATAAATGGTAACAATGCGATCCCAAAAGATAGCGTCTATTGTGCTCTCAATGTCTCTTTCTAATTGTGTTTTTAATTAATACACCCTATGGGATGTGGAGAAGCGCATGTCTGTAGTCTCGACTTGTAAGAAGTCATCAGTTGCTTTCACCTTCAGATGTACTTGAATGTTCTGGCAAACTATTGTGACCTCTGCTGAGCTGTCTAGCAGTGTTAGTGCCCACTTCCTGTTCTTAAGTAGAGCTCTCATCCTGAGTGGCATCTCATATAGAAATAGCTGCCACTTTTTTGTTTTTGAATTGAGGTTGTTGTTGGGGAAGTTTCTCTTCTTTCTTAACAGAAACTTCTGACTAGCGTTGTGCCTCCTTTCTCGGTTTCACAGTTCGCTGCTCTGACCGCCCACCTCTCTCTAGTTTATCAGGTGAGTCCTGAAAGGAATGGGATTGGTGTGTATCAGTATATTAATTTCTATCAGTTGTTTTTATATCATCTCTTTATCTAAGATTATAGCGATTTGAGGGGTCTCTGAATACGGAGATTATCCCCTTTCTTTTTTAGGTGTTTGTTTTTGTTTGTCCCAGCATTTTCCTCAGGTGCTTGCTTGGTAAAATCCTTACTGGATTTACCCTGTAATTGTGGTTTAATTGGTCTGGTTCCCAGTCTATCTCCACCAGTACTACAGTAGGTCTAAGCAATATTCTTTGGCAGGTTGCGCTAAGGCAACTGCTTCCCCTTTAAGGTTACTTAATATTACTGAAGATACAGTGGCAACATTGCCCATTAATTGCATTCCCAAATCCAGGGCCAGGGCAGCTCTGTATACATCTTGAATTTGCTTTAACACCTCTGGGAGATTGGCAAGTGTTGGTCTACCATATGCGGCAGTATGGAGCATGGCAAATACCGTGCCCCAAGTGTTATAGTTATCTACTGTGGGAACCATCGCAAATGGCAAGCACATAGTGAGTACTCTATGTTTATCCTGAGGTCCCGTATGGGGAAAAACTGCTTCCAGCGCATTCATTTTTTGAGCTAACCGAAACGGAATCTCCTCCAGTTTGGCGGGTACTTTACCCATGATCAAATATACAGTCGCTGGGTTAATGCCTGGTGTGACTTCATGTGGTTGTGCTGGGTAGCTCGTACTGGGTTAGTATTTAATGATTGCATTAGGAACTGTACTAACAGTCTGTATGTTGCTGTAAGCTCAACATACAAGTGGCGAACCTCAGCTAGCACCAAGGTGGCTGCATCAGGATGCAGTGTATATGTGGCCAATAACGGCCAGGTAGAACCATCATTACTTAGAGGACCCAGAGGGCCAAATCAAGCCAGTTATTATGGTCTTGAAAATATAGAGGTATCGTTAAATATAGCTCTGTATTGTGCAGGTATATTCGCAGGTGTGTAGTGATGAAATGTATTAGTGTTCCCATTGACTGCTGGAAAGGTGAACCAAGAGTAGAATGTTTCTCTTTTGTAGGTTGGATGAGCCTCAACGACAAATGTTACAGGATGCCCCTGGGCTGTGAGGCCATTTGCTACCAAATGAGCGGTGAGAGGAGGTCGCATATTTACTGCAATTTCTACCCGTTGCGGGTTCGCCATGGTGGATATACCTGTTAAGAGGTAAGGACACCAAATGGGGGTTGATCCTTTTAAGGTTCAAGCTTGAACAACCTACAGCGTTAGATAAGTACTACCTACCTAGCTGAAAAGGAAATCCTCAATACCAAGGACATCTCCGTATATATTATTGAGGTGCCTTTAGCATGTAGTGAGACAGAGATACTCAGGAAGATCCAAAATTCAGTGCCTGACCAGACATTGGCAGCACCATGTTGCATGGGCTCTCATTATCCTAATGAGGCTGCTGAATTTGGGCAGCAGCATCACCTTAATTGTGGGGGACTGAGTCCAATCCCACACCATGAGAAAACGGTCAGCCTAATCTGTTTCTGGCCAACTAGCAGCACCCCATGTCTGCCCAAGAGCAGGGATGATTTGTGGCGACTAAGTGTATGACGAGATGACTTCTTGTGGAAATCGTGCTGTATCAGATCTCATGCTTTTCTCTCAGTTACATTAGTCTCACACATGCAAGAACAGACAGAGATAGAAAATGGTTTGAAGAATTGATTGAATCAGCTGCATCTTAGATAATATGGCATGAAATACAATAATTAGAATGATAAAACATGCTAGAAGCAAAATGGTGACAAGGAAAGTGAAACACAGGAAAAGTCCCACCATACTGTCACTATGCGTAATATATGCGATTCCTACCTAAGCTATGTTAGAACACGGCATGAGAAGCCCTAATCCATACTTCAGGATCCCCCCTAGGAAGGCATCATCCCCCCCATGCCTGAGCAAGGAAGCCTGTTGTCTAGAGAGACATCATCCCCATGTAGGCCAGGGAACCGTTAGTCTCAGCAAGCAGATGTAGCAAAGTCAATCAGCATGTGGTTGTTGTCACCTGGTTGGAATCTCACTCTAATGTGCATGGGACAGAGAAGAGTTTTTATAACAAAATAGCTGATGTTCTGAGCAAATGTCCCCACGTAAGGATGTGTGTATTTTGTGAACATTGACGACACAGTGTACCACTTGTGCCGGCAATCCTATCTCGCAGCAGCCTTAAGGAAAGCACAAAATGAAAAGAATATCTTGCTGAGTAACGCAATGCTTCCCGAGGCAAAAGTACAACTAGATAAAGAAAATAAAACAACACCATGGATGTTGCCTCTTCTGAAATGATAAAAATGAAGCAGAATAAACTATTACTAGGCTAAAGGGCACAAGCAGCAGGCCTAGGTTCTAAACTAACCTGACCAGAAGCAGCACCGAAATGGCTATACAACACAGGTAGTGTGTTGCCTACACTTCTTAGCCCCTGGCAGTTACCAGGGGCATCATAGCAGTGGCAGGAGGGGTGTCACAAAGTGCATTTTCTTGGTTTTGTCACAGGTTTCTGGACATCATGGTTTTCAAAGAAAACAAATACATATGTTCACCAAATACGCCACAATATTTGCAACAGACCAAAGTAATGTTTTACAGGGTAGCACAGTTTCCAATTGTAATTGGCTGTGTTGATGGCACATTTATTGCCATATGCCCCCCTGTGCAAATGGATTAATCTATAGAAATTAGAAAAACACCCATTCACACAATCTACAGGTAGTGTGTGATGCCTCATGAATAATTACTAACCTTGTACGCAGCACCCATGACTCCTTCATGTTCCGCCACAGTGGAATATATAACCAAATGTGATGGGTGAATTAGAAGATGGCCTATTACCTGGTAAAAAAAAATCTGACTCAATTCATTCATTGGCCAGAACTGTTTGTGCAATGTGGCCTACTTCTCATGCTTTTTCAGGAGACAGTACATATGTCTTCGATCGTAGGATACTAACTCCATAATTGTATCCAAGAAACTAAAGTGCCTGTTTGTCAGTGTGCTTGCCTGTGTTCACTGGGATCCTGCTAAATAGGACCCCAGTGATTATGCTCTCTCCTTTTAAACTTGGTTGCTGGAACCTTGTAAGTCGCCGCTATGGCAGGCCCTTCTAGCCCAGAGGGTAGGGTGTAAAGTACCTGTGTGGGGGGCACCCCTGCACTAGCTGAGGTGCCCCCATGAACCCCAGCCCCATTTTTCCAAGACTTCATGAGTGCGGGGATGCCATTTTTGTGCGTGTACTGGACATGTGTCAATACATATGTCCAGCTACCTAATGGTAACTCTGAACATAGGCATGTTTTGAATCAAACAATTTGGAATCATACCCTAATACTTTTGCAAATATTGGTTGTATGATTCCATGAACTCTGGGGGCTCCTTAGAGGACCCACAGTATTGCCATTACAGCTTTCTGAGGTTTTCCAGGCATCCCAACTGGGCTCAGCTTCATCCAGTCTATGGGACCTCAGACCCCGAGGAGCCCAGCTTTCATCTGGCTCCTGCGTCCCTCCCTCCATCCAGGAGGTGGCATTACTGTCAGAGCTGCAGGTTGTGGCACTGGAACACAAGGTTAGAGAGCCAGCGAATGCAAACCACCCCATGACTCTGGCCACATCACTTGACCCCCTATCCCTACAAACAATGAATGCGACCAAGCGTAATATAACTGCTGCTTACATAAAGCGTCCACGCTTGGGGTCGAGTTTGTGCAGCATTTAAACACTGACGCAAAGCAGAAAATTAACTGGGGCAAAAGCAAAGGCTTAACTTAAGGAAAGACAAATAAATATCTGTTTCCTGGCTGATTTGTACAAACTGAAGCCAGAAAATCTGGATGAATCAGGGCTTCCCTGCTCAAACTGTGCAACTGTGGGTAAATGTTTTTATTTCGCCAGAACTCTTTTTCCTTCATTATTGCTTATGATAGCACTCTCAAATGTGTGAGATCAGACTACCAGTTTTACAGTTTTAATAAGTACACAACACTCCTATGTGCCTTATTAGTGTCAAAGTTTCCATATCTTAAAGAAGTACACTTTGTGAATGTTGATGAGATTTCTGGGCTGGGCACATGCAGGGGACAAGCCAGACCTTTGGCTCAGCCCGCCCTGTTATTTCCTTGGCTCGCCCACCTCTAACAGATTTCCTGTAAGCGGGTGCAGAGGGCAGGTCTCGTGTCCTGGGATTGGCGCCTCACTCGTGTCACTCATCACGCGGATGCATCTGTGCCCGGGAATCATTCTACAATGACCAGTCTTGTTATGAGATCATCAATATGGCATGAAGATCTTTCAGTTTCAGATGTAGTACAGAGAGACAGCTCTGTGTGCACGTAAGATAATTAGAAACCCTATTTGTCACATTTTACAATTTGCAGACTACAGTAACTGTTGACTCTATTTAATGCAGTGAGAGAAAGGGACAATTTTTAATGTGTTTAAATACTTTTAGACTACATGTTCACAACTGCCTTATAAACCATCTCACCTTCTCAAATGTACTTTGAAATTTTGAAATGCTTCATTTGCTGCTCTTGTTTCAAACTTTTCTTGGGGGGAAGAACCCCACAAACTCCTTTTTGTCCATCATCTTGCTTACTTTACTTGCTGGCAACATAACACTCATTCACAATTTTTACGCCCCACCACTTTCAAATGTCACCAGCCGCCACTGAACTGATGCTATGCTGAGCATGTTCTGGGTTGCATATGTTTGATGCCTGTGGTGGAGAGGGCTCCTCTTCTGGTAACTTTGAAATCTTTAACAATTCCCCTCTTTCGGGATGGTGCAGATGTTCATTTGTGGAAATCAAACTAAACTCAGATACCAAAATGATATTAAAACAAATAAAACCATTGAAGCATACAAGTACAGAAAGGACCCAAAATCATCCACAGCTACTATCCATAAAACCCAGCTTCTATTACTGGAGGTACTAATGCTTTACTGCAAGCAGTCATATGGTTGTACAAACGCATGCTACATTGCTTTAAAACCCTCCAGAAATACAGAATTTTAATGTTTAATATTGAATTTGGTCAATTTGAGCTCCAACATGAAACTACAAATGAGTATGTAAAGTTAGGTGTTCTCTGGTGTTGATATCCTGCCTGAACAGAATGATGTAACATTTGGGGATGAATATACAGCCCATCAGTCCAGCACTAGAAGCTAAGATGGCGAAGATCTCCACGGCCACCATGTACTTGCCTTTAGTGCTGATATAGGCTGGAAAGAAAGAGATCCAGACGCTGCAGAACACCAGCATGCTGAATGTGATGAGCTTGGCCTCATTGAATTTATCCGGGAGGTTCCTGGCTAAGAAGGCCACAATGAAGCTGGCCGAGGCCAACAGTCCCATGTACCCAATCACACTGTAGAAGGCAGTGACAGAGCCCTGGTCACACTGCAGGATCATCTTCCCAGTCTCAGATCGTATATCAGTGCCAGGGTGGGGTGGAGCTGTGAGCAGCCAAGAGAGACAGATTGTCACTTCTCCTAGTGTGCAGAAGAGGACAATAGAGCCGGACACTCGGGATCCCAGCCACCTACTTAATCTGCTCCCAGGCCTTGTGGCATTAAAGGCAATGACAACAGTGATGGTTTTTGCTAAAACACAAGACACAGCAACAGTAAAAATAATCCCAAATGCAGCTTGTTGGATCAGACAGGTCCATGTCGCAGGGCGTCCAATAAATAGGAGGGAGCATAGAAAAGCCAAAATTAGGGCAGTGAGGAGTGTGTAGCTGAGATCACGGTTATTAGCTTTCACTATTGGGGTGTCCCGGTGTCTGAGAAAGATTCCCAGCACTCCAGCAGTGACAGCAGAGAAGATAATGGCCACAGTGAACAAAATTACGCCAAGTGTATCACTATATGAGAGGAAAACAATGACCCTTTTGTTGCATCCATCCTTCTTGGCATTCGGCCACTGGTCCTCAGGGCACTGCATACAGTTTTCCATGTCTACAATAAAAAGCAACAAAATCAGTAATTTCTGCTGTTTCAAACTATTTAGAAATGCGTATTTGGTAGTGTGATAAAACATTTATTTTCACATTATTTCAAGAATGTTTTGACTATGAATACAAATTAATAATAATGAGTCCACGGGATTGACTACCATACATCAAAGACCATAACGTTCATTGTAAAAACATATGAACAATATATGCCTGCACATAAAAACATAATCGACTACCTGCCACAGCCCTGTAACCTTTCTAAGCTGCAAAATATGTCTGTGCAGTGACCAGCACGTCAGCTTCTGTTTCGAGAAGCACTTCTAGGCAATAAACAGGTGACTAGAAAAACATCATGATAGATGCTTAAATTTACATGAGAATTCATCATGAAATTTAACATGAAAGAAATTTCACCCATTATCCTAGTTATTGCTTCCATAAATGGTGAAATCCATGGGTTTGGACATTTTTGTGTTCAGTGCAAGGATATAGGCTGGAAAGAAAGAGACAGAGATGGCCTCAACTGAGAAACCTTTGAAGGCAGTCAATGATCAAATGCAGAGGGTGCTAGACTGGGGACAGGATGTTTAGTTTATAAAATGAATGATTAAAGATATGGAAGACGGCTCACTCTGAAGTAAAATCAGGATATATGGAGTAGTAAAAAGCACAGAAAAAGATGACTTGCTAAACTTCCTGTGTTCCTCAGTGTGCGAAAACATATGATTGAAAATCCCAGTGGAGTTCCAAAGGGTGCATTGGAGCCACCAGACAACTATAAAAGGCCTCAAGCAGACCACATCCTGTCACTGCCTGTCTACTGCAGCATCAACACGTCAGAACAATCCTCCAGGCAGCTTAAAAGAGTAATTACTAAATCCATTTTCGCAGATTGCTCTGTTGACACCAGTCCCAAACAAAAGAAGTTCTTGGAACCTAGATCACGCCTCAAGATATAGGGAATCATTTATGGTCTCTCAGACCCGGCGACAATGCTTATCACAGGGAATGAGGAACCCCAGATCTCATTGTTCGAGGTCAACATACCGCGCACTAGTTAGGTAACTTGCGTCAGAATTTTTTACACTAGTTCAGCGCTTTTCAGGACTAGCATAAAAAATGTTGACGCTAGTCCTGTAAAGCACCTGGATGCCCATTGTAAGCAATGGGAGCCTTCTTTTAACACCTGCCCTGAGCAGGCATTAAAAGTGCCGAAAAAAATGAAGCTAAGAAATCTCTTAAATTTCTTTGTGCCATTTTATAGGCCCCCCTAAATGGGGGAACACCCCCTTTGCATACATTATTTCTAGTGCAGGCATAATGCATGCATTGTACAACTTTGTAAATATGGCACAGTGTTTTTGGCCTTCTAAAGCCACATAAGTGTCACAATATGATTCTAATGTGGCACTGGAAGGGCTCTAGGGGCTCTTAAATATGCCACTCTGGAGCACATTTATGAAAAGAGGTGCTGCACACAGTGCAGGGCCACTTTTCCTGCACCCCTTAGTACCACCCTAAAGCAACAATGTGAGTGCCATTTTTTAAATACGGCGCACCATGGTGTTAGTTAGCGGACTACCGTCAGAATTCTTTATGCTAGTGCGGCCCGCTGCAGGATTAGCACCAAAAGTACTGATGCTAATCCTACAAAGCACCTAGAGGCCCATTGTAAGCAATTGAAGCCTCCTTTTAACGCCTGCTCTAAGCAGGCATTAAAAGTGCCAAAAAAATGGTGCAAGGAAATCTCTTAGACCGCCCCCTTTGCATACAGTATGCCTGACGCAGGCATAATGTAGCACAAAGGGTTACAAAGTGGCGCAATGCATGATTCAACCTGGTTGTGCACCTTCTAAAAAAAAGAAGACATAGGGGGTCATTACAACCCTGGCTGATGGCGGAGAACCGGCGGTAAGTCCGCCAACAGGCTGGCGGTCTTACCTTGGTGAATTATGGCCATGGCGGTTACCGCCATGGTCATCCGCCGGTTCTCCGTCCCGCCAGCGTGGAGATGACGGCCGTCAGTATACCGCCAGCGGTATTTGGACCCGGCTTACCGGCGTGGATTTCATGTGGTTTCAACCGCCATGAAATCCATGGCAGTAAGCACTATCAGTGCCAGGGAATTCCTTCCCTGGCACTGATAGGGGTCTTCCCAACCTCCCACCCCCACCCCGACTCCCTCCCCTACACCCCCCACCACCCCTGCCTCCCCCCAAAGGTGGCAGGGCCCCCATCCCCACCCAGACCCCCAATATAACATTACTCACACACACCTGACACGCATGCAGGCACCACCAACACACACAAGCACACACCCCGACATACATGCCTACATCCACACACACAGTCAGACACGCACACCCACATTCAAACATACACGCACACATCCATACAGCCATGCCCACAGCCATACACGCACTCATTCCCATACACACAACACCCCCGCAAGCATACACGCACCCACACACCCCCTCTACATACACACCCGCACAACCCCATGCACGCACACAACACACAAGACCCCGCCACCCCCCTCCCCTAACGGACGATTGACTTACCTGGTCCGTCGATCCTCCGGGAGGGGACGGGAGCCATGGGGGCAGCTCCGCCGACACCACACCACCAACAGAATACCGCCACGGTGAATCACAGGACGTGATTGGCTGGGCGGTGTTCTGTTGGCGTGGCGGTGGAGGTGGAGAAACCTCTACTTCCCCGCCACCCACAAGTATGGCTGTTGGCGGCTCTCCATCGGAATAACGACGGAGAGCAGCCAACAGTCATAATACGCCGAGCGGCAAACCGCCTGCACGGCGGTCTTGCAAAAAGACCGCCAAGGTCGTAATGACCCCCATAGTCAGCAAAATAGTGACCACCTGGAGAAGAATCTGCACCCATTTCCGCCATTCTTTTGAAGCCCGGAAGCAGTTCCAGAATATTCAGCATGTTAATAGAGTTCCAGTCAAAGCCCTCATAGAGGCCAACACATTGAAACTTGACGTATACATGTTACAATGTCTGTTTGAGTTGTACTGATAAATGAATAACTATGTTATTCAAAGAGGAGGGAATGCAATTGACACTGATGCTACTCCCTTTTATTTTCAGATGGGAAGATAGCAAGGAGGACAGTACGATGGGCTAAACTATCCCCTTGTTGCATCTGCTACAAGATCAGCTAAAGAAGGGCTCTGAATGGTTTGCACTCGCTAGTGTGAACAAAAACGCAGAAGGGCATGGCTTTGTTGAGAGCATAATCCTTTTCTTGGTTGTTAATGCAAAGCTGCAAAATGGCATCATCTTGTCCAAAGACTACATCTACGTCACACTACTTAATCCACGGTCCAAAACATTTCTCTCCACTTTCATTACTTTTTCTGAAGGGGATGTTTCAAAATACACAAGGGGGATTGTTGCACAAGCTGGAGACCTCGAAGAAGAAAGGCTGGAAATTACTAGAGTCCCTTTCCTGGGCAGAAGTTCTGTGGTGTCGCCTTCAACTTCCAGAGAGGACAGTCTTGTCACAAAGCAGCCAACACCAGCAACAAGAACACAAGTAACACCCACTACTACAAGAGGGGAAGAATTGGCCCCAACCTCAGCATTGGCTTGGTTGTAAGTGCCAGGTCTTAAGTCCAGCACCGAGGCAAAGGCAAAAGAGGTTGAGCATGTGGCAACCCAATGACCATTCAGAGGAAGTTCCAGGAGTATCTAGATGGCCTAAAATAGGTCTATGCAGATCAAAACCCATTGGAGTATTGGTATGCGAAGATGTGCCAAATGTCAAGTGCTCAGAACGCCTGGCTTGTCCTTTTGCCAGTGTGTCAACAGAACGCGTTTTCAGTTCAGCTGGTGCAGTTGTCACAGTGCGAAGTACCAGTCTTTCCCCTCAAAATGTGGAGTGATTGACCATGAATCAAAATGAACACATATTTCATTCCACATGATTAAACCATTCCTGAACCAGCACAGATGGAGGATGGTTGAGCATACTCAAGTGTGTTTTCTGACCACTTTCAGGGTAAACCACCTGAGTTTGAGGATGAACTCTACTTCCCTGACTGAGTATGCTACCAACATTTTATAATTATGTATCATTGAGCTTCTTTCTTTGACCCCAAAAAAGATATAGCTAGTGAAACATTATGCTTGTGTCTTATTTATGCTGCCCCACCATTTTTAGACAAATGCATGGCCGGACTGGAGTTGGACCACCATGCAGATAAGAAACCTCCGCATTCCGTTCAGGACACTGGAGACAATGCCAGCCTTGCGTCCATGCATATCCTTTTTTTGCACCACCTTGGAGGTCTGCCCCAAAAGGTCATTGATTTACAAGACTGCCAATTACAAATTCCAATGTGTTGTTTGCATCAAAGAAGAGGTGCAATTATGTACCTACCACTGTGCTTGTAATAGAATAGGGAACTACTAACTATTGTACTAATGAGTGATGATATATATTATTGAGCGATTGTGAGTGATGCTTGATGGTTTATGTGGTGGCAGACAATAAGGAAAGGTTAATTAGTAAACTTGATTTCAATGATTTGCAATGTCTGGGACCGAATGGGTGATCGTTGTTTCTGAAGTTGATTGGTCCTTTTCAAACTTAGCGAAAATTTAAAGGCAGGGTACAATTTTTTTTTTGATTCTTCAGAGACCAGACACTTTAGTTAACAAGCAGGTATGCAGTACAGGTCTATCTCACTTGAGTTGGGACTGGGGCGGAGTTACCCAGAGTGAGGAGGATGAAAGTACTCAGGATGGGGCTACCTCAACAGCTAGAAGAAGGATGTTATTGACCTTAAAGTGAAACCATGATGTGGAGGACTCTGAGACCTAGGACTCTGAGGACATGTGGAGTGGAGAGCAGTGTGTTGATTTGGGAAGTGCTGCTGAGTGTGTGTGCTACACTGCTGGTAAACGTGAAAATTCTCTTGGTTTTGCTCTGCCTCTGAGTCTTCTTCTGTTCTTGAGATGTCATGAGTGATGTCACTGACCATATCATGAGTGATGTAATATGTGAGATCATAAGCAGTGCATTATGGGAGTGCAAGTTATAGTTAGCTCAGATAACTATAGTTACTGAATTTCTACGGTTTTGTATGAGTAAATTCAGAATGTAACTATAACGTCCCTGTAACCTTTTTTTTTTTTCAGTTAATTGCTAAGGTTTTCTTCATTCTATTTCCTAACTATAACGTCTCTGTAACCTTTGTTGTTTTGAGTGAATTTCTATATTATTTTAACGTGCAGTAATTTTAGTTACTGTACGTTCATCCAACCAGTGCCGCGCACGGCCTTCGGCTGCATGTGGTGGTGGTTGGCCACAAGGCCTGGCCGGAACCCCCCATAAGGACTCAACCATGTACGCCCATGCGCATGGGAGGTTGCCGGCAAGACCTGGGCTGCAGCCAAACTCTGCGGTCAACAACCCCCAACTACCCAAACCCTAACTGTGCACAGTCATTTTGCCGTACAGGCCATGATGGACCACGAGTGAGCCCTTAAGGGCTTCCCCCGGAGTATCTACTTTTTTATTTTTATTTTTCTAAAACAATGCCCCTATGGGCTACCTGGTACTGTGGGGGAAACCTTAAGGCTTCCCTTGCAGTGCAAATTCTTCTGCAAGCACAGAGCTCGTTTGACAGCAGCTCTGTGCTTGCTGAAGCATTTAGAGCCATATTTATACTTTTTAACGCAAAACTGCGCTGGCGCAGTTTTGCGCCCAAAATTTTACCGCCGGCTAACGCCATTTCGTAGCGCCGTGTGGGCATCATATTTATACTTTGACGCACGGCGGCACAATCAACAGGTGGGAGTCATTATTTTTGACACACACCGCGGAGTGAAGTCGTAAATGAAAACGATGTTAACGTGGCGGAAATGACTGTGGGTCGATTTACGACACCGCAACCCGGATATGTGCCATTTTTTGACGCAATAGCATTAAAAAAAAACGCGAACACTGCAAGTGCAACAGAGGAGAGCCAAAATGGATCCCAGATGCCACTACAGACCCCAGGAAGATGACAGCAGACCAGGAACCAGCCAGGACGATCCATACAAGAACCAGGACACTTATAGAAAGAAAATAAAGTGTTGCTTCAGTGCAGAGGAGCAGGAAATCCTGGTTAAAGAGGTGACGGAACACCAGCACCAATTGTTTATCACCTCAAAGTTGCCAATCAGTAGGAGCGAGGCCATATGGCAACAAATTGTTGACAAGATTAACAGTGTGGCTGAAGTACGCAGAACAGTCACCGAGTGTAAGAAACACTGGCATGACTGCAAACGCAGGAGCAAGGAAAAGAGGGCCAGGAACAGGAAGGCAGCACTGCAGACTGGAGGTGGGAGTCCAGCACACCAGGAGGCCCTGGAACACATGGAGGAGATGGTCGCAGCCGTCATCCCTGAGGAGATCGTCACAGGGATTCAAGGACAGGACAGCGCAGACTACCACGAGACAACGCACATGCAGGGTAAGTTGCATGGGGAATTAAAATACAATAATGTTGACTGTAAGCAGGGGGGTAAATACCTACTACACATTGCATGTAAGTCATCATATACATGGAGTGGCATGGGTAAAGGGGCACCGCAGGGGGGCATGGCCTGCACAAACATAAGCTGGGGCACAACATTACAGTACACCAACAACAGTCCCATGGGGGCATGCTGTCATGCCAACGATGGAGCAAAGGGAAGGCCACGACAGGAGGGAAGGCCACTACGTCAAACTTACATCCTTGCACTCGTCAGCCAACATACCTCCTACATTAACTAGGGCCCTATTAACAATCCTCTAGCCAAACCGACAACTGCAATGTAACTGCGACAGCAGTTGCCACTACCACCTCTGATCTGTGTGCAGCTCAAGTAGCCAATGGCAGTAACCTCCCCATGGAACATACATACCTAAATTAGGGGGTGAGGATGACATCAGCAACAATCTCCTGAAACAAGACAAAGGCCCCAGTACACACATATGTCAATGCCCATAGGTGTCACAAACATCAACCAATGTAAACAACAATAGGAGTGACACAGCACTAAGGACACACCCATGCTGCATATGTCAGGGTCCATCCCGTGCCTGGCAAACAAGGCAACATCACAAATGTCATACTGCTCAGACAACAGCATTGAGGAGGGGACACATGGAACTGGTCACTGAAATACACCTGCACAGTCAGAGGACGAAATAGGACACTGATACGACTATCAGGGCAATCCAATGTGACACACCTTACCCAACATCAACAGGACACATTAACAATATCAACATCCATATCACATCATAACATTGCCATGCATAGGATATGCTACATGTCAATTACAATTAAGTCGATGTGAACGATCAGGGATTGGGGCAGGTCCTGAGAGTCAAGTGTGCTGCCAGGGCCACCAGAACACCCACAGCCAGTGAAAGGTCTCACCATGATAAAGGATATACACGGAGGGTCGAGTAGGACAAAAAGGTGGCTATTCTCTATTTGGCATAAAGCAACACCTAGAGGCGATGAGGCTGACAAGTCGGATAACTCAATAACATACATGTGACACACAGGTGGGCCATAGGCCTGAAACAATGCCCATCTGAAGGACTGCAGATATTAATCCAAAACAAGATCACAAAGTGAATTCATCAAAAGGCAGGCATGTCATGTCAAAATTGTCACAACACAGACACTCTAATTGTACCCTGTTTCATTGCAGAGGAAGATGGATCTCCTGCCGATATGCCTGTCCCAGATTTCCCAGATGACATGGATGACGTGTCGATAAACATTCTCCAGGAGACCATCCAAAAGGTCCTTGAAACCCTCCAGACCCCACCTTCAGTCACAAGGAGGAGCACAGAACAAGCAGCCAGCGCAAAGGAACCACCCACCACCCCAATTGCAAGACCTGCCAGCTCCAATACAGCTGAGGACTCTGACGACACTGGCACCAGCTTTGAGAGAACTGTAGTTGGAGTACAGCGGAAACTGGCCAAGGAGGTGCGGGTGGGGATGAAAACTATGGCAGCCAGCCTTGAGGGGGTGCGTTCGTGCATGATGTCATCTGCAGATCAGGCAGCAGCTATGCAAGCCCTAACATCCATACTGCAAGGACTACAAGAAACTGTCAAGGAATTCACCACTGCAGTAAGGGAGTTGCCACAACACCTTGCACCCCAAACATTCCACTGCATGCACGAATGCAATCATGACTCCCTCAGGGCCGAACTGGCTGCCTACCATCGTGATGTGGCTGCTATTCTCAAAAAACAGCAGACCCTCCTTGCTGCAGTACTTCGCTCTAAGACCTTCACAGGGAGCAGCGACCGGGATGTATGACTCCACGTCTTCTAACACTGAGGTGTGTGTTGCCCCTTCACAACCAACAACAACAACAAGGACAAAGCAGGCAACACACACATCAGAAGAAGAAGACATGGAACAGATCACATTCACACGGAAGAGTACCCGGAAGCACTAGTTCCTGCACCATGGCCGACTTTGACCAAGGTCCTACGTTTTGTCAAATGCCAGTCTTACAACAACTATACTCAATGACTGTTCTGCTAACCACTGTATGACTTGTCAGCATGCCCAGTTAATGTCTCTCTCCTACTAATCGGCAAATCCTGTCCCTCTGCACTGTCTGTAACATCACCCCAGCATGTCAGTAGCATTACCTACACCCCTTCTGTAGGATCACAATGTAAGATTTCACTAGAACGGACTCAGCAAACAAGGACAATGTACATATTGCACTACAGCACCTATCAATAAATAGCACTTGCACACCAAATATGTCTCTGTGTAATTTGACACATCAACTGTGCAGTAGATAACACAAATGTGCCTGTGTGACAATCATGTAGCTTGTCAATACAACTGTCCTGACATCATGTAGTCAGATCCATCTGTACAGTGGCCAGGATTGCATCATAGCCTGCCCATCCTGTGGAGAATAACTGATGAAGTGAGAAACCACACACCATCCTGCTGTGTTGGACAGAATAATGCTTCCTCAAGAGATATCAAAGTCAACTAATAGTGGCTGATAAATGTTGTTACCATGCAATACTAACACATTGAACTGTGCAGTCTAATCTAAGCAAACACTACAAAACACAGCATCAATCAACCTTTCTGAGTTAACATCCAAATAGGTAATCATGCTGAATTTTTACACAAATGATCTATGTCAGTTATGAAGACAAGAAGACAAGAGTGTTAACAAGACCTCATCTTCGAAGATGTCCCTGAACATCACACACTGCAGTCCGACCTAAAAATGTCCCCACAATACCAAGTCTGGAAGCACACTTTGTGATGTAGAAAACATACTCATCGACAAAAATCCTTTGTGATCCATGTCAACTCAGATTGGTGGTTCTAACAAATGGTGGATTCTTACCAAGGTAGCACTGGGGTAGCTGCCATTTTACACCTCAGTTTGTATTTGTTTGTAGCATAGGACACAAATGTCATAGAACAACAATCATCTACACTGATGCCAAGGCCATGATCAAGTAGCAGTTAACACATAATGTAAAGGGTTATCTATATATGTATTCAAAACTAATCACACCAGAGGCAACTAAGGGAAAATTAACACCCACCCTAATCTAACCTGACTACTCATTACCCAAAACTGTCCCTAACTAACCTAAGCTAAACTTACTCTTCACATATAACGAATCGATCTAAACATCAACCCCCCACCCACCATTATGAGACAGAACACATGGAGGACAACACATACTAACCTACACACATACTATACTATCCTAAACAATCATATATTTTTTTTGTAATTTTTGTGATATTTTTGATATATATATATTTTTTTTCAAACACACAGGAATCCCAACTTTGACCATCACCCACCCACCCACACACTTAATAAGGAAAAGTAGAAAAAATCAGGACCCCCCTCCCACCTTCCTAACACTAAACTAACAACCTATACTAATCTAACACTAATCCCCCAAGCCCACTAATCATGATAACAAGGAAAGAGGAGGGAGGGGAGGGAATTATGTCCATAGAAAAAATTATTCCTAGAGGTTGGCCTTCCGGAGGGTCCGCCTGATAGACTTGACCCGCTTCTTGATGTAGCCGACATCCTGGCTAAGATTGTTCACCTTCCTTAGAACTTTGTCCATCTTACGTTCCAAAGCCAGGAATGCCGCAGGGTCGATTGGTGGTGCTGGTGCCGTTTGTGTCCCGGCAGAGGTGCTCTGTGGGCGTGTGGAGCCTAGCCCACTGGACTGTCCTGCAGCTGCCACACTGCTGGGGCCTGAGTGTGCTGCAGATATAGGGACAACTGTCCCCGCTGTGGCTGGGGCCACCTGGGGAGAACCAGTGGTTGTGGTGGTGGTGGCAGTAGTGGGCAACCTTGGGCCACTCTGTGGTGAAGCCCACCATGCTCCGGAGGCCCGATCAGACTGGTATTTACGGGTCATCTTTCGGAACCCCGACTGCACCTGCAGGATGTGTATGTACCTCATGGCCCGCCTCTCAAATTCATGCTTCTGGGCGGGTGTCATGTTTGCAGCTGTGAAGACAAAGGGCACCTATTTACCATAGGAACTGCATTGTGTGGAATAGCACAAGTGGCCAATCTGACAATACATCTACTGTACTTGTAGCAGCTCATATCACCATACAGATCATTGAAAGTCTCAGAGGAAGTACATTGAAAGCCTGCCTACAAAGGTCATCTCACACATAGCACATACAAAATCTACATGATGGGTGACAACTGGCAATAACTTGTCATCAAAGTACTGACAGTTGCAGCTAACAATCATGCTGCACCTCCTCCGCCTATTGCCTGGACTACATATGTCAGTGTATGTGATAACAATCACAAACTTCAAGGTCTGCGATTTGTAATAGGATTTGCTAGTATAGTACTCATGTGCCATACCTGAGTGTGTACACTAGTTTAAAAACAATTTTTCAAATAATCACAATTATGTGTAACATACTGGTTGCTTCAATCCTAGGTACCCTATTCACAAACCCATGCCTGTGTTTGGGGGGGGGGGAGAAAAACAAACAATTCCAAAATACATGCACACCTAGGAGTGTATAGAAAGCTCAACATGTTTTTGGCTCCACACACACACCACCAGTAAGGGCTATCAACAAATTGGAGTCAGCTAAACCTTGTCCTATCCAAGGCCCACACATGTCAAAATGTACTGACCTAGGTCAACATCACATACTTCCAGTGAGGCATAATTTTCAACAGACACAGAGGAGCAAGAACACCCATGATCATGAATAGCATGCACACCTAGGCCGTTGCACTCTAGTTCCACACACTTCTAGTACACCTTGTGGAACTACATGCTCCCAGAAGGTCCAACCTACAGTGTACTTAGTACATCGGTTAATAGGGAAGCAGCAGTCTTCAGAAAAGCCATTTGCAGAAGCTATCTGGGAGAATGTCAGTCTGACATGCAGACTCAGTCCGAGACGAGTCCCAGTGCAACTCTTAAAGTAACTAGTGTATTCCACATGACTCACCCCATTTTCCATAGCGGGCCCTACAGGAATGACCTACAGACCCTCATTAATGTTTTGCTTATCTGACACAAAGGCGGCACTACATTACATTCAGCAACAAGCAACCTGTAAGTGTTCAAAACATGAGCTGTCTGACTGCTAGCATTTGTCATCCTTCACATAGTCCATCAATTACCCTGTATGTTTCCTCAGCATTACACACAGTCAGCAAATAATCTATCAGATTGTGTACCAATTATCTCATGTCACTACCCAGCTTTTAATAGTGCACATTTACATGATCTGTACTCACCAACATGGCCACCAATCATGATTCCCAGGTGGTCCAGCAGATTTTGCTCCCTGGAGATCAGGTCAGCCCAGCGGTGCTTCAGTTGATGCTCATTGCGTTGGCTCCCATACAGACGCACCAAGTGATGGCGCACCTTCCCCCACCAGACTTTTCGGGCCTCAGTGTGATACCCCTGTATCACGCTACCCCCAGCCTCCAGCATCAGTGGGAGGAAATGGCACACCAGCCATATGAACCCCCCCAATTCCTCCTCACCCATCCTGAAAAGACGTGGCCTACCAGACATTTATGCACAGAAAAGGGGAAAATGTAGTGGTAAAAAAAGAAGAAAGGGGAAAATGGGGAAAGTCTGAGTGAGGAAATACAAAGTAAACTTAACAAATAGAAGAGCCCAACTATCCCCTATATAACAGTACCCACAACAGACTCCCACAGACAATAAATACAACACTGGACTGGACAAATTTAAACAACACACACTCAGACAGTATTCTACAACAATATATTAATGACAAAACAACAAGTAAGATGGCACTCTGGACACAAAAGCCCAAATTCACAGGACAACACTTTGCACACAGCCACACAGTCCAAAAAATAATCAGAGACTGCAAAGTGAAAGTGAAAGTACATCCACTGTACAGATTCTCTAAACCGGATATCCTATTACATCACATGCTGCATAACATGACCGCCGTTTTTTTCCATTATGCGTCATATTTTCACGCATACAGCTTGTGCATCATAGTTTTTGACGCACAGGAGTGCAAATGATGCTGAATCAAAATATTTTTAATAATTGGTAAATAATATTTGTTTGCAGCATAATTTACACTTCCAGAATTGAAAATTAAGCTGCATCCAAATATTATTTACCAATTATTAAAAAATAATTTGACTCAGCATTATTTGCACTCCTGTGCGTCAAAAAATATGACGCACAAGCTGTATGCGTGAAAATATGACGCATAATTACAAATATGTATTTCATATGTCCAAATGATCATGGAATTTTCCATTACCAAACGGTGCTAAATGATAAATACTGGGGTTAGCGAAAGCAAATGTGCCTTACAGGATGTATGGAAGGTATTCACAGTGCAATAGTAATGATTGGCAAAAATGGATATTACTCATAATTGCGCACACATGTAGGTAATTGCTGATTGTAACTTTCCAAATATGAAAGAGCTAACAGGATGTCTTTATTAGCTAATTTGTGAGCACATGTATCAAGCTATTCCAAATAGCAAAATGGCCATTTAGGTAATGCAATTGTCGCCTACACATTTTTTGGGGGTAACTATGTGCTAATTACGAGTTAATGTAGCTAAAATATGTTTCACTATAGACATGTGTTTAATTGGGGTGCAGCAAAGGGGGACTTTGGCCCCCAGCACCCTGGGATTTGCTGTTCCTGACTTGCAAATTAATCAAAGGTTTTCCCAATTTCAGTAATGCTAAACCATTGGCAGCAGCCCCATAGATGCAAATTGAGTATGATTCTCTTATTGCAAATCTGTAATACCATTTGCCCATTTTACGTTTGCCCTAGTACTTCTTTGGAGAATTCTGACATACCATTTAGCATTGATTTAATAGCAAATTCTCAAAGTTCCTTATGTCATAATAGCAAATAGGTTTTTGATGTATTTGGCCCTTTATGCATTACCTGGTTTAGTGGCATGTTTCAATCTTCATGCTAGGTTACAATTGGGACACTACTGTGATAGGCTGCTTGCAACCACTTTGTTGATTGGATGGTACATGTACATGTGTGTGGTCCAATGTTGATCCTGTATCAACTGTTAAGGTGTATGTTGTCACTGTTACGTCCAGGTCTCATAATGAGTTAGTGGCAGCTAATCGTGTATCTAATGACTATCCTTTGGAGCTAAATGTGAGTAAAGTCATTGAGGACATGGTAACCTACCGTGGATGGTCCCACCCTGTCACTGAAGACGTGTAATGAGACTTTCAACTGGGCAACCTTGGTGTGCTGAGTGAGAGAATGTCTCAGGTGTCTGGATCCGGCATGTGTCATTGCAACATTTGTACTCAAGTTGGCCTCTGTGGATGGAAATGCATCCGGGAACATCATAGCCTCTGTGCAGAATAATATGGCTGGTATTCACCACACATAAGCCATCTCTATTATTTGAACAATGTTACTCAGCGTGTGAACTGTCAGGGTCCTCATATGTGCCGACTTTTCATGGACATTATCTGAGGTTGCTGGTTCTGCTGGAGGCCACGTACACCATCAAAGGCTATGGCCCAGGTACACTGTCACACTTTGTAGTTTAGGCATTAATGAGGCCCAGACAACGGATGGGCCATGATTTAGCTATTCAAGGGCACTGTCACAAATATGATACAAATAAAAGTCAGATGATGCAATACAATGTATTTGAGTATACATTGATGAGGCAACTGACAAATTAGCCTCTGAGGAAAGAGAGGTTTTGAACAGCACGTGTGGTCCATATGAGGCCACCGGGTATCTTTAGGGTGACGCACGGACAGGTGCCAGTCAGGCTGACAGGATGCAGGGTCAATCAGGATCCAGCTCTTTAACAATTGACATGATCAGTGGTCTGACTAAGACTGGTCAGAGGGAGCAGTAGACAGTTGACATGTCACACTGTGGATGTCCTGTGTTGTTTTGAAGGTGACACATGAACCCTGATACAGTGTGACACGGCAACATTAGTAGCAATGCTTAACGGTGTAATTGCTAAAATGACAACATCTGTGCTGTAGGAGGCATCAGCAGGGACGGTGCATGTAAATTTGGGTGGTGTGCTTGGAAGTGATCACTGGTGTGGCCTCCATCAGTGTCTCACAAGTCCTGTCGGATGAGATTTGCTTTCAAATGGCCTACAGTACCTTTCACACAGGAAGCAATCTACAGGTGATACCAGCCCTTAAAAACTCCAAGCCAGTGTATTATTTGATCTGACTTCCATGCAGTGAGATAGTACTATGACAATGGTATACCATAGGAAAGGGTGTGGCACACTGGATGACTCCTGTGAGTGTGTGTGTGTGTAGATGAGGGAATATCAGGATACACATATTAGTATTCCAGGGACCTCTTCAGACAGGTGGGGTGTGACCAGGCGCATGGGTGTGTCAGGTTTTTAGAAAAGGGCTGACATGTAGATGGGATGTGATGTGCTGGATGCTTGTCATATGTGTGGCACTTGTCCTGTGTATGTTCTGCTTATGTGTAACTCTAGTGACAGATAGGGGGTCATTCCGACCGTGGCGGTCGGCGGTGAAGCTGTGGGAAGACCGGCAACAGGCTGGCGGTCTTTTTTCTTGAATTCTGACCATAGCGGTTACCGCCATGGCCAGCCGCTGCTTTAACATTCCGACCGCCTGACCCCGGCCTACCGCCATGGATTTCATGCGGTTTGTGACCGCCATGAAATCCATGGCGGTAGGCACTATCAGTGCCAGGGAATCCCTTCCCTGGCACTGATAGGGGTCTCCCCACCCCCAACCCCCACCCCAACTCCCTCCCCTACCCCCCACCACCACCCCTGCCACCCCCAAAAGGGTGCAGGACCCTCGTCCCCCACCCCGATCCCCAACATATACACACACATACACGCACGCATTCATGTACATACACACACACCCCCGCATTCATACACGCATTCATGCACCCTCTCAACATACACACACGCACACCCCCATGCACGCACACAACACACAACACCCCCCACCCCACTTCCCTAACGGACGATCACCTTACCTGTTCCTGGTGGTCCTCCGGGAGGGAATGGGACCCATGGGGGCAGCTCCGCCGACGCCGCCACGCCAACAGAACACCGCCACAGCGAATCACAGATCGTGATTCGCTGGGCGGTGTTCTGTTGGCGTGGCGGTGGAGCTACCTCCACTTCCCCGCCTGCCGCCAGTATGGCGGTTGGCGGCGCTTCGTCTGGAAACGGGCGGAGCGCAGCCAAAAGTCAGAATGGCCTGTGCGGAAGACCGCCAGCACTGACGGTCTTCCGTACGGCGGTCCCTCGGTGGTCTTGATGAAAGACCGCCGAGGTCGGAAAGACCCCCATAGTCTTTGCAAAGATTGTATGTAGTTGGAATTACTGCTGCCAAGAGTCTGGTCATACATTCCTGTTCCTGATGCAAAAGCATGTCAACTGCCTGATGTATGAGGCCTGTTTTCCCCTAGTTGAGTGAAGGTGTTTTAGTTGTGTGCCATATGCTGCGATGAACCATGTTTCCAACAATAGGTGTGGTCCTCAGCTATTGCCCTTCAAGGGTGAACTGTACAGGATATCAGTCATTTACATTGTGTGTGTATGTGACCGTTGTATGATAGGCATCACATTTGTAGTGGTATTTTCTGTGTCCTGATTGTTATATCATCAATGCTCCATGAGGCGACACTCTTCTTCTGATATTTAGAGCTAAAGGTGTGCAGAAATGAATAGCCAGACCATGATGTGGTGTTTCTTATCAGTGTTTATTCACAATAGTTCATTAATTGGTGATGGTGATAATATTTAAAAAACAATGTTCACAATGTGTTGGCGCCTACCCACTCCAGCAGCCGGGTTTGGTTGTTCCCCCTCATGTTGCAGGGCAGCATCCTCCTCTTCCTCGTCTTCAGGCATGTATGGGTCTGGTTCAAGGAGGGGAATGTTCCTTTTGATGCAAATGTTGTGCAGGATGGAAGATGTTAGTATGATCTTACAGACCATCTCAGGGGAATATAGTAGGCTACCACCAGTGATGTCGAGGCAGCGGAACCTTGACTTGAGGATGCCGAAGGTCGGCTCGACAATGCTGCGTGTCCTCTTATGGGCCTCGTTGTATGCACGCTCTGCAGCAGTACTTGGGTTGCCAAATGGTGTCATTATCCATGGCTGGATACCATACCCCTGAGCAGCTAAAAGAGAAAAAGAATGGGATCATGTTGATGTAGCTGGCACTATTGAAAAGACCTTTCATGGCAGTAGTTGTCTTGTGTTGTCTGTGACTCTTTTGTGTACTGACATCCTATACTTGTAGGCTATACAACCTGCATTGTGTTGTTTCCTTGGCTGAGCAAGTGTTTGTCTGCTAACCGTTTGTCATCAGTATTCTCATTGGTACACTGGAACACCCATATAATTCCCTTGTATATGGTACCTAGGTACCCAGGGTATTGGGGTTCCAGGAGATCCCTATGGGCTGCTGCATTTCTTTTGCCACCCATAGGGAGCTCAGACAATTCTTACACAGGACTGCCACTGCAGCCTGAGTGAAATAATGTCCACGTTATTTCACAGCCGTTTTTCACTGCACATAAGTAACTTATAAGTCACCTATATGTCTAACCCTCACTAGATGCCAAGTTACGAAGCATGTGGGCACCCTGGCACTAGCCAAGGTACTCCGACATCGTTCAGAGCAAAATCCCCGAACTTTGTGAGTGCGGGGACACTCGAACATGGCCATGTAACATGTCTAGGATCATGGAATTGTCACTCCAATACCTTTCTGGTATTGGGAGGACAATTCCATGATCCATTGGGTCTCTAGCACAGAACCCGGGTACTTCCAAACTGCCTTTCCGGGGTTTCCACTGCAGCTGCTGCTGCTGCCAACCCCTCAGACAGGTTTCTGCCCCCCTGGGGTCTGGGCAGCCCAGGCCCAGGAAGGCAGAACAAAGGATTTCCTCTGAGAGAGGGTGTTACACCCTCTCCCTTTGGAAATAGGTGTGAAAGGATGGGGAGGAGTAGCCTCCCCCGCCTCTGGAAATGCTTTAATGGGCACAGATGGCGCACATCTCTGCATAAGCAAGTCTACACCGATTCAGGGATCCCCCAGCCCTGCTCTGGCGCAAAACTGGACAAAGGAAAGGGGAGTGACCACTCCCCTGACCAGTACCTCCCAGGGTGCCCAGAGCTCCTCCAGTGTGTCCCAGACCTCTGCCATCTTGGATTCCGAGGTGTTGGGGCTCAATGGACTGCTCTGAGTGGCCAGTGCCAGCAGGTGATGTCAGAGACCCACCCTGATGGGTGCTTACCTATTTCAGTAGCCAAGCCTCCTTTCTTAGTAGCCAAACCTCCTTTTCTGGCTATTTAGGGTCTCTCCTCTGGGCTATTCCTCAGATAACGAATGCAAGAGCTCACCAGAGTTCCTCTGCACTTCCCTCTTCGACTTCTGCCAATGATCGACCACTGACTGCTCCAGGACGCCTGCAAAACCGCAACAAAGTAGCAAGACGACTACCAGCAACATTGTAGCGCCTCATCCTGCCAGTTTTCTCAACTGTTTCCTGGTGGTGCATGCTCTGAGGGCTGTCTGCCTTCACCCTGCACTGGAAGCCAAGAAGAAATCTCCCTTGAGTCAACAGAATCTTCCCCCTGCCAACGCAGGCACCAAACTTCTGCATCACCGGTCCTCTGGGTCCCCTCTCATCCTGCAAGCGTGGTCCCTGGAACACAGGAGCTGGGTCCAAGTGTCTCCCACAGTCCAGTGGTCCTTCTGTCCAAATTTGGTGGAGGTAAGTCCTTGCCTCCCCACGCCAGACAGCAAACCTGTGTACTGTGTGAATTGCAGCTGCTCCAGCTTCTGTGCACTTCTCCAAGGATTCCTTTGTGCACAGCCTAGCCTGGTTCCCCAGCACTCCGTCCTGCAGTGCTCAACCCACTGAGTTGGACTCCGACGTCGTGGGACCCTCCTTTTGTGACTCTGAGTTCACAGATCTTCTAAGTACCTGTTCCGGTACTTCTGCGGGTGCTGCCTGCTTCTGTGTGGGCTCTCTGTGTTGCTGAGCACCCCCCCTGTCTTCTCCTCCAAGAGGCGACATCCTGGTCCTTCCTGGTCCCCTGCAGCACCCAAAATCCTCAACCGCGACTCTTGCAGTTAGCAAGGCTTGTTTGTGGTATTTCTGCGTTGAAACACTTCTGCAACATCCAGCACGATGTGGAACATCTTCCATCCAAAGGAAATGTTCCTAGCCCTTTTCATTGTTGCAGAATCTTTGGCTTCTTCCACCCGGAGGCAGCCCTTTTACACCTTCATCTGGGGTTTAGTGGGCATCTGCCCCCCGGACACTTTTGTGACTCTTGGACTTGGTCCCCTTCCTTTACTGGTCCTCAGGTCCAGGAATCAATTTTCAGTGTTTTGCTGGTGCTTGTGGTTCTTGCAGAATTCCCTATCACGACTATTGTGTCTTTCTAGGGTAGTAGGGTAACTTTACTCCTACTTTTCAGGGTCTTGGGGTGGGGTATATTGGACACCCTTACTGTTTTCTTACAGTCCCGGCGACCCTCTACAACCTCCCATAGGTCTGGGGTCCATTCGTGATTCGCATTCCACTTTTGGAGTATATGGTTTGTGTTGCCCCTAGACCAGTGGTCCCCAAACTTTTTCGACCCGTGGCTCCCTTGACCTATTGGCAGTTGGCTGTGGCTCCCCACTGTGTTATTTTTGTTTTGGCGAGTGGGGGAGAGGGGCGGGGGGCTTGTAAGCCCGGCCTCTGGAGTTCTTCCATTTTGTTCCCTCAAAAATACTTGGTAGGAACTATGAAGGTATTATAATCATAGATGTAGCAAAATAAAATAAAAATGTAACAGTTGTTTAATAAAAAAAAAAACTTTCTTTGGTTAAGACAGAAACAATGCTCTTCAGCATAGTGGTCTGCATAATGATTTTCTTTAAAACTATGTTTTATTCCTTAAAAATTGCCTCCAGCACAGGGAGCTCTCTTTCAAGTCATTCTAGTTTGTCAAGGAGCTACTTTGATTTATAAGAATGAAACTCCACTAATCAGCTCTACTATATTTCACTTTCAAGTACTTTACTAAAGTACTTTACTAAATGTTCCAGCAGCCACCATTATCTTAACTCTGCTTCTGTCTCTTCTAGCGTCTGATGGAGTCATTGCACTCTCCTGTCTCAGACCGCAGTATTTGTCTGCAGTCCCTGATTCCTTCTCACTATAGTCGTGTGTCATAGTTCATGCCAATTCAGTTTTTATTATGGTACATGTAGGAAAGTACCATCTTGCCTGGCATGTTACCCCCATTTTTCACTGTATATATGTTGTTTTAGTTGTATGTGTCACTGGGACCCTGCCAGCCAGGGCCCCAGTGCTCATATGTGTGCCTGAATGTGTTACCTGTGTTATGACTAACTGTCTCACTGAGGATCTGCTATCCAGAACCTCAGTGGTTATGCTCTCTCATTTCTTTCCAAATTGTCACTAACAGGCTAGTGACCAATTTCACCAATTTACATTGGCACACTGGAACACCCTTATAATTCCCTAGTATATGGTACTGAGGTACCCAGGGTATTGGGGTTCCAGGAGATCCCTATGGGCTGCAGCATTTCTTTTGCCACCCATAGGGAGCTCTGACAATTCTTACACAGGCCTGCCACTGCAGCCTGAGTGAAATAATGCACACATTATTTCACAGCCATTTTCACTGCACTTAAGTAACTTATAAGTCACCTATATGTCTAACCTTTACCTAGTAAAGGTTAGGTGCAAAGTTACTTAGTGTGTGGGCACCCTGTCACTAGCCAAGGTGCTCCCACATAGTTCAGGGCAAATTCCCCGGACTTTGTGGGTGCGGGGACACCATTACACGCGTGCACTACACATAGGTCACTACCTATGTGTAGCTTCACAATGGTAACTCCGAATATCGCCATGTAACATGTCTAAGATCATGGAATTGCCCCCTCTATGCCATCCTGGCATTGTTGGCACAATTCCATGATCCCACGGGTCTCTAGCACAGACCCGGGTAATGCCAAACTGCCTTTTCAGGGGTTTCACTGCAGCTGTTGCTGCTGCCAACCCCTCAGACAGGTTTCTTCCCTCCTGGGGTCCAGCCAGGCTTGGCCCAGGATGGCAGAACAAAGGACTTCCTCAGAGAGAGGGTGTTACACCCTCTCCCTTTGGAAAAAGGTGTTAAGGCAGGGGAGGAGTAGCCTCCCCCAGCCTCTGGAAATGCTTTCATGGGCACAGATGGTGCCCATTTCTGCATAAGCCAGTCTACACCAGTTCAGGGACCCCTCAGCCCTGCTCTGGCGCGAAACTGGACAAAGGAAAGGGGAGTGACCACTCCCCTGACCTGCACCTCCCCTGGGAGGTGCCCAGAGCTCCTCCAGTGTGCTCTAGACCACTGCCATCTTGGAAACGGAGGTGCTGCTGGCACACTGGACTGCTCTGAGTGGCCAGGGCCAGCAGGTGACGTCAGAGACTCCTTCTGATATGCTCCTTCAGGTGTTGCTAGCCTATCCTCTCTCCTAAGTAGCCAAACCCTCTTTTCTGGCTATTTAGGGTCTCTGCTTTGGGGAATTCCTTAGATAACGAATGCAAGAGCTCATCAAAGTTCCTCTGCATCTCTCTCTTCACCTTCTGCCACGGAATCGACTGCTGACTGCGCTGGAAACCTGCAAAACTGCAACAAAGTAGCAAAGACGACTACTGCGACCTTGTAACGCTGATCCTGCCGCCTTCTCGACTGTTTTCCTGGTGGTGCATGCTGTGGGGGTAGTCTGCCTCCTCTCTACACTAGAAGCTCCGACGAAATCTCCTGTGGGTAGACGGAATCTTCCCCCTGCTAATGCAGGCACCAAAGAACTGCATCACCGGTCCCCTGGGTCTCCTCTCAGCACGATGAGCGAGGTCCCTTGAATCCAGAAACTCTGTCCAAGTGACTCCCACAGTCCAGTGACTCTTCAGTCCAAGTTTGGTGGAGGTAAGTCTTTGCCTCCCCACGCCACACTGCATTGCTGGGAACCGCGGCTTTTGCAGCTACCCCGGCCTCTGTGCACTTCCGGCGGAAATCCTTTGTGCACAGCCAAGCCTGGGTCCACGGCACTCCAACCTGCATTGCACAACCTCCTAAGTTGTCCTCCGGCGGCGTGGGACTCCTTTGTGCAACTTCGGGTGAGCACCATTTGACTCCTCTTTGTAGTGCCTGTTTTGGCACTTCTGCGGGTGCTGCCTCCTTCTGAGAGGGCTTCTTGTCTTGCTGGGCGCCCCTTCTGTCCGCTGACGCAATTGGCGACATCTTGGTCCCTCCTGGGCCACAGCAGCATCCAAAAACCTTAACCGTATGATTTGCAGCTAGCAAGGCTTGTTGGCGGTCTTTCTTCAGGAAATCACTTCTGCACGACTCTCCACTGTGTGGTGCATCCATCCTCCAAAGGGGAAGTTTCTAGCCCTTGTCGTTCCTGCAGAATCCTCAGCTTCTACTGTCCAGTAGCAGCTTCTTTGCACCCACAGCTGGCATTTCCTGGGCATCTGCCCACTCTCGACTTGGTCGTGACTTTTGGACTTGGTCCCCTTGTTCCACAGGTACCCTCGTTTGGAAATCCATCATTGTTGCATTGCTGGTTTTGGTCTTTCCTGCAGAATTCCCCTATTAATACTTCTGTGCTCTTTGGGGAACTTTAGTGCACTTTGCACTCACTTTTCAGGGTCATGGGGTGGGCTATTTTTCTAACCCTCACTGTTTTCTTACAGTCCCAGCGACCCTCTACAAGGTCACATAGGTTTGGGGTCCATTCGTGGTTCGCATTCCACTTTTGGAGTATATGGTTTGTGTTGCCCCTATCCCTATGTGTCCCCATTGCATCCTATTGTAACTATACATTGTTTGCACTGTTTTCTAAGACTATACTGCATATTTTTGGTATTGTGTACATATATCTTCTGTATATTTGCTATCCTCATACTGAGGGTACTCACTGAGATACTTTGGCATATTGTCATAAAAATAAAGTACCTTTATTTTTAGTATATCTGTGTATTGTGTTTTCTTATGATATTGTGCAAGTGACACTGGTGGTACTGTAGGAGCTTCACTCGTCTCCTAGTTCAGCCTAAGCTGCTCTGCTAAGCTACCATTATCTATCAGCCTAAGCTGCTACACACCCTATACACTAATAAGGGATACCTTGTCCTGGTGCAAGGTGTAAGTACCCCTTGGTACTCACTATAAGCCAGTTCAGCCTCCTACAGTACAAAACTCAGATGGAGGTCCACATAACACCATATCAAAAAAGTAAAAACACATGTATGCATTAAACATGTTGCATACTATCAGAGTTAGAAGAACTTATTCATACACTACACGAGATGTTAAAACGTCTTCCCACCAACTAACATTAACAAGACTAAAAACAGTGCCCTTCAGGATTAAATAAAATATATTATTAAAACAATACCATAATTTCCTTAAAAGTAACACCGTACATACTAAAGTCCAACACATGCCTGTTTTTATTTCTGCATTGCTCAAAATTTGTGTTAACTGTTCTGACAGATAGGAGCAATTCCTGTGCTATTTTGCATGTCGCACTGCCATCTAGTGGTACTAGAGGGAGTTTCATCTTAGCAAAAAATGTGTGAAAGCCAGCTTGAAAAACGAAATAAATTGCACTCGGAATATTGAGGATTCACGTTGTGGCGCCCCTGGGTAGTTTTGGAGGCACACCAGTGTGCCACGGCGCACAGATTGGGAACCTCTGCCCTAGACCTATGTCCACCTATTTCATCCTATTGTGATTCTACATTGTTTGCACTACTTTTCTTACTGTTACTTACCTGTTTTGAGTTTGTGTACATATAACTTGAGTATATTACTTACCTCCTAAGTGTGGGTATTCTCTGAGATACTTTTGGCACATTGTCACTAAAATAAAGTACCTTTATGTTTATTAACTCTGAGTATTGTGTTTTATTATGATATTGTGCTATATGATATAAGTGGTAAGGTAGGAGCTTTGCATGTCTCCTAGTTCACCCTAAGCTGCTCTGCTATAGCTACCTAAGCTGCTAGAAACACCTCTGTTCTACTAATAAGGGATAACTGGACCTGGCACAAGGTGTAAGTACCACGAGGTACCCACTATAAGCCAGGCCAGCCTCCTACATAAGGCTTCCCTAAGATAGGCCCAGGGTCAGTGTATGTTAAAAGTCGGACATGTAATGATATGTGTGTTATGGGTCCTAAAAGTAAAATAGTGCTGAATTCAGTCTTCTCTGTTGCAAGGCCTATCTCTCTCATAGGTCAACAAGGGGTCTGCCTTCAAATAACTTTAAAGCGCAGATTCCCTTAGAGAGCAGATGGATTTTGGGGTCTCTGAACCCACAATTTAAAAATCCATCTTTTGATAAAGTTGGTTTTTAGATTGTCAGTTTGAAAATGCCCCTTTGGATAGTGGGCACTTTCTTGCTTAACCATTCTGTGCCTCTGCCTGCATGTGGAATCCACTGACAGGTGGGCTGTTTGTGAATCCCCTGTAGACAGTAACACAAAGGGAGCTGGAGTGTAGCCTGCATATCCTGATGAGTCTCCTGGGCTAGAGTGGGGAGGGAGGAGCTGACACTTACACCTGAAAGGGCTGTGCCTGTCCTCACACAATGCAGTCTTTAACGTCCTGATGTGTGTGTGGGGTGAAGCCTGGGTCAGGCAGTGACGGGCCAGAAAGAGTCTACTGCACATGTGTGTCTGGCCGGCCCGAGACAGCCGTTCAAACACACATGCACGCTGAGGGGGAGTGCTGTGCACTCCCCTCACTGGTCGTCACCCTGTGGCCCTGCCCCTTTATAAGAAACACAGTTTATAATATGTATTCAAACAATGCCATGTTGATTCAACGGACATCAAATGAACGCACTCCAGGGCAGAGGTTTCTTGAAAATGTGTTTATTTAACAACGTCTTTCGTTCTCAACGGTCTTCGTCATAGCCAAACAATAAAGCGTGCCCACTCTCCCCTATAAATAAGTCCAACAAAAAAATCTCTGTGAGAAAAGGATGAAAATAGAAAACAGACCCTTAGAAGATCAGGAAACAGACGTCCTTCCACACAAAATTATTGCATATACTTGTCCATAGTCAATTGACCAGTATATCTTATCTCATAAACATTTTGGCAGTAAATCAATTATTTATATTAAATTACATTTTTTATTTTAGATAGCTGACAAGATTCTTCCTCGATTTTGTGAATACTTAGGTGACAAGTGGCCATTACAATGCAGCCATTATTTAAACATACTTTGGGATACTCCTCCTCATTTTGAATATTAATACAGTTTATCTTAAATTGCCATAATTCTAGAATTGTTGTCCTCATTTGTTTCTACCATTATTCATCCTTTACTACACAAATCATAATAATAATGATTACAAAAGGACACATATCTAAAACATCTCCAGGGAGCCGGAAATATATCACTTGCAGCAAATCATTTCACTACGGATACTTCTTAACCAATATGAACAAAAAGTTCCTCATCTGTGTTCAATCCTCCAGGTCTATGACTACTCAACTGAATAATGTATTCCGATTCCATGATCCTGAGTCTCTTTTCCCTGTCTCCTCCTCGCTTGATGAGTACAACTCTGTCAATACCATAAAAAGACAAACCATCAGCATTTAGTTTGTGCTTCATAGACCAGTGTCTTGCCATAGGATAATTTGGATCAACATTCCTAATGGCCCTCATATGTTCCTAAATCCTCTTCCTAACTGGGGAAATTGTACTGTCCACATACACCAGTCCGCAGGGGCACCTCAATACATAAACACAAAAATCACTACTGCACATTATAAACTTGTTAATGTATCTCATCTTCCCATTTGGTAACTTAAATGTCTTAACATTTCAGCTCATTTTACATGCCTTACAATGACCACAGTTGTAAACCCCATGTTGTTCAGTCAACCATCTCCCATGATCTTTTAGAGAGGTTGTACAACTATGTACTAGTATATCTTTCAGTGACTGCGATTTTCTGTACGTAATACAGGGGTTTAGTGGAACATTGGTTCCTATCACTGGATCAGAACTAATAAGATGCCAGTGTTTGCCCACCATCTTCTTAATGGCGTACGAAGCCGCATCATAAGTGGTGATTAAACAGATTTGGTTGGATCCTTCCCTCCCGCTTATACTGGGGAAACAAAGCTCATCCCTCGACTAAAGTTTAATCTTCTCCCTGGCCTGTTGCACAACGTGTGATGGATAGCCTCTTTCCCTAAATCTCTCAATCATTCTGTTCTCTTCTTCATAATACAATTGTAGATTGTAGAAATTGTAGACAATTTCGTTTGGCCCTCAGAAGCTCCTCATAGGGGATGCTGAACTTCAATTTCGTCGGATGGTGGATACGGCCTTGTAAAATACTATTACCAGCCGTAGTTTTACGATATAATGAGGTATGAATCATTCCTTCCTTAATTTAGACAAGAATAACCAAAAATTATATTTCCTTATTGTAGGAGGCTGGACTGGCTTGTAGTGAGTACCAAGGGGTACTTGCACCTTGCACCAGGCCCAGGTATCCCTTATTAGTGTATAGGGTGTCTAGCAGCTTAGGCTGATAGATAATGGTAGCTTAGCAGAGCAGCTTAGGCTGAACTAGGAGACGTGTGAAGCTACTACAGTACCACTTAGTGTCATATGCACAATATCATAAGAAAACACAATACACACTTATACTAAAAATAAAGGTACTTTATTTTTATGACAATATGCCAAAGTATCTTATAGTGTACCCTCAGTGAGAGGATAGGAACTATACACAAGATATATATACACAATAGCAAAAATATGCAGTATAGTCTTAGAAAACAGTGCAAACAATGTATAGTTACAATAGGATGCAATGGGGAAACATAGGGATAGGGGCAACACAAACCATATACTCCAGAAGTGGAATGCGAACCATGAATGGACCCCAAACCTATGTGACCTTGTAGAGGGTCGCTGGGACTATTAGAAAATAGTGAGAGTTAGCAAAATAACCCTCCCCAAGACCCTGAAAAGTGAGTGCAAAGTGCACTAAAGTTCCCCTAAGGACAAAAGAGTTGTGTTAGAGGAATAATGCAGGAAAGACACAAACCAGCAATGCAACAACTGTGGATTTCCAATCTAGGGTACCTGTGGAACAAGGGGACCAAGTCCAAAAGTCACAAGCAAGTCGGAGATGGGCAGATGCCCAGGAAATGCCAGCTGCGGGTGCAAAGAAGCTTTGACTGGACAGAAGAAGCTGAGGTTTCTGCAGGAACGAAAAGGGCTAGAGACTTCCCCTTTGGTGGACGGATCCCTCTCGCCTTGGAGAGTCGTGCAGAAGTGTTTTCCTGCCGGAAGGACGCCAACAAGCCTTGCTACACGCAAATCGTGCTTTTGGCGTTTTTGGACGCTGCTGGGGCCCAGGAGGGACCAGGAGGTCGCAAATTGGACCTGAAGAGAGAGATGACGTCGAGCAAGACAAAGAGCCCTCACTGAAGCAAGTAACACCCAGAAACAAGCACTACGAGGATGCGTGAAACGGTGCTCGCCGAAGTTGCACAAAGGAGTCCCACGTCGCCGGAGACCAACTTAGAAAGTCGTGCAATGCAGGTTAGAGTGCCGTGGACCCAGGCTTGGCTGTGCACAAAGGATTTCCGCCGGAAGTGCACAGGGGCCGGAGTAGCTGCAAAGTCGCAGTTCCCAGCAATGCAGCCCAGCGAGGTGAGGCAAGGACTTACCTCCACCAAACTTGGGCTGAAGAGTCACTGGACTGTGGGGGTCACTTGGACAGAGTCGCTGGATTCGAGGGACCTCGCTCGTCGTGCTGAGAGGAGACCCAAGGGACCGGTAATGCAGCTTTTTGGTGCCTGCGGTTGCAGGGGGAATATTCCTTCGACCCACGGGAGATTTCTTCGGAGCTTCTGGTGCAGAGAGGAGGCAGGCTACCCCCACAGCATGCACAAGCAGGAAAACAGTCGAGAAGGCGGCAGGATCAGCGTTACAGAGTTGCAGTGGTCGTCTTTGCTACTATGTTGCAGGTTTGCAGGCTTCCAGCGCGGTCAGCGGTCGATTCCTTATCAGAAGGTGAAGAGAGAGATGCAGAGGAACTCGGCTGAGCTCATGCATTCGTTATCTAAAGTTTCCCCAGAGACAGAGACCCTAAATAGCCAGAAAAGAGGGTTTGGCTACCTAGGAGAGAGGATAGGCTACTAACACCTGAAGGAGCCTATCAGCAGGAGTCTCTGACGTCACCTGGTGGCACTGGCCACTCAGAGCAGTCCAGTGTGCCAGCAGCACCTCTGTTTCCAAGATGGCAGAGGTCTGGAGCACACTGGAGGAGCTCTGGACACCTCCCAGGGGAGGTGCAGGTCAGGGGAGTGGTCACTCCCCTTTCCTTTGTCCAGTTTCGCGCCAGAGCAGGGGCTAAGGGGTTCCTGAACCGGTGTAGACTGGCTTATGCAGAATTGGGCACCTCTGTGCCCAACAAAGCATTTCCAGAGGCTGGGGGAGGCTACTCCTCCCCTGCCTTCACACCATTTTCCAAAGGGAGAGGGTGTCACACCCTCTCTCAGAGGAAGTTCTTTGTTCTGCCATCCTGGGCCAGGCCTGGCTGGACCCCAGGAGGGCAGCTGCCTGTCTGAGGGGTTGGCAGCAGCAGCAGCTGCAGTGAAACCCCAGGAAGGGCAGTTTGGCAGTACCAGGGTCTGTGCTACAGACCACTGGGATCATGGGATTGTGCCAACTATGCCAGGATGGTATAGAGGGGGCAATTCCATGATCATAGACATGTTACATGGCCATATTCGGAGTTACCATGGTGAAGCTACATATAGGTAGTGACCTATATGTAGTGCATGCGTGTAATGGTGTCCCCGCACTCACAAAGTTCAGGGAATTGGCTCTGAACAATGTGAGGGCACCTTGGCTAGTGCCAGGGTGCCCTCACACTAAGTAACTTTGCACCTAACCTTTACCAGGTAAAGGTTAGACATATAGGTGACTTATAAGTTACTTAAGTGCAGTGTAAAATGGCTGTGAAATAACGTGGACGTTATTTCACTCAGGCTGCAGTGGCAGGCCTGTGTAAGAATTGTCAGAGCTCCCTATGGGTGGCAAAAGAAATGCTGCAGCCCATAGGGATCTCCTGGAACCCCAATACCCTGGGTACCTCAGTACCATATACTAGGGAATTATAAGGGTGTTCCAGTAAGCCAATGTAAATTGGTAAAAATGGTCACTAGCCTGTTAGTGATAATTTGGAAAGAAATGAGAGAGCATAACCACTGAGGTTCTGATTAGCAGAGCCTCAGTGAGACAGTTAGTCACTACACAGGTAACACATTCAGGCACACTTATGAGCACTGGGGCCCTGGGTTACCAGGGTCCCAGTGACACATACAACTAAAACAACATATATACAGTGAAAAATGGGGGTAACATGCCAGGCAAGATGGTACTTTCCTACACTTATCATCAACCTTCTAGGTAAAGGATAGATTTACATTATTATTTGAAATATATTCAAAAAACATCTTTAAAGTATTTCTTGTGCCATCCCAGATAAGCAATAAATCATCTATATATCTTGTACAAAAACAATGTGTTAAGTCCTCATTTTGATCTGTCCACACTGCTTGTTCCTCCCACCTGCCATCTCTTGAATACTGTCAGACATTTGACTATGAATGATGATGGTTTATTTTGCCCTTTGAGTTTTCCTCTCTGTTATGTTTAGCCTACATGTCTCTTTGAGATTATTATGACTAAAATTGTACCATCTTTAAATGCATGAATATTTAAAAGAATACCTTGAAATGTATGACTATTTATTGGAACAATCTGTATTTCATACTTAGATTTTTTTCGATTCAAATGAATTAGGCACAATGTTTGTTTTGGAAGTCTTTTTTCACATGCATTGAATTATGACGTGATGTAATAGTGCTTATAAGGGAGTTACGATGGTTACTGATCATGTGATCAAGACCATTCTGGCTGAAATGCGTAGTTTGTTTTCCTTTGCCAATGCATATATATATATTCACTGAAAAAAAAACAAAGGTTACAGGGACGTTATAGTTAGATTCTGAATTTATTTGTACAAAATCCTAGAATCTCAGCAATTATAGTTAGAGTTCTTTTAGGTAACTATAACTCACGCCCTAAGGTAACTATAACTTGTGCCCTCACTATGCACAGTTGTCTCATCAATAGATTTAGTGCAAATGTTGCAGTGAAGCTATGAAAGATGGCTTAGAATATGTCATCTTTGATATAATTTGTGGATTAATTAGCTGTGCACGGTGAAGGCCCTTGTCTTTGGCAGTGCACAGTGGGGTTTGAGTGCAAAGCCTGGCCTGTAGCCAGTCCGTGCGGCCAACCCCTGTAACAAACTAACCCCACATGGCCGTCTCCTCAGGCTGATAACTGCCCAGGGGTCTTCTTACCTCGGGCCCAGTTGTAGGAGGCCGGCCTGGTTTGTAGTGGATACCTGAGGTACTTACACCAAATATCAGGTACAGGTATCCCTTATTAGTGAAATGTAGACAGTGTCTAGAAGCCAGGCTCTCTAGGGGTAGTGTGGATTAGCATCCAACGTCTAACTAGGAGACTGCAAAGCTCTTGCAATACCATTGTAGTCACGCAGTACTCACACACATGAAAGAAAATACTCAGTGTTACAAAAATAAAGGTACTTTATTTTGGTGACACAAATGAAAAAATACCTTAGAGACTATACTTCATTAGGAAGTAAGTAATATTCACAGTATATACACTAGCAAGCAGAAATATCTGTCAAAACAGTTAGAAAACAGAACAAATAGGGAAAATCACAATAGTTTGAAATGGGCCTAGCGGTAAAACAAACCATATACTAAAATAGTGGAATGTGAAAGTCGGTTTCCCACCTTGGCAAGTGTAGTGTGTAGAGGGGCGCTGGGAGTGTTAGAAAACACCAAAGGTATGTAATAGAACCCACCCCAGAGCCCAGGAAAGCAGGAGTAAATCAAAGTAACTTTCCTAGAAGACACAACAACACGATAGAATATTTTGCAAGAACCAGAAGAGACTGCCAACAATGGATTCCTGGACCTGAAAACCTGTGAAGAAGAGGACCAAGCCCAAGAAGCACTGAAGAGTCCAGGGAGAACAGGAGCCCCTGCTAACCCAGATGAAGGTGCAAAAGAAGAATCATCAGTGAAGAAGAGTAGTCAGTTCTGCACCAAAGAAGTTCGATACGGAATCCTGGTTGGTGCAGATGATGTCCCACGCCGGATGGATGATTGCAGTCTGGTTTAGGTCACTGTATTCCGCCAACATGCCTTGGCACATGCAAAGCTAGAGGTTAGCAGAAAATAGTGCAGCCGGAAACAGAGGGGGCTCTCAGCAACTCAGGGAGCCCTCAGAAGACTAGCCAGTGTGCACAGGAGTCCCACAGCATGGGGACAAAGAAGGTGCAAAAGGAGGCCTACGCAGCGTTACACAAAGGGATCCCACGCCGCAGGAAAACCACTCAGGAAGCTGTGCGTCCCAGGATAGAGTGCTGGGATCTGGAGCTGTACGGTGCAAGAAGAACTTCATGGAAGGATGCCCAAATGCCTTGGTAACTGCAAAACACGCAGTGCTTTGCAGTACTGTCTTGCGTGGGGAGACAAGCTCTTACCTCAACCAAAGTTGGAGAGCTGGGCTTCAGAAACTTCGGGACCACTTCAGTCTGCCACCCGTGTTGCTGGATCCACACACTTCTTCAGGACAGTGGACCCAAGCCACCAGCCATCACTGCAGAGGGTTGCCTGCTGAATCAGGGAAGTAACACCTTCACTTTAAGGGAGATTCCTTTGTTCTTCTGGTGCCGGCTGAAGACAGGCAGTCCTCGTAGGCTACACGACCTGGAAACAGTTGCAGTTGCAGACAGGAGCTGAAGATACAATGTTGCAGAAGTCTGCTTTGCTTCTTTGTTGTAGTTTATAGATTTCCCTGAGGGTCCAGATGCAGTTTCATCTGTAGAAGGTGAAGTAAAGGATGCAGAGGATTCCTGCTGAAGACTTGCAATCCGAATCTGAGGAAACACCCAGAGGAGAGACCCCCATTGTTGGTGCCTTGCAGTCTTGCTTGGTTTTTGCATATTTCTTTATCAAGAGTCCTAGTGTGTTCTGAGGAAACTTGCTGTACTTTACTCCTGCTTTCCTGGTCTTTGGGGAGGAGTACTTTACTTACCTTTGGTGTTTTTTTACACTCCCAGTGCCCCTCTCTACACACTACTCTTGCCTAGGTGGTTAACCGACTTTTCCACTACTTTAGTATGTGGTTTGTGTTGCCCCTAGGCCCATTCTACTCTTTGGCGATTTTCACTATTTGCACTATTTTACGAATGTTTACTTACCTGATTTTGTTTACTAGTGTGTATTTTGTGTATAATACTTACCTCCTAAGGGAGCATAGCCTCTAAGATATTTTTGGCCTTGTGTCACTAAAATAAAGTACCTTTGTTTTTGTTAACACTGAGTATTGTCTTTATTGCGTGAGTACTGTATGACTACAGTGGTATTGCAAGAGCTTTGCATGTCTCCTAGTTCAGCCTTGGCTGCTATGCCTACAGCTACCTCTAGACATCCTTGCTTCTAGACACTGCCTACATTTCACTAATAAGGGATAACTGGACCTGGTATAAGGTGTAAGTAACTTAGGTACCTACTACAAACCAGGCCAGCCTCCTACATTGGTGGTGCAGCGGTGGGATAAGTACTTGCAATTGTCTTATCGCTCTGTCACTGGTGCTTTCCACAAGTAAGTGTACTCTAGTACTTAGAGCTATACAGAGGTATACGTAGCAGTCTCACTTTCACTCTAAAACTTAAAATAAAATGGATAAAGTAAGGGGTGTATTTATACTTGTTTTGTGCTGAATTTACGTCATTTCTTTGATGAAAATCTGGGGAAAAACTAACTCCACATTTATACTTTGGCGCTAGACCCATCTCGCGCCAAAGTTATGGAGTTAAAGTCATTTTGTTTTAGACACAGAAACCTACTTTGCGTCAATGAGGTGAAAAGTAGGCGTTCCCGTGCAAAAAATTATTCTATGGCCTTAGCGCCATATTTATCCCTCCATGCTAAAATCATGCACGGGGCAGGAGGGGTCAAATAATGCTGCAAAGCTTGATTTGCACCATTATTTAACGCCTGGTCTGGGCAGGCGTTAGGGGACATGTGGGCCTATTTCCATGGTGGAACACCATGGAATAAAACCAAAGGTGCCTTCCCCAGCCCTAGGGACACCCCCACCCACCCCAGAGGGACAGCGGAGAATGGGGGACCCCATCCGAGGTAAGTATAGGTAAGTACAGGTAAGTATTTGTTTTCCTAAAGTGCCATTGGGGGCCCTGAAATAACCCCCCCTACATAGAACTGGGTGCAATGGCCATGCCCAGGTGATCCTGGTCCCCTGTGCTGGCCATTGGGGTGGTGGGCATGACTCCTGTATTTTCTAAGACAGGAGTCATGTGGTATGGATGGTTTTGTGTCAGAAAATGATGCTAGGCTGGTAAGAGTCATTTTATTTTTACTCTAACCTGCCTAACATCATTTTTTGTTGCAAAACACCCTTCTTTCATACCTCCAGCCCCACCTGGCTAACATAATTTTTTTACGCCATTCTATAAATATGGTGCCCGGCTGGTGCTCAGAAATGGTGCAAGCCAGAGCTAAACGTTTTGGTACAAAACTGTGTTAGTGCAGTTTTGCAATAAAAAGTATAAATCAGGGCCTAAGTTGACTTCTTTTCCCAACTTTATTCTACATTTTTCAGTCAATATGGCCCTCATTATGAACACGGCGGTAAACAGTGTCTACCGATATGGCGACGGCGAACAGAAGACCGCCATTGGCGGTGAACAGAAACCCCCCATATAATGATGCAAAAATCTGAAACCGACAAAAATCTCCCTGCCACCAGTCACCACCAGGACCTTGTCAGCAGAAATGCTGGGCCTCCCACCCAGCTACCGGTGAGCACACTAATCCCCGTCTTCCAAATAATGAAGCACAAGTCAACGCAGCGGTCAGTGAAAGCCAAACGACCATTGGCGGTACAGATGGAATCATGGACTGATCCAGGGAACATGGCATTTACATGTGAGATGTACTGGTCTGCAGTACACAGCAATTGAATGTTCATGGAATGAAAGTTCTTCCTGTTTCTGTACACCTGTTCACTAACTCTTGGGAGGATGATAGCTATGTGGGTGCCATCAGTGGCACCTATCACATGGGTAAGTTGGCAAAGGCATAGAAGTCCGACTTGATGGCAGGAAGGTCAGCACTTTGGGAAAACCTCACATAGGACTGCAGGTGTCGTACAAATGCATTCAGGAATCTTGACAGTATAATTGTAAACATTGGCTGTGAAAAACCTGCACCCATGCCCACTGTCACTTGAAATGAGCCCGTGGCCAGGAACTTCAGTAGGGATGGCATGCTGATTCTGATTAGCCGTTCTCAGTGCTGGATCCAGTAATGCACAAAGTTCATGAATAGTAGCACAAGTGAGTCTGTAATTGATAATGATGTGACGCTCCACCATGGTCTGGAAATCAACAAGTGGTCTGTACACCGATGGGGCCCTCCCTCGCCCCAAGGGTCTGTACCTAGGAAGAGTCGAGAACACATGTGAGGAACACACATCCATCTGCACACATTGTTTCTAATTCAGCACTGCTGGCATGATTGTCGGTGACACAAATGCTTAGTATGTGTGACATTACAGCAACATGACCACAATGATATATCAGGACTGTTCAGGTGAGGTAATGCATATTGTTACATGCCTATGGGTGTTTAGGGGACAATAGGCCCTGCGTGGTGCTGATGAGGGTTTTACAATTGCGTATTTAAGGCCAAAATGTCTGTCCCCTGTAATCCAGAAGTGTTCTTGTGGAAGTGATCTCATACCGTTAGCAGTTGACCTAATAGCGTAAGGCGGTGTTTATCGCTGTGAGCATTTTCATTGGTTAACATGGTGTGAGAAGGTAGCCTCTTTCTAGCCTTGTTACCCCCACTTTTGGCCTGTTTGTGAGTGTATGTCAGGGTGTTTTGTCACTGTTTTCACTGTCTCACTGGGAACCTGATAGCCAGGCCTCAGTGCTCATAGTGAAAACACCATGTTTTCAGTATGGTTGTTATGTGTCACTGGGATCCTGCTAGTCAGGACCCCAGTGCTCATAGGTTTGTGGCCTATATGTATGTGTCACTGGGACCCTGTCACACAGGGCCCCAGTGCTCATAGGTGTGCATGTATATGTTCCCTGTGTGGTGCCTAACTGTCTCACTGAGGCTCTGCTAACCAGAACCTCAGTGGTGATGCTCTCTCATTACTTTCAAATTGTCACTAACAGGCTAGTGACCATTTTTACCAATTTACATTGGCTTACTGGAACACCCTTATAATTCCCTAGTATATGGTACTGAGGTACCCAGGGTATTGGGGTTCCAGGAGATCCCTATGGGCTGCAGCATTTCTTTTGCCACCCATAGGGAGCTCTGACAATTCTTACACAGGCCTGCCACTGCAGCCTGAGTGAAATAACGTCCACGTTATTTCACAGCCATTTTACACTGCACTTAAGTAACTTATAAGTCACCTATATGTCTAACCTTTACCTGGTAAAGGTTAGGTGCAAAGTTACTTAGTGTGAGGGCACCCTGGCACTAGCCAAGGTGCCCCCACATTGTTCAGAGCCAATTCCCTGAACTTTGTGAGTGCGGGGACACCATTACACGCGTGCACTACATATAGGTCACTACCTATATGTAGCTTCACCATGGTAACTCCGAATATGGCCATGTAACATGTCTATGATCATGGAATTGCCCCCTCTATGCCATCCTGGCATTGTTGGTACAATTCCATGATCCCAGTGGTCTGTAGCACAGACCCTGGTACTGCCAGACTGCCCTTCCTGGGGTTTCTCTGCAGCTGCTGCTGCTGCCAACCCCTCAGACAGGCAGCTGCCCTCCTGGGGTCCAGCCAGGCCTGGCCCAGGATGGCAGAACAAAGAACTTCCTCTGAGAGAGGGTGTGACACCCTCTCCCTTTGGAAAATGGTGTGAAGGCAGGGGAGGAGTAGCCTCCCCCAGCCTCTGGAAATGCTTTGTTGGGCACAGATGTGCCCAATTCTGCATAAGCCAGTCTACACCGGTTCAGGGACCCCTTAGCCCCTGCTCTGGCGCGAAACTGGACAAAGGAAAGGGGAGTGACCACTCCCCTGACCTGCACCTCCCCTGGGAGGTGTCCAGAGCTCCTCCAGTGTGCTCCAGACCTCTGCCATCTTGGAAACAGAGGTGCTGCTGGCACACTGGACTGCTCTGAGTGGCCAGTGCCACCGGGTGACGTCAGAGACTCCTGCTGATAGGCTCCTTCAGGTGTTAGTAGCCTTTCCTCTCTCCTAGGTAGCCAAACCCTCTTTTCTGGCTATTTAGGGTCTCTGTCTCTGGGGAAACTTTAGATAACGAATGCATGAGCTCAGCCGAGTTCCTCTGCATCTCCCTCTTCACCTTCTGATAAGGAATCGACCGCTGACCGCGCTGGAAGCCTGCAACCCTGCAACATAGTAGCAAAGACGACTACTGCAACTCTGTAACGCTGATCCTGCCGCCTTCTCGACTGTTTTCCTGCTTGTGCATGCTGTGGGGGTAGTCTGCCTCCTCTCTGCACCAGAAGCTCCGAAGAAATCTCCCGTGGGTCGACGGAATCTTCCCCCTGCAACCGCAGGCACCAAAAAGCTGCATCTCCGGTCCCTTGGGTCTCCTCTCAGCACGACGAGCGAGGTCCCTCGAATCCAGCGACACCGTCCAAGTGACCCCCACAGTCCAGTGACTCTTCAGCCCAAGTTTGGTGGAGGTAAGTCCTTGCCTCACCTCGCTGGGCTGCATTGCTGGGAACCGCGACTTTGCAAGCTTCTCCGGCCCCTGTGCACTTCCGGCGGAAATCCTTCGTGCACAGCCAAGCCTGGGTCCACGGCACTCTAACCTGCATTGCACGACTTCCTAAGTTGGTCTCCGGCGACGTGGGACTCCTTTGTGCAACTTCGGCGAGCACCGTTTCACGCATCCTCGTAGTGCCTGTTTCTGGCACTTCTCCGGGTGCTACCTGCTTCAGTGAGGGCTCCTTGTCTTGCTCGACGTCCCCTCTCTCTGCAGGTCCAATTTGCGACCTCCTGGTCCCTCCTGGGCCCCAGCAGCGTCCAAAAACGCCAAACGCACGATTTGCGTGTAGCAAGGCTTGTTGGCGTCCATCCGGCGGGAAAACACTTCTGCACGACTCTCCAAGGCGTGGGGGATCCATCCTCCAAAGGGGAAGTCTTTAGCCCTTGTCGTTCCTGCAGTATTCACAGTTCTTCAGCCTAGTAAGAGCTTCTTTGCACCAACCGCTGGCATTTCTTGGGCATCTGCCCATCTCCGAGCTGCTTGTGACTTTTGGACTTGGTCCCCTTGTTCCACAGGTACCTTCAGACAGGAATCCATCGTTGTTGCATTGCTGATTTGTGTTTTCCTTGCATTCTCCCTCTAACACGACTATTTTGTCCTTAGGGGAACTTTGGTGCACTTTGCACTCACTTTTCAGGGTCTTGGGGAGGGTTATTTTTCTAACTCTCACTATTTTCTAATAGTCCCAGCGACCCTCTACAAGGTCACATAGGTTTGGGGTCCATTCGTGGTTCACATTCCACTTTTGGAGTATATGGTTTGTGTTGCCCCTATCCCTATGTTTCCCCATTGCATCCTATTGTAATTATACATTGTTTGCACTGTTTTCTAAGACTATACTGCATATTTTTGCTATTGTGTATATATATCTTGTGTATATTTCCTATCCTCTTACTGAGGGTACACTCTAAGATACTTTGGCATATTGTCATAAAAATAAAGTACCTTTATTTTTAGTATAACTGTGTATTGTGTTTTCTTATGATATTGTGCATATGACACTAAGTGGTACTGTAGTAGCTTCACACGTCTCCTAGTTCAGCCTAAGCTGCTCTGCTAAGCTACCATTATCTATCAGCCTAAGCTGCTAGACACCCTATACACTAATAAGGGATAACTGGGCCTGGTGCAAGGTGCAAGTACCCCTTGGTACTCACTACAAGCCAGTCCAGCCTCCTACATTGGTTGTGCAGTGGTGGGATAGGTGCTTTGAGACTACTTACCACTCTTGTCATTGTACTTTTCATAAGAGAAAAATATACAAAACAAGGTCAGTGTATATACACATAGCCAAAAAGTTTTGCATTTCCTCTTTTCACTCTTTTCTAAGTGCTGAAAAGTACTTCTAAACTTTCTAAAAAGTCTTAAAAGTTTAAAAAAGTTTTTTCTGTCTTTCCAAAAAGTTCTGAAAACTTTTTTCTCTTTGTCTATCACTTTAACTCTCTCTAAAAATGTCTGGCACAGGCCAAAAATTTGAACTGTCCAAACTTGCATATGATCACCTTAGCTGGAAAGGAGCAAGGAGTCTCTGCATAGAGAGAGGTTTGAGTGTAGGGAAGAATCCTTCCTTAGAACTGTTAATTAATATGCTTAGAGTACAGGATAAGGCCATAAGTGCCCAATCTGTAGAAAAAGTAGCTAATGGTTCTCAATCTGATCCAGGGACTCCCCCAGGAAAAGGTTCAGGAAAGAAACTTCTCAGCCTGCCCATTACTAGACAGTCTAGCATAGTTGGTACAGAGGTTGAATCACACCATACTGATGGTGTGCTCTCACATTATGCTGGTAGCCAAGCTGTTAGGGTGCCCTCTGTAAGGGACAGGTCTCCTTCTGTTCATTCCCATCATACCTCTGTATCTAGAAATGTCCCTCCCACCCACCCTGATGACAGATTGTTAGAAAGGGAGCTCAATAGATTGAGAGTGGAACAAACCAGACTGAAGCTCAAGAAGCAACAGCTGGATTTGGATAGACAGTCTTTAGAATTAGAGAAGGAAAGACAGAAGTTGGGTTTAGATACCCATGGTGGCAGCAGCAGTATTCCCCATAGTCATCCTGCAAAAGAGCATGATTCCAGGAATCTGCACAAGATAGTTCCCCCTTACAAGGAGGGGGATGACATTAACAAGTGGTTTGCTGCACTTGAGAGGGCCTGTGCTGTACAGGATGTCCCTCAAAGACAGTGGGCTGCTATCCTATGGCTATCATTTACTGGAAAAGGTAGGGATAGGCTCCTTACTGTAAAAGAAAATGATGCTAACAATTTCCAAGTTCTTAAGAATGCACTCCTGGATGGTTATGGCTTAACCACTGAACAGTACAGGATAAAGTTCAGAGAGACCAAAAAGGAGTCTTCACAAGACTGGGTTGATTTCATTGACCAGGCAGTGAAGGCCTTGGAGGGGTGGTTACATGGCAGTAAAGTTACTGATTATGAAAGCCTGTATAACACAATCCTGAGAGAGCATATACTTAATAATTGTGTGTCTGATTTGTTGCACCAGTACCTGGTAGACTCTGATCTGACCTCTCCCCAAGAATTGGGAAAGAAGGCAGACAAATGGGTCAGAACAAGGGTGAACAGAAAAGTTCATACAGGGGGTGACAAAGATGGCAATAAGAAGAAAGATGGTGAAAAATCTCAAGATAAGCATGGGGATAAGGGTAAAACCAAAGATCCCACTTCAAATCTTAAACACTCTTCAGAGGGTGGGGATAAAACAAATTCTTCCTCTTCTTCCCAACCTGCACACATTAAAAAGCCTTGGTGCTTTGTGTGTAAAAACAGAGGCCATAGGCCAGGGGATAAGTCCTGTCCAGGTAAACCCCCTGAGCCTACCACCACTAATACATCAAGCTCTAGTGCCCCTAGCAGTAGTGGTACTAGTGGTGGGACTGCTGGCAACAGTCAAGCAAAGGGTGTAGTTGGGTTCACTTATGGGTCCATAGTGGAAACTGATGTAATCAGTCCCAAGACAGTTTCTGTCACACCTAGTGGCATTGGCCTTGCCACACTGGCTGCTTGTCCCCTTACAATGGATAAGTACAGGCAGACAGTTTCAATAAATGGTGTTGAGGCCTTGGCCTACAGGGACACAGGTGCCAGTTTCACTTTGGTGACTGAAAACCTAGTGCCTCCTGAACAACAAATCATTGGACAACAGTATAAGATTATTGATGTCCATAACTCCACTAAGTTTCTTCCCTTAGCTATAATTCAGTTTAGTTGGGGTGGAGTTACTGGCCCTAAGCAGGTGGTGGTATCACCTAGCTTACCTGTAGACTGTCTCTTAGGTAATGACCTAGAGGCCTCAGGTTGGGCTGATGTAGAGTTTTATGCCCATGCAGCCATGCTGGGCATCCCTGAGGAATTGTTCCCTCTCATTTCAAGTGAAATGAAAAAGCAAAGGAGAAAAGGCCTGAAAACTCAGGACCCCTCTCCATCAACAGGTAAAAAGGGTATCACAGTATCCCCTAACCACCCTACCATTCAGGATACTATTCCTGTGGTGGGAGAAACCTCTCCTGGGGTGGCACCTGTTCCAAGGGAATCATCAGCTGGCAAAGCTGGACTCCCTGAGGTGGAAGTACCTCTCTGTGGGATAACTAACATTGGTGAGAAAAAGAGCACCATTTTAGTTGACATGGAGCATCCCTCCAACCCTCCCAGAGAAACTTTAGTTCAGAAACCCTGCACTACCTCACAACACTTAGGACAGCATCCCTGCCCTAGTGTGGAGCTCATAGGACAGCATCCCTGCCCTGCTCCAACTCAAGAGAAACAGCATCCCTGTTCTCTCTTCCAGCCAGATGGACAAAGTTTTTGCCCAGCTATGGCTTTTCTGAGACAGCATCCCTGTCTGGCATTTAGATCACTACAAATAGGTTCAGTGGACAATTCCCACTGCTCTAAACTAAAACTTACTGATAGAAACTCTGAAAATATATCTTCACATTGTTGCTTAGCTAAAAAACTTCAAACAGGGTGGTTTACATCCCCACAGGGAAGTAACCATATAGTGGATGATAAAGGGAGTAACCAGTCTATTGCAGAGCTACTCTCTACTTATCACCACTTAGACAATAAAGTCTCAACTGGCCAAGGTTAGCCTTATTGTCCTTCGTTTGGGGGGGGGTTGTGTGAGAAGGTAGCCTCTTTCTAGCCTTGTTACCCCCACTTTTGGCCTGTTTGTGAGTGTATGTCAGGGTGTTTTGTCACTGTTTTCACTGTCTCACTGGGAACCTGATAGCCAGGCCTCAGTGCTCATAGTGAAAACACCATGTTTTCAGTATGGTTGTTATGTGTCACTGGGATCCTGCTAGTCAGGACCCCAGTGCTCATAGGTTTGTGGCCTATATGTATGTGTCACTGGGACCCTGTCACACAGGGCCCCAGTGCTCATAGGTGTGCATGTATATGTTCCCTGTGTGGTGCCTAACTGTCTCACTGAGGCTCTGCTAACCAGAACCTCAGTGGTGATGCTCTCTCATTACTTTCAAATTGTCACTAACAGGCTAGTGACCATTTTTACCAATTTACATTGGCTTACTGGAACACCCTTATAATTCCCTAGTATATGGTACTGAGGTACCCAGGGTATTGGGGTTCCAGGAGATCCCTATGGGCTGCAGCATTTCTTTTGCCACCCATAGGGAGCTCTGACAATTCTTACACAGGCCTGCCACTGCAGCCTGAGTGAAATAACGTCCACGTTATTTCACAGCCATTTTACACTGCACTTAAGTAACTTATAAGTCACCTATATGTCTAACCTTTACCTGGTAAAGGTTAGGTGCAAAGTTACTTAGTGTGAGGGCACCCTGGCACTAGCCAAGGTGCCCCCACATTGTTCAGAGCCAATTCCCTGAACTTTGTGAGTGCGGGGACACCATTACACGCGTGCACTACATATAGGTCACTACCTATATGTAGCTTCACCATGGTAACTCCGAATATGGCCATGTAACATGTCTATGATCATGGAATTGCCCCCTCTATGCCATCCTGGCATTGTTGGTACAATTCCATGATCCCAGTGGTCTGTAGCACAGACCCTGGTACTGCCAGACTGCCCTTCCTGGGGTTTCTCTGCAGCTGCTGCTGCTGCCAACCCCTCAGACAGGCAGCTGCCCTCCTGGGGTCCAGCCAGGCCTGGCCCAGGATGGCAGAACAAAGAACTTCCTCTGAGAGAGGGTGTGACACCCTCTCCCTTTGGAAAATGGTGTGAAGGCAGGGGAGGAGTAGCCTCCCCCAGCCTCTGGAAATGCTTTGTTGGGCACAGATGTGCCCAATTCTGCATAAGCCAGTCTACACCGGTTCAGGGACCCCTTAGCCCCTGCTCTGGCGCGAAACTGGACAAAGGAAAGGGGAGTGACCACTCCCCTGACCTGCACCTCCCCTGGGAGGTGTCCAGAGCTCCTCCAGTGTGCTCCAGACCTCTGCCATCTTGGAAACAGAGGTGCTGCTGGCACACTGGACTGCTCTGAGTGGCCAGTGCCACCGGGTGACGTCAGAGACTCCTGCTGATAGGCTCCTTCAGGTGTTAGTAGCCTTTCCTCTCTCCTAGGTAGCCAAACCCTCTTTTCTGGCTATTTAGGGTCTCTGTCTCTGGGGAAACTTTAGATAACGAATGCATGAGCTCAGCCGAGTTCCTCTGCATCTCCCTCTTCACCTTCTGATAAGGAATCGACCGCTGACCGCGCTGGAAGCCTGCAACCCTGCAACATAGTAGCAAAGACGACTACTGCAACTCTGTAACGCTGATCCTGCCGCCTTCTCGACTGTTTTCCTGCTTGTGCATGCTGTGGGGGTAGTCTGCCTCCTCTCTGCACCAGAAGCTCCGAAGAAATCTCCCGTGGGTCGACGGAATCTTCCCCCTGCAACCGCAGGCACCAAAAAGCTGCATCTCCGGTCCCTTGGGTCTCCTCTCAGCACGACGAGCGAGGTCCCTCAAATCCAGCGACACCGTCCAAGTGACCCCCACAGTCCAGTGACTCTTCAGCCCAAGTTTGGTGGAGGTAAGTCCTTGCCTCACCTCGCTGGGCTGCATTGCTGGGAACCGCGACTTTGCAAGCTTCTCCGGCCCCTGTGCACTTCCGGCGGAAATCCTTCGTGCACAGCCAAGCCTGGGTCCACGGCACTCTAACCTGCATTGCACGACTTCCTAAGTTGGTCTCCGGCGACGTGGGACTCCTTTGTGCAACTTCGGCGAGCACCGTTTCACGCATCCTCGTAGTGCCTGTTTCTGGCACTTCTCCGGGTGCTACCTGCTTCAGTGAGGGCTCCTTGTCTTGCTCGACGTCCCCTCTCTCTGCAGGTCCAATTTGCGACCTCCTGGTCCCTCCTGGGCCCCAGCAGCGTCCAAAAACGCCAAACGCACGATTTGCGTGTAGCAAGGCTTGTTGGCGTCCATCCGGCGGGAAAACACTTCTGCACGACTCTCCAAGGCGTGGGGGATCCATCCTCCAAAGGGGAAGTCTTTAGCCCTTGTCGTTCCTGCAGTATTCACAGTTCTTCAGCCTAGTAAGAGCTTCTTTGCACCAACCGCTGGCATTTCTTGGGCATCTGCCCATCTCCGAGCTGCTTGTGACTTTTGGACTTGGTCCCCTTGTTCCACAGGTACCTTCAGACAGGAATCCATCGTTGTTGCATTGCTGATTTGTGTTTTCCTTGCATTCTCCCTCTAACACGACTATTTTGTCCTTAGGGGAACTTTGGTGCACTTTGCACTCACTTTTCAGGGTCTTGGGGAGGGTTATTTTTCTAACTCTCACTATTTTCTAATAGTCCCAGCGACCCTCTACAAGGTCACATAGGTTTGGGGTCCATTCGTGGTTCACATTCCACTTTTGGAGTATATGGTTTGTGTTGCCCCTATCCCTATGTTTCCCCATTGCATCCTATTGTAATTATACATTGTTTGCACTGTTTTCTAAGACTATACTGCATATTTTTGCTATTGTGTATATATATCTTGTGTATATTTCCTATCCTCTTACTGAGGGTACACTCTAAGATACTTTGGCATATTGTCATAAAAATAAAGTACCTTTATTTTTAGTATAACTGTGTATTGTGTTTTCTTATGATATTGTGCATATGACACTAAGTGGTACTGTAGTAGCTTCACACGTCTCCTAGTTCAGCCTAAGCTGCTCTGCTAAGCTACCATTATCTATCAGCCTAAGCTGCTAGACACCCTATACACTAATAAGGGATAACTGGGCCTGGTGCAAGGTGCAAGTACCCCTTGGTACTCACTACAAGCCAGTCCAGCCTCCTACACATGGTTGTCAATAGTTATTCTTATTGTATCATGATCGCTGCCAGCGGTGATGGCGAACTCATCACCCCAACTTCACTTGACTCCCAGATCTCGTGCATGCAGGTACGCCACTGAGTGCGCTGCTGTGTCCAGCCTCTGGTCATGGAAATGGCATGTGTGGCACGGGAAAGGGCCCCGGCCTTCACCAATGAGGAATTGGAGAAGCTCGTGGACGGTGTCTTGCCCCGTACGCCAAGCTCTACAGTCGGCCAGCGGTACAGGTGAGTAGGAGGATTGGGGGCATGGATTTGTGTAATGGTGGTAGATGGCTGTATACATGTGTGCACGTGTAACACTGTATAGTCCTGGGTTCCTGACATGCTGGGTGTATGTGTGTGTCTGTTTGAAATGTCCGTCCCATAGTGGACGTATATCCAGGTGTATATTATTGGCCATTGTCTGACCTCAGTGTTACTTTTTCTGTGTGTCCCCTATAGGTAAGCACCCCCCAGAAGAGAGGACTTTGGCATGCCATCGCCAGGGAGGTGCGGACCCTGGGGGTTTACCACCCACAGAGCACCCACTGCAGGAAGCGGTGGGAGGACCTGCGGCGCTGGGCGAGAAAGATCTGTGAGGCCCAGCTGGGGAAGTCCTCCCAACGAGGAAGTGGTGCCCGTTGGGCACTGACCTCCTTTATGTGCCACATTCTGGCGGTTGCATACCCATACCTGTATGGGTGCTTGAAGGCTGCACAGCAGTCACAAGGGGGTGAGTACAAATACCATACTTTGGCTCCTTGATGGATGTGTGTGTGTGTGGTCGTGTTTATGCTGTCTAGTGGCAGGGACTCTGACTGATGTCCATATACATAATGGCCCCCGTGGGGAGTAGTGTCAAGTCTGCAGTATGTCAGGTCCTTCAGTGCTGTGGGAAATGGCTGTAGAGCAGGGTTGTGGCCACTAGTCAGGGGCATAGCCATGTGTATAGCGGTAGGTGCTGGCTGGTGGATTATTTTCTGGGTGGGTGTATGTGTGAACAACTTATGTACCTCCATTCAGATAGTTACAAGTGTCTCTCCTGTTTTGTCTTACCATCCCTGTTCTCTTGTGTGGTCTGTGTACATCTGCATCATCTGGTGAGGGAGCTGAGGTACCGGCGAGTAGGGATGCAGCGACCCACGGTTCCTCGGAGGCAGAGTCGTCTGACGCCAAGGGGACCAGTGGGTTGGATGGCGAGGGGAGTACCATGGGGGAGACAACTACCACTGGAGGTAGTGACTCTGATACCTCCTCTGATGGGAGCTCCCTGGTGGTGGCGGACTGTGTCATCTTCTGCCACCCTCATACCATCACCGCCCTCCCATTTGCTCCCCACTGATTTGCCCATGCCAGCTCACCCAGAAGGGTGGGCGTCTCGTTCGCCCCAGGCACCTCCTCCTCTGCCCCAGTCAGCACTGTTGCCCTCACGGAGGAGGCTATTGATTTCCTGAGAACCATCTCTGTAAGGCAGACAACCATTGTCAATGCCATCCGGGGGCTAGCATCCGAGGTAGAGCAGACCAATGCCTATCTGGATGGCATTCAGGGTGCCGTGTCTGGCCTACAGAGATCTTTTCAGGCTCTGGCCTCCTCTTTGATGGCAGCCAGTGTCCCTGGTCATTCCGTCCCCCCTCCAACCACGTCTACCCCTTCCAGCCCCCCACTCCCTTCACCCGTCTAAAGAACACATTTTGACACGCAGACACACACCTCAACACACAAGAAGCACACTTCAAAACACAAGCACCACACATCCCTCCACAGGCATACACATAGCCAACATACACATGCACACACACCAACATCCACTTCCCCTAGTGTGTCCTCCTCTTCCACCGCCCTGTCTGTCCCCTCTACATGTACACCCAAAGGCACTGCGCCCTCATTTAATGTTGCTGACCCTATTCTTGCAGTCACCACAATATCAAACATCCATTCATGCACCTCCGACACTACACCTGCACTCACCACAACGACTTTAGTTGACACATGTAGAACACTCACCAGACTAGCACACACCCAGACAACATACATTTATACTGGCAGCCTGTCTTGTCCCGCTGTGTCCACCCCCTCCTCCCAAGACACTCAAAAACACCAAAACACCCACCCATCACACATCCACCACACCTCAGCATACTGTCCAGTCACCTGCACACATGTCACACACACCTACACCTCTTACATCCACTCCCTCTACCTCCACTCCCATGACTTCCTCCAGGTCCACCCCAATTGCACCTAAGAAACTTTTCCTATCCCATGTAGACCTATTTGAACCCACTGGCCCACCCTGTCTCGTCCCTAAACGTGCCCACCTCTTTGCCCTGTCCACTCCTTCCACGTAAAAAAAGCCCACCCCTGTCCGCCCTTCCAATTCTCATGCTACCTCCCATGTGAGGAAGAGACCCCGTGCTGGCCCAGGAACATCTGCCGCACCCAAGGCCAAGCTCGCTCCACCAGCTGCAAGCAAAAGCCTCCTCCACCTTCCAAACATAAATTTAAGCTCCACTCTCCCAGTCGTAAGTCACCACCCCACAATCCCCTGCCCCTGTTCCCTGAGGTGCCTGGATGCCCTATTGTTGACCCTATGAGATGGAGTACTGTTGCACTTGTGGGAGTCAAGTTGAGGCTATTGTGGCCCATCGGACTACTTACTCTGGACTGGCCATTGGCCTTATGTTGACTTAGATTGCTCATTGAGCAGAATGAAAGTTAATCTGTGGCCTGTGTTGTTTATGGCACACTCTGGATCCGTAGTTTATCGTTTCATTGTTTGGGGGTGTTGAGCACATGTGTGTACTTTGGCCAGGTTGGATTTGCCTTGTGTTGGGTAAGTACCTCTTGCTGTGGGGTGTATGGCTTGTGCTGCTGTGAAGGGTTGTGGGAGCTTTGCAGGATGGGTGCAGTGGGTGAGTATGTAACTGTGCCCTTTCTACCCTTTTTTAGTAGGTTGCGGTACTTACCGTCGTTGTCTTCGTCGGAGGTCTCAGTCGTGGAGGTATATGGAAAGGAGCAGGGCTGGCATGTTCTGCAACTCTCTAGTCATGTCTGCTTCGGGGTGTTGTGTGAGCCTCCAGTGAGTGTTTTCTTATTTGGTTAGTTTCCACCTGGCTTTGCGTGGCGATGGTTCCCGAACTGGATCAGACGGCAGTCTAGTGCTTCATTATTTGATGGGCGGGTAGGGCCTTTCTGTCATCCTGTGGGCGGGCTCTGCCAATGTTGTCGGCACTCCTCTGCTGGCGGTGAGTGGTTTTCAGGATACCTGTGTTTAAGTTGGTTCATTATTTTGTGGTTCAGATCGCAAGTCAGTTGGCGGTTGTTACCGCCACCACCGGCGGTGCGGTGTTTACCGCCGTGTTCATAATGAGGGCCTATGTCTTCAATTGAGGCCACCCCTAGGTTTATCAAGACAACTTATGAGAACCTTAACTTTAAATGTCTGAGGGGACTATGCTTAGAAAGAAGCTTAGGGATTGGGACGAACCCCAATAAAGATTTCCTTTTAAATCTCCTCTTGCAACATGATCAGGGGCAATCTGATAATCATGTAGAACCAGATTGGGAGTTAAAAGGGGATTCTAACCAGGTAGATTCAGGAGAGGGCCCTGAAGATACAGGGGAGGGTCCTTCCACGGATCTTTTCACTAATAAAATTCCTAGTGTACCTGGTAGTGGAAAGGGGTCACACACAGGTAAGACACCCTTCACACCTAGAGGCCAGGTCACTAGGGTTACACAAGTTAGGAAAAGATCAGCCTCTGCTCATTCCCATGTCACCTCTGTCTCAGAGGTGTCCCACACATCCAACCCTGAGGACAACACCCTAGATTGGGAACTCAGAAAGCTAAGTTTGGAGAAGACCAGACTGAGGCTGCAACAGCAACAGTTGGCCTTAGATAGGGAATCCCTAGTTGTGGAACAGAAAAAACAGGGGTTGGGGTTAGTTCCCCATGGTGGCAGCATCAATAGCAGTTTTAGAAGTTACAATGTCAGAGAAAACACATTTGAAACTTGCATAAAATTGTTCCCCCTTAAAAGCAGGGGGATGGCATCTACAAGTGGTTTGCTGCACTTGAGAGGGCCTGTAAAGTTCAGAGGGGCCCCCAAGGGCAGTGGGCTGCCATTCTGTGGTTGTCCTTCTCTGGAAAAGGAAGAGACAGACTCCTTACTGTCAGGGAAGAAGATGCAGACAAGCACAATGTTTTGAAGACAGGATGGATGGTTGGATTTGGCTTAACCACTGAGCAATACAGAATTAAGTTCAGAGAAACCAGAAGAGTCTTCACAAGATTGGACAGACTTTGTGGACTGTTCAGTGAACGCCTTAGAAGGTTGGTTATATGGCAGCAAGGTGTCTGATTATGAAAGCTTATTTTATCTAATCTTGAGAGACCATATTCTGAACAGTTTTGTGTCTGATTTGTTACACCGGCATCTAGTAGACTCTGATCTGACCTCTCCCCAAGAATTGGGATAGATAGCAAACAAATGGGACAGAACAAGAGTAAGCAGAAAAGCTTGTACAGGGGGTGACAATGACAACAAGAAGTAGGATGGTAAGTCCCAGGACAAGGGTGGGGAGAAAGATAAAGAATCGGAAAAATCTGAGTCTTCATCAGGCCCATAAAAATCCTCTGGGGGTGGTGGGCCCAAATCCTCTTCCAACTATCAGAAAAAGCCATTTTGTTACCTATGTAAAATCAAAGGCCATTGGGCACGTGATCCCACTTCCACTAGTGTTCCTATTAATAGCAATGATGGTGGGTAAAACTCTACAAATAGCCAATCTAAGGGTGTAGCGGGTGTCACTTTTGGTAATGTTGTGGGGGTTGGTCTAGTTCGGGAGACAACTGAAGCTGTTTTAGCCTCTCATGGTGGTATTGACATTGCCACCTTGGTTGCTTGTCCCCTTAATATGGATAAATACAAGCAACTACCCCCAATAAATGGTGTTCAGGTTCAGGACTAAAGGGACGCAAGGGCCAGTGTCACTATGGTGATGGGAAAACTGGTTGCCCCTAAGCAACACCTACTTGGTCATCAGTACCAAGTTACTGACACCCATAACAACACTGTTAGCCACCTCATGCTGTGTTACATCCACTGACCTACCTGTAGAGTGTCTACTGGGCAATGATGTGGAAACGTCTGCTTGAGCTGACGTGGAGTTAGAGGCCCATGCAGCAATGCTGGGCATTCCAGGGCACATCTTTGCTCCTACCAGGGCTCAGGCCAAGAAGAAAAGAGGACAGGGAAACTTGGATCCTGGAACAATGGACCAAGTGCTCCCAAAAACTAGGGGTAGAAAGGGCAAACCCTTGACCACTACCCCTCCCTGCCAGAAGATTCCCTTTTGATGAGGAGGAGTCAACTCCTTGTGTAAAACCTACAGCAGAAGAGCTTCAGGCTGACACAGCTGAACTCTTGGGTGCAGGGGGGCCTGCCAGGAAGGAACTGAGTGTGGCACAGCAGACCTGTCCCACACTAGAGGGTCTAGGACAGCAAGCTGTCAAACATGAAGCTGGGGATATCAGTGACTCACATACAGTTTACTGGGAGAATAATATATTTTATACTAAAACAAGAGACCCTAAACCTGGTGCATCCAGAAGACTGTTTATTCCCTTACAGTAAAGGGAATTCCTCCTAACTCTTGCACATGATATTCCCCTGGCTGGACATCTCGGGCAAAATAGGACTAGGGACAGACATGTCCCTCACTTTCACTGGCCACACATGTCAGAGGAAACAAAAGAGTTTTGTCGCTCTTGTGTTACTTGCCAGGCCAGTGGCAAAACTGGTAGCACCCCAAAGGCCCCCTTAATCCCACTGCCTGTGGTTGGGGTGCCCTTTGAAAGGGTAGGGGTTGGCATTGTTTGTCCCCTTGACCCTCCATCTGCTTCTGGAAACAGATTCATCTTAGTGGTAGTAGACCATGCCACAAGATACCCAGAATCAATCCCCTTCAGGACCACTCCAGCTCCTGCAGAGGCAAAGGCCCTCCTGGGAATATTTTACAGGGTGGGCTTTGTTAAAGAGGTATATCAGTCAGGAGTAGTAACTTCATGTCTGCATACTTAAAAGCAACGTGGTAGGAATGTGGTGTAACCTATAAATTGACCACATCAAATCATCCACAAACAATTGGAACTGTTGAGAGATTTAACAAAACTCTCAAAGGCAAGATCATGGGACTCTGAAAAACTCAGAAGGAGATGAGATGTCCTCCTGCCATGCCTCCTTTTTGCCTACAGGGAGGTACTCCAGAAGGGAGTGGGCTATAGCCCCTTCGAACTTCTTTTTCGTCACCCTGTTAGGGGTCCACTTGCACTTGTCAGAGAGGGGTGGGAGCAAGCCTTGAAGCCCCCTAAATAAGACATTGTAGATTATGTGCTTGGCCTAAGATCAAGAATGGTTGTGTATATGAAAAATACCACTAAACACCTTCAGGACAGCCGTGTAACTTACGGTATGTGGGCAGCACAATCTTTCCTGTCAAAAAAGCATATTTTGGAACATTGTCGTGCCATCAAGAACAATGATGGAAATTATCCAGTAGCATGACACTGCAGACAAGTGCATGATGGAAAAATTGATGACATGTTTTTTTTTTAATTGACAGGGTGTTGCCGTCACCAAGAGGAGACGACAGGGAATGCATTCTCAGGAGGATGGAATCAGAATATATAATCAGATTCAACAGCACATTTCCATGGGGAATGAACCAGGGTGAAGAGCTTTTTCTACATGTGGGTTGTGTGCATAAAGGTTCAGAGACAGGTTGTATTGTTATATAAAGGGTGCAATGTGGATGATGGATTAATAGTGATCCACAACACAAGTTCTTTATGTGACCACTTGGGTATATAAGTATTGTGGTATTATTATATCCATACCGCCCTGGTGCCAGATATTTATGATTTTTTGATATTTTCTATTCGTATTTTTTATTCGACTATTGTGTATTCTTTAATTATTAATTTTGTTTTTGTTTATGATGCAGTTGATGAAAAATTGTAGGAGATTTAGGACTAATTTATAGCAAAAGAAAGAATAAAATCATGTCTGTAGGAGGTGAAAAGCCACTTGGTATTGAAAGATTATGCAGTTGATAAAACTTGTAGGAGATTTAAGGCTAATTTATAGCAAAAGAAAGGATAAAATCATGCCTGTAGGTGGTGAAAAGACCCTTGGTATTGAGAGATTAATTATAGACTGGATAACTTCATGAATGAGAAATAAGAGAAAATGAAATATTGAATTATAAAAATGTATTTTTAAAATTAAGGATAATTTGTGTTGGTTAGAAACAGGAAGTCATGAACAGGGCATGATTTAAAAATGTAAACATTTAAAAATGTACTTCATTGCAGTAACAATAAGATGTCAATAGTATTTTTTTCATGTTTATTAAACTGCAGGATTCAGTATTTAGAGGCGGTAGAGCTTAAATATGGTAACTTGGCTTTATGGGCTATGATTAACACCGACATGGTTGAAATGCGTCAGCCCTGAACAATACAGGACATGTTGAAAAAGGAATAAATGTATTGGATCAAAGAAATCTGGAGTGCTGGATGTTTCTTTCAAGAAGGACTGAGAGCATAATTTGTGGATGTTTACAGGTCCTGCGCCCGTAACCGAGCACGACCCCATTTGGAGGTAGCAGTTAGTTGGCAGCAGGGACTTGGTATGACATATATATAATATATATATATATATATATATATGTATACTCAGCAATGCGGCCACACACCGCGACGCACACTGCAGTTGGTACGTTTTGCAAGAGCTGGCCGTGCTCTCAATCAATATAAAATCCAAAAGTAAATAGCAGCGCACACTGTTAAGGTTGATTTACTTAGCTTTGTTTATTTGTTGAGTGCAAAGAACAAAGGAAACAATGGGTTTCAAAGTAACTATTGGATTTTATATACATATATATATATATATATATATATATATATATAAATATATATATATATATATATATATATATATTAGGAAGCTGGCTCTGTATGTGCTATATCAAAATGAGATATAGTCCCTCATTATAACCTCGGCGGTCTTTTCTGAAGACCGCCGAGGTACCGCCGTGCGGAAGACCGCCAGTGCAGGCAGTTTCCCGCATGGCGAATTATGACTGCTGGCACCCCTCCGCCCTTTTTTGGACGGAGAGCCGCCAGCAGCCATACTGGCGGTCGGTGGGCAAGTGGAGGCTGCTGCACCTCAACGGCCGACATCAGAACACCGCCCACCGAATCAAGTCCCATGATTCAGTGTGGCGGTGTTCTGGTGATGGGGAGCTGGTGGCGGAGCAGCCACTGTGGATCCCGTTCCCTCCCCGCAGGATCACTGGAACAGGTAAAGTGATCATCTGTTAGGAGAGGGGAGTGGGGGGTGTTGTGTACTGTGTGCGTGCATGGGGGTGTGCGTGTGAGTGTGTAGAAGGGGGTGTGTGAGTGCGTGTATGCATGCAGGGGTGTGTTGTGTGTTTTGAAAATGTGTGCGTGTCGGTCTGATTGTATGTCTGTGTGTATGTGTGCGTGTATGTCTGTGAGTATGTGTGTGTATGTCTGTTGGGTTGTCTGTTTGTATGTGTGCGGGTATGTGTGCGTGTGGGGGGTGTGCGTTTCAGGTTGGGGGGGTTGGGGAGGGGGGTCCTGCCACCGTTAGGGGTGTGGGGGGAGGACATGGGGTGGGGGAGACCCCTATCAGTGCCAGGGAAGGAATTCCCTGGCACTGATAGTGCCTACCGTCATGGATTTCATGGCGGTTCCAAACCACACGAAATCCATGGCGATATGCAGGGTCCTGATACCGCCGGCGGTCTGGTGACGGCTGCCGGGCTGGAGACCATAGTCTCCCTGGCGGCCGGAGTGGAGAAGTGGCGGATGACCATGGGGGTGCCCAAATAGGAGTTCAAAGGGATGAAGACCACTCCTTTTTGGGGTACCTCCCTGTAGGCAAAAAGGAGGCATGGTAGAAGGATATCCCATCTCCTGCGGAGTTTTTCAGGGAGACCCATAATCATGCCTTTGAGAGTTTTATTAAATCTCTCCACCAGTCCATTTGTTTGTGGATGATAGGGTGTTGTGAACTTGTAAGTTACACCACACTCCTTCCACATGGCCTTTAAGTATGCAGACATGAAATTGGTTCCTCTGTCTGATACTACTTCCTTTGGGAAGCCCACCCTGGAAAATATTCCCAGGAGGGCCTTTGCCACTGCAGGAGCTGTAGTGGTCCTTAAAGGAATTGCTTCAGGATATCTTGTGGCATGGTCCACTACCACCAAGATAAACCTATTGCCTGAAGCAGTAGGAGGGTCAAGGGGGCCAACTATGTCAACCCCTACCCTTTCAAAGGGAACCCCAACCACAGGCAGTGGGATAAGGGGTGCCTTTGGAGTGCCACCTGTCTTGCCACTGGCATGACAGGTTTCACAGGACTTACAAAATTCCTTTGTGTCCTCAGACATCCTAGGCCAATGAAACAATGGAACCAATCTGTCCCAAGTTTTCATTTGACCCAGGTGCCCAGCTAGGGGAATGTCATGTGCCAGTGTTAGGAGGAACTTTCTGTACTCCTGAGGAATCACTAATCTCCTGGCAGCTCCAGGTTTAGGATCCCTATGCTCAGTGTACAAGAGGTTGTCCTCCCAGTAAACTCTGTGAGAGTCACTGACATCCCCATTAGCCTGTTTGACAGCTTGCTGCCTTAGACCCTCTAGTGTGGGACAGGTATGCTGTGCCACACTCAGCTCCTCCCTGGCAGGCCCCCCTTCACCCAAAAGCTCAGCAGTGTCTGCTTCCAGCTCTTCTGGTGTAGGTTCCGCACAGGGTGGAAATTCTTCTTCCTCAGAAGTTGAATCCACTGCAGAGGGAGGGATAGTAGGTAGTGTTTTACCTTTAATAACCCTAGCTTTAGTGAGCACTTGGTCCATTCTTCCAGGATCCAAGTCACCCTGTCCTTTTTGCTTTTTGGCCTGAGCCCTTGTTAAAGCAAAAATATGCCCTGGAATGCCCAGCATTGCTGCATGAGCCTCCAACTCCACTTCTGCCCAAGCTGATGTCTCTAAATCGTTCCCTAGTAGACAGTCTACAGGTAAATCTGAGGCAACCACAACTTTCTTTGGACCAGTAACACCCCCCCCCCCCCCAGTTGAGAATCACAACAGCCATGGGGTGGCTAAGAGTGTTGTTATGAGCATCAGTTACTTGGTACTGGTGACCAAGTAGGTGTTGTTCAGGGTGGACCAGTTTCTCTATTACCATGGTAACACTGGCACCTGTGCCCCTGTAGGGCTGAACCTCAACACCATTTATTAGGGGTAGTTGCTTGTACTTATCCATATTAAGGGGACAAGCAACCAAGGTGGCCAAATCAATTGCCCCCTCAGAGACTAACACAGCCTCTGTGGTCTCCCTAACAAGACCAACCTCAACTAAATTACCAAAAGTGAGCCCAGCTACTCCCTTGGATTGGCTATTAGTAGGTTTGCTCCCACCACCACTGCTATTACTAGGGGCACTAGGTGTAGCAGCAGGGGTTGTAATGGTAAGAGGCTTGGTGCTTTTCTTTGGACAACTGGGATCTGTTGTCCAATGGCCTTTTATTTTACATAAATAGCACCATGGTTTATTTTCTTTGTTTTGATTTGAAGAGGATTTGGGCCCACCACCCCCACCAGAGAGTTTTTGTGGACCTGATGAAGACTCATTTTTAGATTTGTCCCCACCCTTGTCAGAAGACTTACCATCCTTCTTCTTGCCATCCTTGTCACCCCCTGTATGAACTTTTCTGTTCACCCTTGTTCTGACCCATTTGTCTGCCTTCTTTCCCAATTCTTGGGGAGAGGTCAGATCAGAGTCTACCAGGTACTGGTGTAACAGATCAGACAAACAATTATGAAGTATATGCTCTCTCAGGATTAAGTTATACAGGCTTTCATAGTCAGAAACCTTACTTCCATGTAACCACCCTTCCAAGGCCTTCACTGAATGGTCAACAAAGTCTACCCAGTCTTGTGAAGACTCCTTTTTGGTTTCTCTGAACTTCATCCTGTACTGTTCAGTGATTAAGCCATAACCATGTAGGAGTGCATTCTTAAGAACTGAAAAATTATTGGCATCACTTTCTTTAACAGTAACAAGCCTATCCCTACCCTTTCCACTGAAAGATAGCCATAGGATAGCAGCCCACTGCCTTTGAGGGTCCTCCTGGACAACACAGGCCCTCTCAAGTGCAGCAAACCACTTGTTAATGTCATCCCCCTCCTTGTGAGGGGGAACTATCTTGTGCAGATTCCTGGAATCATGCTCTTTTGCAGGATGACTATGGGGAATACTGCTGCTGCCACCATGGCTATCTAAACCCAACTTCTGTCTTTCCTTCTCTAATTCAAAAGACTGTCTATCCAAATCCAGCTGTTGCTTTTTAAGCTTCAGTCTGGTTTGTTCCACCCTCAACTTATTGAGTTCCCTCTCTAACATTCTGTCATCAGGGTTGGTGGGAGGGACATTTCTAGAAACAGAGCTATGATGGGAATGAACAGAAGGAGACCTGTCCCTTACAGAAGCCAACTTAACAGCTTGGTTTACAGAAACATTACTACCAGTATGGTGAGAATAAATGCTTTTGCTATGATGTGAGACAACACTATTTCTTTGGTGTGCCTCATCATCATTACCATCTATGCTAGATTGTCTAGTAATGGGCAGGCTAGGAAGTTTCTTTCCTGAATCTTTTGCTGGGGGAGTCCCTGAATCAGATTGGGAACTATTAGGTACTTTTTCAACAGATGGGGCACCTCTGGCCTTATCCTGTTCTCTAAGCATGTTAAGTAATAGTTCCAAGGCAGGATTCTTCCCTACACTCAAACCTCTCTCTATACAGAGACTCCTTGCTCTTTTCCAGCTAAGGTTGTCATATGCAAGTTTGGACAGATCAACACTTTGGCCTGTGCCAGACATTTTTTAGAGAGAGTTAAAGTGATAGAAAAAGAGAAAAAAGTTTTCAGAACTTTTTGGAAAGACAGAAAAAAAACTTTTTAAACTTTTAAGAACTTTTTGAAAGTTTAGAAGTACTTTTCAGCACTTAGAAAAGAGTGGAAAGAGGAAATGCAAAACTTTTTGGCTATGTGTATATACACTGACCTTGTTTTGTATATTTTTCTCTTATGAAAAGTACAATGACAAGAGTGGTAAGTAGTCTCAAGCACTTATCCCACCACTGCACAACCAATGTAGGAGGCTGGACTGGCTTGTAGTGAGTACCAAGAGGTACTTGCACCTTGCACCAGGCCCAGTTATCCCTTATTAGTGTATAGGGTGTCTAGCAGCTTAGGCTGATAGATAATGGTAGCTTAGCAGAGCAGCTCAGGCTGAACTAGGAGACGTGTGAAGCTACTACAGTACCACCTAGTGTAATATGCACAATATCATAAGAAAACACAATACACAGTTATACTAAAAATAAAGGTACTTTATTTTTATGACAATATGCCAAAGTATCTTAGAGTGTACCCTCAGTGAGAGGATAGGAAATATACACAAGATATATATACACAATAGCAAAAATATGCAGTATAGTCTTAGAAAACAGTGCAAACAATGTATAGTTACAATAGGATGCAATGGGGAAACATACGGATAGGGGCAACACAAACCATATACTCCAAAAGTGGAATGCGAACCACGAATGGACCCCAAACCTATGTGACCTTGTAGAGGGTCGCTGGGACTATTAGAAAATAGTGAGAGTTAGCAAAATAACCCTCCCCAAGACCCTGAAAAGTGAGTGCAAAGTGCACTAAAGTTCCCCTAAGGACAAAAGAGTTGTGTTAGAGGAATAATGCAGGAAAGACACAAACCAGCAATGCAACAACTGTGGATTTCCAATCTAGGGTACCTGTGGAATAAGGGGACCAAGTCCAAAAGTCACAAGCAAGTCGGAGATGGGCAGATGCCCAGGAAATGCCAGCTGCGGGTGCAAAGAAGCTTTGACTGGACAGAAGAAGCTGAGGTTTCTGCAGAAACGAAAAGGGCTAGAGACTTCCCCTTTGGTGGACGAATCCCACTTGCCTTGGAGAGTCGTGCAGAAGTGTTTTCCCGCCGGAAGAACTTCAACAAGCCTTGCTACACGCAAATCGTGCGTTTGGCGTTTTTGGACGCTGCTGGGGCCCAGGAGGGACCAGGAGGTCGTAAATTGGACCTGAAGAGAGAGGGGACGTCGGGCAAGACAAAGAGCCCTCACTGAAGCAGGTAGCACCCGGACAAGTGCCAGAAACAAGAACTACAAGGATGCGTGAAACGGTGCTCGCCGAAGTTGCACAAAGGAGTCCCACGTCGCCGGAGACCAACTTAGAAAGTCGTGCAATGCAGGTTAGAGTGCCGTGGACCCAGGCTTGGCTGTGCACAAAGGATTTCCGCCGGAAGTGCACAGGGGCCGGAGTAGCTGCAAAGTCGCGGTTCCCAGCAATGCAGCCCAGCGAGGTGAGGCAAGGACTTACCTCCACCAAACTTGGACTGAAGAGTCACTGGACTGTAGGGGTCACTTGGACAGAGTCGCTGGATTCGAGGGACCTCGCTCGTCGTGCTGAGAGGAGACCCAAGGGACCGGTAATGCAGCTTTTTGGTGCCTGCGGTTGCAGGGGGAAGATTCCGTCGACCCACGGGAGATTTCTTCGGAGCTTCTGGTGCAGAGAGGAGGCAGGCTACCCCCACAGCATGCACAAGCAGGAAAACAGTCGAGAAGGCGGCAGGATCAGCGTTACAGAGTTGCAGTAGTCGTCTTTGCTACTATGTTGCAGGTTTGCAGGCTTCCAGCGCGGTCAGCGGTCGTTTCCTTATCAGAAGGTGAAGAGAGAGATGCAGAGGAACTCGGCTGAGCTCATGCATTCAGTATCTAAAGTTTCCCCAGAGACAGAGACCCTAAATAGCCAGAAAAGAGGGTTTGGCTAACTAGGAGAGAGGAAAGGCTACTAACACCTGAAGGAGCCTATCAGCAGGAGTCTCTGACGTCACCTGGTGGCACTGGCACTCAGAGCAGTCCAGTGTGCCAGCAGCACCTCTGTTTCCAAGATGGCAGAGGTCTGGAGCACACTGGAGGAGCTCTGGACACCTCCCAGGGGAGGTGCAGGTCAGGGGAGTGGTCACTCCCCTTTCCTTTGTCCAGTTTCGCGCCAGAGCAGGGGCTAAGGGGTCCCTGAACCGGTGTAGACTGGCTTATGCAGAATTGGGCACATCTGTGCCCAACAAAGCATTTCCAGAGGCTGGGGGAGGCTAATCCTCACCTGCCTTCACACCATTTTCCAAAGGGAGAGGGTGTCACACCCTCTCTCAGAGGAAGTTCTTTGTTCTGCTATCCTGGGCCAGGCCTGGCTGGACCCCAGGAGGGCAGCTGCCTGTCTGAGGGGTTGGCAGCAGCAGCAGCTGCAGTGAAACCCCAGGAAGGGCAGTTTGGCAGTACCAGGGTCTGTGCTACAGACCACTGGGATCATGGGATTGTGCCAACTATGCCAGGATGGTATAGAGGGGGCAATTCCATGATCATAGACATGTTACATGGCCATATTCGGAGTTACCATTGTGAAGCTACATATAGGTAGTGACCTATATGTAGTGCACGCGTGTAATGGTGTCCCCGCACTCACAAAGTTCAGGGAATTGGCTCTGAACAATGTGGGGGCACCTTGGCTAGTGCCAGGGTGCCCTCACACAAAGTAACTTTGCACCTAACCTTTACCAGGTAAAGGTTAGACATATAGGTGACTTATAAGTTACTGAAGTGCAGTGTAAAATGGCTGTGAAATAACGTGGACGTTATTTCACTCAGGCTGCAGTGGCAGGCCTGTGTAAGAATTGTCAGAGCTCCCTATGGGTGGCAAAAGAAATGCTGCAGCCCATAGGGATCTCCTGGAACCCCAATACCCTGGGTACCTCAGTACCATATACTAGGGAATTATAAGGGTGTTCCAGTAAGCCAATGTAAATTGGTAAAAATGGTCACTAGCCTGTTAGTGACAATTTGGAAAGAAATGAGAGAGCATAACCACTGAGGTTCTGATTAGCAGAGCCTCAGTGAGACAGTTAGTCACTACACAGGTAACACATTCAGGCACACTTATGAGCACTGGGGCCCTGGGTTACCAGGGTCCCAGTGACACATACAACTAAAACAACATATATACAGTGAAAAATGGGGGTAACATGCCAGGCAAGATGGTACTTTCCTACAGCATGTACTACATATAGGTCACTACCTATATGTAGCTTCACAATGGTAACTCCGAATATGGCCATGTAACATGTCTAAGATCATGGAATTGCCCCCTCTATGCCATCCTGGCATTGTTGGCACAATTCCATGATCCCAGTGGTCTGTAGCACAGACCCTGGTACTGCCAAACTGCCTTTTCTGGGGTTTCACTGCAGCTGCTGCTGCTGCCAACCCCTCAGACAGGTTTCTGCCCCCCTGGGGTCAAGCCAGGCTTGTCCCAGGATGGCAGAACAAAGGACTTCCTCTGAGAGAGGGTGTTACACCATCTCCCTTTGGAAAATGGTGTGAAGGCAGGGGAGGGGTAGCCTCCCCCAGCCTCTGGAAATGCTTTCTTGGGCACAGATGTGCCCAATTCTGCATAAGCCAGTCTACACCGGTTCAGGGACCCCTTAGCCCTGCTCTGGCGCGATACTGGACAAAGGAAAGGGGAGTGACCACTCCCCTGACCTGCACCTCCCCTGGGAGGTGTCCAGAGCTCCTCCAGTGTGCTCCAGACCTCTGCCATCTTGGAAACAGAGGTGCTGCTGGCACACTGGACTGCTCTGAGTGCCAGTGCCACCAGGTGACGTCAGAGACTCCTTCTGATAGGCTCCTTCAGGTGTTAGTAGCCTATCCTCTCTCCTAAGTAGCCAAACCCTCTTTTCTGGCTATTTATGGTCTCTGTCTCTGGGGAAACTTTAGATAACGAATGCAAGAGCTCAGCCGAGTTCCTCTGAATCTCTCTCTTCACCTTCTACCAAGGAATCGACTGCTGACGGCGCTGGAAGCCTGCAAAACTGCAACATAGTAGCAAAGATGACTACTGCAACTCTGTAACGCTGATCCTGCCGCCTTCTCGACTGTTTTCCTGGTGGTGCATGCTGTGGGGGTAGTCTGCCTCCTCTCTGCACTAGAAGCTCCGAAGAAATCTCCCGTGGGTCGACGGAATCTTCCCCCTGCAACCGCAGGCACCAAAAAGCTGCACTACCGGTCCCTTGGGCAGAGGTCTGGAGCACACTGTAGGAGCTCTGGGCACCTCCCAGGGGAGGTGCAGGTCAGGGGAGTGGTCACCCCCCTTTTCTTTGTCCAGTTTCGCGCCAGAGCAGGGCTGGGGGATCCCTGAACCGGTGCAGACTGGCTTATGCAGAGATGGGCACCATCTGTGCCCATCAAAGCATTTCCACATGCTGGGGGATGCTACTCCTCCCCAGCACTGACACCTTTTTCCAAAGGGAGCGGGTGTAACACCCTCTCTCAGAGGAAGTCCTTTGTTCTGCCTTCCTGGGCCAGGCCTTGCTGGACCCCAGGAGTGCAGAAACCTGTCTGAGGGGTTGGCAGCAGCTGCAGTGAAATCCCGGGAAAGGTAGTTTGGCAGTACCCGGGTATGAGCTAGAGACTCGGGGGATCATGGAATTGTCTCCCCAATTCCAGAATGGCATTGGGGTGACAATTCCATGATCTTAGACATGTTACATGGCCATGTTCGGAGTTACCATTGTGACGCTATACATATGTTGTGACATATGTATAGTGCACCCTTGTAATGGTGTCCCCGCACTCACAAAGTCCGGGGAATTTGCCCTGAACAATGTGGGAGCACCTTGGCTAGTGCCAGGGTGCCCACACACTAAGGGCCTGATTCTAACTTTGGAGGACGGTGTTAAACCGTCCCAAAAGTGGCGGATATACCACCTACCGTATTACGAGTCCATTATATCCTATGGAACTCGTAATACGGTAGGTGGTATATCCGCCACTTTTGGGACGGTTTAACACCGTCCTCCAAAGTTAGAATCAGGCCCTAAGTCACTTAGCACCCAACTTTTACCAGGTAAAGGTTAGACATATAGGTGACTTATAAGTTACTTTAAGTGCAGTGGTAAATGGCTGTGAAATAACGTGGACGTTATTTCACTCGGGCTGCAAGGGCAGGGCTGTGTAAGAATTATCAGAGCTCCCTATGGGTGGCAAAAGAAATGCTGCAGCCCATAGGGATCTCCTGGAACCCCCATACCCTGGGTACCTCAGTACCATATACTAGGGAATTATAAGGGTGTTCCAGTATGCCAATGTAAATTGGTGAAATTGGTCACTAGCCTGTTAGTGACAATTTGGAAAGAAATGAGAGAGCATAACCACTGAGGTTCTGGATAGCAGAGCCTCAGTGAGACAGTTAGTCATAACACAGGTAACACATACAGAGCACCCTTATGAGCACTGGGGCCCTGGCTGGCAGGGTCCCAGTGACACATACAACTAAAACAACATATATACAGTGAAATATGGGGGTAACATGCCAGGCAAGATGGTACTTTCCTACAGATACAAATAAATCACCTCACACCAACTCAGGCCAAGGAACTGGATAGACCAATAGATATCGCGGAAGTGCAGCAGGCACTACAACAGTTGACACATGGTAAGGCACCGGGTAGCGACGGCCTCCCTATAGAATATTATGACACCTTTCAGACGCAAACACTAGCGCCATACTACGAAATGCTGAACGAGGCCTTAGAACGTGGCCAACTGTCTGAATCACAACGCAAGTGGTGCTGCCTAAACCAGGCCGCGACCCAATGGATGTCCGCTCATACCGGCCGTTGTCACTATTAAAGTCAGACTGCAAGTTGCTTGGCAAAATACTAGCAAACCGCCTGCTCCCACTACTGCCAGAACTGGTGCACCACGACCAGTCGGGATTCATACCCGGCCAAAACACATTTGTCATTATATAGAACCTAATCCGTGTGATGGCAAACACCCCAGAGAATGAAAACGGACGAGTAGTGGTGTCACTGGACCTTGAAAAGGCTTTTGATACATTGGGATGGCCTTTCCTACTAGAAACACTCGACCTAATGGGTTTTGGCAAGACATACACTAGGTGGATCAGGACCTTATACTCTGAACCGACAGCTAGAGTCAAAACAGGTGAAACCATATAGGAGAAGTTTAGAATCGAGAGTGGCACTAGACAGGGTTGCCCATTATCCCCATTGCTGTTCGCTCTCGCCATCGAGCTCCTAGCAGCCCGACTACGAACACATGCGTCTGCGTGGGGCATTCAAGATGGTCCCCAGCATCGCATAATCTCACTATACGTGGATGATGCGTTAATATTCCTATGCAATTACGCAACGTCCCTCCCTGGTATGCTCGACTTGCTAGATCAGTTCGGCGCCATATCCGGTTTAAAGGTAAAGTGGTCGAAATCCTGCGTATTTCCAATGAGAGCGATCCCAGAGACACACCGTATAGACCACTCTTCGAGTGAGCTGAAATGGTGTTACACCACATTTAAGTACCTGGGAATAAACATCTACCACAACCCCCAAGACCTCAGGGAAGGAAACCTAGGACGCATGATCAGAGCCCTCCGTGGCTCTCTGCCCTTTTGGTGCTCGCTCCCACTCTCCCCACTGGGCAGAGTGGCCATAGCAAAGATGGTTGTACTGCCGCGTCTGCTATATTTTTTCTCTGCGCTACCTCTGACTCTACCAGCCTCCCTTTTTAAAACTCTATCCAGCATATTGACAGATCTAATTTGGGGCAACGGCCGCCGCAGAGTGACCCTAACCAAAATATACCAACCACTCACACAGGGAGGGTTGGGAGTGCCACAACTCAAACTATACTATGTATCCGCCCAATTACAATTGGTGCTTAAATGGATACGCGATCCTGCCAACATAGAAGCACAAATTATACATAGTGAACTGGGGAACACCAACATAATACGCCACCTAATGGATAGAGACGAATCACAACGCATGCAAAACATTCTACTTCACAATGCACGGAGGATATGGCACCGCTACGTGCTGAACGGCGACAAGACACCACAATACTCCCCTAAGATACCACTGCTAGACATACCCAAAGTCGAAAGGATAGCCGCTAAACTAGACTTAACAGCTTGGCCGATGAACGGCATACAAACAGTGGGCGACCTATTCAGCGACGGACAAATAATAACGTACGAAGCACTGGCCAATGCCCATAACCTGGGGCGCGGCGATTTCATCACATATGGCGCGATGCGACAAATAATACGTGCGGTAACAAAGAACCCACCGTGGCACCTATCTTACACGAACTACTAAATTGCTTGCAAAACCCAACCAATATCTCGGGAACGTATAAAATCCTTACCACACAATACACACAAGGCCAAGAACAAGCCGATGGGACCAGACTCTAGCCAACATTCTCTCACAACACAAGTGGAACCAGGCTGTAACACTGACACACACCGTGTCACGTAATCCCAGGCTCACATACACACAGTTCAACTATTTACATCAGACATATTTATCACCACACCGTCTTACACGTATGTTTCCTCGTTCATCTCAGAAATGCCCCAGATGCAGAACCGTTGAAGCCACCTTCTTTCATATGACCTAGGAATGCCCCCCGATCTTAAAGGCTTGGAGTGACATAATATTTCAAATATCCGAATGGTTAGATACCCCGCTATCTCCCAACCCGGAACTCTGTTTGTTGGGTATAAGAGAAAGACCTAAGGGCAGAAAGCAAATACACAAATGCATAGATCTAGCGTTGGTTTTGTATAGGCGACTAATAGCTATGCACTGGAAGGCCACCAACACACCAGAGACACAACTATGGCACACAGAGCTATTGCGCTGGGCAAAAGCAGAAGCATATACACTGCAGTCGCTGCAGGACAGAGGGATTAAAGTAAAAGGAGCAGAGACCTGGAACTCCTTTGTCACAACACTAGAAAGTAATGACGACAAGCGCCCCCCCTGAGCACAAAATAACGAACAAGTAAATAACAACAAAACAACAAGCAAAGTATAACCTTTACAAATCACGAAACATACCGCACACACCCATTAATCGTAAGCAACCAACAGAACACCGCCAATACTTATGTAGCTGGGCAACTAGGCTCCCTTTATCCGCCCTCTTCCCCGTACTTTCTCTTTATCACACTAAACGTCTCTTAGCACCTGTCTTCTTCTTTTCATTCAAAAATATCTTTAAGAATACTAGCAATATGCACCAAAATAGGCATGAGGATAAGAATGCAGACCACAAGGACTGGACTACAACTTTGGTGCAAAACATAAACGTGTAATTTTTTATATGTTCTTACATTATAAACAATATTTGTTTTCATTTCCTCCCCTTCTTTTGATTTTGTATACCCCTGTGTGCAATGTTAAATAAATAACACTAAAAAGATGTTAAAAAAAAAAAAAAGCTTGGGGGTTAAGGAAAGGTCAGTATTTTCCACCCAAGAAGGCCACTTTCAATTCAAGTGTAGTTGATCCTACTTAGTTTTAATGTGAATCAGGAGTTTAGATTAGCTTTCTGGCTTGCAGGCCTGTGCCCCTATCACCTAGTGACTTTTAACCTACTTATCCTGCTCTGTCTTATTTATTTTATTATTTCTTTTAAGATGGCTGCCTTTTTTTTTAGAGTTAGAGCAATGTTTTGATTTGTGTTATCAGTACCACTCTGTGAAGGTGTCACTATCAGCATCAAAACCATGTGATGGACATAGGCATTCACATCATGTCCCTTTCCCCCTTATGCGTGACAATAACATAATGTACTTTTTGGTGGGGATTGCTTACATAATTGCCGCTACAAGCCTGCCCCCTTATCTATTGTTTGGGAACATATCAGAGTCAGGGTTCCTACAAGATCTGTATACTTACATCTCACACAGACAAGGTTATCAGAGGGATTCCTACCAGATGCCATCAATGCCACCTATGCTGCATGTCGCCTTGATGCAGACCCAGCCTTCGTGTCACCACGGAGTCTGATCTAGAGACCTCATTCCAAAGTAAAGAGGGTATGGGGCACTTCTCATGGACCTGGTACTAGCAGATTAGGCTTACCACACCTAGCTCTCATTAAGTTAGGGATTAGGCTCTCCATACTAGGATTTTAGTGTATTTTACATGTCATGTTTATTGCAAGACAGTAAGGGTCTTTGTATTCACTACTCTGCTTCTTGCATTGGTCATTATCCTAATCATTGTAGCTCATGCATTTTATCATAGATTGCAGTCTTTTCAATAAACCTATTGAAAACCTTCTTGCATTTCCTTCATTGCCTGTGTGTGAATGAGACTAATTACTAACGTGAGAAAAGGTAACTCCAGTTTCACCACGACTCCCCTGAGATCTCACACTCTAGAGTCCATGCATAAAGGCTGCCAGAAGTTACCTTTTACTGTTTGGGTTTTTAATGAGGTACTGCATGTAAGCCAGGAGGGTTGGGCCGACAGTTGCGACTTTTTGTAGGATTGGCCTAGTTTCCTACAAACAAAAGTGGTGTCATCCCTAAACCATCAGTCTCACCTAGGAGCGACAGTCCAACTACGACATGGCACCACCAACAATGGTGTTTTGTTACTAATATACGTGAGTATCTCTGTTTCACACACAACAGGTACCCTAAGTACCTTTATACAGAGACATCCGTTGTCTTGGGGATAATCCTCCTCAACTGAATAGGGAGCACCTAACTAGGCTGCAGGTTGTTCAAGCTTGAACTCTTAAAAAGACCTTCTCCTCATTTGGTGTCCCTACTTTTTACACATTTTCCAACATGGCTGACAACATAGATATTCCAGAAAATGCTAGACATGCATTAACACTGAATCTAATACTGCATGGCTGGAATGATGAGGGAAGGGATTTTACATTCATTGGGGGAAGCCACTGAATCTTATCAAAAAGAAACATTCTATTCTTGAGACACTTTGCTGAGGAAGACCCTACAACATTCACATTTCACACATATGAAATAGTTAACGTACCACGACGGTACCAAGCTTACCAGTATCTTGAAACACCTATTATCTATCAAGAACATCAGAGCTGGTTTAATGGCACCCTACCACATGTAATACAACCTGTGAGATTAGGTCCCTTAAGTGATGATGGACCAACGTGGCAAATGTATGCCAAGTATACACCTCATCCAGATGTACAAAACATGCAGGTAACTGTTCTGTACAATCTTTACAAAGAGCTAGTTATGTTATGTAGATGACTTGTTCAGTTTGTATTGTGAGCTTTGAACACAACACCAGCATGCCCAACATCACCAGCACCAGCTGGATTCCAATTGGCCATTACTGGGATTAACCCACAAACAGTACATTCTATCATGGGCAAGGTGCCCACGCAACGTGAGAAAATCCCGTTCTGGATAACACAAAAAATGAATCAGCTGGAAGCTGTGCTTCCTTATACGGGACACACAGGAAAAAAATAGGATTCTCACAACATGCTTGCCATTCGAATGTTTCACTCAGTGGACAACTGCACCACATGGGGTACAGTCTTCGCTGTAATATACACTACCACACATGGTACCCCGACACTTGCAAACTTGCCGGAAGTGTTAAAACAAATACAAAATGAGCATGGGGCTAATCCAGCACTAGATTTGGGGATGAAACTAATGCGTAACTTTGACACAGTCTCCTCAATAAAATACTCAGTAACATTAAAGGGGAAGCAGTAGCGTTGCTCTACACCAGCGATTCCAGGAGTTTCCACAGTAGGAACAGGAGCGTCAATTATAGAAAATTATTTCTGAGACCTATACTAGTATAAGATGGGATAGTTTTGGAGTCAAACCCAACAAACCTGACATTCAGGTTACCACCCCTAAGAAAGGTAATAAAGAAGCACAAGAGGGTTTTTAAAAGCGCTGGGATAAACAATAACAAAAATAAAGACAGACGAAGTCAGAGAGCAGACGCTCTGTATCCGGGGAACTCCAAAAGGAGATATAATCTCAGAAATAGAGAAAATATAAAGGCTCCTGACAGATACACTGATTCACGTCTCTCTTGCTCCTTTTAGGACGCACCAGATAGTCATAGCGAGAGAGTGTGCTGGGTAGATCAAAGTCCTGGCTACGTGAAACAGAAGAAATACTTACAGCAGTCTTCAGACAAGAAAGAAGACAAGTCCCCTCCAAAAAGCCACAATTTAATAAGAAAAAGGTGGCAGCAATTTCAATTAAACATGCCAACAGACATGAGAACATTGCTGAAGAACAAGACGTGGGCAGTGACCCTGCTGGACAGCGAGGCAGAAGTCACAATTTGGCAAGAGAGTCTGAAAGATCAACTGAATGTTACAGCAAATAACTACTTTCTAGCAGTCAAGACTGCAGATGGCACATTCTTCCACCCGACAGGGTCTACGATTTAAGTATTCAAATTGAGGGAGACATAGAGCACACCATTAGTGTAATATTTTGGGATGAACTTAATAGTGATATCCTATTGTGATATCCTTTTGGCAGAATGAGACTGGCCATCCGAACACGTCCTCCGTGGGGAAGATGTATTTTGCCTTCTTTCTCAGATCTTATTCCGAGAGCGGTAAAAGAAGCCTACGCTGTAGACTGGGCTTTGGCGCAGGCACCTGAACGATACTGCAATGACGTAGGGTGGGATAGAGATTCTCCCTGCCATGTAATCCCTATTAGGTCTATACCCCAGCGTCAGACACAATAGCCTGTTAAACACGAGGCTAAAGCTCCAGAGAGAGAGATTCTCATTCAGGGAGTAATAGAGCCCTGTGTCTCTGCAATTAATAGCCCATCATTCCCCGTTGCAAAACCAGGCCATTCACATCGAATAGTCTTACACTACAGACACCTAAACAGTCATGTGTGCACTTATGCAATTTAAAATTCACACAGCACCGCACTGATTAACAACATAGTGCACAAAAAATACAAAACAATCTTGGATATTTCCAATGTTTTTATCTTGCAAAACTTAGCACCTGAGTGCATTCTCATTTGGCTCACAAAAACACTTTTGCCGTTTTCCCGTTTTCCTCAAGGCTACAAGACCAGCCCAGGGCTGTTTTCAGCCACTGTAACATCAATATTGTATGACATTGATCCCAAGGCATTGTCTAATGTGGATGACATCTATCTTACAGATGACAAACTCAACATTCATCTTGCCAGAGTCAATCAAATCGTTTTAGGATTTGTAATTTCAATAAAACTAAAATCGCCTTTCTCAGTGAATTGTTCATGGGATATGAGCTATCAAAGGAGGGCAAGAGACTGGCCCCGCAATTTTTACAAAATTGTGCTTGATTACAACCACCAAATATTATCAAGAAACTGCAATCTTTAATTGATTTCTTTAACTCTGGCAGAACTTACATTCCAGACTATGCAAAACGCATCAAGCCACTCTATGATTTAATTTGCCCATATTTCTGAAGCAGACACTGGACATTTGAATACACATGCATCCTTAGAGGATTGCAGCAAGACATGCTAGAAGCAAAACACTTACACACACACCTGGCAACAAAAGAAATTTGATCATCAGAATAATTGCTGGTGCCATTGTGTTAACTTATGTCACCTTAAACGAGGGCGACACAGTGCCCATAGCATATAAATCACATTTATATTCCAACGCACAGCAACGCTTTGCACCCACAGAATAAACTTTGACTGCTGTACAGATGGCTGTCCTCAAGAAGAGGACACTTGGCCAAGGGAAGCACATTATTGTCATTAACCCGGTGCCAGCTTTAGAGGCAGTCACCAAACCAAGCGTTCCTAACCCGAAAGCATAACATCCATGTTGGATTCAATGGGCAACCTCACTGAATGCCACTGATGTTGATTACATCTTTGACCCAAAGCCTCAAACACAAGAATTTCTCCAATAAGAACAAGAGTTCCCCGCACCTCTTAACATCTTGCCACTTGACTGATACCAAACTGTCATTTACACTGATGGTTCAGCACAACCAGCGGTAGGTACAAAATATCAATCCTCAGCCGCTGCGCCGCAGTGAGCAGAGTGATGAAGGATGTTGTATCCCACCCTCACAATACTTCCACACAGACCCTGGCTGAGCTTAAAGCTCTTATCTTGGCACTGGAACATACGGATCCGGAACACCGCACAGTGATTGTGTGTGATTCACACTACTGTGTACAGTCCTGCAATGATTATCTTAATCAATGGCAGTTGAACAGGTTCAGAGACTGAAAAGGGAACACCATAAAACATAGGACTCTGTGGGGGAGGGTCGCCGATCGTGAGGCTAAGATACCTGAGGCTCATGTAGTCCATACATCGGACCACCAACGTGTAGGTGTACCCGTTACTGGAAACACCTTGGCTGATGAAGCGGCCAGATTTACAGGAGCTATGGCTTCTGTTGCTGCAGTGACTCGTTCTCACACGAGATTGGATAATGAAATTCTGGCAGCAGTGAAAGTTTTGGCTGAAGCCAAGCCTTTCCCAAAAGCATACCCTACTAAATATTCATACCATATCAGTGCCCAGAATGTTGCCTTTGCAGTAATTTCTGTGGTTGGAGATCGAGTGATCCCCAACCAAAATCAGAGATTAGAGCTCATCTAAGCAGTGCATAAAGATGTTGCATTCACCCATGCTGGTGTTGCAATAACGCTCTTACCGAAAAGTTTCTGGTGGCCAAGTCTATACAAACAGACCAAGCAATATGTTCTTTGCTGTGACATTTGGCAATAGATAAAGGGCTCAAACATCAAACGCCCACCCCAGACATCCCTCTTAGTGGCCAACAGGCCACTACAAAGTGTACCTGGCCCACTGCGGTCCCTTACAACCTGATGGTGCATACAAATATGTCTTAGTTGCTGTAGATTCTTATTTTAGATTCCTGTGGGTATGGCCACAGCAGTCGACTGACTCTCAATCTGTTATAAAAGACTTGCTGGTCTTTAGTGGTAGATATGCTTTTGCAGCATTCCACTCAAACCAAGGCCCAGCTTTTGCCTCTAAGGAATTTAGGGACACCATGAGGACGATGGGTGTTGAACTCCATTGCTCTTCCCAATATCACCCCGAGGGTAATAGTGTTGTGGGAGGAGGAATCGTGCCCTAAAGCAGTCCTTAACAGCTAGAGTATTAGGTTCAGTCGCAGTTGGCTTCATTGACTATATGGGGTGCAGAGAGCACTGGATAATCTGCCAAGACAGACTTTGGGAGGACGAATTCCTTATAAGGTCTTCTTTGGGATACCTATGTATGTCCCAGATTTAGATGGCCCTGGTATGGTGGCAGAAGACACACCTTTTATCATAAATGTAATTGCATCAAGTGGCCGATCCTTCACAGTAGACCCAGAGGTCTCTTGGGTAGTCGGTTCCTTCTCACAACCCAACAGGATATACCTCTACAAAGAAGAAATAACAACTCTTCTGAATATAATGGTCTGTACAAAAAATGCTACAAATGCCTCCTCGAGCATGCGGAGGGTGGAAAATTAACTTTTGTTGATTCTGTTACCACTGTCTGTAGAACTTTCTAAGATGTAGCTGTTTTCTACACTAATGCAACACAAACTGACAACACCGTCCAGTACAAACTTCCATTCAAAGTGGATCCATCCACCAGTAACGCACTGGTTCCTGTACAGAGACTGCTTCTGGTTACTTCATCGACCAAGATGACTTTTCTTCAACTTCAGCTGCACCTGCAACTGAAACTGTTTCAAAGACACGTAAGCTGTACATGTGACTTTAAAATAACTATTTTGTTTATCCATCAAATTATCTGTCTATAATTCTGACATTGCTTGCCTTTCTGTTATTGATTGGTTTTGTGACTGTTTTCTTTCTCCTGATAAATGGTCATTATCTTCCTGAACGCTCCTCTGTCGAGACAGTGGATGAAGTTTTACCAACATATCTTTCCTCACATAAGGTCCGAAGAGACTTGTGCCTTGTGAAAATTTCAGCAGCACCAATTCCATATGGGATTGTTAGGGATACAGTTCTTTTTGATATATATAGGCCTACTAAGGTTATAAAAATTCAATTTGTATTCAAAACTTCAATGACTGATGTAATTACACCTGGCTTTGTTTCTGATGACTCAGATGTTCAAACAGTTGATTCTATGCTCTCTGAAATGCAGGATTACACTGTATTTGAAAGTGATGATGTGTATATGAACACAGCGAATTATGGGGAAATGTTCTGTTATAATCATTGGGGACATTACTTTCTACAGTGAGCAACTATACACAGATCAGTATTTACTTATACACTTATGTAGATAAAATTGCATACTTTTCTGGGCATGGCACTGCAAATGCAGAGTCATACTATCTCAAATTACCACCTTCCAAAATCTCAAACATCTTGCTGACCGGCACCAAATTCATCAATTCCGATTCCTTTGTTTCACGACTTGCAGTTAAAGGTTATGAATACTGGAAGAGCACTATTGATGTGAAAAGTGTATGGGGAACACAGGATTGGTTAATTAGGGTAGAGAAGCTCTCTTTAGAGCATGCCTTATTCCTGTCCAAATGATATTTTTAATTGACACAGTTCAACAAACATTCTGCCTAGGCTAAGCAAAAATAAAGGAAATGAATGTACCTGTATCCTCAAACCAGCCAAACTCAACAATTGGCAATTATTCCTAAATGTCACTGAGGAAGAATTAAGGCCCTGATTTATACTTTTTGATGCTAAACTGCGCTAACGCAGTTTAGCACCAAAAAAAATACCACCTGCTAGCGCCATCGCAAGATGCTGGCCGTGCATTATATTAATGGGATGGCGGAAGCCGGCGGCAAGGCCCAGGTAGCGTCATAAAAAAGGACACTAGCCAGGTAGGGGATGCGTAGGGTGAACAGGGAGTTTAGCGTCAAGGGCTGATTCAAGTATGGGAAGAGGCATAAATAATGCCTCTAACCAGACTATTGTCATTTTCTGTCATTAAAACCCCAAGGACATGACTCCTGTCTAAGTTAGGACAGGAGTAATGCCCACCGCCTGAATGACCATGCCGAAGGGACATATGTCCCCTGGGCATGGCCATTGGGCCCAGTGCCATGTAGGGGGGTCAACATTTTAAAGCCAGGGCGGACCAGGCTTTAAAATGAGGCCCACACATTACCACATAATGGAAACACACTGATGAAACTTTTCCAAGCAACTGAACAACATGGACCTGTTATTACTACAGCTCCGCACCCGTAGAAGATGACAGCGACAACACCAAGTGCCACCAACTTCACCGGAGAAACCACAGACACCACCACAGCAGCCACAAAGGCAGCATAAAGGGCTCCAGAGGATCTTTCGCCAGCGTGCAACCGTCCTGGCCCTCAGGGAATGTAGCAGGCTGGCCCTCCATGTACTATGCAAAACTAGGCACACTGTGCAGGGGGCCAGTGTATGAAAGTACCATCTTGCCTGGCATGTTACCCCCATATTTCACTGTATATATGTTGTTTTAGTCTATGTGTCTCTGGGGCCCTGCCAGGGAGGGCCCCAGTGCTCATAAGTATGTGCCCTGTATGTCTTCCCTGTGTGATGCCTAACTGTCTCACTGAGGCTCTGCTAACCAGAACCTCAGTGGTTATGCTCTCTCTGCTTTCCAAATTTGTCACTAACAGCCTAAGTGACTAAATTTACCAATTCACATTTGCATACTGGTACACCCATATAATTCCCTTGTATATGGTACTGAGGTACCCAGGGTATTGGGGTTCCAGGAGATCCCTATGGGCTTCAGCATTTATTTTGCCACACATAGGGTGCTCTGACAATTCTTACACAGGCCTGCCAGTGCAGCCTGTATGAAATAACGTCCACGTTATTTCACAGCCATTTATCACTGCACTTAAGTAACTTATAAGTCAACTATAAGTCTAACCTTCACCTGGTGAAGGTTGGGTGCAAAGTTACTTAGTTACTAGCCAAGGTGCCCCCACATCGTTCAGGGTAAATTCCCCGGACTTTGTGAGTGCGGGGACACCATTACACGTGTGCACTATACATAGGTCACTACCTATGTATATCGTCACAATGGTAACTCCGAATATGGCCATGTAACATGTCTAAGATCATGGAATTGTCACCCCAATACCATTCTGGTACTGGGGGGACAATTCCATGATCCCCCGGGTCTCTATCACAGAACCCGGGTACTGCCAAACTGCCTTTCCGGGGTCTCCACTGCAGCTGCTGCTGCTGCCAACCACTCAGACAGGTTTCTGCCCTCCTGGGGTCCAGGCAGCCCTGGCCCAGGAAGGCAGAACAAAGGACTTCCTCAGAGAGAGGGTGTTACACCCTCTCCCTTTGGAAAAAGGTGTCAGGGCTGGGGAGGAGTAGCCTCCACCAGCCACTGGAAATGCTTTGATGGGCACAGATGGTGCCCATCTCTGCATAAGCCAGTCTACACTGGTTCAGGGATCCCCCAGCCCTGCTCTGGCGTGAAACTGGACAAAGGAAAGGGGAGTGACCACTCCCCTGACCTGCACCTCCCAGGGGAGGTGCCCATAGCTCCTCCAGTGTGCTCCAGACCTCTGCCATCTTGGAAACAGAGGTGCTGCTGGCACACTGGACTGCTCTGAGTGGCCAGTGCCAGCATGTGACGTCAGAGACCCCTTCTGATAGGCTCTTACCTGTGTTGCTAGCTTATCCTCCTTCCTAGCTAGCCAAACCTCCTTTTCTGGCTATTTAGGGTCTCTGCTTTGGGGAATTCTTTAGATAACGAATGCAAGAGCTCATCAGAGTTCCTCTGCATCTCTCTCTTCACCTTCTGCCAAGGAATCGACCGCTGACTGCTCAGGAAGCCTGCAAAACCGCAACAAAGTAGCAAAGACGACTACTGCAACCTTGTAACGCTGATCCTGCCGCCTTCTCGACTGTTTTCCTGGTGGTGCATGCTGTGGGGGTAGTCTGCCTACTTTCTGCATGAGAAGCTCTGAAGAAATCTCCTGTGGGATGAAGGAATCCTCCCCCTGCAACCGCAGGCACCAAAAGAACTGTATCACCCGTCCTCTAGGTCCCCTCTCAGCATGATGAGCGTGTTCCCTGGAACTCAGCAACTCTGTCCAAATGACTCCCACAATACAGTGACTCTTCAGTCCAAGTTTGGTGGAGGTAAGTCCTTGCCTCCCCACGCTAGACTGCATTGCTGGGTACCGCGTGATTTGCAGCTGCTCCGGCTCCTGTGCACTCTTCCAGTATTTCCTTTGTGCACATCTAAGACTGGGTCCCCGACACTCTAACCTGCAGTGCACAACCTCCTGAGTTGTCCTCTGGTGTCGTGGGATCTCCTTTTGTGACTTTGGGTGAGCTCTGGTTCACTCTTCTTCGTAGTGCCTGTTCCGGCACTTCTGCGGGTGCTGCCTGCTTCTGTGAGGGCTCCCTATCTTGCTGAGTGCCCCCTCTGTCTCCTCACGCAGTTGGCGACATCCTGGTCCCTCCTGGGCCACAGCAGCATCCAAAAACCCTAACCGCGACCCTTGCAGCTAGCAAGGCTTGTTTGCGGTCTTTCTGCGTGGGAACACCTCTGCAAGCTTCTTCACGACGTGAGACATCCATCCTCGAAAGGGAATGTTCCTAGTCCTCTTCGTTCTTGCAGAATCCACAGCTTCTACCATCCAGTGGCAGCTTCTTTGCACCCTCAGCTGGCATTTCCTGGGCATCTGCCCAATCTCGACTTTGTCGTGACTCTTGGACTTGGTCCCCTTGTTCCACAGGTACTCTCGTCCGGAAATCCATTGTTGTTGCATTGCTGGTGTTGGTCTTCCTTGCAGAATTCCCCTATCACGACTTCTGGCTTCTCTGGGGAACATAGGTGCACTTTACACCTACTTTTCAGGGTCTTGGGGAGGGCTATTTTTCTAACCCTCACTGTTTTCTTACAGTCCCAGCGACCCTCTACAAGCTCACATAGGTTTGGGGTCCATTCGTGGTTCGCATTCCACTTTTGGAGTATATGGTTTGTTTTGCCCCTATACCTCTGTGCTCTCATTGCAATCTATTGTGACTGTACATTGCTTGCATTACTTCCTTTTGCTATTACTGCATATTTGTGGTATTGTGTACATATATCTTGTGTATATTTGCTATCCTCATACTGAGGGTACTCACTGAGATACTTTTGGCATATTGTCATAAAAATACAATACCTTTATTTTTAGTATATCTGTGTATTGTATTTTCTTATGATATTGTGCGTATGACACCAGTGGTATAGTAGGAGCTTTGCATGTCTCCTATTTCAGCCTAAGTTGCTCTCCATAGCTACCTTCTATCAGCCTAAGCTGCTAGAAACACCTCTACTACACTAATAAGGGATAACTGGTCCTGGTACAGGGTGTAAGTACCCCTTGGTACCCACTACAAGCCAGGCCACCCTCCTACAGTGCTGAGGCCTGCTAACCAGGCCCCAGTACTAGTGTTCTTTCCCTAACCTGTACCTTTGTTTCCACAACTGGCACACCCTGGCATCCAGGTAAGTCCCTTGTAACTGGTACCCCTGGTACCAAGGGCCCTGATGCCAGGGAAGGTCTCTAAGGGCTGCAGCATGTCTTATGCCACCCTGGAGACCCCTCACTCAGCACAGACACACTGCTTGCCAGCTTGTGTGTGCTGGTGGGGATAAAATGACTAAGTCGACATGGCACTCCCCTCAAGGTGCCATGCCAACCTCACACTGCTTATAGGTATAGATAAGTCACCCCTGTAGCAGGCCTTACAGCCCTAAGGCAGGGTGCACTATACCATAGGTGAGGGCATAAGTGCATGAGCACTATGCCCATACAGTGTCTAAGCAAAACCTTAGAGATTGTAAGTGCAGGGTAGCCATAAGAGTATATGGTCTGGGAGTCTGTCATGCACGAACTCCACAGCACCATAATGGCTACACTGAAAATTGGGAAGTTTGGTATCAAACTTCTCAGCACAATAAATGCACACTGATGCCATTGTACATTTTATTGTAAAATACACCCCAGAGGGCATCTTAGAGATGCCCCCTGAAACCATACCCGACTACCAGTGTGGGCTGACTAGTTTTAGCAGCCTGACACACACCAGACATGTTGCTGGCCACATGGGGAGAGTGCCTTTGTCACTCTGTGGCTAGTAACAAAGCCTGTACTGGGTGGAGGTGCTTCTCACCTCCCCCTGCAGGAACTGTAACACCTGGCGGTGAGCCTCTAAGGCTCACCCCCTTTGTTACAGCACCCCAGGGCACTCCAGCTAGTGGAGTTGCCCGCCCCCCTCTGACCACGGCCCCACTTTTGGCGTCAAGGACGGAGGAGATAATGAGAAAAACAAGGAGGAGTCACTGGCCAGTCAGGACAGCCCCTAATGTGTCCTGAGCTGAGGTGACTCTGACTTTTAGAAATCCTCCATCTTGCAGATGGAGGATTCCCCCAATAGGATTAGGGATGTGCCCCCCTCTCCTCAGGGAGGAGGCACAAAGAGGGTGTAGCCACCCTCAGGGCTAGTAGCCATTGGCTACTAACACCCCAGACCTAAACACACCCCTAAATCGATTATTTAGGGGCTCCCAGAACCTAGGTAACTAGATTCCTGCAACCTAAGACGAAGAAGGACTGCTGAGCTGAAAAACCTGCAGAGAAGACGGAGACACCAACTGCTTTGGCCCCAGCTCTACCGGCCTGTCTCCCCACTTCACGAGAACTGCATCAGCAACGCGTTCCACAGGGTCCAGCGACCTCTGAAGCCTCAGAGTACTACCCTGCATCTAAAAGGACCAAGAACTCCCGAGGACAGCGGCTCTGCTCCAAAGAAGAAACATCTTTGCAACAAAGAAGCAACTTTGAAAGAACACGCGTTTCCCGCCGGAAGCGTGAGACTTTGGACTCTGCACCCGACGCCCCCGGCTCGACTTGTGGAGAACCAACGCTACAGGGAGGACTCCCCAGCGACTGCAAGCCTGTGAGTAGCCAGAGTTGACCCCCCTGAACCCCTACAGCGACGCCTGCAGAGGGAATCCAGAGGCTCCCCCTGACCACAACTGCCTGCTTCTAAAAACCCGACGATTGATAAGGACACTGAACCCTCAGCCCCCAGGACCTGAAGGATCCGACCTTCAGTGCAGGAGCGACCCCCAGGTGGCCCTCTCCCTTGCCCAGGTGGTGGCTACCCAGAGGAGCCCCCCCTTGCCTGCCTGCATCACTGAAGAGACACCTGGGTCTCCCATTGAACTACATTGCAAACCCGATGCCTGTTGCACACTGCACCCGGCCGCCCCCGTGCCGCTGAGGGTGTACTTTTTGTGCTGACTTGTGTCCCCCCCGGTGCCCTACAAAACCCCCCTGGTCTGACCTCCAAAGACGCGGGTACTTACCTGCTGGCAGACTATAACCGGGGCACCCCGTTCTCCATTGAAGCCTATGCGTTTGGGCACCACTTTGACCTCTGCACCTGACCGGCCCTGAGCTGCTGGTGTGGTAACTTTGGGGTTGCTCTGAACCCCCAACGGCGGGATACCTTGGACCCAACTTTGAACCCTGTAGGTGGTTTACTTACCTGCAAAACTAACAAACACTTACCTCCCCCAGGAACTGTTGTAAATTGCACTGTGTCCGGTTTTAAAATAGCTTATTGCCATTTGTGTGAAAACTGTATATGCTATTTTGCTAATTCAAAGTTCCTAAAGTTCCTAAGTGAAATACCTTTCATTTAAAGTATTGTCTGTAAATCTTGAACCTGTGGTTCTTAAAATAAACTAAGAAAAGATAATTTTCTATATAAAAACCTATAGGCCTGGAATTGTCTTTGAGTGTGTGTTCCCCATTTATTGCCTGTGTGTGTACAACAAATGCTTAACACTACCCTCTGATAAGCCTACTGCTCGACCACACTACCACAAAATAGAGCATTAGAATTATCTCTTTTTGCCAGTATCTTACCTCTAAGGTGAACTCTTGGACTCTGTGCATGCTATTTCTTACTTTGAAATAGTGCATACAGAGCCAACTTCCTACAAACACCATCTAGGAACAGAGTTGCTCTACCTCTGGGGCCTAAAAAGCGACTGTTCAAAATGAACACCTGGCTACCGCTCTAATGTGATCCCGAAATTTGAACCCATGTACAGTATTGTTAAAAAGTTTGCATGTCGAAAGATTTTTACATCATTTATTTTTTACCCCTGTACATGTTTGTTGTGAAAACTGTTTCTAATAAAACGCGTTTAACATTTCAGCAGTAGTCCGACATCTTTTTTTTAAAAATGGTTTTAAAATGTGTGATGGGAGATGAAAAATGCATAGTCTGTTTTCAGGTTACAATGTTTTTTATTTTAGACAGTCATCAGTACAGTAGAGGCTTTACAAAGCCTTACACCTTTGGCATACACCTTATTCTGTTTTAACAATGCTAGACATGGGCCTAGTCTTTTCATTCACATATTTCATAACAATGCCGTCGTTGTTTACTAGATCAGCGGAATACAGATTTAAAACATTTCTAAACATCATACCTTCAGACATTTTACTAACGAAATATATACAACGCTCCCCACATGTGATGGCTAGAGAATCCTGTACACACAGTTTGTAATACACAACCATGGGTGATGCTTTTTTTACATACTTGAATATCGTTTTTTTATAACTGTCATGGTCGGGGAACTCCGCTAAACTGTCAAACACTATAACCTTGTCTACATCAAGAAACATTGCAGCCCCGTGTGTACCGCCCTTGTAATGTGGGTCAGTGTTAAAGACGAGGGAGCGGGGTCTTTCTAAGTCTATCTTTTCAGGTAACCCATCGTTAGGAAACACACCTAAAAAGTATTTCTTAGCGTATTTATGTCTACTTAAGAAGTCCCGTATTTCATTAGTGTCCATTTTACAAGTTTTTAATGAAAGTCAAACATAAGTTGACGGGCGTGATTGACCTGAATAACGCTGTCAAATACCAAGAATACAACCATGTTCACATTAGTCGCCAAGGCCTGTGTAAAGCGTTTTTCAGCTTTTAGATTTCCATTTTTGATCATGTCAGGCGTCAGGTCGAATGCAAACAGCATATCCCTCTCTTGAAACACGACTCCCGAGTCCCGCAGATGTTTCCCCCTTATCGAGACCAGACCGAGATATTCCCGGACAAAATTGGATGTTCCAAAAGTTGATGTCATAGTGTTTGAAGTTGAAAACACAATACACAGATATACTAAAAATAAAGGTACTTTATTTTTATGACAATATGCCAAAGTATCACAGTGAGTACCTTCAGTATGAGGATAGCAACTATACACAAGATATATGTACACAATACCAAATTATGCAGTAATAGCAATAGAAAACAGTGCAAACAATGTATAGTCACAATAGAATGCAATGGGGGCACATAGGGATAGGGGCAACACAAACCATATACTCTAGAAGTGGAATGCGAAGCACGAATGGACCCCATACCTATGTGACCTTGTAGAGGGTTGCTGGGACTGTAAGAAAACAGTGAGGGTTAGAAAAATAGCCCACCCCAAGACCCTGAAAAGTGGGTGCGAAGTGCACCTAAGTTCCCCAAAGAGCACAGAAGTTGTGATAGGGGAATTCTGCAAGGAAGACCAACACCAGCAATGCAACAACAATGGATTTCCTGACAAGAGTACCTGTGGAACAAGGGGACCAAGTCCAAGAGTCACGATCAAGTTGGGAGTGGGCAGATGCCCAGGAAATGCCAGCTGTGGGTGCAAAGAAGCTGCCACTGGATGGTAGAAGCTGTAGATTCTGCAAGAATGACAAGGGCTAGAAACTTCCCCTTTGGAGGATGAATGTCCCACATCGTGAAGAGTCATGCAGAGGTGTTTCTGTGCAGAAAGACCACAAACAAGCCTTGCTAGCTGCAAGGGTTGGAGTTAGGGTTTTTGGATGCTGCTGTGGCTCAGGAGTGACCAGGATGTCGCCAATTGCGTGAGGAGACAGAGGGGGCGTCCAGCAAGACAGGGAGCCCACTCACAAGCAAGCAGCACCCGCAGAAGTGCCAGAACAGGCACTACGAAGTGGAGTGAACCGGAGCTCACCCGAAGTCACAAAAGAAGGTCCCACGACGCCGGAGGACAACTCAGGAGGTCGTGCACTGCAGGTTAGAGTGCCGGTGACCCAGGCTTGGCTGTGCACAAAGGAAATCCTAGAAGAGTGCACAGGAGCCAGAGTAGCTGCAAAACACATGGTTCCCAGTAATGCAGTCTAGCGTGGGGAGGCAAGGACTTACCTCCACCAAACTTGGACTGAAGAGTCACTGGACTATGGGAGTCACCTGGACAGAGTTGCTGAGTTCAAGGGACCTCGCTCGTTGTGCTGAGAGGAGACCCAGAGGACCGGTGATGCAGTTCTTTGGTTCCTGCGGTTGCAGGGGGAAGATTCCGTCGACCCATGGGAGATTTCTTCGGAGCTTCTAGTGCAGAGAGGAGGCAGACTACCCCCACAGCATGCACCACCAGGAACACAGTCGAGAAGGCGGCCGGATCAGCGTTACAAGGTCGCAGTAGTCGCCTTTGCTACTTTGTTGCAGTTTTGCAGGCTTCCAGAGCAGTCAGCGGTCGATTCCTTGGCAGAAGGTGAAGAGAGAGATGCAGAGGAACTCTGATGAGCTCTTGCATTCGTTATCTAAAGAATTCACAACGCAGAGACCCTAAATAGCCAGAAAAGGAGGTTTGGCCACTTAGGAGAGAGGATAGGCTAGCAACACCTGAAGGAGCCTATCAGAAGGAGTCTCTGACGTCACCTGCTGGTACTGGCCACTCAGGGCAGTCCAGTGTGCCAGCAGCACCTCTGTTTCCAAGATGGCAGAGGTCTGGAGAACACTGGAGGAGCTCTGGGCACCTCCCAGGGGAGGTGCAGGTCAGGGGAGTGGTCACTCCCCTTTCCTTTGTCCAGTTTCGCGCCAGAGCAGGGCTGAGGGGTCCCTGAAACGGTGTAGACTGGCTTATGCAGAAATGGGCACCATCTGTGCCCATGAAAGCATTTCCAGAGGCGGGGCAGGTCAGGGGAGTGGTCACTCAAAGCATTTCCAGAGGCTGGGGAAGGCTACTCCTCCGCAGCCCTAAGACCTTTTTCCAAAGGGAGAGGGTGTAACACCCTCTCTCTGAGGAAGTCCTTTATTCTGCCTTCCTGGGCCAAGCCTGGCTGGACCCCAGGAGGGCAGAAACCTGTCTGAGGGGTTGGCAGCAGCAGCAGCTGAAGTGAAACCCCGGGAAAGGTAGTTTGGCAGTACCCGGTCTGAGCTAGAGACTCGGGGATCATGGAATTATCTCCCCAATGCCAAAATGGCATTGGGGTGACAATTCCATGATCTTAGACATGTTACATGGCCACGTTCGGAGTTACCATTGTGACGCTATACATATGTCGTGACATATGTATAGTCCACGCGTGTAATGGTGTCCCCGCACTCACAATGGCCGGGGAATTTGCCCTGAACAATGTGGGAGCACCTTGGTTTGTGCCAGGGTGCCCACACACTAAGTAACTTAGCACCCAACCTTTACCAGGTAATGGTTAGACATATAGGTGACTTATAAGTTACTTAAGTGCAGTGGTAAATGGCTGTGAAATAACGTGGACGTTATTTCACTCAGGCTGCAACGGCAGGCCTGTGTAAGAATTGTCAGAGCTCCCTATGGGTGGCAAAAGAAATGCTGCAGCCCATAGGGATCTCCTGGAACCCCAATACCCTGGGTACCTCAGTACCATATACTAGGGAATTATAAGGGTGTTCCAGTATGCCAATGTAAATTGGTGAAATTGGTCACTAGCCTGTTAGTGACAATTTGGAAAGAAATGAGAGAGCATAACCACTGAGGTTCTGGATAGCAGAGCCTCAGTGAGACAGTTAGTCATAACACAGGTAACCCATACAGGGCACATTTATGAGCACTGGGGCCCTGGCTGGCAGGGTCCCAGTGACACATACAACTAAAACAACATATATACAGTGAAATATGGGGGTAACATGCCAGGCAAGATGGTACTTTCCTACATTATCCGACACCAGATTTATATTCGCATACGTCTAGATGCTGCCTATCGATTTGTTGATAGCATCGACCACCGAGGAAACGGTTGGGTAGTAGCCATGAGGAAATCCCACGTGGATGCTCAGAGGGTCCTGCTCACGCTTTATACTAAATTTAGCCTCTAGCTTTGTAAACGTATTCCGCGTTCTAGGGTATTGTATTTCCGTTAGGGCCACCTCCCACGACCCTTTCAAGTCCACGGGTTTCGCCAGTTTCACAGTATAATTAGAAATCTGATTGCTGGGGAACATGTCCTTCGAAGCGTTGAATGGTAGCGTAATATAAAAAGGTGAGTTCTCCATCTCAGCGCTTATAGCCTGATCTCACACACCGTGCAGCGAGCTGGCCAAAACCCAACTGTTAAATTTCTCAGGCCATCCGTGCCATTTGACCAGCGCCTGTCTCTTAGCTCCGGTGTGTAGGAGGCTGGACTGGCTTGTAGTGAGTACCAAGGGGTACTTGCACCTTGCACCAGGCCCAGTTATCCCTTATTAGTGTATAGGGTGTCTAGCAGCTTAGGCTGATAGATAATGGTAGCTTAGCAGAGCAGCTTAGGCTGAACTAGGAGACGTGTGAAGCTTCTACAGTACCACTTAGTGTCATATGCACAATATCATAAGAAAACACAATACACAGTTATACTAAAAATAAAGGTACTTTATTTTTATGACAATATGCCAAAGTATCTTAGAGTGTACCCTCAGTGAGAGGATAGGAAATATACACAAGATATATATACACAATAGCAAAAATATGCAGTATAGTCTTAGAAAACAGTGCAAACAATGTATAGTTACAATAGGATGCAATGGGGAAACATAGGGATAGGGGCAACACAAACCATATACTCCAGAAGTGGAATGCGAACCACGGATGGACCCCAAACCTATGTGACCTTGTAGAGGGTCACTGGGACTATTAGAAAATAGTGAGAGTTAGAAAAATAACCCTCCCCAAGACCCTGAAAAGTGAGTGCAAAGTGCACTAAAGTTCCCCTAAGGACAAAAGAGTCGTGTTAGAGGAATAATGCAGGAAAGACACAAACCAGCAATGCAACAACTGTGGATTTCCAATCTAGGGTACCTGTGGAACAAGGGGACCAAGTCCAAAAGTCACAAGCAAGTCGGAGATGGGAAGATGCCCAGGAAATGCCAGCTGCGGGTGCAAAGAAGCTTCGACTGGGCAGAAGAAGCTGAGGTTTCTGCAGGAACGAAAAGGGCTAGAGACTTCCCCTTTGGTGGACGGATCCCTCTCACCTTGGAGAGTCGTGCAGAAGTGTTTTCCCGCCAGAAGGACGCCAACATGCCTTGCTACACGCAAATCGTGCGTTTGGCGTTTTTGGACGCTGCTGGGGCCCAGGAGGGACCAGGAGGTCGCAAATTGGACCTGCAGAGAGAGGGGACGTCGAGCAAGACAAAGAGCTCTCACTGAAGCAGGTAGCACCCGGAAAAGTGCCAGAAACAGGCACTACGAGGATGCGTGAAACGGTGCTCGCCGAAGTTGCACAAAGGAGTCCCACGTCGCCGGAGACCAACTTAGAAAGTCGTGCAATGCAGGTTAGAGTGCCGTGGACCCAGGCTTGGCTGTGCACGAAGGATTTCCGCCGAAAGTGCACAGGGGCCGGAGTAGCTGCAAAGTCGCGGTTCCCAGCAATGCAGCCCAGCGAGGTGAGGCAAGGACTTACCTCCACCAAACTTGGGCTGAAGAGTCACTGGACTGTGGGGGTCACTTGGACAGTGTCGCTGGATTCGAGGGACCTCGCTCGTCGTGCTGAGAGGAGACCCAAGGGACCGGTAATGCAGCTTTTTGGTGCCTGCGGTTGCAGGGGGAATATTCCGTCGACCCACGGGAGATTTCTTCGGAGCTTCTGGTGCAGAGAGGAGGCAGGCTACCCCCACAGTATGCACAAGCAGGAAAACAGTCGAGAAGGCGGCAGGATCAGCGTTACAGAGTTGCAGTAGTCGTCTTTGCTACTATGTTGCAGGTTTGCAGGCTTCCAGCGCGGTCAGCGGTCGTTTCCTTATCAGAAGGTGAAGAGAGAGATGCAGAGGAACTCGGCTGAGCTCATGCATTCGTTATCTAAAGTTTCCCCAGAGACAGAGACCCTAAATAGCCAGAAAAAGAGGGTTTGGCTACCTAGGAGAGAGGAAAGGCTACTAACACCTGAAGGAGCCTATCAGCAGGAGTCTCTGACGTCACCTGGTGGCACTGGCCACTCAGAGCAGTCCAGTGTGCCAGCACCTCTGTTTCCAAGATGGCAGAGGTCTGGAGCACACTGGAGGAGCTCTGGACACCTCCCAGGGGAGGTGCAGGTCAGGGGAGTGGTCACTCCCCTTTCCTTTGTCCAGTTTCGCGCCAGAGCAGGGGCTAAGGGGTCCCTGAACCGGTGTAGACTGGCTTATGCAGAATTGGGCACATCTGTGCCCAACAAAGCATTTCCAGAGACTGGGGGAGGCTACTCCTCCCCTGCCTTCACACCATTTTCCAAAGGGAGAGGGTGTCACACCCTCTCTCAGAGGAAGTTCTTTGTTCTGCCATCCTAGGCCAGGCCTGGCTGGACCCCAGGAGGGCAGCTGCCTGTCTGAGGGGTTGGCAGCAGCAGCAGCTGCAGTGAAACCCCAGGAAGGGCAGTCTGGCAGTACCAGGGTCTGTGCTACAGACCACTGGGATCATGGAATTGTACCAACAATGCCAGGATGGCATAGAGGGGGCAATTCCATGATCATAGACATGTTACATGGCCATATTCGGAGTTACCATGGTGAAGCTACATATAGGTAGTGACCTATATGTAGTGCACGCGTGTAATGGTGTCCCCGCACTCACAAAGTTCAGTGAATTGGCTCTGAACAATGTGGGGGCACCTTGGCTAGTGCCAGGGTGCCCTCACACTAAGTAACTTTGCACCTAACCTTTACCAGGTAAAGGTTAGACATATAGGTGACTTATAAGTTACTTAAGTGCAGTGTAAAATGGCTGTGAAATAACGTGGACGTTATTTCACTCAGGCTGCAGTGGCAGGCCTGTGTAAGAATTGTCAGAGCTCCCTATGGGTGGCAAAAGAAATGCTGCAGCCCATAGGGATCTCCTGGAACCCCAATACCCTGGGTACCTCAGTACCATATACTAGGGAATTATAAGGGTGTTCCAGTAAGCCAATGTAAATTGGTAAAAATGGTCACTAGCCTGTTAGTGACAATTTGGAAAGAAATGAGAGAGCATAACCACTGAGGTTCTGATTAGCAGAGCCTCAGTGAGACAGTTAGTCACTACACAGGTAACACATTCAGGCACACTTATGAGCACTGGGGCCCTGGGTTACCAGGGTCCCAGTGACACATACAACTAAAACAACATATATACAGTGAAAAATGGGGGTAACATGCCAGGCAAGATGGTACTTTCCTACACGGTGCCTTTCCATTTCAGAACCTTTTCAACCCTGTACACCCGGTTTGGATCATAGGGCACCTTCTGTACCTCCACAGTGTAAAAGACGCCTGCTACCTTTTCCCCGTCGTAGTCCTTTAACCTGTAAATATATACTCCTTCTTTAAGCTCCACACTTCCCACTATGAATATCTCATCGTTGAATGTCTGTTGGTAGCCTTTGGTGAAGACATCCTTCAACTTTGAAACCCTGACATGAACCCCTTCTTTTAAATCCGGGTTATTGACCTTTGACGCAAGCCGACTCCCGTAAACAGTTCTCCACACCATTAACGAATTATCACTCGTTACCTCCACGGGGACATTTTGATTGTCCTATGATAACGGGCGTTATAAACATCTATAAAAAGCCTGTAGAACATCTACGTATCTATAGGTATTGTTGGCTGTGAAATATCGCCACATCTTTGATCTTAAAGTTCTGTTAAAACGCTCTACAACCGCCGATTTTACCTCTGTGTGCATTACAAAATGTTGAACAGCGTGTTGCTTTAATCATTTCTGAAAAGGTTTGTTTAAAAATTCCTTTCCGGTGTCTGTTTGTAGTTTTTGAGGTACACGCCCTCTAGCGAAGATGTCTTTAAAAGCGGCGGTGACGCTGGTACCACTTTTATCGTTTAGCGACTCTGCATAGGCGTACTTGGAAAAGACGGCTATGACTGTTAATATATACATGGCACCGTTGTTATGTTTTGCTAGATCTTGAAGACTGATTATGTCAGCCTGCCACTGATAATCTAGCGACGCACTAACAATGGTTGCCCTCCTCTTAAAACGTCTCCTGGCAGGTTTGTGGAGTGAATAAGCCTCTTCCCCAGTTAACCAAGTCTTCACCCCGGCTCTGTTTACAGATTCATTTTCTTTTTTTTTGTTTTTTGTTTTTTTATTTATTTTATTAAAGGTAAAAACAGTACAAATATATGTAATGAATATTTTCAAAATATTTATTTTTTCACATTAAATATTTCTGTAATGGGTACATACACGAATGCAATCTAACGACAATTTCTAGCCCAGTAAGTGTGACATCATAAGCACATTCGGGATGGTAGTCTTGCAGCAAAGGAGCGATGAATAGGGGTGTCTTATGGGTTAAGAGTGGTGGAAGATAAAGAGAAAAGGGGGAGAAAGGGGGGATTAGGAGGGTTAGGGGAGTGAGAGGGATTGCTGAGTGTGAGGACTATTGGATGTATGGGGGAGGGGGGTTTGTTGTCCCCGTGTCAGCCGTTATGCTCCGTCCGTCGTGGCTTCTCCCTCAAGGACGATCGGTTTTAAGGTTTGAGCCCCCTTTTTTTTGTGATATAGGATGACATGAGGGTAAGGGTTCCTGCCTCTATTGGGGATTGGTGCTGAGAAGAGACTGCATAGGAGAGGAGGTGGTGAGGCCGTCCGTAGCGGATTGTTCATTATTAGAAAGTCTTATTTTAAGTTGTACGTTCTTCTTGCGTATTTTGGTTTCCTGGAATAGGTTATATGGGGGGACCGGGAGAAGATGTTTGCTTGTTCAATCCTGAGTCTAATGTAGTTATCTAAGTGGGACAACTGGGAAGTGAAAAAGAGAGGAGAGAGAGTGGGGTGAACAGTCATATAGGAGAGGGGAAGAATAGAGGAGGGAGGTGTGAGGAAGTAAACGATATGGGTTATAAGGGGGATCATTATTTCTCTCAAACCTTTGGTCATTGGCCCTCCGCCAGCTGTTTTATGACTTTGTCAAAAATGGATGCCAGACTCCCTCAAATTGTTCTGTTTGGTCCTGTAAATTATAGATCACTCGTTCATGGGTGGCTGTTTGATACATGGCAGTCATCCATTCTGTCGGCGTGGGGGCAGTGCTATCCCTCCAGTGCCGGAGTACACATATTTTGGCCGTGGCAAATGCAGTGTGAAGTAACCTTTTTTGGGCACGTGTTAGGGAGGGGAATAGGCGTATGTCATGTAGGAGAATAAGTGGTGGAGGAGTCAGGTTTGGGATCTGGATAATATCCAGCAGGGTATAACGTACTGCATCCCATAAGGGCTGAATCGTCGGACAGTGACAAAGGATGTGGAGTAAGTCGCAATGGGGTTCTGTACATCTCCAGCACTTTGCATGTGTTAGCAATCCAGCCCTAAAAAGTTTGACGGGGGTCCAGTACCAATCTTGTAGAACTTTAAATCGGCAGAATTTTAGTTGGGCTTTGCGTACTCCCCTATCAAGGGCTTGTAGTATGTCTGACCATTCTTCTTCTGTGTAGGTTAACCCAAGTCTATCCTGCCATTTTAACCGTAAACGTTCAAGGAGGGGTTGCGAGTAGAGATGATTTGTTAGTTCGGCGTAAAGGCCCGCCATAACGCCTTTTTGTCGCCCCATTTCTGAAGGTAAGTAACAATGGGTTAGGTTTTACACGTCCATGGGGGAGCCCCTAGTGAGCTGAGCATACAATGTTTGAGCTGCAGGTATCTCCATTTTTGATTACTATGGATGCCGAACTCTTCCTGGAGAGAGGCGAAAGTTCGTAAGTTATTTCCGTCTATTATATGGGATATGTTATGGATTCCTGCTTCAGTCCATTGGGACCACGAGAGGGGTCTCCCTCCTATTTTTATGTTTTTATTCCCCGCTATAGGGTCCTGGGTGTGTAGAGAGGGATGTATGTCCAGCAGGTGATGGGCTCTGCGCCATGCTGTGTCGGTTGTTTTGAGGATGGGGTTAGGCGGGGAGGGATGGTCGGTGTATACCCCTCCCATTGTGTGCTGCCGTCTTAGGAGTCTCTCTGTGACCACCTATTGTGGTGGATCCGGCGTATCTGGGAGAGTGTATGCTAACTGTGAAACTTGTAAAGCTAGTGAGTATTGTTCTATTGAGGGTAGGCCTAAACCTCCATAGGGGCGTCGGGCTAAGATAGTTGCCGGCTTCAGTCTCGGGCGGAGGGAGCCCCACGCAAAGGCCCTCATAGATGCGTCAATCGAACGAAGTATCGGGAGGGGTACCTGTAGGGGGAGCATGCCCAAGACGTATGTAAAGCGTGGTAATGTAGTCCTTCTAACTGCTTGAGTCCTTCCCCACATCGACTGGCCCAGTAGTGACCATTTAGCAAAATCCAGTTTCATTTTTGATATAAGGGGATCTAGGTTATCTCTAACTATATGTTCCAGGCCTCGGTTGATATACGTTCCTAGGTATTTAAGGCAAGTCGGCATCCATTGGAATGGCAGACAATGCACTGCTGCTCTCGTTGTCATGCGGGATAGAGGCAGTGCTTCACTTTTGTCCCAGTTTACCCGGTATCCAGATATAGGCGCAAATTCCCCTATGGTGGAAAGCAGTGTGGGTAAGGATGTTTCTAGGTCAGTCAGGGTTAGTAGGATGTCGTCTGCGTAGAGATAGATTTTAGATAAGCCCCGGTTATTTGGATACGTTTTATCTGTTAGGAGTTCCGTATAGTAGCTGCCAAGGGTTCCATGGCTAGTAGGAATAGGAGTGGTGACAGGGGGCAGCCCTGACGAGTGCCTCTTCCAATGGGGAAGGGGTCTGATAAGAAACCTCCACAATTAACCTGTGCTGAAGGGTGGTCATATAATAAGCGGACTTTAGAGATGAATTGTTCTCCTAGGCCAAAGTGTTTCATGGTGGGGAATAAATAGGGCCATTCGATGCAGTCGAATGCTTTCTCTGCGTCTAGGGATAATGCAAGGGCTTCGTTGGGCATATTTAGAGCTTCCAGTAGTGTATGGTAGAGAGTGCGCATGTGGTTTCTGGAGGAGCGGCCGGGTACAAACCCCACTTGGGTGTTATGGATCAAAGATGGTATCACTTTACGCAGGCGTGCTGCTAGAATGCTAGCTAGGAGTTTGTCGTCTCCATTCAAGAGGGAGATGGGGCGATAGCTGCCACAGAGAAGGGGGTCTTTCCCTGGTTTAGGTAGAACGACAATTGTGGCCCTGTTGGATAAGGCTCCTAGGGAGCCTTCCTGGCATGCTTCGGTTAGTGCTCCATGGACTGCGTTGATTGCCTCTTCTCCGGCCCACTTATAGAATTCCGCAGGGAATCCGTCCTCTCCTGGAGATTTATGATAGGGGAGGTTTGTTACAACTTGTGTTATCTCCTCTCTGCTCATATCACCGTCTAAGAGGGTTCTGCCTGCTTCCGACAAGCGGGGTAGATTGGCAGTCCTAAGAAATGTTTCTATCTGTGTCTGATCGGACGACGTTTCCGGCGTGTAAAGGTGCCGGTAGTATTTAGCAAATTCGTTCACGATATCTTGTGGGCGAGTTAGCACTGCCCCCGATGGGGATGTTATTGCCGAAATGGCGGAAGCTGCCTCTCTTTGTCGGAGCTGGGCCGCTAGGAGGCGTCCTGCTTTCTCTCCTTGTTCGTAATGACGGTCTCGCAGTTTTTGTAGTGCGAATTCTGCCTGGGACGTGAAGAGTTCGTTGTGTGCTATTCTGGCTTGTTCTAAGGAGCGGCGTAGTCTAGGGGACGGTTGGGTAGTGTACTGTTTAGTGAGATTCTGGATTGTGGTCTCCAGGATGGTTTGACGGGCAATTCTGTCTTTGTTGGCCAATGCTGCATCTCGCATCATATTGCCTCTCAGTGTCACCTTTGCAGCTGCCCATAAAATCCTTTTGGAGGTCACTGTATCTTTGTTCTCTGTCATATATGCAGATACGTGTGCTCTTAATTGTTCCTTCCCTTGGGGGGAGAGATATCTGCGCACGGCCAGGCGCCACGGTTTTCGGCCCGGAGGGGACAAGCCTATCTGAATCAGAGTTAGTACTGGGGAGTGGTCTGAAAGGCCACTGTCTAAAATACTGGAATCCAGCACTCCGGGGATTACAGTGTGTGACACCAGAAAATAGTCCAGGCGTGATTGGGTGCTGTGGACGGCCGATAAAAAAAGTGTATTCCTTGTCTTTCGGGTGTTGTATTCTCCAACAGTCCACTAAGCCGACGTCCGTCGTTATGTCTGTCAGGAGAGCTCCATCATGGTTGTTGCCTATATCAATGGGACCTGTCCTGTCCAGTATTGCGTGTTGGGCTAGGTTCCAGTCTCCCCCGATTATATACCGGGCTGTCCCAATTTCTGTCAAGATGCGATTTAGTTGTAGGAAGAATGTGCGTTTTGAACCGGTTGGTGCATAGATGGAGCCCATGCATAAGAAAGTGTTCCCTATTTTTAGTTTAACGAATGTGTATCTTCCTTCTGTATCGCTCCATGTTTTAATGATTGTAATCAGGAGAGATTTTCGTATTAATATCGCCAGCCCGCACTTGCGAGGTGTACTGCTCATAGGTTCTTGGTTCGCCTGGCAGCAGCTTTGAACGATCCTCCCTACCCAGTCCCGTTTAAGCTTGTCGGATTCTAAAGTATGAAGGTGGGTCTCCTGAATTAAGGCAATGTCTGCTTTTTTGGATTGAAGGTAAGATAATATTTTTTTCCGTTTAACATAGCTCGTCATGCCATGTACATTCCATGAGAGGATACTTAGTGGCCGTATCCCTTGGAGAGTGCTGCTGCCAACCCCTCAGGCAGGTTTCTGCCCTCCTGGGGTCCAGGCAGCCCTGGCCCAGGAAGGCAGAACAAAGAATTTCCTCTGAGAGAGGGTGTTACACCCTCTCCCTTTGGAAATAGGTGTGAAGGCTGTGGAGGAGTAGCCTCCCCCAGCCTCTGGAAATGCTTTGATGGGCACAGATGGTGCCCATCTCTGCATAAACCAGTCTACACCGGTTTAGGGATCCCCCAGCCCTGCTCTGGCGCGAAACTGGAGAAAGGAAAGGGGAGTGACCACTCCCCTGACCTGCACCTCCCAGGGGAGGTGCCCAGAGCTCCTCCAATGTGTCCCAGACCTCTGCCATCTTGGAAACAGAGATGCTGCTGGCACACTGGACTGCTCTGAGTGGCCAGTGCCAGCAGGTGACGTCAGAGACTCCTTCTGATAGGCTATTACCTCTCTTGGTAGCCAATCCTCCTTCCTTGGTAGCCAAACATCAGTTTCTGGCTATTTAGGGTCTCTGCTTTGGGCAATTCTTCAGATAATGAATGCAAGAGCTCACCAGAGTTCTTCTGCATCTCCGTCTTCACCTCATGCCAAAGGATCGACCACTGACTGCTCAGGTCGCCTGCAAAACTGCAACAAAGTAGCAAGACGACTACTAGCAACCTTGTATCGCTTCATCCTGCCGGCTTTCTCGACTGTTTCCAGGTGGTGCATGCTCTGGGGGTAGCCTGCCTTCTCTCTGCACCAGGAGCTCTGAAGAAATCTCCAGTGGGTCGACGGAATCTTCCCCCTGCAACCGCAGGCACCAAAAGACTGCATCACCGGTCCTCTGGGTCCCCTCTCAGCATGACGCGCGTGGTCCCTGGAACTCAGCAACTCTGTCCAAGTGACTCCCACAGTCCATTGACTCTTCAGCCAAGTTTGGTCGAGGTAAGTCCTTGCCTCCCCACGCTAGACTGCATTGCTGGGTATAGCGTGATTTGCAGCTGCTCTGGCTCCTGTGCACTTTTCCTGGATTTCCTTCATGCACAGCAAAGCCTGGGTCCCCGACACTCCTTCCTGCAGTGCACAACCTTCTGAGTTGTCCTCCGGCGTCGTGGGACTCCCTTTTGTGACTTCGGGTGGACTCTGGTTCACTTTTCTTCTAAGTGCCTGCTCAGGTACTTCTGCGGGTGCTGACTGCTTCTGTGAGGGCTCCCTGAGTTGCTGGGTGCCCCCTCTGTCTCCTCCTCCAAGAGGCGACATCCTGGTCCCTCCTGGGCCACAGCAGCACCCAAAAACCTCTACTGCGACCCTTGCTGCTAGCAATGCTTGTTTGCGGTCTTTCTGCTTGGGAACACCTCTGCAGCCTTCATCGCGACGTGGGACATCCATCCTCCAAAGGGGAAGTTACTAGTCTTCTTCTTTCTTGCAGAACTCCAAGCTTCTTCTAACAGGTGGCAGCTTCCTTGCACCCTCAGCTGGCATTTCCTGGGGTCCTGCCCAATCTCGACACTGTCGCAACTATTGGACTTGGTCACCTTGTCTTACAGGTACTCAGGTCCGGAAATCCACTGTTGTTGCATTGCTGGTGTTTGTTCTTCCTGCAGAATCCCCCAATCACGACTTCTGTGCTCTCCGAGGGTAGTAGGTGCACTTTACACTTACCTTTCAGGGTCTTGGGGTGGGCTATTTTTCTAACCCTCACTGTTTTCCTACAGTCCCAGCGACCCTCTACAAGCTCACATAGGTTTGGAGTCCATTTGTGGTTCGCATTCCACTTTTGGAGTATATGATTTGAGTTGCCCCTATACCTATGTGCTCCTATTGCAATCTATTGTAAATTTACACTGCTTGCATTACTTTTCTCGATATTACCTGCATAATTTTGGTTTGTGCACATATATCTTGTGTATATAACTTATCCTCATACTGAGGGTACTCACTGAGATACTTTTGGCATATTGTCATAAAAATAAAGTACCTTTATTTTTAGTACTTCTGTGTATTGTGTTTTCTTATGATATTGTGCATATGACACCAGTGATATAGTAGGAGCTTTACATGTCTCCTAGTTCAGCCTAAGCTGCTTTCCCATAGCTAACTTCTATCAGCCTAAGCTGCTAGAAACAAATCTTCTACACTAATAAGGGATAACTGGACCTGGCACAAGGTGTAAGTACCTCTGGTACCCACTACAGGCAAGGCCAGCCTCCTACAATATTGCTGTCTTTAGCTCAACCTGGGATGATCACCTTGTCCACCTGTGGAAAGTTTTGGAGGCCCTGCAAAAGGCAGGCCTCACTATCAAAGCCTCAAAGTGCCAGATAGGGCAGGGTAAAGTGGTTTATCTGGGACACCTGTTTGGTGGAGAACAGATTGCACCACTACAGGGGAAAATCCAGACTATCATGGATTGGGTTCCTCCTACAACTCAAACCCAGGTGAGAGCCTTTTTAGGCCTCACAGGGTACTAAGGAGATTCATCAAGAATTAGGGCTCCATAGCAGCCCCTCTTAATGATCTCACAAGCAAGAAAATGCCTAAGAATGAGTTACAGACAGCTAGCTGTCAGAAAGCTTTTGAGGAGCTCAAACAGACCATGTGCTCTGCACCTGTCCTAAAAAGCCCAAGTTACTCCAAGAAATTCTTTGTTCAAACTGATGCATCTGAATTAGGGGTAGGGGCAGTCTTATCACAACTGAAATCTGAGGGCCAGGATAAACCAGTTGCTTTTATCAGTAGAAGGTTGACCCCAAGAGAAAAGCGTTGGTCTGCCATTGAGAGGGAGGCCTTTGCTGTGGTCTGGGCACTGAAAAAGTTGAGACCATACCTGTTTGGCACTCACTTCATTGTTCAGACAGACCACAAACCTCTACTTTGGCTAAAACAAATGAAAGGTGAAAACCCTAAATTGTTGAGGTGGTCCATATCCCTACAGGGAATGGACTATACATTGGAACATAGACCTGGGAGTACCCACTCCAATGCAGATGGACTCTCCAGATATTTCCACTTAGACAATGAAGACCCATCAGGTAATGACTAGTCTTATTGTCCTTCGTTTGGGGGGGGGGGGGGGGGAGTTGTGTAGGAAAGTACCCTCTTGCCTGGCATGTTACCCCCATATTTCACTGTATATATGTTGTTTTAGTCTATGTGTTACTGGGATCCTGCAAGGCAGGACCCCAGTGCTCATAGTATGTGCCTTGTATGTGTTCCCTGTGTGATGCCTAACTGTATCACTGAGGCTCTGCTAACCAGAACCTCAGTGTTTATGCTCTCTCTTCTTTTTACATTTCTCACTGCAGGGTAGTGACTAAATTTACCATTTCTCATTGGCACACTGGTACACCCATATAATTCCCTTGTATATGGTACTTAGTTACCCAGGGTATTGGGGTTCCAGGAGATCCCTATGGGCTGCAGCATTTACATTGAGCATACTATATGAACCGTTTTTTTGTTTTATTTCATCTTATTGGTGGTTTTATGTTGCAGGCACTATTCATCTTGGGACATCCAGAGCAAGTTTCCCAGTATTTAACATCTATCCAATGTGAGGCTTTAGGAAGTCAGTTTTTCACATACCGGTCCTGTTGGAAAACTCCCCATCGGCACAGGGCACACAGTAAAAGCAACAGACAGGCTTCCCTTCTCTTGGAGCTTTACGGGACCCTGGGAGGCAGCTCTCACTGCAGACCGAGCGAGGAGTCTGTGAAGTGAAGTAGAATCAAGGAGAAACTGTGCTTAATTTGTACAGTGGTAGACCACCATGCATCCTTCACCACAAGCACTAATGTCTGTTTCTACTCATTTGCTTAGTCACAACATGGTAAAATATTCATTTTAGTTTATATGATTTTTTTAATTGATTTTAGTATGCTTTACAAAGATTTGGCACATTTGGACATCATTGAGAGTCATCAATTTAATATTCATTGTTTGGCTGAAACCTCAGATATGTATGGATTAAAAATGTGCTGTGTGGGGTAAAACATGCTAATATTTAAAATGTGTTCTATGCAGCAATACATATGTTATAAATAAAATTTTAAATTCATATCTCATTGTAAGGAAGCCAAACACAAATTCTTGAACGTGCTTCTGTTTTGACTAAACTAGGTTTAACAAGACACTTATAAGAGAAGAAAAGGCATGCAATGTGGACGGTATATGATTGTGCTAACAGGGTTCTGACTTTAATATGTTAATTTTCACACAGTGAGGAATCCTTTTTAGACATTTGCATCAAGAAAGGGCCTGCAAGGGTAAGCTGTATATATATTCATAAGGTGAGAGTGAACTCAATTCTTGCCTACTCATAAGCCAAGGAAATCTGCCCAGAGACTCTCTTATGACTGATGTAACAATTAAGGGCCTGATTTAAAACTTGGCGGCCCGGTCCCTCTGTTGCAATGGTGACATATATCCTAACTGCTGAAATCGAAATCCTAGGAGATAAAATGGGGTTTCGATTTTGGTGGCCGGGATATCTGTCACCGTTGTGATGAATGCAGCACACATAGAAAGAGGAACTAACGAGGAGAAAAATAAATACTTCTCCAAGTCACATCTCCCCGGAGAAGTTGTATCTTTTTGGTGCGTTCCCTGATCTCCCACTTCTGGTAAATCAGGGAATACGTCATTAGCCACTGGAATTGTGAAGCAACACTCATTCATCCACCATGGAACGCCTTCTCAGGGCAGAGTAAGGCAACCCAGCGATTTGAGCTCTGTTGCCCTACTTCAGATTTATGGAGCCACTCATGGACGTGCAAAGTGGCCATACATGGGTTCCTAAATCTCTAGTTTAACTTGTGTTGCACTTGCGTTACTTGATCCTTGACATACCCCGCCGATGTCACATCTCCCCTCACCTGAAGGACCTCCACTGGCTCCCCGTGGACAAGAGGATCACCTTTAAACTCCTCACCCACGCTCATAAGGCTCTACACAACACCGGACCTACCTACCTAACTCCAGACTCAACTTTTACGCCCCCACTCGTCAACTCCGCTCTGCCAATCTCGCCCTCGCCATCGTCCCCAGGATCCAGCGCAAGACCGCCGGCGGCAGATCCTTGTCCTTCCTCGCCGCCAAGACCTGGAACTCTCTCCCCACCCCACTGCCCCAAACCCAGGACCTCCTCGCCTTCAGGAGACTCCTCAAGACCTGGCTCTTCGACCGCTAACAGCTCACCCACCCCCCCCCCCCACCAGCGCCTCGAAACCCTGACGGGTACATAGTGCGCTTTACAAATGTTATGATTGATTGATTGATTGGTACAAGAGAGACACAACGGGGATCATAAATATGCCCCTGAGTGCCTAGATTGAATGTGCTTAGCAGTGTGTGTTCCGCAGCTTGTTGCTCAGTTTAAACTTTAAAATTGGTGCAGAGGGGCGTGGCCGAGATGGCGGCGCCCTAGGACGTTCCTGCCTGCGCTCCGCTGCCCTGGCCCCGAAATCTGCTGGCTGGCCTGACGAGGGGCATCCCAGCGCCCCCCCCCCCGAGTTGATGGGTGCTACTGAAGGCAGGGGGCAGGCCGATTGAGGTTTTGCAGCGTGCGACGCTGCCCCTGCAAAGAGGAGCGGCCGGCCCCGAAGCGCGTTCGGGGCCGTGGAGCGGCTTGGGCGGTGTCCTGGGCCGCGAAGTGGTGCCTTTCTCCGACGGTGGCCTGAGCGTGCGTCTGGAGGCATCGGAGCCTCAGAGGGATCCTGCTGGGCCCATGAGTCACGGGGGCATGGAGGGGGCTTAGACCCCAAGAGTAATTGCCATTTGGGTGGAAGGAGCCTCTTTGAAAGACCTGGTTGGGGCTGGATGAGAGCCCCTCCCCACATTGGACCTCTCTAGGACCGTGGAGGGACCTGGAGGTGCGGCCACATAGAGGAGAGGCCTTTGTTTGATCCAGAGGTTTTCAGTCCTACCAGCATGGACCACAAGTAAGTACGGGCCAGTGTGCGAGGCGGCAGAGGCCACAAAAGGCGAAGTTTTGTGGGAGGAGGCTACACAGCGCACAGGCCAGACGCAATATCTGTTACGAAGACAACTGGGGATTTGCTTCCAGACGGAGCGTTTGGAGAGACTTGGGGGGGTGTCCTGGCTAGCTGAGTCCAGGCCCGCAAGCCATGGCGGCGGCCAAATCCAAGCGGGAACGCTCAGTGGGAGAGATGTTGCCAGGGACCCGGATGGCATCGGGCTGCATGGCGGAGGATCCACTAGCGACGAGACCACTGGACGGTCGGACGGAGATGGAGTCGGATGAGGGCTCACCAGTCACAAAGGACTTTCTAACCTCCCTGTTTGATTCGCTCCACAGCGACATCCAGGAACTTCGCAGGGACATATCCAAGGAGGTGAAGGAGTTACGGGAGAGGTTACCTCCCTGGGAGATCGTGTAGCGCAGCTGGAAGATGACGAAATTCCCCGGGGTGAGGAGGTGGCGGGCCTGCAGCAAGAGGTCGTTTGTCTCCGAGAGCAGCAGGACTCCATCCAGATAGCGGTCAAGGATTTGGAAAATCATTCAAGGAGACAAAATATCTGCATCAGAGGTGCCCTGGTGGCGGCGGAAAAGGAGGACATTGGAGAGTATGTGGTGGGCCTGTTTCGCTCTCTGCTGGGCACGGAGGACACCCAGGAGATAGTTTTGGACAGAGTACACCGGGTAGACCACGCTGGAGGCCCTGGAGACCGTTCCCCTGATATCCTGGCCTGTCTCCACAATTTTGTGCTTAAAGAAACAATCCTGCGGCGGGCTCGCAATCTTCAGCAGGCACTCTTTAGAGGACATGAGCTCCAACTATTCCACGCCCTGCAGAGGCGAAGAGAATTTAGACCTATCACAGAGCACTTGCGGGCGCATGATGTGTCTTATTCCTGGGGCCACCCGTTCCGCTTGGTCTTCCGGTGGGAGGAACAGCTACGGCAGGTGCGATCCGTTTCGGAAGCATTTCGGATCTTGGGTTTGGAGGAGAACTCCCAAAATGCGAGCGAGAGGGCTGTCCTGCCTGGGGGGGCCCCCCACGTTGGTGGCAGAAGGAGAAAAGAAGGAAACTGCAGCACCCTACGGCCTCAGAACTGAGGTCGGAGTGGGAATCTGTTCTGAACAGCGTAGCCGCCGGAACTTCAGCCTAGTGGAAGGGGAGGGGGCGCGGGACAGACCCGAACTGCGGATGGCCTTGATGTTGACAGCTTCTCGGCCGCTGAGGAGGGTCAGGGCGGCGGGGGCATTGGACCTGGTTTACCAAACATGGATGGTTCCACGGCCCTATGGACACACTTCCTCGTGAAGTTGGGTGTGCGAGGACTTTTTGGTTCTGAGCACCTGTTGTGCACATTGTTTGAATGTTGCTGTGCTTCCCCGCGACGCTGGCTTCTGTGTGGAGATAGTCTCAGGCCTTGGTGTTTTAGATGGTTCATCTTCTGGCCCAGGGGGTCCTCTTCCTGTTGGGTCCCTACCCTTTTGAATGCTTCTCTCATTATAGGGTATGGTTATTAAATGTACATACTTGAATGTCCAGGGGCTTAACAATCCTACGAAGAGGTTAGCCATCCTGTCTGCCTTGGAGAGGTCGGGGAGTCATATATGCCTGCTGCAGGAAACACATCTCATCCCAAAAGACATTTACCGCATGCGCTCTAAGTGGTTCCCCAGACAGTTCTGGTCTTCGGCATCACCGAAGCATGCAGGGGTTGCGATATTGTTGGCGCGCTCATTCCCTGGGGAGGTGGTGACAAAATTGCATGAGGTGCAAGGCAGGCTTTTAGCCACGAGATTGAGAGTGGGGGGGTTTTCCTTCACTATTGCTTCCATCCATGTGCCCAATTCTCAGGGGGGCGACTTTAATCTGGTAATGGATGGGGATTTGGATTGCTCAGGCCACCGGTATGGGCAGACGGGTCAACGACAGTGGCAGGGCGTCAATGGTTGAGTGAGTGTGGCCTGGAGGATGTGTGGAGGAGGGCGCATCCCAAGTTAAGGGACTATTCCTTTTATTCGGCAGCGACCAAGACATATGCTAGGCTTGATCTTTTTTTGGCCTCGCAGGAGCTTCTTCCCCGGGTTAGAGAGTCAGCTAGTGAGCCTTGATCCCTGTCTGATCACGCTCCAGTTACTGTTCAGGTTGCCATGAATATGGGGCGCGTGGGCATATCAGAGTGGCGATTCAGGGACTCGATGCTTCAGAATGCTGCAACAGTGGATGCGATTCGTAGTACAATAATAGATTATATGCGGTTGGATTGGGACAGGGCAGAGTATGCGGTGGTACGCCTTAAGCATAAGTATTACTTAGGGAGCAACAGATGCGGTAGGCTATTGGTGCATCGGTTGCGAGCGCAGCGCTCAGCGTCAATGATAAAAATGGTCCGCTCCCCTTTGGGAGCAGAAGTGCGCAAGAGCGACCAAATCGCGGAGGCCTTCGTGGAATTCTATCGGGGATTATATGGAGCAGAGGACCCCGGCAATGCATCTCCGGAGGCCTTCCTAGAGGGTATTGCAATTACTTCTTTGACCGAGAGAGAGGCGACCTCATTAGATCAACCCATAAGGGCGGAAGAGGTAATTTCAGCGATTTCACGGTTGCAGGTTGGGAAGTCACCAGGCCCTGATGGTTTTTCCGCACTTTTTTACAAGACCTTTTGTGTGGAATTTGTACCGATATTAGTGCGACTCTTAAATTCCTTTCGGCAGACGGGGGCTCTCACAGCCAGTATGCTGGATGCCACGATTGTGGTTATTCCGAAGCCGGGGAAGGATCCGAGGAGTGTGCTTCCTATAGGCCTATTTCCCTCTTGAATATCGATGCCAAACTGTTCACTGGTATTCTCGCACACCGTCTCAATTATTACATGCCGGGCCTAGTAGATCCCGACCAAGCTGGATTTATAGCACAGAGACAGTGTAGTGATAACACTAAGAGACTGCTTCACCTATTGGATAAAACGGATCGCTCACACATGGAAAAGGCGTTCGATAGGGTTTATTGGTCACATCTGTTCAGAGTCCTTGAACGTTTTGGATTGGGCCCGGGTTTCAAGGCATGGATTCGTTGCATCTATCAGGCGCCCAGGGTCGCGGTCCGGGTCAACGGAACATGCTCGCTGCCGTTCCCAATTCAAAGAGGGACCCGGAAAATGTGTCCGCTTTCGCCTCTCCTGTTTGCGCTTTATATGGAACCCATGGTGCAGCGACTTCGCGATAACCCTCAGATCAAGGGAGTGAAGTTCGGGGGAGATGAGCACATCATTTCATTGTACACGGATGATGTGATTTTTACCCTCTGGGAGCCTGCAAAACTCATTGCCTGCACTAATGGAGATACTGGAGGGATTTGGACGGGTCTCGGGATTCCGGATAAACATGTTAAAGTCCCAGGCCATGAGCAGGTTTATTAGTGTTGAACATGAAAGAGATCTGAAGGCCCAATTACACTTTATATGGTCTTCCTCAAAAATCCAGTACTTGGGGATTGACTTAGGGTCCACTGTTGCCCATACGGCGTCGCTGAATTACACTAAACTGACCCGAGAGGTGCAGCGTGACCTAGAGACCTGGCGGAGACTTAAGCTGTCTTGGCTAGGCAGAGTGGCAGCGGTGAAGATGACCATCTTGCTGCGTGTTCTCTACTTCTTCCAGGCACTTCCGGTGGCGCCCCTGCCACGAACGATAGCAGCCCTCCAAACAGCGATTCTAAAATGTATTTGGGAAGGTAGGGCGCCGCGGTTGCCGCGACGGGTGCTGTATCGCCCTAAGCAGGAGGGAGGACTGGCGGTCCCCTGCTTTCTGCGATACTTTTAGGCTGCACAATTGCGTTTTTTATTAGAATGGAGCCACCCGTTTTCCGAGAAACATTGGTGTTTCATGGACCAAGCGGTGGCCGGCTCCCATATATGGAAAGAGCCCTGGCTCCGCCGCCGCCACAGAGCACGACGGTTGTATGTGTCCCCGGTCACGGAGGTGTCGATGAGGGTATGGGATGTGGTAGCTAGCAGACTGGGCTTGACGACATTTGCGTCCCCAATGACTCCCCTTAGGTGCGAACCCTTATTTTGGCCCGGGTCTGCAACGGGAGGCACTACGCCGTTGGTATGAAGGGGGCTGCAAAAGGGTATATTACCTTTTCAACGAGCAGGGGGTGATCTCCTTCAAGCAGATAAGAGAGGTCTATGGCTTAACGGAGGCAGATAGGATGATGTATTACCAGATACGGCACTGGGCCATGTTGCCAGTTAATAGGACATTAATAGACAGGCCGCTAACACCGTTTGAAAAATGGATATTAGTAAAAAAAGACAATAAGCAGGTGATCTCGGAGCTCTACGGCCTCCTAAGGGGGGACACCCGTTCGCCTAAGACTAAGGGTCAGCTGAGGTGGGAGAGGGAACTGGAGAGAGAGCTGTCTGATGCGGAATGGGAGGGTGTTTTCTACAGGACTCATCATACAGCCTAGAGTGCGGCAGGCACAAAGACAGCCTATAAGGTGGCCTCCTATTGGTACTACACCCCAGCAAGGATCCATGCCTGGGATCTCACTAAGTATAGCCATTTTTGGAGGGTTTGCGCGGGTGGAGTATCGCTTGTGCACTTGCTATGGCATTGCCCCAAGCTTCACCGGTACTGGGAGAATATAATAGATGCTATTGATTTGGCGTTTGATACTCAGATCCCCAGATTCCCGGCTTATACTTTGCTGGGTTTACCTAACCCGCTTACCTTCCCCCTGAGATCACTGAGGGGGCGGCAGATGACCTTGGCCTTGAACGCGGCACTGCAGCTGTTTTTGGCCGTGTGGGGGACTGACAGGATCCCAACAGTAACCTCATGGCTCCACAAGTTGTGGTTCATTCTTGCTATGGAACAGCTCACTTTAGTTTCACAGCAACGCAGTGGCAAATTTAAAGAACTCTGGCAACCATTCTTACAACTACTTTCCACGGAATTCACAGAATTGACATGCCTGGCCTATCTGAGGGTGCTGGAACTGACTTGAGTGAACGGGAGGGAGGGAGCATTAGAGAACTATACGCAGGACCAAGATTGAGTGGAATCTAGGTTTGGGACTGAGTGATGGCTGTATGATGTGCCAGTAGCAGGGAAACAATGGTAAAGTTTTGTTTATGTTTATTGTCACTGTACATGGAGCATGCCTCATTTGACGGCAATTGTACCAGTTTGGTATAATGCATATGTGATGTTTATAATTGAAAATAATAATAAACAGATTTGATCCATAAAATTGGTGCAACGCTTCTGACAGGATGAAACAGTTGATTGTAAGTTAAAATAGTTGAAATTGGCCCCACCTAACTGCCATTAGTTGAATGTCTGAAGACTAACCTGATTCTTCTGGTCACCACTAACATGCCACGTAATGGCGCTCTCGTTGATGATAAGTTGTTGCCCTGGTTGTGCTGTGAGATCTAAATGTCCAACCTTAACAACTTTCAAGACAGATAAGCTGTGGAAAGCCCAGTTTAGAATGTCATACTTTGCTGGTACTTGCCCTTTGTCATCGAAAACAATGTCATGCCCAGAAGAAGTCTTAAAATGTATCCTTTGGAGAAACCTGTTCACCTGAAACACAAAACACAAGATCAGTAGGTCACATTCAGGTCTAACAGTGTGGCATCCAATTTTTTTAAATAATTGAGACCAAAATAAAGGATGACAACGACATTCAGGTGCGAATTCTAGAACATACCTACGTTTTTTAGTTACTAATAATTTACACTTAACTGAGACTGTGAGAAAGGCACTCCTAAAAATTGTAAACAGACTCTTTGTCATATCTTCAAAAGACTCCGGCATCGCAGCATCCTTAGATCAAGGAATGAACTTATGTCCAGACATCAAACAGTATTCATTAAGAAGGCATAATTCCCATTCCAAAACATAGATGCAGAAACCTAACTACAGGTTGATGGTTTCATTATTTAGGCCATATTCTAAGTCACTCTGATCAAGATTTTCACATAGAACTAAAAGCTAGATGCATGTAGCTTAAGGTTTGCGATTTTTTAACAGTATATTTTTGTGATTCGCTATTAGTAAATCGCAAGCCGCTATGTACAACAGAGTATTTAACATTGTTTGCAATTTCCAAATGGATCGCAAGACACCTGCCTCATTATTATTCGTGAGGAAGGTCACAATATGCGACCCATTTGGGAATGGCCACAATCACAGGGATGGTGGCCTGCTGGGGTCAGCAGACCACCATGTCAGTGATTGCTTTTAAATAAAGCAATCTTTTTTTTGTAATGCAGCCCATTTTCCTTAAAGGAAAATGGGATGCAGTACATAAAAAAAATTAAAATATTTCTTTTAACCCCTTAGCTGCTGGGCCTTTTCCCCCCAGTGCTGAGCCCTTTTTTGGCTATTTGGGGTAGTTTGTGCTTAGGGCTTCATAACTTTTTGTCCACATAAGCTAACCACGGCAAATTTGCGTCCTTTTTTCCCAACATCCTAGGGATTCTAATGGTACCCAGAGTTTGTGGTTTCCCCTTAAGGAGACCAAGAAAATAGCCAAAATACAGTGAAAATTTTGTTTTTTCCCAAAAAATTGGAAAAAAGGGCTGCCGAAGAAGGCTTGTGGTTTTTTCCCTGAAAATGCAATCAACAAAGGGTTTCTGGTACTGAAATCACTATCTTCCCACCTTTCAGGAACGGGCAGACTTGAATCAGAAAACCACATTTTTCAACACAAATTTTTGTAAACTAGAGACCTAGGGGAATCCAAGGAGGGGTGACTTGCGGGGCTCGGACCAGGTTCTGTTACCCAGAATCCTTTGCAAACCTCAAAAAGTAGCTAAAAAAACAAGTTTTCCTCACATTTCTGTGGCAGAAAGTTCTGGAATCTGAGAGGAGCCACAAATTTCCTTCCACCCAGCGTTCCCCCAAGTGTCCCGATAAAAATGATACCTCACTTGTGTGGGTAGGCCTAGCGCCCGCGACAGGAAACGCCCCAAAGCGCAACGTGGACACATCCAAATTTTGGGAAGAAAACAGAGGTGTTTTTTGCGAAATGCCTACCTGTAGATTTTGGCCTCTAGCTCAGCCGGCACCTAGGGAAACGTACCAAACCTGTGCATTTCTGAAAACTAGAGACCTAGGGGAATCCAAGGAGGGGTGACTTGCGGGGCTCAGAGCAGGTTCTGTTACCCAGAATCCTTTGCAAACCTCAAAAAGTGGCTAAAAAAACAAGTTTTCCTCACATTTCGGTGACAGAAAGTTCTGGAATCTGAGAGGAGCCACAAATTTCCTTCCACCCAGCGTCCCCCCAAGTCTCCCGATAAAAATGATACCTCACTTGTGTGGGTAGGCCTAGCGCCCGCGACAGGAAACGCCCCAAAGCGCAACGTGGACACATCCACATTTTGGGAAGAAAACAGAGGTGTTTTTTGCGAAGTGCCTACCTGTAGATTTTGGCCTCTAGCTCAGCCGGCACCTAGGGAAACCTACCAAACCTGTGCATTTCTGAAAACTAGAGACCTAGGGGAATCCAAGGAGGGGTGACTTGCGGGGCTCAGAGCAGGTTCTGTTACCCAGAATCCTTTGCAAACCTCAAAAAGTGGCTAAAAAAACAAGTTTTCCTCACATTTCGGTGACAGAAAGTTCTGGAATCTGAGAGGAGCCACAAATTTCCTTCCACCCAGCGTCCCCCCAAGTCTCCCGATAAAAATGATACCTCACTTGTGTGGGTAGGCCTAGCGCCCGCGACAGGAAACGCCCCAAAGCGCAACGTGGACACATCCACATTTTTGGAAGAAAACAGAGGTGTTTTTTGCGAAGTGCCTACCTGTAGATTTTGGCCTCTAGCTCAGCCGGCACCTAGGGAAACCTACCAAACCTGTGCATTTCTGAAAACTAGAGACCTAGGGGAATCCATGGAGGGGTGACTTGCAGGGCTCGGACCAGGTTCTGTTACCCAGAATCCTTTGCAAACCTCAAAAAGTGGCTAAAAAAACAAGTTTTCCTGACATTTCGGTGACAGAAAGTTCTGGAATCTGAGAGGAGCCACAAATTTCGTCCACCCAGCGTTCCCCCAAGTCTCCCGATAAAAATGATACCTCACTTGTGTGGGTAGGCCTAGCCCCGCGACAGGAAACGCCCCAAAGCGCAACGTGGACACATCCAAATTTTTGGAAGAAAACAGAGGTGTTTTTTGCTAAGTGCCTACCTGTAGATTTTGGCCTGTAGCTCAGCCGGCACCTAGGGAAACCTACCAAACCTGTGCATTTCTGAAAACTAGAGACCTAGGGGAATCCACGGAGGGGTGACTTGCGGGGCTTGGACCAGGTTCTGTTACCCAGAATCCTTTGCAAACCTCAAAAAGTGGCTAAAAAACAAGTTTTCCTCACATTTCGGTGACAGAAAGTTCTGGAATCTGAGAGGAGCCACAAATTTCCTTCCACCCAGTGTTTCCCCAAGTCTCCCGATAAAAATGATACCTCACTTGTGTGGGTAGGCCTAGCGCCCGCGACAGGAAACGCACCAAAGCGCAACGTGGACACATCCAAATTTTGGGAAGAAAACAGAGGTGTTTTTTGCGAAATGCCTACCTGTAGATTTTGGCCTCTAGCTCAGCCGGCACCTAGGGAAACCTACCAAACCTGTGCATTTCTGAAAACTAGAGACCTAGGGGAATCCAAGGAGGGGTGACTTGCAAGGCTCAGAGCAGGTTCTGTTACCCAGAATCCTTTGCAAACCTCAAAAAGTGGCTAAAAAAACAAGTTTTCCTCACATTTCGGTGACAGAAAGTTCTGGAATCTGAGAGGAGCCACAAATTGCCTTCCACCCAGCGTCCCCCCAAGTCTCCCGATAAAAATGATACCTCACTTGTGTGGGTAGGCCTAGCGCCCGCGACAGGAAACGCCCCAAAGCGCAACGTGGACACATCCAAATTTTTGGAAGAAAACAGAGGTGTTTTTTGCGAAGTGCCTACCTGTAGATTTTGGCCTCTAGCTCAGCCGGCACCTAGGGAAACCTACCAAACCTGTGCATTTCTGAAAACTAGAGACCTAGGGGAATCCAAGGAGGGGTGACTTGCAGGGCTCGGACCAGGTTCTGTTACCCAGAATCCTTTGCAAACCTCAAAAAGTGGCTAAAAAAACAAGTTTTCCTCACATTTCGGTGACAGAAAGTTCTGGAATCTGAGAGGAGCCACAAATTTCGTCCACCCAGCGTTCCCCCAAGTCTCCCGATAAAAATGATACCTCACTTGTGTGGGTAGGCCTAGCGCCCGCGACAGGAAACGCCCCAAAGCGCAACGTGGACACATCCAAATTTTGGGAAGAAAACAGAGGTGTTTTTTGCGAAATGCCTACCTGTAGATTTTGGCCTCTAGCTCAGCCGGCACCTAGGGAAACCTACCAAACCTGTGCATTTCTGAAAACTAGAGACCTAGGGGAATCCAAGGAGGGGTGACTTGCAGGGCTCGGACCAGGTTCTGTTACCCAGAATCCTTTGCAAACCTCAAAAAGTGGCTAAAAAAACAAGTTTTCCTCACATTTCGGTGACAGAAAGTTCTGGAATCTGAGAGGATCCACAAATTTCGTCCACCCAGCGTTCCCCCAAGTCTCCCGATAAAAATGATACCTCACTTGTGTGGGTAGGCCTAGCCCCCGCGACAGGAAACGCCCCAAAGCGCAACGTGGACACATCCAAATTTTGGGAAGATAACAGAGGTGTTTTTTGCGAAGTGCCTACCTGTAGATTTTGGCCTCTAGCTCAGCCAGCACCTAGGGAAACCTACCAAACCTGTGCATTCCTGAAAACTAGAGACCTAGGGGAATCCAAGGAGGGGTGACTTGCGGGGCTCGGACCAGGTTCTGTTACCCAGAATCCTTTGCAAACCTCAAAAAGTGGCTAAAAAAACAAGTTTTCCTCACATTTCTGTGGCAGAAAGTTCTGGAATCTGAGAGGAGCCACAAATTTCCTTCCACCCAGCGTTCCCCCAAGTGTCCCGATAAAAATAATACCTCACTTGTGTGGGTAGGCATAGCGCCCGCGACAGGAAACGCCCCAAAGCGCAACGTGGACACATCCAAATTTTTGGAAGATAACAGAGGTGTTTTTTGCTAAGTGCCTACCTGTAGATTTTGGCCTCTAGCTCAGCCAGCACCTAGGGAAACCTACCAAACCTGTGCATTTCTGAAAACTAGAGACCTAGGGGAATCTAAGGAGGGGTGACTTGCGGGGCTCGGACCAGGTTCTGTTACCCAGAATCCTTTGCAAACCTCAAAAAGTGGCTAAAAAAACAAGTTTTCCTCACATTTCTGTGGCAGAAAGTTCTGGAATCTGAGAGGAGCCACAAATTTCCTTCCACCCAGCGTTCCCCCAAGTGTCCCGATAAAAATGATACCTCACTTGTGTGGGTAGTCCTAGCGCCCGCGACAGGAAACGCCCCAAAGCGCAACGTGGACACATCCAAATTTTGGGAAGAAAACAGAGGTGTTTTTTGCGAAATGCCTACCTGTAGATTTTGGCCTCTAGCTCAGCCGGCACCTAGGGAAACCTACCAAACCTGTGCATTCCTGAAAACTAGAGACCTAGGGGAATCCAAGGAGGGGTGACTTGCAGGGCTCGTACCAGGTTCTGTTACCCAGAATCCTTTGCAAACCTCAAAAAGTGGCTAAAAAAACAAGTTTTCCTCACATTTCTGTGGCAGAAAGTTCTGGAATCTGAGAGGAGCCACACATTTCCTTCCACCCAGCGTTCCCCCAAGTGTCCCGATAAAAATAATACCTCACTTGTGTGGGTAGGCATAGCGCCCGCGACAGGAAACGCCCCAAAGCGCAACGTGGACACATCCAAATTTTTGGAAGATAACAGAGGTGTTTTTTGCTAAGTGCCTACCTGTAGATTTTGGCCTCTAGCTCAGCCAGCACCTAGGGAAACCTACCAAACCTGTGCATTTCTGAAAACTAGAGACCTAGGGGAATCTAAGGAGGGGTGACTTGCGGGGCTCGGACCAGGTTCTGTTACCCAGAATCCTTTGCAAACCTCAAAAAGTGGCTAAAAAAACAAGTTTTCCTCACATTTCTGTGGCAGAAAGTTCTGGAATCTGAGAGGAGCCACAAATTTCCTTCCACCCAGCGTTCCCCCAAGTGTCCCGATAAAAATGATACCTCACTTGTGTGGGTAGGCCTAGCGCCCGCGACAGGAAACGCCCCAAAGCGCAACGTGGACACATCCAAATTTTGGGAAGAAAACAGAGGTGTTTTTTGCGAAATGCCTACCTGTAGATTTTGGCCTCTAGCTCAGCCGGCACCTAGGGAAACCTACCAAACCTGTGCATTTCTGAAAACTAGAGACCTAGGGGAATCCAAGGAGGGGTGACTTGCGGGGCTCAGAGCAGGTTCTGTTACCCTGAATCCTTTGCAAACCTCAAAAAGTGGCTAAAAAAACAAGTTTTCCTCACATTTCGGTGACAGAAAGTTCTGGAATCTGAGAGGAGCCACAAATTTCCTTCCACCCAGCGTTCCCCCAAGTCTCCCGATAAAAATGATACCTCACTTGTGTGGGTAGGCCTAGCGCCCGCGACAGGAAACGCCCCAAAGCGCAATGTGGACACATCCAAATTTTTGGAAGAAAACAGAGGTGTTTTTTGCGAAGTGCCTACCTGTAGATTTTGGTCTCTAGCTCAGCCGGCACCTAGGGAAACCTACCAAACCTGTGCATTTCTGAAAACTAGAGACCTAGGGGAATCCAAGGAGGGGTGACTTGCGGGGCTCAGAGCAGGTTCTGTTTCCCTGAATCCTTTGCAAACCTCAAAAAGTGACTAAAAAAACAAGTTTTCCTCACATTTCGGTGACAGAAAGTTCTGGAATCTGAGAGGAGCCACAAATTTCCTTCCACCCAGCGTCCCCCCAAGTCTCCCGATAAAAATGATACCTCACTTGTGTGGGTAGGCCTAGCGCCCGCGACAGGAAATGCCCCAAAACACAACGTGGACACATCACATTTTTTCATAGAAAACAGTGCCTACCTGTGGATTTTGGCCTCTCGCTCAGCCGGCACCTGGGGAAACCTAGCAAACCAGCACATTTTTGAAAACTAGAAACCCAGGGGAATCCAAGATGAGGTGACTTGCGGGGCTCGGACCAGGTTCTGTTACCCAGAATCCTTTGCAAACCTCAAAAAGTGGCTAAAAAAACAAGTTTTCCTCACATTTCGGTGACAGAAAGTTCTGGAATCTGAGAGGAGCCACAAATTTCCTTCCACCCAGCGTTCCCCCAAGTCTCCCGATAAATATGATACCTCACTTGTATGGTTAGGCCTGGTTCCTGCGACAGGAATAGATCACACAACGGTCAATGTTGGTCCTTACGTGAGGCAGCTGTTGACCCTGGGGTGATCCATTCCTGACACAGGCACTAGGTGTAGGCCCTCAAGTGGGGTAGTGTTTTTATCAGGACAGGTGAGGAGTCACTGGGTGGTAGGAATGTTGTGGATCCCAACATATTCCTGTAGTTTGTGTGACAGAAATGCGAGAAAAATTGAGTTTTTTTTCAACATTTCAGATTTGCAGGGTATTCTGGGTAAGAAAACTTTGTGGAATCCACACAAGTCACACCTCTGTGGACTCCCCCGAATGTCTAGTTTCCAGAAATGTTTGGGTTTAGTGTGTTTCTCTATATGGTCGCCGAATCCAGGACCAAAAACACAGGTGCCTGCCTTACAAAACCAGTTTGTTATGCCATAGATAATTTTGATGTCTCCACAATATGATTTAGGTGGTGGAATTTGGGGCTGAACTAAATTGGGGAGCTCCAAAGAGAGCACTCTCTCTCTGCTTGCCGCCGCATTCACCTGCTCTCTGGGTTGGCCTAACCCACTATTACCCAGTTGCACGAACAGCTTGCGAAGGGACAGCAGGACTGTCCTCATCACCTCCCTCATAATGTACTGGAAGAGGAGTTATCGAATGGGACTCCTCTGACTGAAAAATCACTCCCAGAGTCTGCGCCATTGTCCTATCCCTCAGATGCTGTCTCAGTATCTGATGTCTCAGTCTCTGATCCTATGTCAGAGCGGTCCTCTATAACCCGAGTGCAGGCAGCAGTCATCCATCAAGATGCCATCTCTGCTATTGGCTAAACTGTTGCTCTAAAACACTAGCCTACATAGACAGTCACAAAATCGATGGTGTGTGTGAGATACGTGCAACAGTAGAGGCCACCTTACCTGCGCTTCTTCCCTCAATCAGCACGTACTTTCAAGACAGTCAAAAAAACACCTTGTCACATACCATTCGTCACAGTCTTTAGCACCTCCTGCGCCCAGTCCAACAATCATTATTGGTGCACCCACTCCCTCCTCCTCGGATTCCCTCATTACCACCCAGCAAAAGTGCCCTTCATCTCTCCATAGCCGCCCTCCACCCCGCACATACATTTCATTGGTATTATAGCGCAGGTAATGGCTGACTTTACTAATGTACTCAGCTATTTACATAAAATACAGATTTGCTCTTTGCAGTAGGCATATAAACCTTCTGCGCTTCTTTATGGCACTAAAACTGCCACTAGACAAGTCGGACCCTTTTCCCCCCAGGGAAACCACACACATATTGACAAAAGTGATATATATATGACAGCCAACCACCTGAAACTCAACTCAAGCAAAACCGAAATAATCCTCTTTGGCCCACACAAAAACACCTGGGACCCCTCATGGTGGCCCACCACGCTAAGCCCTGCACCCACCCCCGCCAACCACGCACGCAACCTCAGCATCATCCTAGACTCCTCCCTCTCGATGACCCAACAAATCAACGCTCTCACCTCCTCATGCTTCAACACACTCCGTATACTGAAAAACATTCAAATGGATCCCCACAGAGACCAGAAAAACTGTCACTCACGCACTCATCAGCAGCAGGCTTGATTACGGAAACGCCCTCTACGCCGGCACCACTCTAAAACTCAAGCGCAACCTACACGCATCCAGAACTCAGCAGCACGACTCATCCTCGACCTCCGCCGACACGAACACATCTCTCCACACCTCAAATCCTTCCACTGGCTCCCCATTGACAAAAGGATCACCTTCAAGATCCTCATGCTCGCACACAAATCACTCCACAACACAGGCCCTGCCTTCCTCAACGAGAGTCACCTTCCACACCCCCACACGAAACGTCCGCTCAGCTGACCTCTCTCTCGCCTCTGTCCCCCGCATCAAACACACCACCACCGGGGGCAGATCCTTCTCCTACCTTGCACCCAAAACCTGGAACGCCCTCACAACCCACCTTCGCAAGACCCAAAACCTACTTCTTTTCAGGAAGGGCCTCAAAACCTGGCTTTTCGAACAGTGAACCTCCCAGCCCCTTTCCCTCCCCCCGTTCCCCCCCCAGCGCCTTGAGACCCTCACGGGTGAGTAGCGCGCTTTATAAATCTCTTTGATTGATATAGATCTACCTCTATATATATATATCTATCTACATAGATATATTTATAGATATATCCATGTACATAGATATATCTATCTACATAGATATATATAGATCTATATATACATCTGTTTTTTTTAGTTGTTGTATGGTTTCCTTGGGGGCCAAAATGGCCCCCAGGGAAACCCTACAACATCTAAAAAGAAAATATTGCCCCCCCCCCCCCCCCCAGGGGGCACCTACCTTTTTTTTTTAAATAAAAATTATGCCAGGGGGGGCGGCCCGTTTTCCGAGGGGGCTGCCCCCCAAAGTGAAATCCCTGTCGTCTAGTGGTGTTTCCTGGCCCCCGATCGCAGCTGTGCTGCGATCGGGGGCCAGGAAACACTTTCAGAAGGCCTCGTAAGAAAGGGGAGACTCTCCCCTTTCTTACGAGGCCTTCTGAAACTGTTTCTGGCCCCCGATCGCAGCACAGCTACGATCGGGGGCCAGGAAACAGTTTCAGAAGGCCTCGTAAGAAAGGGGAGAGTCTCCCCTTTCTTACGAGGCCTTTTCAAAGTGTTTCCTGGCCCTGCGATCGGGGGGCCAGGAAACCTGAAAGTGTTTCCTGGCCCCCGATCGCAGCACAGCTGCGATCGGGGGCCAGGAAACACTTTCAGGAAGGCCTCGTAAGAAAGGGTAGACTCTCCCCTTTCTTACGAGGCCTTCCCGAACGTGGGAAAGGGCGTTTTCCCCATCAAAGCAGGAAGCGGCCGCAAGGCTGCTTCCTGCTTTGATGGGGAAAACACCTTTGAAACGCCTCGCGGCGCGCTGACGTCACAAAGGGGCGGGTGGGGGGCGGGGGGGAGACACGGAAGCTTCCGTGTCTCCCGGGGGAAGATTAAAAAAAAAAAATAATCCTCGGGTGCGACGCACCCGAGGATTTATTAATACCCTTACTGGTGTCGGCCACTGGTCGTGACCCGCACCAGGGAGGGTGTGTGGGCGTCGGCCAGTGGCCGACGCCCGCACCTAAGAGGTTAATTTTTTAAGAGCAGGCAGTGGTCCACAGGACCACTGTCTGCTCTTAAAAAATGTTTGCACCCCCATTTGCAAAGGGGAAGTGGTACCGTCGGGTCCCCTTCCTGTTTGCGAATGGCTTGCCACCAACTTGCTATAACGAAGGAACGCACTTGGCACACCCCTTTCTAATAGTCGCAAACCCCATTTTATGAGTCGGTAATAGGTTATGGACTAGCAACATAGTGTCGGTACATGCCTAAAAGCATTTTACCAATCCCAAACGGCCCGATGGGCCTTTTGCATCCAGAAAAATTGCTTCATACATCTGGCCCAAAACACTGCAGGAATTAGAGTGGTTAGATTTTTCCACACCAGACTTTTCTGATGTAGGAGAACCATACCCCATTTTCCAGCCTTAATTTTGGATGGGAAATGCATGAGGCTTTAGCTCCAGGAGCACCTAACTCTCATTCCCCCTTTTTGTGACTGTGGGAGCATCCAATGCCCCCATCAGGAAACATCTTACTTCCTCCCTTTCAGCCCCCAACTCAACTCTCAGTCCCACCCACAGGTCACTGAATATGTTTATCACCTGCTCTGAAAGGATGGGAAACATATGCATTAAACCCCCATTGAATTGTGAATTGTGCATATATTTATAACAAGAAAAATGGTCTGGTGTGATGATTCCCCTTTCTTCACGCACATGGGATTTTACCATTACACCAGTTTTGTGCAACTTGTAATCAAGCCTTTTCGTTGCAGAGCACATTTTCTCCAACTGAAATGAAATAATTTAAGGTCCAGTTGGCAACGAAGAAGTTTGGGAGAAATTATTAGTTAACATATGAACTAAAGATTTAGGGCCTGATTATGAGTTTGGAAGTCTTGGTACAGCCTACGAGGTGGCGTTGGAATCATCGTTGCACCGTTGGTGGTCTGCCCACCCTATTACGATGCGTGCGTTTACACAGATGAAAGACCCCCGCAGTCCCGCAGGCCCGCCGCCACCACCAGGAAAACTTGTCCACTGTGGCTACAGGATAGGCCAATGCATCTTTCAGAGGGCAGAGCACCAGTGTTACCACCAGCCCAATCAGGAAATACCTTTCCGCCGATGTAATTGTCAGGGTCCAACCACCACATCTGAACTGGTGTAAAGGGAGGGACATAAGCCTGAAACTTACCTGTAGTCAGGTACTTACATCCTGACCCACAATGGAGCCAATCATACACCTCATGCCACTGATGTTCCTTCCTAAATGGACACCATCATGTATGCAACCAGCAGTAAGTTAAACTCATACGCATTCCCATCGACTCCTCAACAAACTAAGGACCTGTCAATAACCTGGCAAGGGGTTTGTGGTCCCTGGACCAAACATATATTGTGGGCCCCTGTCCAGAATTTTACTCAATGTAAGATCTGATTGTAGGAGGCTGGACTGGCTTGTAGTGAGTACCTAGGGGTACTTGCACCTTGCACCAGGCCCAGTATCCCTTATTAGTGTATAGGGTGTCTAGCAGCATAGGCTGATAGATAATGGTAGCTCAGCAGAGCAGCTTAGGCTGAACTAGGAGACGAGTGAAGCTCCTACAGTACCACTTAGTGTCATATGCACAATATCATAAGAAAACACAATACACAGTTATGCTAAAAATAAAGGTACTTTATTTTTATGACAATATGCCAAAGTATCTCAGAGTGTACCCTCAGTGAGAGGATAGGAAATATACACAAGATATATATACACAATACCAAAATATGCAGTAATAGTCTTAGAAAACAGTGCAAACAATGTATAGTTACAATAGGATGCAATGGGGACACATAGGGATAGGGGCAACACAAACCATATACTCCAAAAGTGGAATGCGAACCACGAATGGACCCCAAACCTATGTGACCTTGTAGAGGGTCACTGGGACTATTAGAAAATAGTAAGGGTTAGAAAAATAGCCCACCCCAAGACCCTGAAAAGTGAGTGCAAAGTGCACTAAAGTTCCCCAAAGGACATAGAAGTCGTGATAGGGGAATTCTGCAGGAAAGACACAAACCAGCAATGCAACAACGATGGATTTCCAGTCGAGGGCACCTGTGGAACAAGGGGACCAAGTCCAAAAGTCACAAGCAAGTCGGACTGTAGAAGCTTAGGTTTCTCCAGGAACGACAAGGGCTAGAGACTTCCCCTTTGGAGGATGGATCCCCCACGCCGTGGAGAGTAATGCAGAAGTGTTTTCCCGCCAAAAGACCGCCAACAAGCCTTGCTAGCTGCAAATCGTGCAGTAAAGTTTTTTGGACGCTGCTGTGGCCCAGGAGGGACCAGGATATCGCAAATTGCGTCAGGAGACAGAGGGGACGTCGAGCAAGACAAGGAGCCCTCTCAGCAGCAGGTAGCACCCGGAGAAGTGCCAGAAACAGGCACTACAAGGATGTGTGAAACGGTGCTCACCCGAAGTCGCACAAAGGAGTCCCACGTCGCCGGAGAACAACTTAGGAGGTCGTGCAATGCAGGTTAGAGTGCCGTGGACCCAGGCTGGACTGTGCACAAAGTATTTCTGCCGGAAGTGCACGGAGGCCGGAGTAGCTGCAAAAGTCGGAATTTCCAACAATGCAGTCTGGCGTGGGGAGGCAAGGACTTACCTCCACCAAAATTGGACTGAAAAGTCACTGGACTGTGGGAGTCACTTGGACAGAGTTGCTGGATTCAAGGGACCTCGCACGTCGTGCTGAGAGGAGACCCAAGGTACAGGTGATGCAGTTCTTTGGTGGCTGCGGTTGCAGGGGGACGATTCCGTCGACCCACGGGAGATTTCTTCTGAGCTTCTAGTGCAGAGAGGAGGCAGACTACCCCCACAGCATGCACCACCAGGAAAACAGTCGAGAAGGCGGCAGGATCAGCGTTACAGAGTTGCAGTAGTCGTCTTTGCTACTATGTTGCAGTTTTGCAGGCTTCCAGCGCGGTCAGCAGTCGATTCCTTGGCAGAAGGTGAAGAGAGAGATGCAGAGGAACTCAGTTGAGCTCTTGCATTTGTTATCTAAGGAATCACAAGAGACAGAGACCCTAAATAGCCAGAAAAGAGGGTTTGGCTACCTAGGAGAGAGGATAGGCTAGCAACACCTGAAGGAGCCTATCACAAGGAGTCTCTGACGTCACCTGATGGCACTGGCCACTCAGAGCAGTCCAGTGTGCCAGCAGCACCTCTGTTTCCAAGATGGCAGAGGTCTGGAGCACACTGGAGGAGCTCTGGGCACCTCCCAGGGGATGTACAGGTCAGGGGAGTGGTCACTCCCCTTTCCTTTGTCCAGTTTCGCGCCAGAGCAGGGCTAAGGGGTCCCTGAACTGGTGTAGACTGGCTTATGCAGAAATGGGCACCAAATGTGCCCATGAAAGCATTTCCAGAGGCTGGGGGAGGCTACTCCTCCCCTGCCTTCACACCATTTTCCAAAGGGAGAGGGTGTAAAACCCTCTCTCAGAGGAAGTCCTTTGTTCTGCCATCCTGGGCCAGGCCTGGCTGGACCCCAGGAGGGCAGATGCCTGTCTGAGGGGTTGGCAGCAGCAGCAGCTGCAGTGAAACCCCGGGAAAGGCAGTTTGGCAGTACCAGGGTCTGTGCTACAGACCACTGGGATCATGGGATTGTGCCAACTATGCCAGGATGGTATAGAGGGGGCAATTCCATGATCATAGACATATTACATGGCCATATTTGGAGTTACCATTGTGAAGCTACTTATAGGTAGTGACCTATATGTAGTGCACGCGTGTAATGGTGTCCCCGCACTCACAAAGTCTGGGGAATTGGCCCTGAACAATGTGGGGGCACCTTGGCTAGTGCCAGGGTGCCCTCACACTAAGGGGGTGATTCTGACCCCGGCGGTCACGGACCGCCTGGGCCAGGGTCGGCGGGAGCACCGCCAACAGGCTGGCGGTGCCCCGCAGGGCATTCTGACCGCGGCGGTTTGGCCGCGGTCAGAAAGGGAAAACCGGCGGTCTCCCGCCGGTTTTCCGCTGCCCTATTGAATCCTCCATGGCGGCGCAGCTTGCTGCGCCGCCATGGGGATTCTGACACCCCATACCGCCATCCTGTTCCTGGCGGTTCTCCCGCCAGGAACAGGATGGCGGTATGGGGTGTCGCGGGGCCCCTGGGGGCCCCTGCAGTGCCCATGCCAATGGCATGGGCACTGCAGGGGCCCCCGTAAGAGGGCCCCAAAAAGAATTTCAGTGTCTGCTTTGCAGACACTGAAATTCGCGACGGGTGCAACTGCACCCGTCGCACCTTCCCACTCCGCCGGCTCAATTCTGAGCCGGCGTCCTCGTGGGAAGGGTTTTTTGCACTGGGCTGGCGGGCGGCCTTTTGGTGGTCGCCCGCCAGCCCAGTGCAAAAGCCAAAATACCCTCAGCGGTCTTTCGACCGCAGAGCGGTATTTTGGAGGGGGGAAGTCTGGCGGGCGGCCTCCGCCGCCCGCCAGACTCAGAATGACCCCCTAAGTAACTTAGCACCAAACCTTTACCAGGTAAAGGTTAGACATATAGGTGACTTATAAGTTACTTAAGTGCAGTGTAAAATGGCTGTGAAATAACATGGACGTTATTTCACTCAGGCTGCAGTGGCAGGCCTGTGTAAGAATTGTCAGAGCTCCCTATGGGTGGCAAAAGAAATGCTGCAGCCCATAGGGATCTCCTGGAACCCCAATACCCTGGGTACCTCAGTACCATATACTAGGGAATTATAAGGGTGTTCCAGTAAGCCAATGTAAATTGGTAAAACTGGTCACTAGCCTGTTAGTGACAATTTGGAAAGAAATGAGAGAGCATAACCACTGAGGTTCTGATTAGCATAGCCTCAGTGAGACAGTTAGTCACTACACAGGTAACACATTCAGGCACACTTATGAGCACTGGGGCCCTGGGTGACAGGGTCCCAGTGACACATACAACTAAAACAACATATATACAGTGAAAAATGTGGGTAACATGCCAGGCAAGATGGTACTTTCCTACACAACCCCCCCCCAAACGAAGGACAATAAGACTAGCCATGACCTGATGAGTCTTCATTGTCTAAGTGGAAATATCTGGAGAGTCCATCTGCATTGGAGTGGCTACTCCCAGGTCTATGTTCCACTGTATAGTCCATTCCCTGTAGGGATATGGACCACCTCAATAATTTAGGATTTTCACCTTTCATTTATTTTAGCCAAAGTAGAAGTTTGTGGTCTGTCTGAACAATCAAGTGAGTGCCAAACAGGTATGGCCTCAACTTCTTCAGAGCCCAGACCACAGCAAAGGCCTCCCTCTCTATTGCAGACCAACGCTTTTCTCTAGGGGTCAACCTCCTACTAATAAAAGCAACAGGTTGATCCTGGCCCTCAGAATTAAGTTGTGATAGGACTGCCCCTACTCCTAATACAGATGCATCAGTCTGGACATAGAATTTTTTAGAGTAACATGGGCTTTTCAGGACAGGTGCAGAGCACATGGCCTGCTTCAGCTCCTCAAAAGCTTTCTGACAGCTAGCTGTCCACAATACCTTTTTAGGCATCTTTATGGATGTGAGGTCATTAAGAGGGGCTGCAATGGAGCCATAGTTCTTAATGAACCTCTGGTAATACCCAGTGAGGCCTAGGAAGGCTCTCACCTGAGTCTGAGTAGTAGGGGGAACCCAATCTACAATTGTTTGGATTTTCCCCTGAAGTGGTGCAATCTGTTCCCCACCAACAAGGTGTCCCAGATAAACCACCTTCCCCTGCCCTATCTGGCACTTTGAAGCCTTGATAGTGAGGCCTGCATTTTGCAGGGCCTCTAAAACTTTCAATAGGTGGACCAGGTGATCATCCCAACTGGAGCTAAAGACAGCTATATCGTCCAAATATGCTGCACTAAAAGCTTCCAGCCCTTGCAGGACTGTGTTCACCAACCTTTGAAAAGTGGCAGGTGCATTTTTCAATCCAAAAGGCATTACTGTGAATTGGTAATGGCCTCCAATGGTTGAAAATGCAGTTTTAGGTTTAGCATCTTCTGATAATTTGATCTGCCAGTACCCTGCAGTCAAATCAAAAGTGCATAGATACTTGGCAGATGCCAGTGTATCTATGAGCTCATCTGCCCTGGGTATAGGGTGAGCATCAGTTTTGGTTACCTGGTTGAGACCTCTGTAGTCTACACAAAACCGCATTTCCTTCTTTCCATCTTTGGAATGGGGTTTTGGTACAAGTACCACAGGAGAAGCCCATGGACTTTCAGAGTGCTCAACCACTCCTAGTTCTAGCATTTTCTGCACCTCTTGCTTTATGCAGTCCCTGACATGGTCAGGCTGCCTATAGATCTTACTTTTGACAGGTAAACTGTCTCCAGTATCTATAGTGTGCTCACACCAAGAAGTGGTACCTGGCACAGTAGAGAAGAGTTCAGAAAACTGACCTAGGAGATTTATGCAATGGTCTTTCTGCTCAGCAGTAAGACAATCAGCCAAAACTACACCTTCCACTAGAGCATCTTGTTCTGTGGAAGAGAAGAGATCAGGTAGAGGATCACTGTCTTCTTCCTGTCCCTCATCAGTTGCCATGAGCAGGGTGAGATCAGCCCTGTCAGAGTAGGGTTTCAGGCGGTTGACATGGAGCACCCTAAGGGGACTCCTGGCAGTGCCTAAGTCAACTAAATAGGTGACTTCTCCCTTTTTCTCAACTATTGTGTGGGGTCCACTCCATTTATCTTGGAGTGCTCTTTGGGCCACAGACTCCAAGACCCACACTTTCTGCCCTGGTTTGTACTGAACCAAAACAGCCTTCTGATAATGCCATTGCTTCTGGAGCTCTTGGCTGGCCTGAAGGTTTTTACTGGCCTTTTTCATATACTCAGCCATCCTTGATCTGAGGCCAAGTACATAATCCACAATATCTTATTTTGGAGCTTTTAAAGGTTGTTCCCAACCCTCCTTGACAAGTGTTAGTGGACCCCTAACAGGGTGTCCAAAGAGGAGTTCAAAGGGGCTGAAGCCCACTCCTTTCTGGGGTACCTCCCTGTAGGCAAAAAGGAGGCATGGTAACAGGATATCCCATCTCCTGCGGAGTTTTTCAGGGAGACCCATAATCATGCCTTTGAGAGTTTTGTTAAATCTCTCCACCAGTCCATTTGTTTGTGGATGATAGGGTGTAGTGAACTTGTAAGTCACACCACACTCTTTCCACATGGCCTTTAAGTATGCAGACATGAAATTGCTTCCCCTGTCTGATACTACTTCCTTTGGGAAGCCCACCCTAGAAAATATTCCCAGGAGGGCCTTTGCCACTGCAGGTGATGTAGTGGTCCTTAAAGGAATTGCTTCAGGATATCTTGTGGCATGGTCCACTACCACCAAGATAAACCTATTGCCTGAAGCAGTAGGAGGGTCCAGGGGGCCAACTATGTCAACCCCTACACTTTCAAAGGGAACCCCAACCACAGGCAGTGGGATAAGGGGTGCCTTTGGGGTGCCACCTGTCTTGCCACTGGCTTGACAGGTTTCATAGGACTTACAAAAATCCTTTGTGTCCTCAGACATCCTAGGCCAATGAAACAAGGGGACAAGTCTGTCCCAAGTTTTCATTTGTCCCAGGTGTCCAGCTAGGGGAATGTCGTGGGCTAGAGTTAGGAGGAACTTTCTGTACTCCTGAGGAATCACTAACCTCCTGGCAGTTCCAGGTTTAGGATCCCTTGCTTCAGTGTACAAGAGGTTGTCCTCCCAGTAAACTCTGTGAGAGTCACTGACATCCCCATTAGCCTGTTTGACAGCTTGCTGTCTTAGACCCTCTAGTGTGGGACAGGTTTGCTGTGCCACACTCAGCTCCTCCCTGGCAGGCCCCCCTTCACCCAAAAGCTCAGCAGTGTCTGCTTCCAGCTCCTCTGGTGTAGGTTCTGCACAGGGTGGAAATTCTTCTTCCTCAGAAGTAGAATCCACTGTAGAGGGAGGGATAGTAGGAAGTGCTTTACTTCTACTAGCCCTAGCTTTAGGGAGCACTTGGTCCATTGTTCCAGGATCCAAGCTTCCCTGTCCTTTTTGCTTTTTGGCCTGAGCCCTGGTTAAAGCAAAAATATGCCCTGGGATGTACAGCACAGGCCCTCTCAAGTGCAGAAAACCACTTGTTAATGTCATCCCCCTCCTTATAAGGGGGAACTATCTTGTGCAGATTCCTGGAATCATGCTCTTTTGCAGGATGACTATGGGGAATACTGCTGCTGCCACCATGGGTTTCTAAACCCAACTTCTGTCTTTCCTTCTCTAGTTCTAAAGACTGTCTATCCAAATCCAGCTGTTGCTTTTTAAGCTTCAGTCTGGTTTGTTCCACCCTCAACTTATTGAGTTCCCTCTCTAACAATCTGTCATCAGGGTTGGTGGGAGGGACATTCCTAGACACAGAAGTATGATGGGAATGAACAGAAGGAGACCTGTCCCTTACAGAGGGCACCCTAACAGCTTGGCTGACTGTGTAATGTGAGAGCACACCATCTGTATGATGTGACTCCACCTCAGTACCAACTATGCTAGACTGTCTAGTAATGGGCAGGCTAAGAAGTTTCTTTCCTGAATCTTTTCCTGGGGGAGTCCCTGGATCAGATTGGGAACCATTAGCTACTTTTTCAACAGATGGGGCACTTTTAGCCTTATCTTGTTCTCTAAGCATGTTAAGTAACAATTCCAAGGAAGGATTCTTCCCTACACTCAAACCTCTTTCTACACAGAGACTCCTTGCTCCTTTCCAGCTAAGGTGGTCATATGCAAGTTTGGACAGATCACCATTTTGGCCTGTGCCAGACATTTTTTAGAAAGAGTTAAAGTGATAGAAAAAGAGAACAAAGTTTATCAGAGCTTTTTAGAAAGACAGAAAAAAAAACTTTTTAAACTATTAAGAACTTTTTGAAAGTTTAGAAGTACTTTTCAGCACTTTAGAAAAGAGTGAAAAGAGGAAATGCAAAACTTTTTAGTTATGTGTACACACACTGAACTTGTTTTGTATATTTTTCTCTTATGAAAAGTACAATGACAAGAGTGGTAAGTAGTCTCAAAGCACTTATCCCACGCTGCACAAACAATGTAGGAGGCTGGACTGGCTTGTAGTGAGTACCTAGGGGTACTTGCACCTTGCACCAGGCCCAGTTATCCCTTATTAGTGTATAGGGTGTCTAGCAGCATAGGCTGATAGATAATGGTAGCTTAGCAGAGCAGCTTAGGCTGAACTAGGAGACGAGTGAAGCTCCTACAGTTCCACTTAGTGTCATATGCACAATATCATAAGAAAACACAATACACAGTTATACTAAAAATAAAGGTACTTTATTTTTATGACAATATGCCAAAGTATCTCAGAGTGTACCCTCAGCGAGAGGATAGGAAATATACACAAGATATATATACACAATACCAAAATATGCAGTAATAGTCTTAGAAAACAGTGCAAACAATGTATAGTTACAATAGGATGCAATGGGGACACATAGGGATAGGGGCAACACAAACCATATTCTCCAAAAGTGGAATGCGAACCACGAATGGACCCCAAACCTTTCTCTCTTCACCTTCTGGCAAGGAATCGACTGCTGACCGCGCTGGAAGCCTGCAAAACTGCAACATAGTAGCAAAGACGACTACTGCAACTCTGTAACGCTGATCCTTCCGCCTTCTCGACTGCTTTCCTGGTGGTGCATGCTGTGGGGGTAGTCTGCCTCCTCTCTGCACTAGAAGCTCCGAAGAAATCTCCCGTGGGTCGACGGAATCGTCCCCCTGCAACCGCAGGCAACAAAAGACTGCATCACCGGTCCTCTGGGTCCCCTCTCAGCACGACGAGCGTGGTCCCTGGAACTCAGCAACTCTGTCCAAGTGACTCCCACAGTCCAGTGACACTTCAGTCCAAGTTTGTTGGAGGTGAGTCCTTGCCTCCCTACGCTAGACTGCATTACTGGGTACCGCATGATTTGCAGCTGCTCCGGCTCCTGTGCACTCTTCCAAGATTCCCTTTGTGCACAGCCAAGCCTGGGTCCCCGACACTCTAACCTGCAGTGCAGAACCTCCTGAGTTGTCCTCCTGGCATCGTGGGACTCCCTTTTGTGACTTTGGGTGGACTCCAGTTCACTTTTCTTCCAAGTGCCTGTTCATGTACTTCTGTGGGTGCTGCCTGCTTCTGTGAGGGCTCCCTGAGTTGCTGGCCTGCCCTTCTGTCTCCTCATCCAAGTGGAGATATCCTTGTCCTTCCTGGGCCACAGCAGCACCCAAAAACCTCTACAGCGACCCTTGCAGCTAGCAAGGCTTGTTTGTGGTCTTTCTGCGTGGCAACACCTCTGCAAGCTTCATTGCGACGTGTGACATCCATCCTCCAAAGGGGAAGTTCCTAGTCCTCTTCGTTCTTGCAAAACACCAAGCTTCTTCCATCCGGTGGCAAGTTCCTTGCACCCTCAGCTGGCATTTCCTGGGCTCCTGCCCACTCTCGACACTGTTGCGACTCTTGGACTTGGTCCCCTTGTCTTACAGGTACTCAGGTCCGGAAATCCACTGTTGTTGCATTGCTGGTGTTGGTTTTCCTTGCAGAATTCCCCTATCACGACTTCTGTGTCTTCTGGGGGTTATAGGTGCACTTTACACCTACCTTACAGGGTCTTGGGGTGGGCTATTTTTCTAACCCTCACCGTTTTCTTACAGTCCCAGTGACTCTCTACAAGCTCACATAGGTTTGGGGTCCATTCATGGTTCGCATTCCACTTTTTGAGTATATGGTTTGTGTTGCCCCTATACCTATGTGCGCCTATTGCAATCTATTGTAACTTTACACTGCTTGCATTACTTCCTTTTGCTATTACTGCATAATTTTGGTATTGTGTACATATATCTTGTGTATATTTTTCATCCTGATACTGAGGGTACTCACTGAGGTACTTTTGGCATATTGTCATAAAAATAAAGAACCTTTATTTATAGTATATCTGTGTATTGTGTTTTCTTATGATATTGTGCATATGACACCAGTGGTATAGTGGGAGCTTTACATGTCTCCTAGTTCAGCCTAAGTTGCTTTGCCATAGCTACCTTCTATCATTCTAAGCTGCTAGAAACATCTCTTCTACACTAATAAGGGATAACTGGACCTGGCACAAGGTGTAAGTAACTCTGGTACCCACTACAAGCCAGGCCAGCCTCCTACATTGGTAGTGCAGCGGTGGGATAAGTACTTGTAACTACTTACCACTTTGTCATTTTGTACTTTTCATAAGAGAATAATATACAAAACAAGTTCAGTGTATGTACACCTAACCAAAAAGTTTTGCTTTTCTTCTCTTACACTTTCTACTAAGTGCTGAAAAGTACTCCTAAACTTCTAAAAGTTTCCAAAAACTTGAAAAAGTTTTCTCTGTTCTTTAAAAAGTCCTGAAACTTTTTCTCTCTTCTCACTGTCTCTAAACCTTCTTCTATCATGTCTGATGTAGGAACTGCTCTTAAATTAGTCAACACTACTTATGACAGTTTAAACTTCAAGAGCCTAAGGAGTCTCTGCATTGACAGAGGTTTAGTGATAGGAAAGAACCCTTCAAGAGACTTTCTATTTAACATGCTCATTGAGAATGATAAGTCCCTAGCTGGCACTTCAACTGATAAGTTACTAGATAGCTCACATTCTGACTCAGGGGAACCTCTTGAGGGAGGTGTGGAGGGTTCTCTTCCAAATCTGCCCCTTAGCAGACCTCATAGCAATGCTGGTAGTAATAGAAGCTCCCATCATAGTAGGGATGTTTTTGTTCCTGGAGGCCAGGTTGTTAGAGTCCAAGCTGTTAGGGACAGATCTCCCTCTGTTATTTCCAATTAGTCCTCAGTGTCCAAGCATTCCCAACCCACCCACCCTGATGACAACATGTTAGAAAGGGAACTCAAAAAGTTGAGAGTGGAAGAGACCAGACTGAGCTTAAACAGTAACAGCTGGCTCTAGACAGGGAATCCCTAGACCTGGAGAAGGAGAGACAGAGATTGGGGTTTGGACCCCATGGTGGCAGCAGCAGTATTCCTGATAGTAATCCTGTGAGAGAGCATGATTCCAGGAATCTGCACAAGATAGTTCCCCCTTACAAGGAGGGGGGTGAAATAAACAAGTGGTTTGCTGCACTCGAGAGGGCCTGTATGGTACAGGGGGTCCCTCGAAAGGCAGTGGGCTGCTATATTGTGGCTATCTTTCAATGGAAAGGGTAGGGATAGGCTCCTTACTGTTAGAGAAAGTGATGCTAACAATTTTGCAGTTTTGAAGGATGCACTCTTGGATGGATTTGGCTTAACCACTGAACAATACAGGATTAAGTTCAGAGACACCAGAAAAGAGTCCTCACAAGACTGGATATACTTTGTTGACTGTTCAGTGAAGGCCTTGGATGGATGGTTACATGGCAGTAAAGTTTCTGACTATGAAAGCCTGTATAATCTTATTCTGAGAGAGCATATTCTGAATAACTGTGTTTCTGACTTGTTACACCAATATCTAGCAGACTTAGTTCTGACCTCTCCCCAAGAATTGGGAAAGAAGGCTGACAAATGGGTCAGAACAAGAGTGAACAGAAACGTTCATACAGGGGTGACAAGGATGGCAAGAAGAAGGATGGTAAGTCTTCTGACAAGGGTGGGGACAAATTAAATAATGAGTCTTCATCAGGCCCACAAAAATCCTCTGGTGGGGGTGGTGGGTCCAAATCCTCTTCAAATCAAGTAAAAAAGCCTTGGTGCTATTTATGTAAAGTAAAAGGCCATTGGACAACTGATGCCAGTTGTCCAAAGAAAAACACCAAACCTCCCACTACAACAACCCCTACTGCAAACTCTAGTGCCCCTATTAATAGCAGTGGTGGTGGGAGCAAACCTACTAATAGTCAATCCAAGGGAGTAGCTGGGCTCACTTTTCGTAACTTAGTTGGGGTTGGTCTTGTTAGAGAGACCAAAGAGGCTGTGTTAGTCTCTGAAGGTGCCATTGATTTGGCCACCTTGGTTGCTTGTGCCCTTAATATGGATAAGTACAAGCAACTTCCCCTAATAAATGGTGTTGAGGTTCAGGCCTACAGGGACACAGGTGCCGGTGATACCATGGTAATAGAGAAACTGGTACACCCTGAACAACACCTACTTGGTCACCAGTACCAAGTGACAGACGCTCATAACAACACTCTTAGCCACCCCATGGCTGTTGTGAATCTAAACTGAGGGGGTGGGGGGGGATACTGGTCCAAAGAAAGTTGTGGTTGCTTCAGATTTACCTGTAGACTGTCAACTGGGAAATGATTTAGAGACATCAGCTTGGGCAGAAGTGGAGTTGGAGGCTCATGCAGCAATGCTGGGCACTCCTGGCCATATTTTTGCTTTGGCAAAGGCCCAGGCAAAAAAGCAAAAAGGACAGGGTGACTTGGACCCTGGAACAATGGACCAAGTGCTCCCTATAGCTAGGGGTAGCAAGGGTAAATCCCTACCCACTATCCCTGACTCTACAGATGATTCTCCTTTTGAAGAAGAAGAATTTCCTCCTTGTGCAGAACCTTCACCAGATGAGCTGGCATCAGACACTGCTGAGCTTTTGGGTGGAGGGGGGCCTGCCAGGGAAGAGCTGAGTGTGGCACAGCAATGCTGTCCCACATTAGAGGGTCTCAGACAGGAAGTTGTCAAGCAGCAACATGGGGATGTCAGTGACTGTGAGAAAGTAGCCTCTTTCTAGCCTTGTTACCCCCACTTTGGGCCTGTTTGTGAGTGTATGTCAGGGTGTTTTCACTGTCTCACTGGTATCCTGCTTGCCAGGGCCCAGTGCTCATAGTGAAGACCCTATGTTTTCAGTATGTTTGTTATGTGTCACTGGGACCCTGCTAGTCAGGACCCCAGTGCTCATAAGTTTGTGACCTAAAGGTATGTGTTCCCTGTGTGATGCCTAACTGTCTCACTGAGGCTCTGCTAACCAGAACCTCAGTGGTTATGCTCTCTCTTTACAAATTGTCACTAACAGGCTAGTGACCAATTTTACCAATTTACTTTGGCTTACTGGAACACCCTTATAATTCCCTAGTATATGGTACTGAGGTACCCAGGGTATTGGGGTTCCAGGAGATCCCTATGGGATGCAGCATTTCTTTTGCCACCCATAGGGAGCTCTGACAATTCTTACACAGGCCTGCCACTGCAGCCTGAGTGAAATAACGTCCACGTTATTTCACAGCCATTTTACACTGCACTTAAGTAACTTATAAGTCACCTATATGTCTAACCTTTACCTGGTAAAGGTTGGGTGCTAAGTTACTTAGTGTGAGGGCACCCTGGCACTAGCCAAGGTGACCCCACATTGTTCAGGGCCAATTCCCTGGACTTTGTGAGTGCGGGGACACCATTACACGCGTGCACTACATATAGGTCACTACCTATATGTAGCTTCACAATGGTAACTCCGAATATGGCCATGTAATATGTCTATGATCATGGAATTGCCCCCTCTATACCATCCTGGCATAGTTGGCACAATCCCATGATCCCAGTGGTCTGTAGCACAGACCCTGGTACTGCCAAACTGCCTTTCCCGGGGTTTCACTGCAGCTGCTGCTGCTGCCAACCCCTCAGACAGGCATCTGCCCTCCTGGGGTCCAGCCAGGCCTGGCCCAGGATGGCAGAACAAAGGACTTCCTCTGAGAGAGGGTGTTACACCCTCTCCCTTTGGAAAATGGTGTGAAGGCAGGGGAGGAGTAGCCTCCCCCGCCTCTGGAAATGCTTTCATGGCCACTTTTGGTGCCCATTTCTGCATAAGCCAGTCTACACCGGTTCAGGGACCCCTTAGCCCTGCTCTGGCGCGAAACTGGACAAAGGAAAGGGGAGTGACCACTCCCCTGACCTGTACCTCCCCTGGGAGGTGCCCAGAGCTCCTCCAGTGTGCTCCAGACCTCTGCCATCTTGGAAACAGAGGTGCTGCTGGCACACTGGACTGCTCTGAGTGGCCAGTGCCACCAGGTGACGTCAGAGACTCCTTGTGATAGGCTCCTTCAGGTGTTGCTAGCCTATCCTCTCTCCTAGGTAGCCAAACCCTCTTTTCTGGCTATTTAGGGTCTCTGTCTCTTGGGATTCCTTAGATAACGAATGCAAGAGCTCATCCGAGTTCCTCTGCATCTCTCTCTTCACCTTCTGCCAAGGAATCGACTGCTGACCGCGCTGGAAGCCTGCAAAACTGCAACATAGTAGCAAAGACGACTACTGCAACTCTGTAACGCTGATCCTGCCGCCTTCTCGACTGTTTTCCTGGTGGTGCATGCTGTGGGGGTAGTCTGCCTCCTCTCTGCACTAGAAGCTCCGAAGAAATCTCCCGTGGGTCGACGGAATCGTCCCCCTGCAACCGCAGGCACCAAAAAGCTGCATTACCGGTCCCTTGGGTCTCCTCTCAGCACGACGAGCGAGGTCCCTCGAATCCAGCAAATCTGTCCAAGTGACTCCCACAGTACAGTGACTCTTCAGTCCAAGTTTGGTGGAGGTAAGTCCTTGCCTCACCTCGCTAGACTGCATTGCTGGGAACCACGACTTTTGCAGCTACTCCGTCCCCTGTGCACTTCCGGTGGAAATCCTTTGTGCACAGCCAAGCCTGGGTCCACGGCACTCTAACCTGCATTGCATGACTTTCTAAGTTGGTCTCCGGCGACGTGGGACTCCTTTGTGTAACTTCGGGTGAGCACCATTTCATGCATCCTCGTTGTGCCTGTTTCTGGCACTTATCCGGGTGCAACCTGCTGCTAAGAGGGCTTCTTGTCTTGCTCGACGTCCCCTCTACCTTCTGGTCCAATTTGCAACCTCCTGGTCCCTCCTGGGCTACAGCAGCATCCAAAAACGCTAACTGCACGATTTGAAGCTAGCAAGGCTTGTTGGCACTCTTTTGGCGGGAAAACACTTCTGCACGACTCTACAAGGCAAGAGGGATCCGTCCTCCAAAGGGGAAGTCTCTAGCCCTTTGCGTTCTTGCAGAAACCGCAGCTTCTTCTGTCCAGTAGAAGCTTCTTTGCACCCGCAGCTGGCATTTCCTGGGCATCTGCCCATCTCCGACTTGCTTGTGACTTTTGGACTTGGTCCCCTTTTTCCACAGGTACCCCAGATTGGAAATCCAGCGTTGTTGCATTGTTGGTTTGTGTCTTTCCTGCCTTATTCCCCAATCACGACTACTTTGTCCTTAGGGGAACTTTAGTGCACTTTGCACTCACTTTTCAGGGTCTTGGGGAGGGTTATTTTTCTAACCCTCACTATTTTCTAATAGTCCCAGCGACCCTCTACAAGGTCACATAGGTTTGGGGTCCATTCGTGGTTCGCATTCCACTTTTGGAGTATATGGTTTGTGTTGCCCCTATCCCTATGTGTCTCCATTGCATCCTATTGTAACTATACATTGTTTGCACTGTTTTCTAAGACTATACTGCATATTTTTGCTATTGTGTATATGTATCTTGTGTATATTTCCTATCCTCTCACTGAGGGTACACTCTAAGATACTTTGGCATATTGTCATAAAAATAAAGTACCTTTATTTTTAGTTTAACTGTGTATTGTGTTTTCTTATGATATTGTGCATATGACACTAAGTGGTACTGTAGTAGCTTCACACGTCTCCTAGTTCAGCCTAAGCTGCTCTGCTAAGCTACCATTATCTATCAGCCTAAGCTGCTAGACACCCTATACACTAATAAGGGATAACTGGGCCTGGTGCAAGGTGCAAGTACCCCTTGGTACTCACTACAAGCCAGTCCAGCCTCCTACATTGGTTGTGCAGCGGTGGGATAAGTGCTTTGAGACTACTTACCACTCTTGTCATTGTACTTTTCATAAGAGAAAAATATACAAAACAAGTTCAGTGTATATACACATAACCAAAAAGTTTTGCATTTCCTCTTTTCACTCTTCTCTAAGTGCTGAAAAGTACTCCTAACTTTCTAAAAAAGTTCTAAAAAGTTTAAAAAGTTTTTTTTCTCTATCTTTCTAAAAAGCTCTGACAAACTTTTTATCCTTTTTCTATCACTTTAACTCTCTCTAAAAATGTCTGGCACAGGCCAAAATGTTGATCTGTCCAAACTTGCATATGATCACCTTAGCTGGAAAAGAGCAAGGAGTCTCTGTGTAGAGAGAGGTTTGAGTGTAGGGAAGAATCCTTCCTTGGAATTGTTACTTAACATGCTTAGAGAACAAGATAAGGCTAAAAGTGCCCCATCTGTTGAAAAAGTAGTTAATGGTTCCCAATCTGATCCAGGGACTCCCCCAGGAAAAGATTCAGGAAAGAAACTTCCAAGCCTGCCCATTACTAGACAGTCTAGCATAGTTGGTACTGATGTTGAGTCACACCATACATATAGTGTGGTCTCACATCATAGCAAGAGCATTCATTCTCATCACAGTAGAAATGATGTTTCTGTTAGCCAAGCTGTTAGGGTGCCCTCTGTAAGGGACAGGTCTCCTTCTGTCCATTCTCATCATACTTCTGTTTCAAGACATGTCCCTCCCACCCACCCTGATGACAGATTGTTAGAAAGGGAGCTCAATAGATTGAGAGTGGAACAAACCAGACTGAAGCTCAAGAAGCAACAGCTGGATTTGGATAGACAGACTTTAGAAGTAGAGAAGGAGAGACAGAAACTGGGTTTAGAAACCCATGGTGGCAGCAGCAGTATTCCCCATAGTCATCCTGCAAAAGAGCATGATTCCAGGAATCTGCATAAGATAGTTCCCCCTTATAAGGAGGGGGATGACATTAACAAGTGGTTTGCTGCACTTGAGAGGGCCTGTGCTGTACAGGATGTCCCTCAAAGGCAGTGGGCAGCTATCCTATGGCTATCATTTAGTGGAAAAGGTAGGGATAGTCTCCTTACTGTAAAAGAAAATGAAGCTAATGATTACAAAGTTCTTAAGAATGCACTCCTGGATGGTTATGGCTTAACCACTGAACAATACAGGAAAAAGTTCAGAGAGACCAAAAAGGAGTCTACACAAGACTGGGTTGATTTCATTGACCATTCAGTGAAGGCCTTGGAGGGGTGGTTACATGGCAGTAAAGTTACTGATTATGACAGCCTGTATAACTTGATCCTGAGAGAGCATATTCTTAATAATTGTGTGTCTGATTTGTTGCACCAGTACTTGGTGGACTCTGATCTGACCTCTCCCCAAGAATTGGGAAAGAAGGCAGACAAATGGGTCAGAACAAGGGTGAACAGAAAAGTTCATACAGGGGGTGACAAGGAGAACAACAAGAAGAAAGATGGTGAAAAATCTCAAGATAAGCATGGGGATAAGGGTAAAACCAAAGATCCCACTTCAAATCTTAAACACTCTTCAGGGGGTGGGGATAAAACTAATTCTTCCTCTTCTTCTCAACCTACACAATTTAAAAAGCCTTGGTGCTTTGTGTGTAAAAACAGAGGCCATAGGTGTAGGAAAGTACCATCTTGCCTGGCATGTTACCCCCATTTTTCACTGTATATATGTTGTTTTAGTTGTATGTGTCACTGGGACCCTGGTAACCCAGGGCCCCAGTGCTCATAAGTGTGCCTGAATGTGTTACCTGTGTAGTGACTAACTGTCTCACTGAGGCTCTGCTAATCAGAACCTCAGTGGTTATGCTCTCTCATTTCTTTCCAAATTGTCACTGACAGGCTAGTGACCATTTTTACCAATTTACATTGGCTTACTGGAACACCCTTATAATTCCCTAGTATATGGTACTGAGGTACCCAGGGTATTGGGGTTCCAGGAGATCCCTATGGGCTGCAGCATTTCTTTTGCCACCCATAGGGAGCTCTGACAATTCTTACACAGGCCTGCCACTGCAGCCTGAGTGAAATAACGTCCGCGTTATTTCACAGCCATTTTACACTGCACTTAAGTAACTTATAAGTCACCTATATGTCTAACCTTTACCTGGTAAAGGTTAGGTGCAAAGTTACTTAGTGTGAGGGCACCCTGGCACTAGCCAAGGTGCCCCCACATTGTTCAGAGCCAATTCCCTGAACATTGTGAGTGCGGGGACACCATTACACGCGTGCACTACATATAGGTCACTACCTATATGTAGCTTCACCATGGTAACTCCGAATATGGCCATGTAACATGTCTATGATCATGGAATTGCCCCCTCTATGCCATCCTGGCATGGTTGGCACAATCCCATGATCCCAGTGGTCTGTAGCACAGACCCTGGTACTGCCAAACTGCCCTTCCTGGGGTTTCACTGCAGCTGCTTTTGCTGCCAACCCCTCAGACAGGCAGCTGCCCTCCTGGGGTCCAGCCAGGCCTGGCCCAGGATGGCAGAACAAAGAACTTCCTCTGAGAGAGGGTGTGACACCCTCTCCCTTTGGAAAATGGTGTGAAGGCAGGGGAGGAGAAGCCTCCCCCAGCCTCTGGAAATGCTTTGTTGGGCACAGATGTGCCCAATTCTGCATAAGCCAGTCTACACCGGTTCAGGGACCCCTTAGCCCCTGCTCTGGCGCGAAACTGGACAAAGGAAAGGGGAGTGACCACTCCCCTGACCTGCACCTCCCCTGGGAGGTGTCCAGAGCTCCTCCAGTGTGCTCCAGACCTCTGCCATCTTGGAAACAGAGGTGCTGCTGGCACACTGGACTGCTCTGAGTGGCCAGTGCCACCAGGTGACGTCAGAGACTCCTGCTGATAGGCTCCTTCAGGTGTTAGTAGCCTTTCCTCTCTCCTAGGTAGCCAAACCCTCTTTTCTGGCTATTTAGGGTCTCTGTCTCTGGGGAAACTTTAGATAACGAATGCATGAGCTCAGCCGAGTTCCTCTGCATCTCTCTCTTCACCTTCTGATAAGGAAACGACCGCTGACCGCGCTGGAAGCCTGCAAACCTGCTACATAGTAGCAAAGACGACTACTGCAACTCTGTAACGCTGATCCTGCCGCCTTCTCGACTGTTTTCCTGCTTGTGCATGCTGTGGGGGTAGCCTGCCTCCTCTCTGCACCAGAAGCTCAGAAGAAATCTCCCGTGGGTCGACGGAATCTTCCCCCTGCAACCGCAGGCACCAAAAAGCTGCATTACTGGTCCCTTGGGTCTCCTCTCAGCACGACGAGCGAGGTCCCTCGAATCCAGCAACACTGTCCAAGTGACCCCCACAGTCCAATGACTCTTCAGCCCAAGTTTGGTGGAGGTAAGTCCTTGCCTCACCTCGCTGGGCTGCATTGCTGGGAACGGCGACTTTGCAGCTACTCCGGCCCCTGTGCACTTCCGGCGGAAATCCTTCGTGCACAGCCAAGCCTGGGTCCACGGCACTCTAACTTGCATTGCACGACTTTCTAAGTTGGTCTCCGGCGACGTGGGACTCCTTTGTGCAACTTCGGCAAGCACCGTTTCACGCATCCTTGTAGTGCCTGTTTCTGGCACTTCTCTGGGTGCTACCTGCTTCAGTGAGGGCTCTTTGCCTTGTTTAACGTCCCCTCTCTCTGCAGGTCTAATTTGCGACCTCCTGGTCCCTCCTGGGCCCCAGCAGCGTCCAAAAACGTCAAAAGCACGATTTGCGTGTAGCAAGGCTTGTTGGCGTCCTTCCGGCGGGAAAACACTTTTGCGCGACTCTCCAAGCCGAGTGGGATTTGTCCACCAAAGAAGAAGTCTCTAGCCCTTTTCGTTCCTGCAGAAACCTCAGCTTTATCTGTCCAGTCGAAGCTTCTTTGCAACCGCAGCTGGCATTTCCTGGGCATCTGCCCATCTCCGACTTGCTTGTGACTTTTGGACTTGGTCCCCTTGTTCCACAGGTACCCTAGATTGGAAATCCACAGTTGTTGCATTGCTGGTTTGTGTCTTTCCTGCATTATTCCTCTAACACGACTCTTTTGTCCTTAGGGGAACTTTAGTGCACTTTGCACTCACTTTTCAGGGTCTTGGGGAGGGTTATTTTTCTAACTCTCACTATTTTCTAATAGTCCCAGCGACCCTCTACAAGGTCACATAGGTTTGGGGTCCATTCGTGGTTCGCATTCCACTTTTGGAGTATATGGTTTGTGTTGCCCCTATCCCTATGTTTCCCCATTGCATCCTATTGTAACTATACATTGTTTGCACTGTTTTCTAAGACTATACTGCATATTTTTGCTATTGTGTATATATATCTTGTGTATATTTCCTATCCTCTCACTGAGGGTACACTCTAAGATACTTTGGCATATTGTCATAAAAATAAAGTACCTTTATTTTTAGTATAAATGTGTATTGTGTTTTCTTATGATATTGTGCATATGACACTAAGTGGTACTGTAGTAGCTTCACACGTCTCCTAGTTCAGCCTAAGCTGCTCTGCTAAGCTACCATTATCTATCAGCCTAAGCTGCTAGACACCCTATACACTAATAAGGGATAACTGGGCCTGGTGCAAGGTGCAAGTACACCTTGGTACTCACTACAAGCCAGTCCAGCCTCCTACATTGGTTGTGCAGTGGTGGGATAAGTGCTTGAGACTACTTACCACTCTTGTCATTGTACTTTTCATAAGAGAAAAATATACAAAACAAGGTCAGTGTATATACACATAGCCAAAAAGTTTTGCATTTCCTCTTTTCACTCTTTTCTAAGTGCTGAAAAGTACTTCTAAAACTTTCAAAAAGTTCTTAAAAGTTTAAAAAGTTTTTTCTGTCTTTCCAAAAAGTTCTGAAAACTTTTTTCTCTTTTTCTATCACTTTAACTCTCTCAAAAAAATGTCTGGCACAGGAAAAAATGTTGAACTGTCCAAACTTGCATATGATCACCTTAGCTGGAAAGGAGCAAGGAGTCTCTGCATAGAGAGAGGTTTGAGTGTAGGGAAGAATCCTTCTTTAGAACTGTTAATTAATATGCTTAGAGTACAGGATAAGGCCATAAGTGCCCAATCTGGTGAAAAAGTAGCTAATGGTTCTCAATCTGATCCAGGGACTCCCCCAGGAAAAGGTTCAGAAAAGAAACTTCTCAGCCTGCCCATTACTAGACAGTCTAGCATAGTTGGTACAGAGGTTGAATCACACTATACTAATGGTGTGCTCTCACATTATACTGGTAGCCAAGCTGTTAGGGTGCCCTCTGTAAGGGACAGGTCTCCTTCTGTTCATTCCCATCATACCTCTGTATCTAGAAATGTCCCTCCCACCCACCCTGATGACAGATTGTTAGAAAGGGAGCTCAATAGATTGAGAGTGGAACAAACCAGACTGAAGCTCAAGAAGCAACAGCTGGATTTGGATAGACAGTCTTTAGAAGTAGAAAGGGAAAGACAGAAGTTGGGTTTAGAAACCCATGGTGGCAGCAGCAGTATTCCCCATAGTCATCCTGCAAAAGAGCATGATTCCAGGAATCTGCACAAGATAGTTCCCCCTTATAAGGAGGGGGATGACATTAACAAGTGGTTTGCTGCACTTGAGAGGGCCTGTGCTGTACAGGATGTCCCTCAAAAGCAGTGGGCTGCTATCCTATGGCTATTATTTACTGGAAAAGGTAGGGATAGGCTCCTTACTGTAAAAGAAAATGATGCTAATAATTTCCAAGTTCTTAAGAATGCACTCCTGGATGGTTATGGCTTAACCACTGAACAGTACAGGATAAAGTTCAGAGAGACCAAAAAGGAGTCTTCACAAGACTGGGTTGATTTAATTGACCAGGCAGTGAAGGCCTTGGAGGGGTGGTTACATGGCAGTAAAGTTACTGATTATGACAGCCTGTATAACTTGATCCTGAGAGAGCATATTCTTAATAATTGTGTGTCTGATTTGTTGCACCAGTACTTTGGTGGACTCTGATCTGACCTCTCCCCAAGAATTGGGAAAGAAGGCAGACAAATGGGTCAGAACAAGAGTGAACAGAAAAGTTCATACAGGGGGTGACAAAGATGGCAACAAAAAGAAGGATGGTAAGTCTTCTGACAAGGGTGGGGACAAATCTAAAAATGAGTCTTCATCAGGCCCACAAAAACTCTCTGGTGGGGGTGGTGGGTCCAAATCCTCCTTTAATCAGAACAAGGAAAAGAAACCATGGTGCTATTTATGTAAAATAAAAGGCCATTGGATAACAGATCCCAGTTGTCCAAAGAAAGGCACCACAGCTCCTACCACTACAACCCCTACTGCTACACCTAGTGTCCCTACTAATAGCAGTGGTGGTGGGAGCAAACCTACTAATAGCCAATCCAAGGGAGTAGCTGGGCTCACTTTTGGTAATTTAGTTGGGGTTGGTCTGATTAGGGAGACCACAGAGGCTACTTTAGTCTCTGAAGGGGCTATTGATTTAGCCACTTTGGTTGCTTGCCCCCATAACTTGGAGAAGTACAAGCAACTAACCCTAATAAATGGTGTTGAGGTCCAGGCCTACAGGGACAGAGGTGCCAGTGTCACAATGGTGATTGAGAAACTGGTGCACCCTGAACAACACATACTTGGACACCAGTACCAAGTAACCGATGCTCACAACATAACACAAAGCCACCCCATGGCTGTTGTAAATCTCAACTGGGGGGGGGTAACTGGTCCAAAGAAAGTTGTGGTAGCTTCAGATTTACCTGTAGACTGTCTATTAGGGAATGATTTGGAGACATCAGCTTGGTCAGATGTGGAGTTGGAGGCCCATGCAGCAATGCTGGGCATCCCAGGGCATATTTTTGCTTTGACAAGGGCTCAGGCCAAAAAGCAAAAAGGACAGGGAAGCTTGGATCCTGGAACAATGGACCAAGTGCTCCCTAAAGCTAGGGCTAGTAGAAGCAAACCACTTCCTACTATCCCTCCCTCTACAGTGGATTCTACTTCTGAGGAAGAAGAATTCCCTCCCTGTGCAGAACCTACACCAGAGGAGCTGGAAGCAGACACTGCTGAGCTTTTGGGTGAAGGGGGGCCTGCCAGAGAGGAGCTGAGTGTGGCACAGCAAACCTGTCCCACATTAGAGGGTCTCAGACAGCAAGCTGTCAAACAGGCTAATGGGGATGTCAGTGACTCTCACAGAGTTTACTGGGAGGACAACCTCTTGTACACTGAGCATAGGGATCCTAAACCTGGAGCTGCCAGGAGACTAGTGATTCCTCAGGAGTACAGAAAGTTCCTCCTAACACTGGCACATGACATTCCCCTAGCTGGGCACCTGGGTCAAATGAAAACTTGGGACAGATTGGTTCCATTGTTTCATTGGCCTAGGATGTCTGAGGACACAAAGGAATTTTGTAAGTCCTGTGAAACCTGTCAAGCCAGTGGCAAGACAGGTGGCACTCCAAAGGCACCCCTTATCCCACTGCCTGTGGTTGGGGTTCCCTTTGAAAGGGTAGGGGTTGACATAGTTGGCCCCCTTGACCCTCCTACTGCTTCAGGTAATAGATTTATCTTAGTGGTAGTGGACCATGCCACAAGATATCCTGAAGCTATTCCTTTAAGGACCACTACAGCTCCTGCAGTGGCAAAGGCCCTCCTGGGAATATTTTCCAGGGTGGGCTTCCCAAAGGAAGTAGTATCAGACAGAGGAAGCAATTTCATGTCTGCATACTTAAAGGCCATGTGGAAGGAGTGTGGTGTAACTTACAAGTTCACAACACCCTATCATCCACAGACAAATGGACTGGTGGAGAGATTTAATAAAACTCTCAAAGGCATGATTATGGGACTCCCTGAAAAACTCCGCAGGAGATGGGATATCCTTCTACCATGCCTCCTTTTTGCCTACAGGGAGGTACCCCAGAAAGGAGTGGGCTTCAGCCCCTTTGAACTTCTTTTTGGACACCCTGTTAGGGGTCCACTCACACTTGTAAAGGAGGGTTGGGAACAACCTTTAAAAGCTCCTAAGCAGGATATTGTGGATTATGTACTTGGCCTCAGATCAAGGATGGCTGAGTACATGAAAAAGGCCAGTAAAAACCTTCAGGCCAGCCAGGAGCTCCAGAAGCAATGGCATGATCAGAAGGCTGTTTTGGTTCAGTACCAACCAGGGCAGAAAGTGTGGCTCTTGGAGCCTGTGGCCCCAAGAGCACTCCAAGATAAATGGAGTGGACCCCACACAATTGTTGAAAAGAAGGGTGAAGTCACCTACTTGGTTGACTTAGGCACTGCCAGGAGTCCCCTTAGGGTGCTCCATGTCAACCGCCTGAAACCCTACTATGACAGGGCTGATCTCACCCTGCTCATGGCAACAGATGAGGGACAGGAAGAAGACAGTGATCCTCTACCTGATCTCTTCTCTTCCACAGAACAAGATGCTCTTGTGGAAGGTGTAGTTTTGGCTGATTGTCTTACTGCTGAGCAGAAAGATAATTGCATAAATCTCCTAGGACAATTTTCAGAACTCTTCTCCATTGTGCCAGGCACCACTTCTTGGTGTGAGCACACTATAGATACTGGAGACAGTTTACCTGTCAAAAGTTAGATCTATAGGCAGCCTGACCATGTCAGGGACTGCATAAAGCAAGAAGTTCAGAAAATGTTGGAACTAGGAGTGGTTGAGCACTCTGACAGTCCATGGGCTTCTCCTGTGGTACTGGTACCAAAACCCAATTCTAAAGATGGAAAGAAGGAAATGCGGTTTTGTGTAGACTATAGAGGTCTCAACTTGGTAACCAAAACTGATGCTCACCCTATACCCAGGGCAGATGAGCTTATAGATACACTGGCATCTGCCAAGTATCTAAGCACTTTTGATTTGACTGCAGGGTATTGGCAGATCAAATTGTCAGAAGATGCTAAACCTAAGACTGCATTTTCTACCATTGGAGGACATTACCAGTTTACTGTAATGCCTTTTGGTTTGAAAAATGCACCTGCCACTTTTCAGAGGTTGGTGAACACAGTCCTGCAAGGGCTGGAAGCTTTCAGTGCAGCATATTTGGATGATATAGCTGTCTTTAGCTCCAGCTGGGATGATCACCTGGTCCACCTATGGAAAGTTTTGAAGGCCCTGCAAAAGGCAGGCCTCACTATCAAGGCTTCAAAGTGCCAGATAGGGCAGGGTAAGGTGGTTTATCTAGGACACCTTGTTGGTGGGGAACAGATTGCACCACTTCAGGGGAAAATCCAAACTATTATTGATTGGGTTCCCCCTACCACTCAGACTCAGGTGAGAGCCTTCCTAGGCCTCACTGGGTATTACAGGAGGTTCATTAAGAACTATGGCTCCATTGCAGCCCCTCTTAATGACCTCACATCCAAGAAAATGCCTAAAAAGGTATTATGGACAGCAAGCTGTCAGAAAGCTTTTGAGGAGCTGAAGCAGGCCATGTGCTCTGCACCTGTCCTAAAAAGCCCTTGTTACTCTAAAAAATTCTATGTCCAAACTGATGCATCTGAATTAGGAGTAGGGGCAGTCCTATCACAACTTAATTCTGAGGGCCAGGATCAACCTGTTGCTTTTATTAGTAGGAGGTTGACTCCTAGAGAAAAGCGTTGGTCTGCCATTGAGAGGGAGGCCTTTGCTGTGGTCTGGGCTCTGAAGAAGTTGAGGCCATACCTGTTTGGCACTCACTTCATTGTTCAGACAGACCACAAACCTCTACTTTGGCTAAAACAAATGAAAGGTGAAAATCCTAAATTGTTGAGGTGGTCCATATCCCTACAGGGAATGGACTATACAGTGGAACATAGACCTGGGAGTAGCCACTCCATGGCAGATGGACTCTCCAGATATTTCCACTTAGACAATGAAGACTCATCAGGTAATGGCTAGTCTTATTGTCCTTCGTTTGGAGGGGGGTTGTGTGGGAAAGTACCATCTTGCCTGGCATGTTACCCCCATTTTTCACTGTATATATGTTGTTTTAGTTGTATGTGTCACTGGGACCCTGGTAACCCAGGGCCCCAGTGCTCATAAGTGTGCCTGAATGTGTTACCTGTGTAGTGACTAACTGTCTCACTGAGGCTCTGCTAATCAGAACCTCAGTGGTTATGCTCTCTCATTTCTTTCCAAATTGTCACTGACAGGCTAGTGACCATTTTTACCAATTTACATTGGCTTACTGGAACACCCTTATAATTCCCTAGTCTATGGTACTGAGGTACCCAGGGTATTGGGGTTCCAGGAGATCCCTATGGGCTGCAGCATTTCTTTTGCCACCCATAGGGAGCTCTGACAATTCTTACACAGGCCTGCCACTGCAGCCTGAGTGAAATAACGTCCACGTTATTTCACAGCCATTTTACACTGCACTTAAGTAACTTATAAGTCACCTATATGTCTAACCTTTACCTGGTAAAGATTAGGTGCAAAGTTACTTAGTGTGAGGGCACCCTGGCACTAGCCAAGGTGCCCCCACATTGTTCAGAGCCAATTCCCTGAACTTTGTGAGTGCGGGGACACCATTACACGCGTGCACTACATATAGGTCACTACCTATATGTAGCTTCACCATGGTAACTCCGAATATGGCCATGTAACATGTCTATGATCATGGAATTGCCCCCTCTATGCCATCCTGGCATGGTTGGCACAATCCCATGATCCCAGTGGTCTGTAGCACAGACCCTGGTACTGCCAAACTGCCCTTCCTGGGGTTTCACTGCAGCTGCTGCTGCTGCCAACCCCTCAGACAGGCAGCTGCCCTCCTGGGGTCCAGCCAGGCCTGGCCCAGGATGGCAGAACAAAGAACTTCCTCTGAGAGAGGGTGTGACACCCTCTCCCTTTGGAAAATGGTGTGAAGGCAGGGGAGGAGTAGCCTCCCCCAGCCTCGGGAAATGCTTTCTTGGGCACAGATGTGCCCAATTCTGCATAAGCCAGTCTACACCGGTTCAGGGACCCCTTAGCCCCTGATCTGGCGCGAAACTGGACAAAGGAAAGGGGAGTGACCACTCCCCTGACCTGCACCTCCCCTGGGAGGTGTCCAGAGCTCCTCCAGTGTGCTCCAGACCTCTGCCATCTTGGAAACAGAGGTGCTGCTGGCACACTGGACTGCTCTGAGTGGCCAGTGCCACCAGGTGACGTCAGAGACTCCTGCTGATAGGCTCCTTCAGGTGTTAGTAGCCTTTCCTCTCTCCTAGGTAGCCAAACCCTCTTTTCTGGCTATTTAGGGTCTCTGTCTCTGGGGAAACTTTAGATAACGAATGCATGAGCTCAGCTGAGTTCCTCTGCATCTCTCTCTTCACCTTCTGATAAGGAAACGACCGCTGACCGCGCTGGAAGCCTGCAAACCTGCAACATAGTAGCAAAGACGACTACTGCAACTCTGTAACGCTGATCCTGCCGCCTTCTCGACTGTTTTCCTGCTTGTGCATGCTGTGGGGGTAGCCTGCCTCCTCTCTGCACCAGAAGCTCCGAAGAAATCTCCCGTGGGTCGACGGAATCTTCCCCCTGCAACCGCAGGCACCAAAAAGCTGCATTACCGGTCCCTTGGGTCTCCTCTCAGCACGACGAGCGAGGTCCCTCGAATCCAGCGATGCTGTCCAAGTGACCCCCACAGTCCAGTGACTCTTCAGCCCAAGTTTGGTGGAGGTAAGTCCTTGCCTCACCTCGCTGGGCTGCATTGCTGGGAACCGCGACTTTGCAGCTACTCCGGCCCCTGTGCACTTCCGGCGGAAATCCTTCATGCACAGCCAAGCCTGGGTCCACGGCACTCTAACCTGCATTGCACGACTTTCTAAGTTGGTCTCCGGCGACGTGGGACTCCTTTGTGCAACTTCGGCGAGCACCGTTTCACGCATCCTCGTAGTGCCTGTTTCTGGCACTTCTCCGGGTGCTACCTGCTTTAGTGAGGGCTCTTTGTCTTGCTCGACGTCCCTTCTCTCTGCTGGTCCAATTTGCGACCTCCTGGTCCCTCCTGGGCCCCAGCAGCGTCCAAAAACGCCAAACGCACGATTTGCGTGTAGCAAGGCTTGTTGGCGTCATTCTGGCGGGAAAACACTTTTGCACGACTCTCCAAGGCGAGTTGGATCCGTCCACCAAAGGGGAAGTCTCTAGCCCTTTTCGTTCCTGCAGAAACCTCAGCTTCTTCTGTCCAGTCGAAGCTTCTTTGCACCCGCAGCTGGCATTTCCTGGGCATCTGCCCATCTCCGACTTGCTTGTGACTTTTGGACTTGGTCCCCTTGTTCCACAGGTACCCTAGATTGGAAATCCACAGTTGTTGCATTGCTGGTTTGTGTCTTTCCTGCATTATTCCTCTAACACAACTCTTTTGTCCTTAGGGGAACTTTAGTGCACTTTGCACTCACTTTTCAGGGTCTTGGGGAGGGTTATTTTTCTAACTCTCACTATTTTCTGATAGTCCCAGCGACCCTCTACAAGGTCACATAGGTTTGGGGTCCATTCGTGGTTCGCATTCCACTTTTGGAGTATATGGTTTGTGTTGCCCCTATCCCTATGTTTCCCCATTGCATCCTATTGTAACTATACATTGTTTGCACTGTTTTCTAAGACTATACTGCATATTTTTGCTATTGTGTATATATATCTTGTGTATATTTCCTATCCTCTCACTGAGGGTACACTCTAAGATACTTTGGCATATTGTCATAAAAATAAAGTACCTTTATTTTTAGTATAACTGTGTATTGTGTTTTCTTATGATATTGTGCATATGACACTAAGTGGTACTGTAGTAGCTTCACACGTCTCCTAGTTCAGCCTAAGCTGCTCTGCTAAGCTACCATTATCTATCAGCCTAAGCTGCTAGACACCCTATACACTAATAAGGGATAACTGGGCCTGGTGCAAGGTGCAAGTACCCCTTGGTACTCACTACAAGCCAGTCCAGCCTCCTACAATAGGCCAGGGGATAAGTCCTGTCCAGGTAAACCCCCTGAGCCTACCACCACTAATACATCGAGCTCTAGTGCCCCTAGCAGTAGTGGTACTAGTGGTGGGACTGCTGGCAACAGTCAAGTTAAGGGTGTAGTTGGGTTCACTTATGGGTCCATAATTGAAACTGGGGTAGTCAGTCCCAAGACAGTTTCTGTCACCCCTAGTGGCATTGGCCTTGCCACACTGGCTGCTTGTCCCCTTACAATGGATAAGTACAGGCAGACAGTTTCAATAAATGGTGTTGAGGCCTTGGCCTACAGGGACACAGGTGCCAGTATCACTTTGGTGACTGAAAACCTAGTGCATCCTGAATAACACATCATTGGACAACAGTATAAGATTATTGATGTCCATAACTCCACTAAGTTTCTTCCCTTAGCTATAATTCAGTTTAGTTGGGGTGGAGTTACTGGCCGTAAGCAGGTGGTGGTATCACCTAGCTTACCTGTAGACTGTCTCTTAGGTAATGACCTAGAGGCCTCAGTTTGGGCTGATGTAGAGTTTTATGCCCATGCAGCCATTCTGGGCATCCCTGAGGAATTGTTCCCTCTCATTTCTTCTGAAATGCAAAAGCAAAGGAGAGAAGGCCTGAAAACTCAGGATCCCTCTCCATTAACAGGTAAAAGGGGTATCACAGTATCCCCTAACCACCCTGCCATTCAGGATACCATTCCTGTGGTGGGAGAAACCTCTCCTGGGGTGGCACCTGTTCCAAGGGAAACATCAGCTGGCAAAGCTGTACTCCCTGAGGTAGAAGTACCTCTCTGTGGGATAACTAACATTGGTGACAAAAAGAGCACCATTTTAGTTAACATGGAGCATCCCTCCAACCCTCCCAGAGAAACTTTAGTGCAGAAACTCTGCACTGCCTCACAACACTTAGGACAGCATCCCTGCCCTAGTGTGGAGCTGATAGGACAGCATCCCTGCCCTGCTCCAACCCAAGAGAAACAGCATCCCTGTTCTCTCTTCCAGCCATATGGACAAAGTTTTTGCCCAACTATGGCTTTTCTGAGACAGCATCCCTGTCTGGCATTTCCATCACTACAAATAGGTTCAGTGGACAATTCCCGCTGCTCTAAACTAAAACTTACTGATAGAAACTCTGAAAATACATCTTCACATTGTTGCTTAGCTAAAAAACTTCAAACAGGGTGGTTTACATCCCCACAGGGAAGTAACCATATAGTGGATGATAAAGGGAGTAACCAGTCTATTGCAGAGCTACTCTCTACTTATCACCACTTAGACAATAAAGTCTCAACTGGCCAAGGTTAGCCTTATTGTCCTTCGTTTGGGGGGGGGGGGTTGTGTGAGAAAGTAGCCTCTTTCTAGCCTTGTTACCCCCACTTTGGGCCTGTTTGTGAGTGTATGTCAGGGTGTTTTCACTGTCTCACTGGTATCCTGCTTGCCAGGGCCCAGTGCTCATAGTGAAGACCCTATGTTTTCAGGATGTTTGTTATGTGTCACTGGGACCCTGCTAGTCAGGAACCCAGTGCTCATAAGTTTGTGACCTAAAGGTATGTGTTCCCTGTGTGATGCCTAACTGTCTCACTGAGGCTCTGCTAACCAGAACCTCAGTGGTTATGCTCTCTCTTTACAAATTGTCACTAACAGGCTAGTGACCAATTTTACCAATTTACATTGGCTTACTGGAACACCCTTATAATTCTCTAGTATATGGTACTGAGGTACACAGGGTATTGGGGTTCCAGGAGATCCCTATGGGCTGCAGCATTTCTTTTGCCACCCACAGGGAGCTCTGACAAATCTTACACAGGCCTGCCACTGCAGCCTGAGTGAAATAACGTCCACGTTATTTCACAGCCATTTTACACTGCAATTAAGTAACTTATAAGTCACCTATATGTCTCACCTTTACCTGGTAAAGGTTGGGTGCTAAGTTACTTAGGGGGTTATTCTAACTATGGAGGAGGTGTTAATCCGTCCCAAAAGTGACGGAAAAATGACGGATTTACCACCAGCCGTATTACGAGTCCATTATATCCTATGGAACTCGTAATACGGCTGGTGGTATATCCGTCACTTTACCGTCACTTTTGGGACGGATTAACACTCCTCCAAAGTTAGAATAACCCCCTTAGTGTGAGGGCACCCTGGCACTAGCCAAGGTGCCCCACATTGTTCAGGGCCAATTCCCCGGACTTTGTGAGTGCGGGGACACCGTTACACGCGTGCACTACATATAGGTCACTACCTATATGTAGCTTCACAATGGTAACTCCGAATATGGCCATGTAATATGTCTATGATCATGGAATTGCCCCCTCTATACCATCCTGGCATAGTTGGCACAATCCCATGATCCCAGTGGTCTGTAGCACAGACCCTGGTACTGCCAAACTGCCTTTCCCGGGGTTTCACTGCAGCTGCTGCTGCTGCCAACCCCTCAGACAGGCATCTGCCCTCCTGGGGTCCAGCCAGGCCTGGCCCAGGATGGCAGAACAAAGGACTTCCTCTGAGAGAGGGTGTTACACCCTCTCCCTTTGGAAAATGGTGTGAAGGCAGGGGAGGAGTAGCCTCCCCCAGCCTCTGGAAATGCTTTCATGGCCACTTTTGGTGCCCATTTCTGCATAAGCCAGTCTACACCGGTTCAGGGACCCCTTAGCCCTGCTCTGGCGCGAAACTGGACAAAGGAAAGGGGAGTGACCACTGCCCTGACCTGTACCTCCCCTGGGAGGTGCCCAGAGCTCCTCCAGTGTGCTCCAGACCTCTGCCATCTTGGAAACAGAGGTGCTGCTGGCACACTGGACTGCTCTGAGTGGCCAGTGCCACCAGGTGACGTCAGAGACTCCTTGTGATAGGCTCCTTCAGGTGTTGCTAGCCTATCCTCTCTCCTAGGTAGCCAAACCCTCTTTTCTGGCTATTTAGGGTCTCTGTCTCTTGGGATTCCTTAGATAACGAATGCAAGAGCTCATCCGAGTTCCTCTGCATCTCTCTCTTCACCTTCTGCCAAGGAATCGACTGCTGACCGCGCTGGAAGCCTGCAAAACTGCAACATAGTAGCAAAGACGACTACTGCAACTCTGTAACGCTGATCCTGCCGCCTTCTCAACTGTTTTCCTGGTGGTGCATGCTGTGGGGGTAGTCTGCCTCCTCTCTGCACTAGAAGCTCCGAAGAAATCTCCCGTGGGTCGACGGAATCGTCCCCCTGCAACCGCAGGCACCAAAAAGCTGCATTACCGGTCCCTTGGGTCTCCTCTCAGCACGACGAGCGAGGTCCCTCGAATCTAGCAAATCTGTCCAAGTGACTCCCACAGTCCAGTGACTTTTCAGTCCAAGTTTGGTGGAGGTAAGTCCTTGCCTCACCTCGCTAGACTGCATTGCTGGGAACCGTGACTTTTGCAGCTACTCCGTCCCCTGTGCACTTCCGGCGGAAATCCTTTGTGCACAGCCAAGCCTGGGTCCACGGCACTCTAACCTGCATTGCACGACTTTCTAAGTTGGTCTCCGGCGACGTGGGACTCCTTTGTGTAACTTCGGGTGATCACCGTTTCATGCATCCTCGTTGTGCCTGTTTCTGGTACTTATCCGGGTGCAACCTGCTGCTAAGAGAACTCCTTGTCTTGATCGACGTCCCCTCTACCTCCTGGTCCAATTTGCGACCTCCTGGTCCCTCCTGGGCCACAGCAGCGTCCAAAAACGCTAACCGCACGATTTGCAGCTAGCAAGACTTGTTGGCATTCTTTTGGCGGTAAAACACTTCTGCACAACTCTACAAGGCGAGTGGGATCCGTCCTTCAAAGGGGAAGTCTCTAGCCCTTTGCGTTCCTGCAGAAACCGCAGCTTCTTCTGTCCAGTAGAAGCTTCTTTGCACCCGCAGCTGGCATTTCCTGGGCATCTGCCCATCTCCGACTTGCTTGTGACTTTTGGACTTGGTCCCCTTGTTCCACAGGTACCCCAGATTGGAAATCCAGCGTTGTTGCATTGTTGGTTTGTGTCTTTCCTGCCTTATTCCCCTATCACGACTTCTTTGTCCTTTGGGGAACTTTAGTGCACTTTGCACTCACTTTTCAGGGTCTTGGGGTGGGCTATTTTTCTAACCCTCACTATTTTCTAATAGTCCCAGCGACACTCGACAAGGTCACATAGGTTTGGGGTCCATTCGTGGTTCGCATTCCACTTTTGGAGTATATGGTTTGTGTTGCCCCTATCCCTATGTGTCTCCATTGCATCCTATTGTAACTATACATTGTTTGCACTGTTTTCTAAGACTATACTGCATAGTTTTGCTATTGTGTATATATATCTTGTGTATATTTCCTATCCTCTCACTGAGGGTACACTCTAAGATACTTTGGCATATTGTCATAAAAATAAAGTACCTTTATTTTTAGTATAACTGTGTATTGTGTTTTCTTATGATATTGTGCATATGACACTAAGTGGTACTGTAGTAGCTTCACACGTCTCCTAGTTCAGCCTAAGCTGCTCTGCTAAGCTACCATTATCTATCAGCCTAAGCTGCTAGACACCCTATACACTAATAAGGGATAACTGGGCCTGGTGCAAGGTGCAAGTACCCCTTGGTACTCACTACAAGCCAGTCCAGCCTCCTACAGTGACTCACATAGAGTTTACTGGGAGGACAACCTCTTGTACACAGAGGCAAGGGACCCAAAACATGGAGCAGCCAGGAGATTGGTCATTACCCTGCAGTACAGAGAGTTCCTCCTAACTCTGGCACATGACATTCCTTTGGCTCGTCATTTGGGCCAGATTAAAACATGGGAAAGGCTTGCCCCCCTGTTTCACTGGCCTAGGATGTCAGAGGACACAAAAGATTTCTGTAAGTCTTGCGTGACCTGCCAAGCCAAGCCAGTGGCAAGACTGGTGGCACACCAAAGGCTCCCCTTATTCTACTACCTGTGGTTGGGGTCCCCTTTGAAAGGGTAGTGGTTGAAATAGTTGCCCCCCTTGACCCTCCTACTGCTTCAGGCAATAGGTTTATCTTGATGGTAGTGGACCATGCCACAAGATATCCTGAAGCAATTCCTCTAAGGACCACTACAGCACCTGCAGTGGCAAAATCCCTCCTGGGAATATTTTCCAGAGTGGGTTTCCCAAAAGAGGTTGTATCAGACAGGGGTAGCAACTTTATGTCTGCATACTTGAAAGCTATGTGGAAGGAATGTGGTGTAAAATACAAATTCACCACACCTTATCTTCCACAGACAAATGGACTGGTAGACAGGTTTAATAAAACTCTCATAGGAATGATAATGGGACTCCCTGAAAAACTCAGGAGGAGATGGGATGTCCTGTTACATTGCCTCCTTTTTGCTTACAGGGAGGTACCCCAGAAAGGAGTGGGCTTCAGCCCCTTTGAACTCCTATTTGGGTACCCTGTAAGAGGTCTACTAACACTTTTGAAGGAGGGTTCGGAACAAGCTTTAAAAACTCCCTGTGAGAAAGTAGCCTCTTTCTAGCCATGTTACCCCCACTTTTGGCCTGTTTGTGAGTGTATGTCAGGGTGTTTTCACTGTCTCACTGGGATCCTGCTAGCCAGGGCCCAGTGCTCATAGTGAAAACCATATGTTTTCAGTATGTTTGTTATGTGTCACTGGGACCCTGCTAGTCAGGACCCCAGTGCTCATAAGTTTGTGGCCTATATGTATGTGTTCCCTGTGTGGTGCCTAACTGTCTCACTGAGGCTCTGCTAATCAGAACCTCAGTGGTTATGCTCTCTCATTTCTTTCAAATTGTCACTGACAGGCTAGTGACCAATGTTACCAATTTACATTGGCTTACTGGAACACCCTTATAATTCCCTAGTATATGGTACTGAGGTACCCAGGGTATTGGGGTTCCAGGAGATCCCTATGGGCTGCAGCATTTCTTTTGCCACCCATAGGGAGCTCTGACAATTCTTACACAGGCCTGCCACTGCAGCCTGAGTGAAATAACGTCCACGTTATTTCACAGCCATTTTACACTGCACTTAAGTAACTTATAAGTCACCTATATGTCTAACCTTTACCTGGTAAAGGTTAGGTGCAAAGTTACTTAGTGTGAGGGCACCCTGGCACTAGCCAAGGTGCCCCCACATTGTTCAGAGCCAATTCCCTGAACTTTGTGAGTGCGGGGACACCATTACACGCGTGCACTACATATAGGTCACTACCTATATGTAGCTTCACAATGGTAACTCCGAATATGGCCATGTGACATGTCTATGATCATGGAATTGCCCCCTCTATGCCATCCTGGCATAGTTGGCACAATCCCATGATCCCAGTGGTCTGTAGCACAGACCCTGGTACTGCCAAACTGCCCTTTCTGGGGTTTCACTGCAGCTGCTGCTGCTGCCAACCCCTCAGGCAGGCATCTGCCCTCCTGGGGTCCAGCCAGGCCTGGCCCAGGATGGCAGAACAAAGAACTTCCTCTGAGAGAGGGTGTGACACCCTCTCCCTTTGGAAAATGGTGTGAAGGCAGGGGAGGAGTAGCCTCCCCCAGCCTCTGGAAATGCTTTGTTGGGCACAGATGTGCCCAATTCTGCATAGGCCAGTCTACACCGGTTCAGGGGACCCCTTAGCCCTGCTCTGGCGCGAAACTGGACAAAGGAAAGGGGAGTGACCACTCCCCTGACCTGCACCTCCCCTGGGAGGTGTCCAGAGCTCCTCCAGTGTGCTCCAGACCTCTGCCATCTTGGAAACAGAGGTGCTGCTGGCACACTGGACTGCTCTGAGTGGCCAGTGCCACCAGGTGACGTCAGAGACTCCTGCTGATAGGCTCCTTCAGGTGTTGCTAGCCTATCCTCTCTCCTAGGTAGCCAAACCCTCTTTTCTGGCTATTTAGGGTCTCTGTCTCTGGGGAAACTTTAGATAACGAATGCAAGAGCTCATCCGAGTTCCTCTGCATCTCCCTCTTCACCTTCTGATAAGGAATCGACTGCTGACCGCGCTGGAAGCCTGCAAACCTGCAACATAGTAGCAAAGACGACTACTGCAACTCTGTAACGCTGATCCTGCCGCCTTCTCGACTGTTTTCCTGCTTGTGCATGCTGTGGGGGTAGTCTGCCTCCTCTCTGCACCAGAAGCTCCGAAGAAATCTCCCGTGGGTCGACGGAATCTTCCCCCTGCAACCGCAGGCACCAAAAAGCTGCATTACCGGTCCCTTGGGTCTCCTCTCAGCACGACGAGCGAGGTCCCTCGAATCCAGCGACTCTGTCCAAGTGACCCCCACAGTCCAGTGACTCTTCAGCCCAAGTTTGGTGGAGGTAAGTCCTTGCCTCACCTCGCTGGGCTGCATTGCTGGGAACCGCGACTTTGCAGCTACTCCGGCCCCTGTGCACTTCCGGCGGAAATCCTTTGTGCACAGCCAAGCCTGGGTCCACGGCACTCTAACCTGCATTGCACGACTTTCTAAGTTGGTCTCCGGCGACGTGGGATTCCTTTGTGCAACTTCGGCGAGCACCATTTCACGCATCCTCGTAGTGCCTGTTTCTGGCACTTCCCCGGGTGCTACCTGCTTCAGTGAGGGATCTTTGTCTTGCTCGACGTCCCCTCTCTCTTCAGGTCCAATTTGCGACCTCCTGGTCCCTCCTGGGCCCCGGCAGCGTCCAAAAACGCCAAACGCACGATTTGCGACTAGCAAGGCTTGTTGGCGTCCTTCCGGCGGCAAAACAATTCTGCACGACTCTCCAAGGCGAGTGGGATCCGTCCACCAAAAGGGAAGTCTCTAGCCCTTTTCGTTCCTGCAGAAACCTCAGCTTCTTCTGTCCAGTCGAAGCTTCTTTGCACCCGCAGCTGGCATTTCCTGGGCATATGCCCATCTCCGACTTGCTTGTGACTTTTGGACTTGGTCCCCTTGTTCCACAGGTACCCTAGATTGGAAATCCACAGTTGTTGCATTGCTGGTTTGTGTCTTTCCTGCATTATTCCTCTAACACGACTACTTTGTCCTTAGGGGAACTATAGTGCACTTTGCACTCACTTTTCAGGGTCTTGGGGAGGGTTATCTTTTTAACTCTCACTATTTTCTAATAGTCCCAGCGACCCTCTACAAGGTCACATAGGTTTGGGGTCCATTCGTGGTTCACATTCCACTTTTGGAGTATATGGTTTGTGTTGCCCCTATCCCTATGTTTCCCCATTGCATCCTATTGTAACTATACATTGTTTGCACTGTTTTCTAAGACTATACTGCATATTTTTGCTATTGTGTATATATATCTTGTGTATATTTCCTATCCTCTCACTGAGGGTACACTCTAAGATACTTTGGCATATTGTCATAAAAATAAAGTACCTTTATTTTTAGTATAACTGTGTATTGTGTTTTCTTATGATATTGTGCATATGACACTAAGTGGTACTGTAGTAGCTTCACACGTCTCCTAGTTCAGCCTAAGCTGCTCTGCTAAGCTACCATTATCTATCAGCCTAAGCTGCTAGACACCCTATACACTAATAAGGGATAACTGGGCCTGGTGCAAGGTGCAAGTACCCCTTGGTACTCACTACAAGCCAGTCCAGCCTCCTACACTGGTCGCTCATGGGCTACAGCAGCATCCAAAAACCCTAACTGCACGATTTGCAGCTAGCAAGGCTTGTTGGCGGTCTTTCTTCAGGAAAACACTTCTGCACAACTCTCCACGGCGTGGGAGAGCCATCCTCCAAAGGGGAAGTCTCTAGCCCTTGTCGTTCCTGCAGAATCCTCAGCTTCTACTGTCCAGTAGCAGCTTCTTTGCACCCACAGCTGGCATTTCCTGGGCATCTGCCCATCTCCGACTTGCTTGTGACTTTTGGAATTGGTCCCCTTGTTCCACAGGTACCCTCGACTGGAAATCCATCGTTGTTGCATTGTTGGTTTGTGTCTTTCCTGCAGAATTCCCCTATCACGACTTCTGTGCTCTTTGGGGAACTTTAGTGCACTTTGCACTCACTTTTCAGGGTCTTGGGGTGGGCTATTTTTCTAACCCTTACTGTTTTCTTACAGTCCCAGCGACCCTCTACAAGGTCACATAGGTTTGGGGTCCATTCGTGGTTTGCATTCCACTTTTGGAGTATATGGTTTGTGTTGCCCCTTTCCCTATGTGTCCCCATTGCATCCTAATGTAACTATACATTCTTTGCACTGTTTTCTAAGACTATACTGCATATTTTTGGTATTGTGTACATATATCTTGTGTATATTTGCTATCCTCATACTGAGGGTACTCACTGAGATACTTTGGCATATTGTCATAAAAATAAAGTACCTTTATTTTTAGTATATCTGTGTATTGTGTTTTCTTATGATATTGTGCAAGTGACACTATTGGTACTGTAGGAGCTTCACTCGTCTCCTAGTTCAGCCTAAGCTGCTCTGCTAAGCTTCCATTATCTATCAGCCTAAGCTGCTAGACACCCTATACACTAATAAGGGATACTTGGGCCTGGTGCAAGGTGTAAGTACCCCTTGGTACTCACTACAAGCCAGTCCAGCCTCCTACAGTGAGACTAACACATTTTAATGCTAGTGTCGGCATCACCGCGCTAAAATGCATTAGCCAGGGATATTAGAACTCCTGGTGCCAATGAGGCGCTGCAGTATTCCTGTAAACAATGCGCACCGATTGCTCCAAAACATCCTTCTAAGTCAGAGGGGGGGAGAGCAACACCTGCTGGTATCGAGTGAATAGACAAGGTGGCCATGTGGTTAGTATGGCACAGGCCTGCAGGTGGTCACGTGTGCTTTGCAGGTGGTCACATGTGGTTTGTATGGCACAGGCCTGCAGGTGGTCACATGTGGTTTGTATGGCACAGGTCTGCAGGTGGTCTAATGTGGTTTGCAGGCGGTCACATGTGTTTTGTATGGCACAGGCCTGCAGGTGGTCACATGTGGTTTATATGGCACAGGCCTGCAGGTGGTCACATGTGGTTTGCAGGTGGTCACATGTGGTTTGTATGGCACAGGCCTGCAGGTGGTCACATGTGGTTTGCAGGCAGTCACATGTGGTTTGTATGGCACAGGTCTGCAGGTGGTCACATGTGGTTTGTATGGCACAGGCCTGTAGGTGGTCACATGTGGTTTGCAGGTGGTCACATGTGGTTTGTATGGCACAGGCCTGCAGGTGGTTATTGACCAATCAAGGCCACCAAAAGTGACCTCCTCAGCCGGCAGTGAGTCCGGCACAAGCCACTCTCTGAGGGTATGGAGGGTAGTGTGAAGTACAGGAAGGGTCCTTTTAAAGATGTGACCAGCAGTGGAACTGCTGCATATAATACCCCTGCACACACTTTACACTGATAGAGAAGTACTCAGAGGGAGACGCTCTCTTCACTTAGGCCCTCATTCTGACCCTGGCGGTCGGTGATAAAGCGGCGGCCAACCCGCCAACAGGCCAGCGGTCCAAAATATGCAATTCTGACCCTGGCGGGAACCGCCAACACAGCCCACCGCATTAACACTCCGCCCGCCACGGCGGAACAAACAAACAGCGCGGCGGTCCCCGCCAACAGCCAGGCGGCAGACAATGTACCGCCCACCCTATCACGACCCACCAATCCGCCACCTTTTCCGGGGCGGGAGCACCGCCGATAAAAACACGGCGGAAACAGACTACGAACGGGAAAACGCTCACCTCCACATACACCACGCGAGATTCCGGCAGTATGGAACCCGAGTTGCAGGTCATCCCCGCACTCCTATACCTGCTCCTGTACCAGGAGCACGCCCGGCGGCGCGGAAGACATCGGTGAGTACTGCACCTACGACACAGGGGAGGGAAAAGATTACCGGCACACACCCACCCACCCACACCCACTACAACACACACATCAATGCATTCCCACAGATCACTGTCACAACCCACTAACCCCCCCTTCCGAAATAATGCAAAGACCAAAAGAAGAGATCTCAAACGGGCAGATATATTGAAAAATGGACAGCAGTAATCCAAATAAATAAATAAACTATGTACAAAATATATACAGCTACTAAATGTAGTCCAACCACTGTCCGTGGACCACAGGGGTCCTGAGCAAAGGGGCAAGGCCCAGTCCCACGACAAGAACTCCACGGAGAGAACACTGCAGGGGCATCAGAAAGAAAAAAGGACAGGCACCTCAGGGGGAAGGGAAGGGGGGGCACCTCAGCCACTTGAGTACACGATGCCAGATCCACGAGGGGACTCCATGACCACTGGCCCATCCTGGGGAGAGCAAAGCCACAGTCCAAACAGTCCATACAGTGGGTGGCCTGCCCACTGGGCCATCCTGGGGAGAGCAAAGCCACAGTCCATACAGTCCATACAGTGGGTGGCCTGCCCATTGGGCCATCCTGGGGAGAGCAAAGCCACAGTCCAAACAGTCCATACAGTGGGTGGCCTGCCCACTGGGCCATCCTGGGGAGAGCAAAGCCACAGTCCATACAGTCCATACAGTGGGTGGCCTGCCCATTGGGCCATCCTGGGGAGAGCAAAGCCACAGTCCAAACAGTCCATACAGTGGGTGGCCTGCCCACTGGGCCATCCTGGGGAGAGCAAAGCCACAGTCCAAACAGTCCATACAGTGGGTGGCCTGCCCACTGGGCCATCCTGGGGAGAGCAAAGCCACAGTCCATACAGTCCATAACAGACTCCACTGCCACTGGAGGAGGCATGTTGGCCAGAGGACATCCTGCAGCCCTGCCCGAGACAGATCCTGCCCTGCCACGTCTGCCAAAGGGCCAGCGGTTCCTGCCTGGAAGGGCCCAGTTCAGCGGTTCTTGCCTTGAAGGGCCCAGTTCAGCGGTTCTTGAGACGGCGGTCCCCAGCGGAGCGGTGCTGGAGACGGCGGGGCCCAGTTCAGCGGTTCTTGAGACGGCAGTCCCCAGCGGAGCGGTGCTGGAGACGGCGGGGCCCAGTTCAGCGGTTCTTGAGACGGCGGTCCCCAGCGGAGCGGTGCTGGAGACGGCGGGGCCCAGTTCAGCGGTTCTTGCCTTGAAGGGCCCAGTTCAGCGGTTCTTGAGACGGCGGTCCCCAGCGGAGCGGTGCTGGAGACGGCGGGGCCCAGTTCAGCGGTTCTTGCCTTGAAGGGCCCAGTTCAGCGGTTCTTGAGACGGCGGTCTCCAGCGGAGCGGTGCTGGAGACGGTGGGGCCCAGTTCAGCGGTTCTTGCCTTGAAGGGCCCAGTTCAGCGGTTCTTGCCTTGAAGGGCCCAGTTCAGCGGTTCTTGCCTTGAAGGGCCCAGTTCAGCGGTTCTTGAGACGGCGGTCCCCAGCGGAGCGGTGCTGGAGACGGCGGACATTCTATGGCCAACTGCTCATTGCCTGGTGGTGCCCTCCTGGGCAGCGGGGATGGTGCTCCTTCAATGCCCACCTGGGCTGTGGGTGGTGGGGCCCTCCTGGCCAGCTGGGCTGGGTCCTCCCTGGGCAGCGGCTATGGGGGTGGTGGGCTCTCCCGGGGCAGCTGTGCCGGTTCCTCCCGGGGCAGCGGCTATGGGGGTTGCGGGCTCCTCCTGGGCAGCTGTGACGGGTCCTCCATGGGCAGCAGGCCTGCTGCCTGACTTCTCCGCCTTGCTGCCCTTGCCCTCCTTAGTCGGGAGTCTGTGGCCCTTTCCTCCCTTTGGAGCTGTGGCTGTTGACGGTGGCTGGCTAGTGTCCTGGGGGGATATCGAATCCGGGCTCCGGCGGCGGCCCTTCCGCCTTCTGCTCCTCTTCCCAGGGGGTGGGCTGGCTGTCCCCTTGCTGCTGGGCGAAGATCCAGACCTGCGGGCTGGTGGGCTCCAATACCCCTGCACCCTTGTCAAGGGGGCTGCAGGGCTGGTGGTGGCTGAGGTGCTCTTTTTACCCCGACGAGAAGGAGGGGGGGGCTCAGGGTCAGGAAAGAAGGTAGCAGTAGAGAGATAGATTTTCTTGGGACAATGGAGAGTGGTAGGTACAGTGGGTATGGGAGTGGAGGGAGAGGATGTGGTGGTAGGCGAGACAAGTTTGCTGTCTTTGGGTGCAGGTGCAGGAGCGGGAGGCTGTCGTGAGGTGGATGGCTGTTGGGTGGGTGGGTGGCTGCGTTTGTGTGGTGTGGAAGAGGGGGTGACAGACACAGTGAGAGAGGACACAGGGGACGTGTAAATGGCAGTGGGGGTGGTGACTGCACGTGTGCGGACTGGAGTGGAGGGTATGCTGGTGATGGAAACACTGGCTGATGGTGAGGTGAATGAAGGTGTGAGTGTAGACGTCACAGGGAGGGAGGAGGGAGACGAGGAGGTGGGGGTCACAGAGGTGGTAGTGACTGTTGGCATGTCTGCATCGGAATGTTGCTTGTGTGAATGTCTGCGTGATCTGTGGTGCTTATGTTTGGATGAGCTGCTCTTGGGTGTTGAGGTGTGTGCAGGCTGGTCTGATGGTGTGGGTGGGACAGGCAGAGGAACAGGAGACTGGGAGGAGGGAGTTAGTAGAGGGAGGCAGGAGACAGGGACAATGGCTGCCGTCAGTGCTGAGGCCAGAGCCTGGAACGATCGCTGATGGGCAGCCTGACCCGAATGAATGCCCTCCAGGTACGCATTGCTGCAATGAACCTCCCTCTCCACCCCCTGGATGGCATTCAAAAGGGTAGTCTGCCCAACAATGAGCGTTCGGAGGAGGTCAATGACCTCCTCACTGAGGGCAGCGGGGGTAACAGGGGCAGGGCCTGAGGTGCCTGGGGCGAAGGAGATGCCCGGCTTCCTGGCAGAGCGGGCACGGGGCGAACGCTGAGGGGCTGCTGGGAGGGCGGAGATGGTGCGCTGGGTGGCGGCTGTACCTGTAATGGCGGGGGGCACGGATGGTGCCACCCCCGCAAGGGAGCTCCCTTCCGAGGACGTGTCCGTGTCGCTGCAGGGTCCAGTCGTCCCCGTTGTGGAGCTCCCCTCGCCCTCCGTCTCACTGGTCCAGTCAGACTCTGTGGCATGGCCCTCCTGGGCCATGTGAGATGCAGCTCCCTCCTGCCCCGATGCCACTTCTCCTCCGCCTGATGATGCTGATGCACACAAGCACAGAAAGACAAACAAAAAGGGGGGGGGAGAGAGAAATAAAGAGATTTTGAGTACATGGATCACCAGTACAGTTAGCGGACATGACAGACACAGATGCCCCCTGCACTAAGTTGCGCACTTGGGGTCCGCTACGCATTCCGTGGAACATGCCCTACACGCCTAGAGTTGACAACTGCACCCATGGATGACACGGCCCAGGGATGGCTGTACTGACACACTACTGAGGGTGGTGGCTGGGGACACAGGGGCTTACGGGGGTGCCCAGCCTACAGATATCGCCCTGGCCTAGGGGGACCCATAGCCCTCCTCCCCCACCCAGACACCTCCACTGCGCGACAACAGAGTAGATAATGCTTGTACTCACCCCCTTGTGTCTGCTGTGCTGCCCTCACGCACCCATCCAAATCAGGGTAGGCCACCGCCAGGATCCGGAACATCAGGGGGGTCAGTTGACGGCAGGCACCCCGCCTACGTTGGGAGGCCATCCCCAGCAGAGACTCGGCGGTCTTCTTGGTCCCGCGGCGGATGTCCTCCCACCTCTTGCGGCAGTGGGTGCCCCGTCGATGGTGGACCCCCAGGGTCCGGACTTCCTTGGCGATGGCACGCCAAATCCCGATCTTCTCATGGGCGCGGACCTATGTGACACGTACAGGGAGGGAGAAATACCACGTTCAAGTTTGTCTGCATTTTCGTTGCCAGTGGCCCAACGCCCACCCATCCCCGCCAGGCCCCCCGCCAGGCCCAACATGCCCCCCATCCCCGCCAGGCCCCCCGCCAGGCCCAACATGCCCCCCATCCCCGCCAGGCCCCCCGCCAGGCCCAACATGCCCCCATCCCTGCCAGGCCCCCCGCCAGGCCCCCCGCCAGGCCCCCCGCCAGGCCCAACATGCCCCCCATCCCCGCCAGGCCCCCCGCCAGGCCCAACATGCCCCCCATCCCCGCCAGGCCCCCCGCCAGGCCCCCCGCCAGGCCCAACATGCCCCCCATCCCCGCCAGGCCCCCCGCCAGGCCCAACATGCCCCCCATCCCCGCCAGGCCCCCCGCCAGGCCCAACATGCCCCCCATCCCCGCCAGGCCCCCCGCCAGGCCCTCCGCCAGCCCCAACATGCCCCCCATCCCCGCCAGGCCCCCCGCCAGGCCCCCAAGCCAGCCAGTGGCCCCAAATCCATATTGAATTAAACTCACTTGTTGGTCTGGAGGACCGTAGAGTAGCGCATACTGGGGGAGGACCCCATCCACAAGTTTCTCCAACTCCTCTCCAGTGAAGGCAGGGGCCCTTTCCCCAGTCGCAGCAGCCATTGTCCCTTCCAGACCGAGGTCACAGCAACACTTGCAGTATAGGTCCTCTCCTGTGAAAGTTCAAGTCGCAAGTGGATAAGTAGATAGGAAATGGTGGTCACGTCCGCGGCGGTGCGTACCGCGGCGGTGCGTACCGCCACCGCCGGCGCCCTTCGCCATTGGCTCCTGAAACCCATAGGCTTCAATGTTAACCAATGCGGCTTCGCTCCGCGGTCTTCGACCGCCGACCGCCGCGGTGTGCCACGCCAGCGCATTGACCTCACATCCCATTGTCACACTTCACAGGTCAGGCATCCGCCATTTCGAGGGTCCACATGGCTCAATTTCAACTGCGTCACACAGGCCTAGGCCTTGCATAGCCACTCAGACACACCATTCACTGCATAGAGAATCTTTTACTGTGCAAGCTGTGAGTACGTACCTGTGGGTTGCTTGACTCTGTGCTCCATGTTGTCCTTCCTAGGCACCATCCGCTGGGTTTGGCGAGGAGACGGATGAATCCTCGCGTGTACCGACCGCTGGTGGACCTGTCGACAATGGAAGAACGCCACATTATCCTGACCTACCGGCTTGACCGTGCCACTATACATGAACTGTGTGCCCAGCTGGAGCCCGACCTGATGTCCCCCATCCGCCAACCCACAGGGATTCCCCCTCTGGTGCAGGTCCTGTCAGTACTCCATTTCCTGGCAAGTGGGTCATTTCAGACAACAGTGGGTATTGCTTCTGGGATGTCTCAGCCCATGTTTTCGAAGGTGTTATCCAGAGTGTTGTCTGCCCTGATGAAATAGGTGAGGAGCTACATCATTTTCCCTGAGGTGGGCGAATTGGCTACAGTGAAGGGTGATTTCTACGCCCTTGGACATATTCCCAACGTCATTGGTGCCATTGATGGGACCCATGTGGCTTTGGTTCCCCCAAGAGACAGGGAGCAGGTGTACAGGAACAGAAAAAGTTACCATTCCATGAACATCCAGGTGGTGTGTTTGGCTGACCAGTACATCTCGCATGTAAATGCCAAATTCCCAGGGTCAGTGCATGACGCCTACATCCTGAGGAATAGCAGCATCCCTTACGTGATGGAACAGCTAGAGAGACACCGTGTATGGCTATTGGGGGACTCTGGGTACCCCAACCTGTCGTGGCTACTGACCCCAGTAAGGAATCCCCGGACCAGGGCAGAGGAACGGTACAATGAGGCCCATGGGCGTACTAGGAGGGTGATCGAACGCACCTTTGGCCTCCTAAAGGCCAGGTTTCGGTGCCTGCATATGACAGGTGGATCCCTAATGTACTCACCTAAGAAGGTGTGTCACATCATCGTGGCCTGCTGCATGCTTCACAACCTGGCTTTGCGCCGCCAGGTGCCTTTCCTGCAGGAGGATGGTCGAGACGGTGGTGTTGTGGCAGCTGTGGAACCTGTGGAGAGTGACGAGGAGGAAGACGACGGGGCTGAAACAGACAACAGGGACAGAATCATTGAACAGTACTTTCAATAGGACACAGGTAACAATTCAAACATAGTTTAGTAAATGTGAACTACTCTCCTGCATCTCTGCTGCCTGTCTATTTGCCCCAGTGTATGATGACTGAGTTGTGGCTTTTCCCTCCCTATTTCAGATCTGGGGTCCCCACTACGAGTTCTGTGCTTCGTTTCCCCATGGACTACAGCTTTGTGGCAGCTGTTTGTTGACTTCACTATGTACAAGGACATATTTGCACTGTCATGTCAATTACAATATTTTGAAATCACAGCCAGACTCCAGATAGTTTTGTGCAAAATAGGTGTTTATTTCAGTGCTCAAAATGGGATGGGTGGTTTCAAGTGGGTGGGGGCTATGGTGAAGGAATGTCCATGGCAGAGTCCAGAGTAACAGTCACACAGGTGCATTGTCCAGAGGCCTGTGGAGAGATGGAGCATGGGCAGTTCAAGGATGGACAGGGTGACAATGTGGGACAGTGGGATGACATCAGGTGGTATCCTTTGCTGGCGGGGGTCTTGACATCCTACTCTGTCTTCTTGCGAGATCTCAGGGCCCTCTTGCGGGGTGGTTCTTCTCCTGCAGGAGGTGGGGGTCTGGTGGGCTGCTGTTGTGCGGGGGCCTCCTGTCCACTAGCGCCGGCGGAGGTGGTTGGCTGTTCTTGGTCCAGGCTAGTGGCAGGGGCCCTTTGTTGTTGTTGAGTGTCCGTCCTGGTGTTGATGAGGTCCTGCAGCAGCCCTACCATGGTAACCAGGGTGGAGGTGAGGGCTCTGATGTCCTCCCTGTACCCCCGATAGTGTTCCTCCTGCAGTACCTGGATCTCCTGGAACCGGGCCAGTACCGTCGCCATCGTCTCCTGGGAGCGGTTGTATGCTCCCATGATGGTGGTGAGGGCCTCGTGGAGAGTGGGTTCCCTGGGCCCGTCCCCCCCCTGTTGCACAGCTGCCCTCCGAGTTGCCCTGTTTCCCTGGCTCTCTGCCCCCTGGCCGGTGTGCCCACTACCACTGCCCCCAGGTCCCTGTTGTTGTTGGGGTGGTGGGTTATCCTGGGTGCCCTGTAGTGGTAGACACACCGCAGATTGACGCGCCCTGGATACAGAGGCATGGGCCCGCTGCGTGGGAGCTGTGCTGGTGTTCCCAGAGGGGTTTGGGTCTGTAGTGGCCTGTGCCTGTGTGAGGGGAACCGACTGTCCAGAGGTCCCCGATGGTCCGGGCTGGTCATCGGTGTCCAGGTCGACAGAGCTGCTGTCATCGCAGACGGCCTCTTGGGTGGGGGGTGTGGAGAATTCTGGGCCCTCCGTGGCGGTGTGTTGACGGTCGGGTCCTGCAGGGGTATAGAGGTATGGTTATAGTTTCAATGTGTGGCATATGGGTGTATCTGTGGGTTCCCGTGTCCCCAAGTGCTGGCATTCGTGTGTGGGGGCTTTGGTGAGGGTGGCTTGTGGGGGGGATGTGTATATGCATTGGGCATGCTTTGGTGATGGGTGTCCATGCTTAGTGGACGCATGCAGGCCTAGGTTTTGGGATGTGTGGGTTGTGATGGTGAGACATTGGCAGGGAATAGGTGTGCTGGGGGTGGGGGTGAGGATGGTGGTGGGGGTGAGGATGGTGGTGGGGGTGAGGGTGAGGGTGGGGGTGAGGATGGGGGTGGGGGTGAGGGTGGGGTTCGAGGATGGGGGTGAGGGTTGGGGTATGATTTGGCATGCAGGTGGGGGGGAAGCAGTAGTGAAGCTTCAACTTACCAGTGTCCATTCCTCCGCCGACTCCTGCGAGGCCGTCAGGATGCAGGATGTTCAAGACTTCCTCCTCCCATGTTGTAAATTGTGGGGGTTGAGGTGGGGGTCCTCCGCCAGTCTTCTGCACGGCGATGTTGTGCCTGGATACCATGGAACGCACCTTCCCCCGTAGGTCGTTCCATCGCTTCCTGATGTCTTCCCGATTTCTGGGGTGCTGTCCCACAGCGTTGACCCTGTCGACAATCCTCTGCCATAGCTCCGTCCTCCGGGCAATGCTGGTGTATTGGACCTGTGTGCCGAAGAGCTGGGGCTCTACCCGAACGATTTCCTCCACCATGACCCTGAGTTCTTCGTCTGAGAAGCGGGGGTGTCTTTGGGGTGCCATGGAGTGGTGTGTATGATGTGTGGGGTGGAGTATGTGTAGTTAAGTGTGTTGAGTGTGGTGGTGTGTGTTGTTTAGTGTGTGAATATTGTGTTGGTGATGGTGTAGTGTGCCTCTGTGTGATGGTATTCTGTGATCGCTGATGTGTCTCTCAGTGCTTCTTTCTGAATTTTTTGTCGTAGGGGTTTGTGGGTGATGTGGGTGTGTGTTTTATATTGTATTGTGTGTGTGGGAGTGGTGTGTGTATGTGTATCAGGTGTGTGGAATTCAAATCGGCCAATGTGGCTGAGTTTTGTTCGTTTGTGTGTATTCTGACCGCGGCGGTGTGTCGCGCCAATGGAAAACCGCGTTTGAAAGACCGCCGCGTGGATTCGTGGGTCGTAATGGCATGGGCGTATTTCTGTTGGCGTGACGGTGGAGGTTTGGTCACCTCCACTTTTCCGCCGACCACTGGTCTGGCGGTCTGTTGTGGCTGTCGGATTTTCGGAGGTTTGGCTGCTGCGGGTCAGAATGACCGTGGCGGGTTACCGCGGCGGAATTATGGAGGATTTCTGACCGGCGGTAGGCGCCTTTTACCGCCGAGGTCAGAATGACCACCTTAGTCTCAACTTTTTGAAGCACAAACGTCTGTTTCAGTCCCATCCACTGTGATGCATAAAAGAATTAGAAGAACATTAATATGATAGTTTATTACCTGTTTTTCTTAATATATTGAATTCTATTTCATCATTAGGAATGCTTCAGAGGGTTAAATGATTCAGCGCCTGCTGGCTTTCAATTAACCTTTTTGGTCCATCAATCAGGATTTACAAAGAGCGGCAAATCACTGGTGAGGATCTCTAATATCTAATGTGTAGCGCTTAGGTAGGAGACCTACTACAGAGCAACAATTGGCCTGGATGGGGGCGGGCTCACACCGTGCATCATTACACCCCTTGTGAGTCTATATGTATTATACACTACTCCATCACACCTCCAACGGTGGAAAACTGGAGGGATCTAGCTTGACCCACCACTGGGGGAGTGAATCTACATATATTCAGATATTAGAATTTACCAGCTCGCTGTCACCTTGAGTTAGATTGATGGACTCTTTTACGTTAGAAACCTGCGATCTCCGCAGGGGTGGATGTGTGTGCAATCAGAGAGAAGCAGAATTCCAACCTGGTTGGTGGAGTGGAAAATGAGATTTGTGTATTTATAGTGCTATGAAATACCAGCTTGACACTGAAAGCACTATGAACATGCAACTCATTATTTTAAAATAGGGCAGTAGGTTAGGTTAGGATTTTCCAGAAGTTTCAAGATCGTTTTAGACCTCATTACCTAAAGGGTGTAATATCTCATACTTATCTTTTTCTATACACTTCATTGCTTGGTTTTACTCATGAGAAAGTATCACTCTAGGGGCCAGATGTAGAAAGCATTTGTCTCACAAGGAAAAATGATTTTTTCCAATGTACAGAAAGCAAAATGTGACACACTAACTTGTTACCGATTCGCACTTGCTTTTGCAATTCGATATTAGGAAGGAAGTATTTCGGGTGTCCCTTCCTAAGGATGAATTGCATTGGTATGTGTGAATGTTTTGCAAATTAAATGAGGTTGCAAAATATTAAAATTTTACCGACTTCTTAAAGAAGATGGTAATCCATTCACAATTGGAAAGGGGTCCCACGGAACCCCTTTAAGAATGTGGGTATAAACATTTTTAAGAGCAGACAGGACCACTGCCTGCTCTTAAAAAATGAAAAGATATCTTTTCTGTTTTCTTCATGAAATGCATCTTGTTTTCATTTAAGGAAAATGGGCTGCATTTTAAAAAAATGCTTTATTGAAAAAGCAATCACACACATGGTGGTCTGCTGACCCCAGCCAGCCACCATCCCTGTGATTCTTGCTATTCACAATAGGTTGCAAAGTTAGACTTACCTCATGAATATTAATGAGGTATGTCTATTTGCAACCCACTGGGACTTGCACAATGTGTCAAAGACACTTTGGTACATGAATATTTGTGATTTCCTAATTGCGAATCACAAAATGTTGCAATTAGGAAAATGCAAAGCCGAATCTATGGACATCTCGCCCTTTGTGTGACACATTCAGCAGTTGAAAGTCACTTACAAGTGCCTTGAAACCATGCAAATGACACACATATCTGAAAACTTGGCAGCTATGCTTCAGTAAATTCACTAATCTGCTGCTCAAAAAGCACGCACTGCTATTGTGACCACTAGCATAGCGAGAGCTATTTTGTGTGCAGATGTGCTCCTCTTGAGAGGGCAAGATGCCGCCACTCACAGTGAGGTTAACCAATGGGTAAACTGGGCTGGCCCACTACCCCATGCTGTAGTGGTCAGAACACAAATGTGAAAGACACAACAACGTACCAATAGATGAAGAGAACTATTTGTAAACAAGTATATTACATGTGTAATTGTAATATATTCAAAAGGTCTTGGCTAACGTGAGACCTAAAAGGGTAGGAGTCGCATCTCTGTCTCCATTTTGCATGTGATGCATTTTTACCTTCCACGGCTTTTGTTCCTTCATTGAGCTCCAAGCAGCACCTCCTGATCCTGGTCTGGGATCAGATGAGTACATGTTATGTAACGCGTGTGTCAATAAGTAGGCAGCAGTATGAACTGAATATATCTGACTATAGTTGATGTTCTGATATCCATCCAACATTTCAAATGTCTCGATTCCTGAACAATAATCATCAGATGGACCGTCTGTCTCATTGATATTTTTTTTATTCATTAGAAGACACCGAAAATTTATCTCCCATAGATTTTCCAGGGCTGTATCACTTGGAAACTTTGATGGGGTAACATCATTGAGAAAATCTTTAAATCCCTTAATTTCTTCTTTTTGGATACAAAATGCCAGACTTCCATGAAATAACTTTATAATAAAGTCATACTGGAAAAAATTAGATATGGCCACTGACAAAATCCAAGTTTTAGGGGGCAGATTTTTCCATTCAGTGCGGGTAAAATAATGAATAGCGTTTAGTGAACTGCAGTAGAGAATGATGACCTGTGCCGTTGATGTCCTCACAGTCTCTATGACTCTACCCAGGTCCAGGGGGTCAGCGCTAGAGAGGTAAGGGGGAATCATATGGAAAAAGTCGATGCAGCCTCCGACCTGGCCAATCACCTCTCTCAGTTCTCGCAGCGCTAGCTCCCCGCTGTCATCATCCGTTGTCAGGATCCCCACCCAGGTCCACCCAAAATGTCTCAACAGCTGAGCAACTCCAATGAAGAAGGAGAGCTCGCTTGGGACGGTCCGGTAAAAAGATGGAAATCTCAATCTGTCACTGAGTACAGGGTCCTGAGCCCCATAACTGATCTGCAAAGAAGAAAGAAATGAGGCAAGAACAGTGAGATGAAATCTGGCAACACTGAGAAAGAAAGGTGTAGTTGTCAAAAAAGAAAATCTGAATAAACTGGGCTGAAACCATGAATATAATATCATGGTGTGTTGGATAGATTAGGGCCTTATTTAGGCACAGATTAATAATGATAACACACACTTGTAAGTAACTTTACACTTGTGAGTAAGTTTACAATTTATTTAGTATTCAAAAACTTAAAGTGCAAGTAACTTGTAAAAACAAACAACAGTAGTGAGTCCACCACAGTACATGGCCAAGAACTGGTCGTACAACATCCTCCACCCGCAAATAATGGAGGGAGGGACTTAGAATAAAACCCCATAGGAAATAATGTTGAACGAAATGAAATAATTTAAAATAGTTCAAAATATAAATAAACATCCATTATTGTAGTAAATATATATATAAATATTCAACATATTTATTACTTTGTATATAAAATATTTTAAGAATGAATTCAATAATTTGACATTACATTTTATTAATGATAGTTAAATATTTTCCATTGACTTTACACCACTCTTAATAATGATTAATATACATTCAAATATTTTTAAGGTCAGATTTATTTCATTTAAAAGTCAGAAAATAATTTTCTTTCAACATCATATTGCATTAAACTAGGGAAATATTTTTTATTATTTTTCTGAAATTCACAGTAAAAAAGAGACCCACCAAAAGAAAAATACATATTTTAATGTGCATTTATCATTTAAATTAGTGTATTTGTAATAATAACTATTAAATATGCACGTTTTTTATATTTTTAACATTAATTTATATGGATATATATTTTAACTATTTAACATACTTCAATTTAATTTACCATTGTTTCCTTAGTGGTATTCTTTTAGGATCCTACCTCCATTGTTTTCTATGGGAGAGTGTTGGAATGCCAGTGGTTGTGGATGGACACGTGCAGTGCTAAACGTACTACTCGTTTTTGAATCGAGTCTGCTTGACCATGAGCTTGTGCTTGAGCTCTTGCTTGCAAGACGTCTGTGTTCATTAATGGGCTTGGAACACACCCTTTGCTTGCCATTCGTTGGCATGATTGTCAATCTTCATTACTGTATTCTAATGGGACAACGCTTGCCATGAGTCACTTTTGTTTCTTTCTGTGGCATATGAATCAAGCGCAGATTAATTTAGTTTGATTAGTGTCCCTGCACTGTCCATCCCCTGCTCACACTGTGATTCAGGTACTATGGGCCTGGTTTAGAGTTTGACTGAGGGGTTACTCCATCAGAAACGTGACGGATATCCTGTCCACTGCATTACAAATTTCATAACCTATAACGGAATTGTAATTCGGTAGATGGGATATCCGTCACATTTGTGATGGAGGAACCCCCTGAGAGAAAGTAGCCTCTTCTAGCATGGTTACCCCCACTTTTGGCCTGTTTGTGAGTGTGTCAGTGTGTTTTTTCTGTGTCACTGGGATCCTGCTAGCCAGGACCCCAGTGCACATAGATAAAAACCTATATGTGAGTATGTTTTCCCTGTCTCACTGGGATCCCCCTGGACAGGACCCCAGTGCTCACAATTTATGGCCTAATGTGTATGCCTGTGTAGTACCTAACTGTCTCACTGAGGCTCTACTAATCAGCACCTCAGTGCTTATGCTCTCTCTGCTTTTAAATTTGTCACTGTAGGCCAGTGACTTAATTTACCACTTTCAATTGGCACACTGGATGACCCCTTATAAGTCCATAGTATATGGTACCTAGGTAGCCAAGGAATTCGGGTTCCAGGAGATCCATATGGATGGAAGCATTACTTTTGCCACCTATATGGAGCTCAGACAAACCCTTACACAGGACTGCCATTGCAGCCTGCGTGAAATAGTGCACACACTAGTTCACAGCCGTTTTTACTCCACTTCAGTAACTTATAAGTCACCTAAATGTCTAACCTTCACTTGCTGAAGGTTAGGTGCAAAGTTACTAAGTGTGAGGGCACCCTTGCACTAGCAAAGGTGTCCCCACATAGTTCAGGGCCATTTCCCCAGACATTGTGAGTGCGGTGACACCATTACAAGCATGCACTACATATAGGTCAATACCTATATGTAGCTTCACAATGGTAACTCTGAATATGGCCATGTAACATGTCTCAGATCATGGAATTGTCCCCCATTCCAAATCTGGTATTAGGGAGCCAATTTCATGCATCTCGGGGGCTCCACCATGGACCCTCAGTACTGCCAAACCAGCTCTCTGAGGTTTGCACTGCAGCTACAGTGGCTGCCACCTAACAAACAAGGGATCTGTCCTCCTGGGGTGTGGGCAGCCCAGTCCCATTAAGGCAGAACAAAGCATTTCCTCTGAGAGCAGGGTGTTACACCCTCTTCCTTTGGAAATAGGTGTTACAGACTGGGGAGGGGTAGACTCCCCCAGCCTCTGGAAATGCTTTGAAGGGCAAAGATGGAGCCCATCTTGCATAAACCAGTCTACACTGGTTCAGGGACCCCTTCTCCCCTGCTCTGGTGGGAAACTGGACAAAGGAAAGGGGAGTGACCACTCCCCTGTCCATCACCACCCCAGGGGTGGTGCCCAGAGCTCCTCCAGTGTGTCCCAGACCTCTGCCATCTTGTTTCCAGAGGTGTGAGGGAACTTCGGAGGCCTCTGAGTGGCCAGTGCCATCAGGTGACGTCAGAGACCCCTCTTGATAGGTGCTTACCTGACTAGGTGGCCAATCCTCCTCTGAGTGCTTTTTAGGGTCTCTCCAGTGGCCTTTTACTCAGATAATGACTTGCAAGAATTCACCAAAGTTCCTCTGCACCTCTCTCTTTGACTTCTGCCAAGGATCGACCGCTGACTGCTCAAGGACGCCTGCAAAACTGCAACAAAGTAGCAAGATGACTACCAGAGACATTGTAGTGCTTAATCCTGCTGGCTTTCTCAACTGTTTCCTGGTGGTGCCTGCTCTGGGGGCTGTCTGCCTTTACCCTGCACTAGAAGCCAAGAGGAAATCTCCTGTGGGTCGACGGAATCTTCCCCTGCTAATGCAGGCACCAAAAGACTGCATCACCAGTCCTCTGGGTTCTCTCTCACCCTAATGAGCATGGTCCCTGGAACACAGGAACTAGATCCAAGTGACCCCCACAGTCGAGTGGTCCATCTGTCCAAATTTGGTGGAGGTAAGTCCTTGCCTCCCCACGCCAGACAGTAATCCTGTGTACTGCATGAACTGCAGCTGCTAGGGCTTCTGTGCACTTTTGCAAGGAATCCTTCATGCACAGCACATCCCAGATCACCAGCACTCCGTCCTGCAGTGCTCAACCCTCTAAGTTGGATTCCGACGTCGTGGGACCCTCCTTTTGTGACTCTGGTTCACAAATCTTCTAAGTGCCTGCTCCGGTACTTCTGCCGGTGCTGCCTGCTTCTGCGGGGGCTCTCTGAGTTACTGAGCACCCCTCTGTCTCCTGCTCCAAGGGGCAACATCCTGGTCCGTCCTGGTCCCCAGCAGCACCCAAAAACCTCTACTGCAACTCTTGCAACTAGAAAGGCTTATTTGAGGTATTCCTGCGTGGAAACACTTCTGCAGCATCCAGCCCACTGTGGGACATCTTCCATCCAAAGGAGAAGTTCCTAGTTCTTTTCGTTGTTGCAGAATCTTCAGCTTCTTCCACTCAGGTCAGCCATTTAGCACCTTCATCTGGGGTTTCCTGGGCTCCTGCCCCCCTGGACAATATCGTGACTCTTGGACTTGGACCCCTTGCCTTGCAGGTCCTCACGTCCTGGAATCCGTCTACAGTGTTTTGCTGGTGCTTGTGGTTCTTGTAGAATACCCCTATCACGACTTTTGGCTCTTTCTGGGGCAGTAAGGTGACTTTACTCCTACTTTTCAGGGTCTTGGGGTGGGGTATCTTGGACACCATGACTGTTTTCTTACAGTCCCAGCAACCCTCTACAAGCTCTTATAGGTCTGGGGTCCATTTGTGATTCGTATTCTACTTTTGGAGTATATGGGTTGTGTTGCTCCTAGACGTATATTCACCTATTGCATCCTATTGTGATTCTATATTGTTTGCACTACTTTTCTCACTGTTACCTACCTCGTTTGGGTTTGTGTACATATAACCTGTGTATATTAATTACCTCCTAAGTGAGGGTATTCTCTGAGATACTTTTGGCATAATGTCACTAAAATAAAGTACCTTTATTTTTAGTAACTCTGAGTATTGTGTTTTCTTATGATACTGTGCCACATGATATAAGTGGTATAGTAGGAGCTTTGCATCTCTCCTAATTCAGCCTAAGCTGCTTTGCCATAGGTACCTTCTATCAGCCTAAGATGCTAGAAACACCTCTATTCTACTAATAAGGGATAACTGGACCTGGTTCAAGTTGTAAGTACCACAACATACCCACTATAAGCCAGGCCAGCCTCCTACAGGAGGCAAGGACTTGCCTCCACCAAATTTGGACAGAAGGGCTGTACTGTGGGAGACACTTGGATCCAGCTCCTGTGTTCCAGGGACAACGCACGTCAGGATGAGAGGGGACCCAGAGGACCCGTGATGAAGTTTGGTGCCTGCGTTGGCAGGGGGAAGATTCCGTCGACCCATAGGAGATTTCTTCTTGGCTTCCAGTGCAGGGTGAAGGAAGACAGCCCTCAGAGCATGCACCACCAGGAAACAGTTGAGAAAGCCAACAGGATGAGGCTCTACAATGTTGCTGGTAGTTGTTGTAGGAGGCTGCCCTGGCTTGTAGTGGGTACCAGAGGTACTTACACCTTGTGCCAGGTCCAGTTATCCCTTATTAGTGAAGAAGAGGTGTTTCTTGCAGCTTAGACTGATAGAAGGTAGCTATGGCAAAGCAACTTAGGTTGAACTAGGAGACATGTAAAGCTCCTACTATACCACTGGTGTCATATGCACAATATCATAAGAAAACACAAAACACAGATATACTAAAAATAAAGGTACTGGGGATGAGAAATATACACAAGATATATGTACACAAACCAAAATTATGCAGATAATAACAAAAGGAAGTAATGCAAGCAATGTAAAGTTACAGTAGATTGCAATAGTAGCACATAGGTATAGGGGCAACACAAACCATATACTCCAAAAGTGGAATGCGAACCACGAATGGACCCGAAACCTATGTGAGCTTGTAGAGGGTCGCTGGGTGTGAGAAAGTAGCCTCTTTCTAGCCTTGTTACCTCCACTTTTGGCCTGTTTGTGAGTGTATGTCAGGGTGTTTTCACTGTCTCACTGGGATCCTGCTAGCCAGGGCCCAGTGCACATAGTGAAAACCCTATGTTTTCAGTATGTTTGTTATGTGTCACTGGGACCCTGCTAGTCAGGACCCCAGTGCTCATAAGATTGTGGCCTATATGTATGTGTTCCCTGTGTTATGACTAACTGTCTCACTGAGGCTCTGCTATCCAGAACCTCAGTGGTTATGCTCTCTCATTTCTTTCAAATTGTCACTAACAGGCTAGTGACCAATTTTACCAATTTACATTGGCTTACTGGAACACCCTTATAATTCCCTAGTATATGGTACTGAGGTACCCAGGGTATTGGGGTTCCAGGAGATCCCTATGGGCTGCAGCATTTCTTTTGCCACCCATAGGGAGCTCTGACAATTCTTACACAGGCCTGCCACTGCAGCCTGAGTGAAATAACGTCCACGTTATTTCACAGCCATTTTACACTGCACTTAAGTAACTTATAAGTCACCTATATGTCTCACCTTTACCTGGTAAAGGTTAGGTGCAAAGTTACTTAGTGTGAGGGCACCCTGGCACTAGCCAATGTGCCCCCACATTGTTCAGGGCAAATTCCCAGGACTTTGTGAGTGCGGGGACACCATTACACGCGTGCACTACATATAGGTCACTACCTATATGTAGCTTCACAATGGTAACTCCGAATATGGCCATGTAACATGTCTATGATCATGGAATTGCCCCTCTATGCCATCCTGGCATAGTTGGCACAATCCCATGATCCCAGTGGTCTGTAGCACAGACCCTGGTACTGCCAAACTGCCTTTCCTGGGGTTTCACTGCAGCTGCTGCAACCCCTCAGACAGGTTTCTGCCCTCCTGGGGTCCAGCCAGGCTTGGCCCAGGATGGCAGAACAAAGGACTTTCTCTGAGAGAGGGTGTTACACCCTCTCACTTTGAAAAATGATGTGAAGGCAGGGGAGGACCCCCCCCCCAGCCTCTGGAAATGCTTTCATGGGCACATTTGTGCCCATTTACGCATAAGCCAGTCTACACCGGTTCAGGGACCCCTTAGCCCTGCTCTGGCGCGAAACTGGACAAAGGAAAGGGGAGTGACCACTCCCCTGACCTGCACCTCCCCTGGGAGCTGTCCAGAGCTCCTCCAGTGTGCTCCAGACCTCTGCCATCTTGGAAACAGAGGTGCTGCTGGCACACTGGACTGCTCTGAGTGGCCAGTGCCACCAGGTGACGTCAGAGACTCCTTCTGATAGGCTCCTGCAGGTGTTGCTAGCCTATCCTCTCTCCTAGGTAGCCAAACCCTCTTTTCTGGCTATTTAGGGTCTCTGTCTCTTGGGATTCCTCAGATAACGAATGCAGGAGCTCAGCAGAGTTCCTCTGCATCTCTCTCTTCACCTTCTGCCAAGGAATCGACTGCTGACCGCGCTGGAAACCTGCAAAACTACAACAAAGTAGCTAAGACGACTACTGCAACTCTGTAACGCTGATCCTGCCGCCTTCTCAACTGTTTTCCTGGTGGTGCATGCTGTGGGGGTAGTCTGCCTCCTCTCTGCACTAGAAGCCCTGAAGAAATCTCCTGTGGGTCAACGGAATCTTCCCCCTGCAACCGCAGGCACCAAAGAACTGCATTACCGGTCTCCTGGGTCTCCTTTCAGCACGACGAGCGAGGTCCCTTGAATCCAGCAACTCTGTCCAAGTGACTCCAACACTCCAGTGACTCTTCAGTTCAAGTTTGGTGGAGGTAAGTCCTTGCCTCCTCACGCCAGACTGCATTTCTGGGAACCGCAACTATTGCAGCTACTCCGGCTTCCGTGCACTTCCGGCAGAAATCCTTTGTGCACAGCCAAGCCTGGGTCCACAGCACTCTAATCTGCATTGCACGACTTTCTAAGTTGGTCTCTGGCGACGTGGGACTCCTTTGTGCAACTTCGGCAAGCACCATTTCACGCATGCTCGTAGTGCCTGTTTCTGGCACTTCTGCGGTTGCTACCTGCTGCTGAGAGGGCTCCTTGTCTTGATGGATATCCCCTCTGTCCCCAGACGCAATTGGCGACATCCTGGTCCCTCCTGGGCCACAGCAGCGTCCAAAAACCTTTTTTGCATGATTTGCAGTTAGCAAGGCTTGTTGGCTGTATTTCCACGGGAAAATACTTCTGCACGACTCTCCACGGCGTGCGGGATCCATCCTCTAAAGAGAAAGTTTCTAGCCCTTGTCGTTCCTGCAGAATCCTAAGTTTCTACTGTCCAGTAGCAGCTTCTTTGCATCCACCGTTGGCATTTCTTGGGCATCTGCCCATCTCCGACTTGCTTGTGACTTTTGGACTTGGTCCTCTTGTTCCACAGGTACCCTCGTTTGGAAATCCATCGTTGTTGCATTGCTGGTTTGTGTCTTTCCTGCAGAATTCCCTTATCACGACTTCTTTGTCCTTTGGGGAACTTTATTGCACTTTGCACTCACTTTTCAGGGTCTTGGAGAGGGCTATTTTTCTAACCCTTACTATTTTCTAATAGTCCCAGCGACCCTCTACAAGGTCACATAGGTTTGGGGTCCATTCGTGGTTCGCATTCCACTTTTGGAGTATATGGTTTGTGTTGCCCCTATCCCTATGTGTCCCCATTGCATCCTATTGTAACTATACATTGTTTGCACTGTTTTCTAAGACTATATTGCATATTTTTGGTATTGTGTACATATAACTTGTGTATAATTGCTATCCTCATACTGAGGGTACTCACTGAGATACTTTGGCATATTGTCATAAAAATAAAGTACCTTTATTTTTAGTATATCTGTGTATTGTGTTTTCTTATGATATTGTGCAAGTGACACTAGGTGGTACTGTAGGAGCTTCACTCGTCTCCTAGTTCAACCTAAGCTGCTCTGCTAAGCTACCATTATCTATCAGCCTATGCTGCTAGACACCCTATACACTAATAAGGGATAACTGGGCCTGGTGCAAGGTGCAAGTACCCCTTGGTACTCACTACAAGCCAGTCCAGCCTCCTACATTGGTGGCAGCGGTGGGATAAGTGCTTTGAGACTACTTACCACTCTTGTCATTGTACTTTTCATAAGAGAAAAATACACAAAACAAGTTCAGTGTGTGTACACATTGCTAAAAAGTTTTGCATTTCCTCTTTTCACTCTTTTCTAAGTGCTGAAAAGTACTTCTAACTTTCTAAAAAGTTCTTTAAAAGTTTACAAAGTTTTTTTTTCTGTCTTTCTAAAAGTTCTGAAAAACTTTTTCTTCACTTTTTCTGTCACTTAAACGCTTTCCAAAATGTCTGGCACAGGCCAAAATGTTGATCTGTCCAAACTTGCATATGACCACCTTAGCTGGAAAGGAGCAACGAGTCTCTGTGTAGAAAGAGGTTTGAGTGTAGGGAAGAATCCTTCTTTGGAATTGTTGCTTAATATGCTTAGAGAACAAGATAAGGCCATAGGGGCCACATCTGGTGAAAAAGCAGCAAATGGTTCCCAATCTGATCCAGGGACTCCCCCAGGAAAAGATTCAGGAAAGAAACTTCCTAGCCTGCCTATTACTAGACAGTCTAGCATAGTTGGTACTGATGTGGTTACACCGCGGCGCTCGCCGCGGCCGCGGGCTCAGGTTGCCGCGGCGCGGCACGTTAATTTTGCCGCGGCCGACGCCCGGGCCGCGGTAGACGCCGAGGCAGACACCCAGGTCGCGGGGGTCGCCGCGGCTCCGGCGAGGGCCATGAAGGCTCCAGGGAGCCGGTCTGGGGGTCACGGCGCTCGCCGCTCCCCCTTTTTCAAGTTCTGCCTTAAAGGCAGACGCGGCAGAGTTTCAGGCATGGCCGCACACAGCGCATTATGCGCTTAACATTTATTTTTCTTGCATGTATTCACCTGCCCACCACCACTTACTGATGTTCCTAGGACAAACCGAACCCTTAAACTGGGGGTTCTTTATACTTGCCTTTTTTCTCTTCCCAGCATGCTTACCACTTCCTCTCTACCCAGCATGCATTGTTTAACACACATACCTAATTCATTACTGTTTTCTTTTCCCCAATCCAAGATGGCGGTGTTCTACTTCCTGTTTCCTGTTTCCTGTCCAGGGGTATTTAAGGGGATTCCAACTGCCTGTTCATTGCGTTGCAACACTCCTTGGTGATAGTCACGCTCCTATTTGATATCCTTCTGCGAATCCTGTCTGTTCCTGATTTGCTTTGTTTTCCTGCCTTCCTGAACTGCGGTCCTAATACCCTGGTGTCCTCCTTTTCGTTTCAGGAAGTTCCTGTGGAGGTTTTTTACCCTACTGGGGTTTTTCCTCTGGGACTCCTTCTGGAGGGCACGGACTGTAGTGGTTCGCTCATACCAAACAGCACCGTGGCTACCGGAAGGGGTCGCCCCTACCTCGGCCAGAGCAGAACCCGTCGGAACAAGGACCGTTCCCCTACGCCTCTCCGCTGCGAGGGTAAGACCGTTGAGAACCGCGACAGATTGCAACGCCCACAATTCCAGTTGCAGTCCGGAACTATGGATAACCCAGTGGTAAACACGGAACCTACTAACCAGGACCTACTGGCGACGATACAACAACAGGCTCAAGAACTCCAGCAATTACGTACTGAGAATACTGTTTATCGACAAGCCTTTGCCTCCAGGACCACAGATGTCCCTGCAGTAGCCGCCTCTACACCTCGATTTTCCGGGGATCCCACCACATTAAAAGAATTCCTGGATGCCTTAACGGTGTACTTTGCCTTTCGCCCCTCGCAATTTGTACAAGATAAGACCAAGGTGGGGTATTTGATTAGTGCCTTATCAGGACCAGCCTTGGCCTGGGCCACACTTCTAGTAACCAGAAACGATCCCTGTCTATCTAATTATTCCACCTTTATCACTACTTTTAAACAGATGTTTGAACGCCCTGGACTCGAGGCGTCAGCAGAAGAGGCTCTTTGCGAAGTCCAACAAGGGAGTCAGGATGTATTACAATACATCTCCCGTTTCAGACAATTAGCTGCAGAAACAACCTGGGTGGAACGTACCTTGGTGACACTCTTCCGTAGAGGTCTAAGAGAGGACATCAAAGATGAACTAGTACATTCTGCCAGGATAGAAAACCTCAAAGGGTTGATGGACCAAGCACTAACTATAGAGTATCGGTTAAATGAACGACGAATGGAGAAAAAGAAGAGTCGTTTGCCTTTTCACTCAGTACCATCTCGTCCCTTCGCCCATCGTTCCGAGGAAGCCCGCCCTGAATCCAAAGGGAATACCGAGGAAGAGCCCATGCAGATTGACACAGCTCGCGGACCTCTATCCGCCAGCGAAAGGGAACATAGACGAAGGAAGGGGCTTTGCCTATATTGTGGTGCAGCTGGTCACCTAATTCGCGCCTGCCCCATTCGTCCAACCAAGCCCTTGGGAAACGCCAACTCCCGTCCCCAGTAAGAAGGGTGAGGACGGGATATCGTGATATACCTTCTATTTGCTCTTCCAGGGAGGAAGGAACTGCTCTTTTTCTCTTACCAGTTACCCTCCATTTAACTGATGGCCGTGAAGCAAGAACTTTGGCTTTATTGGATTGCGGAGCCAGTGGCCTATATTTAGATGAAACCTGGGCCAAAGAACAACAAATAACACAAATACCCAAAGAAATACCAGAACAGGTACATACTGTTGATGGGTCACTCTTGGCCTCTGGACCGGTACAATACACCACCCCTACTTTCTGTTTACAGTTCGGTAAACATCAGGAAATTCTCTCGTTTGACTTAATCTCATCACCACACCATGTCATGATCCTGGGAATTCCATGGCTTACACGGCACAATCCTTACATCAACTGGGAAACAAAAACCATTTCGTTATCCTCCCATTTTTGTCAACACCATTGCTATCCGGCCGGGGATTATTGGTCCCCAAAAAGTCTCTCAACAGCACCTGCCCAGGTGGGAGGATCCATTAATGTTCTACAGGGAGTTCCCAGACAGTATCAGGACTATATCGATGTATTCCAGAAGCCAGAAAGACCTGAATTGCCACCCCACAGAGAATACGACTGTGCCATTTCTTTAGAGCCAGACACTGTAGTTCCTTTTGGGCGGATGTACTCCCTCACCGAACCAGAGAAACAAATTCTGAAGGAGTACCTAGATGAGAATCTACAAAGTGGGTTAATAACTCCCTCCTCTTCACCCGCCGGGGCTCCTCTTTTCTTTGTACCAAAGAAAACCAAAGACCTGCGTCCCTGTATCGACTTCAGAGGGTTAAACAGGATCACTATCAAAGACCGGTATCCGCTACCCCTCATCAAAGACATCTTAGAAGCAGTCAGAGGAGCCAAGAGGTTCACTAAGCTGGATCTCCGAGGAGCCTATCATCTGCTAAGAGTCAGAGAAGGTGATGAGTGGAAGACCGCCTTTAGAACACCTTTTGGTCACTACGAATATAGAGTAATGCCCTTCGGACTCACTAATGCCCCGTCCATCTTTCAAAGATTCATGGATTCTATCTTTTCTGATCTTTTGCAACAAACAGTGGTAGTGTATCTTGACGATATCCTAATTTATTCGGTTCATCCAGAGGAACATTCCAAACACGTCCGCCAAGTCTTAGAAAGACTCCGACAACATCATTTGTTCTGTAAGCCTGAAAAATGCGAATTTGATCAGATAGAAGTGAAATATTTGGGATACTGTATAGACCAAACCGGAATTGCCATGGACTCAGACAAAGTACAGGCTATATTGAACTGGCCATCTCCTTCTTCCATCAAGGAGACTCAATGTTTTCTGGGACTAGCCAACTTCTACCGGCAGTTCATAGCAGACTTTGCCCAGAGAACCAGCTTCATTACTCAAACCCTCAAAAAGGAACACCTAAAGAAAGGTTTTTGTTGGACACCAGGTGCTGAGTCAGCTTTTCAGGACTTAAAGAAAGCCTTTAGTCAAGCCCCTATTCTTCGACACCCAGACACTAGCAAACAATTCATTGTTGTCACAGACGCCTCAGAAAGAGCCATTGGGGCTGCCTTGTTACAAAGACAAGACGATGATGACCTAGAACACCCTGTATTCTATCTATCCCACATTCTATCTGATTCTGAGCGAAACTATTCCGTGCTAGAACGCGAGTTACTCGCCTTAAAGGTCGCGTGCACTGAATGGAGACACTTTTTGATGGGATCAAAGGAGCCCTTCGAAGCCCGGACCGATCATAGAAATCTACAGTGTTTAAGAAATTTCCAGTGCCAAAATAGCCGGCAAGCTCGATGGGCCTTCTTCTTCAGCCAGTATGATTTCTATATCACCTACATCCCTGGTTCCCAGAACATCCTGGCGGATGCCCTGTCCCGACGTTATCCTGGGTGCGGTGATTCCGCGGTTCAAAACTTATTCGACAACAATAAAATCATAGGGGTAGCACAGACCTTTTTAGATCAAGTTAAGTCTGAATATGCCCGTCTACACGAAACAGAACTAAAGAGGTTACGTCCACAGCTGCACATAGATCATGACTACTATTATCATGATAAGGCCCTGTTTTTACCCACTAAAACAGTGCAAATCGAAGCCTTACACATGTGCCATGATTCTCCTATTGCGGGTCATCGAGGAGTGAAAGCGACTCAAGATCTTTTGCTTCGCTCTTTCTGGTGGCCAACTCTCAAGGCTGACACTGAGGCATATGTGTTATCCTGTCCTACATGTGCTCAAGCCAAGACACCCCGAACCAGACCTGTGGGCTTACTCCGCCCATTACCTGTTCCCCCAGGCCCATGGCTTACCATATCCACCGATTTTATGTGCGCCTTACCTTCCTCAATGGGAAACCACGTCATAATGGTAACTGTGGACTCCTTCACCAAGATGGCCCACTTCACGGCCTTGAGAAAGTTACCCACGGCAAAGGAGTTAAGTCAGGTCTTTACTCAAGAAATTTTCAGGCTACATGGGCTACCCCAAGTTATTATATCAGACAGAGGTCCCCAATATATCTCCCGTTTCTGGAACCAATTCTGCAAGATCTTGGGGATCCAGGTGGCCTTGTCATCCGGGTTCCACCCTCAAACCAATGGACAAACAGAACGACTCAATCAGGGTCTCGAGCAGTACTTACGTAGCTTCTGTAACGCTACACAAAGTAATTGGGCTCCCTACTTACCGCTTGCAGAATTCTCCTATAATAACTCTCTACACAGTGCCTCTAAAGTCTCTCCTTTCTATGGCTCCTATGGTTTCCATCCCAGGGCCTTCCCAACTCCCCTGAGAGACAACTCCAACCTTCCCGCCATCTCCTCTTTCGTTCGACAGCTACGGGGTATACAGCGAATTATCCATTCTAACCTTGTGTCCACCAAGTCCCGCATGAAGACAATAGCAGATAGGAGACGCTGTGCGGCTCCTCTATATCAAGTCCATGATAAGGTCTGGCTCTCCTCTAGATTCCTACCTCTCCGACTCACCCAAAACAAATTCAAGCCCCGCTTTTATGGTCCCTTTCTCATTCTCAAGAAGATCAACCCAGTGTCCATGCGTCTTCGCCTACCTCGGACATGGAAGATCCACCCAGTATTCCATGTCTTGCAACTGAAACCTTACCGTCCTGATCTCTTTCATAGGCAGTTGCCCTGTCCCCCTCCTTTGTTGGTTGACAATGTGCCTGAATACGAAGTGCAGGAGGTCTGTGACTCTCGATTTTTCCATGGGCGCCTCCAATACCTTATTCATTGGAAGGGATACCCTTTGAGTGAGTGTTCCTGGGAGGATGCCTCTTCAGTCCATGCTCCTCTTTTAATCCGCCGCTTTTTTCAGCTCTTCCCTCACAAACCCGGGGCCTCGGGGAGGGGGCATACTGTTACACCGCGGCGCTCAGGTTGCCGCGGCGCGGCACGCTAATTTTGCCGCGGCCGACGCCCGGGCCGCGGTAGACGCCGAGGCAGACACCCAGGTCGCGGGGGTCGCCGCGGCTCCGGCGAGGGCCATGAAGGCTCCAGGGAGCCGGTCTGGGGGTCACGGCGCTCGCCGCTCCCCCTTTTTCAAGTTCTGCCTTAAAGGCAGACGCGGCAGAGCCTGAAACCCCGAGGGGGTTTCAGGCATGGCCGCACACAGCGCATTATGCGCTTAACATTTATTTTTCTTGCATGTATACACCTGCCCACCACCACTTACCGATGTTCCTAGGACAAACCGAACCCTTACACTGGGGGTTCTTTATACTTGCCTTTTTTCTCTTCCCAGCATGCTTACCACTTCCTCTCTACCCAGCATGCATTGTTTAACACACATACCTAATTCATTACTGTTTTCTTTTCCCCAATCCAAGATGGCGGTGTTCTACTTCCTGTTTCCTGTTTCCTGTCCAGGGGTATTTAAGGGGATTCCAACTGCCTGTTCATTGCGTTGCAACACTCCTTGGTGATAGTCACGCTCCTATTTGATATCCTTCTGCGAATCCTGTCTGTTCCTGATTTGCTTTGTTTTCCTGCCTTCCTGAACTGCGGTCCTAATACCCTGGTGTCCTCCTTTTCGTTTCAGGGAGTTCCTGTGGAGGTTTTTTACCCTACTGGGGTTTTTCCTCTGGGACTCCTTCTGGAGGGCACGGACTGTAGTGGTTCGCTCATACCAAACAGCACCGTGGCTACCGGAAGGGGTCGCCCCTACCTCGGCCAGAGCAGAACCCGTCGGAACAAGGACAGTTCCCCTACGCCTCTCCGCTGCGAGGGTAAGACCGTTGAGAACCGCGACAGATGTTGAATCACACCATACAGATGGGGTGCTCTCACATCACACTGTTAGCCATGCTGTTAGGGTGCCTTCTGTAAGGGACAGGTCTCCTTCTGTCCATTCTCACCATACTTCTGTGTCTAGGAATGTCCCTCCCACCCACCCTGATGACAGATTGTTAGAAAGGGAGCTCAATAGATTGAGAGTGGAACAAACCAGACTGAAGCTTAAGAAGCAACAGCTGGATATGGATAGACAGACCTTAGAAGTAGAGAAGGAGAGACAGAGGTTGGGTTTAGAAAGCCATGGTGGCAGCAGCAGTATTCCCCATAGTCATCCTGCAAGAGAGCATGATTCAAGGAATCTGCACAAGATAGTTTCCCCTTATAAGGAGGGGGATGACATTAACAAGTGGTTTGCTGCACTTGAGAGGGCCTGTGTTGTACAGGATGTCCCTCAAAGGCAGTGGGCTGCTATCCTATGGCTATCATTTAGTGGAAAAGGTAGGGATAGGCTCCTTACTGTGAAAGAAAGTGATGCCAATAGTTTTACAGTTCTTAAGAATGCACTCCTGGATGGTTATGGCTTAACCACTGAACAATACAGGATAAAGTTTAGAGAGACCAAAAAGGAGTCTTCACAAGACTGGGTTGATTTTGTTGACCATTCAGTGAAGGCCTTGGAGGGGTGGTTACATGGCAGTAAAGTTACTGATTATGACAGCCTGTATAACTTGATCCTGAGAGAGCATATTCTTAATAATTGTGTGTCTGATTTGTTGCACCAGTACTTGGTGGACTCTGATCTGACCTCTCCCCAAGAATTGGGAAAGAAGGCAGACAAATGGGTCAGAACAAGGGTGAACAGAAAAGTTCATACAGGGGGTGACAAAGAGAACAATAAGAAGAAAGATGGTGAAAAATCTCAAGATAAGCATGGGGATAAAGGTAAAACCAAAGATCCCACTTCAAATCTTAAACACTCTTCAGGGGGTGGGGATAAAACAAATTCTTCCTCTTCTTCTCAACCTACACAATTTAAGAAGCCTTGGTGCTTTGTGTGTAAAAATAGAGGCCATAGGCCAGGGGATAAGTCCTTTCCAGGTAAACTCCCTGAGCCTACCACCACTAATACATCAAGCTCTAGTGCCCCTAGCAGTAGTGGTACTAGTGGTGGGACTGCTGGCAACAGTCAAGTTAAGGGTTTAGTTGGGTTCACTTATGGGTCCATAGTAGAAACTGGGGTAGTCAGTCCCAAGACAGTTTCTGTCACACCTAGTGGCATTGGCCTTGCCACACTGGCTGCTTGTCCCCTTACAATGGATAAGTACAGGCAGACAGTTTCAATAAATGGTGTTGAGGCCTTGGCCTACAGGGACACAGGTGCCAGTATCACTTTGGTGACTGAAAACCTAGTGCACCCTGATCAACACATCATTGGACAACAGTATAAGATTATTGATGTCCATAACTCCACTAAGTTTCTTCCCTTAGCTATAATTCAGTTTAGTTGGGGTGGAGTTACTGGCCCTAAGCAGGTGGTAGTATCACCTAGCTTACCTGTAGACTGTCTCTTAGGTAATGACCTAGAGGCCTCAGGTTGGGCTGATGTAGAGTTTTATGCCCATGCAGCCATGCTGGGCATCCCAGAGGAATTGTTCCCTCTCATTTCTACTGAAATGAAAAAGCAAAGGAGAGAAGGCCTGAAAACTCAGGATCCCTCTCCATCAACAGGTAAAAAGGGTATCACAGTATCCCCTAACCACCCTACCATTCAGGATACCATTTCTGTGGTGGGAGAAACCTCTCCTGGGGTGGCACCTGTTCCAAGGGAATCATCAGTTGACAAAACTATACTCCCTGAGGTAGAAGTACCTCTCTGTGGGATAACTAACATTGGTGACAAAAACAGCACCATTTTAGTTAACATGGTGCATCCCTCCAACCCTCCCAGAGAAACTTTAGTGCAGAAATCCTGCACTGCCTCACAACACTTAGGACAGCATCCCTGCCCTAGGTTGGAGCTCATAGGACAGCATCCCTGCCCTGCTCCAACCCAAGAGAAACAGCATCCCTGTTCTCTCTTCCAGCCATATGGACAAAGTTTTTGCCCAGCTATGGCTTTTCTGAGACAGCATCCCTGTCTGGCATTTCCATCACTACAAATAGGTTCAGTGGACAATTCCCACTGCTCTAAACTAAAACTTACTGATAGAAATTCTGAAAATACATCTTCACATTGTTGCTTAGCTAAAAAACTTCAAACAGGGTGGTTACATCCCCACAGGGAAGTAAGCATATAGTGGATGATAAAGGGAGTAACCAGTCTATTGCAGAGCTACTCTCTACTTATCACCACTTAGACAATAAAGTCTCAACTGGCCAAGGTTAGCCTTATTGTCCTTCGTTTGGGGGGGGGTTGTGTAAGAAAGTAGCCTCTTTCTAGCCTTGTTACCCCCACTTTTGGCCTGTTTGTGAGTGTATGTCAGGGTGTTTTCACTGTCTCACTGGGATCCTGCTAGCCAGGGCCCAGTGCACATAGTGAAAACCCTATGTTTTCAGTATGTTTGTTATGTGTCACTGGGACCCTGCTAGTCAGGACCCCAGTGCTCATAAGGTTGTGGCCTATATGTATGTGTTCCCTGTGTTATGACTAACTGTCTCACTGAGGCTCTACTATCCAGAACCTCAGTGGTTATGCTCTCTCATTTCTTTCAAATTGTCACTAACAGGCTAGTGACCAATTTTACCAATTTACATTGGCTTACTGGAACACCCTTATAATTCCCTAATATATGGTACTGAGGTACCCAGGGTATTGGGGTTCCAGGAGATCCCTATGGGCTGCAGCATTTATTTTGCCACCCATAGGGAGCTCTGACAATTCTTACACAGGCATGCAGTTCTTTGGTGCCTGCGGTAGCAGGGGGAAGATTCCGTCGACCCACGGGAGATTTCTTCGGAGCTTCTAGTGCAGAGAGGAGGCAGACTACCCCCACAGCATGCACCACCAGGAAAACAGTAGAGAAGGCGGCAGGATCAGCGTTACAGAGTTGCAGTAGTCATCTTTGCTACTTTGTTGCAGTTTTGCAGGCTTTCAGCGCGGTAAGCAGTCGATTCCTTGGCAGAAGGTGAAGAGAGAGATGCAGAGGAACTCTGATGAGCTCTTGCATTCGTTATCTAAGGAATTCCCCAAAGCAGAGACCCTAAATAGCCAGAAAAGAGGGTTTGGCTACTTAGGAGAGAGGATAGGCTAGCAACACCTGAAGGAGCCTATCAGAAGGGGTCTCTGACGTCACCTGCTGGCCCTGGCCACTCAGAGCAGTCCAGTGTGCCAGCAGCACCTCTGTTTCCAAGATGGTAGAGGTCTGGAGCACACTGGAGGAGCTCTGGGGACCTCCCAGGGGAGGTGCAGGTCAGGGGAGTGGTCACTCCCCTTTCCTTTGTCCAGTTTTGCGCCAGAGCAGGGCTGAGGGGTCCCTGAACCGGTGTAGACTGGCTTATGCAGAAATGGGCACCATCTGTGCCCATGAAAGCATTTCCAGAGGCTGGGGGAGGCTACTCCTCCCCTGCCTTAACACCTTTTTCCAAAGGGAGAGGGTGTAACACCCTCTCTCTGAGGAAGTCATTTGTTCTGCCTTCCTGGGCCAAGCCTGGCTGGACCCCAGGAGGGCAGAAACCTGTCTGAGGGGTTGGCAGCAGCAGCAGCTGCAGTGAAACCCCTGAAAAGGCAGTTTGGCAGTACCCAGGTCTGAGCTACAGATCCGTGGGATCATGGGATTGTGCCAACAATGCCAGGATGGCATAGAGGGGGCAATTCCATGATCTTAGACATGTTACATGGCCATATTCGGAGTTACCATTGTGAAGCTACACATAGGTATTGACCTATGTGTAGTGCACGTGTGTAATGGTGTCCCCACACTCACAAAGTCCGGGGAATTTGCCCTGAACAATGTGGGAGCACCTTGGCTAGTGCCAGGGTGCCCACACACTAAGTAACTTTGCACCTAACCTTTACTAAGTAAAGGTTAGACATATAGGTGACTTATAAGTTACTTAAGTGCAGTGAAAATGGCTGTGAAACAATGTGTGCATTATTTCACTCAGGCTGCAGTGGCAGGCCTGTGTAAGAATTGTCAGAGCTCCCTATGGGTGGCAAAAGAAATTCTGCAGCCCATAGGGATCTCCTGGAACCCCAATACCCTGGGTACCTCAGTACCATATACTAGAGAATTATAAGGGTGTTCTAGTATGCCAATGTGAATTGGTGAAATTGGTCACTAGCCTGTAAGTGACAATTTGGAAAGAAATGAGAGAGCATAACCACTGAGGTTCTGGATAGCAGAGCCTCAGTTAGACAGTTAGTCATAACACAGGTAACACATTCAGGCACACTTCTGAGCACTGGGGTCCTGGCTGGCAGGGTCCCAGTGACACATACAACTAAAACAACATATATACAGTGATAAATGGAGGTAACATGCTAGGCAAGATGGTACTTAACTACAGTTATGCTCTCTCATTTCTTTCCAAATTGTCAATAACAGGCTAGTGACCAATTTCACCAATTCACATTGGCATACTGGAACACCCTTATAATTCCCTAGTATATAGTACTGAGGTACCCTGGGTATTGGGGTTCCAGGAGATCCCTATGGGCTGCAGCATTTCTTTTGCCACCCATAGGGAGCTCTGTCAATTCTTACACAGGCCTGCCACTGCAGCCTGAGTGAAATAATGCACACATTATTTCACAGCCATTTTCACTGCACTTACGTAACTTATAAGTCACCTATATGTCTAACCTTTACTTAGTAAAGGTTGGGTGCTAAGTTACTTAGTGTGTGGGCACCCTGGCACTAGCCAAGGTGCTCCCACATTGTTCAGGGCAAATTCCCCGGACTTTGTGAGTGCGGGGACACCATTACACGTGTGCACTACACATAGGTCACTACCTATGTGTAGCTTCACAATGGTAACTCCGAATATGGCCATGTAACATGTCTAAGATCATGGAATTGCCCCCTCTATGCCATCCTGGCATTGTTGGCACAATCCCATGATCCCACGGGTCTGTAGCACAGACCCGGGTACTGCCAAACTGCCTTTTCAGGGGTTTTACTGCAGCTGCTGCTGCTGCCAACCCCTCAGACATGTTTCTGCCCTCCTGGGGTCCAGCCAGGCCTGGCCCAGGAAGGCAGATCAAAGGACTTCCTCAGAGAGAGGGTGTTACACCCTCTCCCTTTGGAAAAAGGTGTGAAGGCAGGGGAGGAGGAGCCCCCCCGCCTCTGGAGATGCTTTCATGGGCACAGATGGTGCCCATTTCTGCATAAGCCAGTCTATACCGGTTCAGTGACCCCTTAGCCCTGCTCTGGCGCGAAATTGGACAAAGGAAAGGGGAGTGACCACTCCCCTGACCTGCACCTCCCCTGGGAGGTGCCCACTGCTCCTCCAGTGTGCTCCAGACCTCTGCCATCTTGGAAACAGAGGTGCTGCTGGCACACTGGACTGCTCTGAGTGGCCAGGGCCAGCAGGTGACATCAGAGACTCCTTCTGATAGGCTCCTTCAGGTGTTGCTAGCCTATCCTCTCTCCTAAGTAGCCAAACCCTCTTTTCTGGCTATTTAGGGTCTCTGCTTTGGGGAATTCCTTAGATAACGAATGCAAGAGCTCATCAGAGTTCCTCTGCATCTCTCTCTTCACCTTCTGCCAAGAAATCGACTGCTGACCGCGCTGGAAACCTGCAAAACTGCAACAAAGTATCGAAGACGACTACTGCAACTCTGTAACGCTGATCCTGCCGCCTTCTCGACTGTTTTCCTGGTGGTGCATTCTGTGGGGGTAGTCTGCCTCCTCTCTGCACTAGAAGCTCCGAAGAAATCTCCTGTGGGTCGACGGAATCGTCCCCCTGCAACCGCAGGCACTAAAGAACTGCATCACCGGTCCCCTTGGTCTCCTCTCAGCACGACGAGCGAGGTCCCTTGAATCCAGCAAATCTGTCCTAGGGACTCCCACAGTCCAGTGACTCTTCAGTCCAAGTTTGGTGGAGGTAAGTCCTTGCCTCCCCACGCCAGACTGCATTGCTGGGAACCGCGTCTTTTGCAGCTACTCCGGCCTCTGTGCACTTCCGGCGGAAATCCTTTGTGCACAGCCAAGCCTGGTCCATGGCACTCTAACCTGCATTGCACGACCTCCTGAGTTGTCCTCCGGCGGCTTGGGACTCTCTTGTGCAACTTCGGGTGAGCACCATTTCACTCCACTTCGTAGTGCCTGTTCCAGCACTTCTCCGGGTGCTGCTTGCTTCTGAGAGGGCTCCTTGTCTTGCTGGACGCCCCCTCTGTCCCCTCACGTAATTGGTGACATCCTGGTCCTTCCTGGGCCACAGCAGCATCCAAAAACCCTAACTGCACAATTTGCAGCTATCAAGACTTGTTCGCAGTCTTTCTTCAGGAAAACACTTCTGCACGACTCTTCACGACGGAGGACATCCATCCTCCGAAGGGGAAGTTTCTAGCCCTTGTCGTTCTTGCAGAATCCTCAGCTTCTACTGCCTAGTAGCAGCTTCTTTGCACCCACAGCTGGCATTTCCTGGGGATCTGCCCACTCTCGACCTGCTCGTGACTTTTGGACTTGGTCCCCTTGTTCCACAGGCACTCTAGTCTGGAAATCCATCGTTGTTGCATTGCTGGTGTTGGTCTTTCCTGCAGAATTCCCCTATCACGACTTCTGTGCTCTCTGGGGAACTTTAGTGCACTTTGCACTCACTTTTCATGGTCTTGGGGTGGGCTATTTTTCTAACCCTCACTGTTTTCTTACAGTCCCAGCGACCCTCTACAAGGTCACATAGGGTTGGGGTCCATTCGTGGTTCGCATTCCACTTTTGGAGTATATGGTTTGTGTTGCCCCTATCCCTATGTGTCCCCATTGCATCCTGTTGTAACTATACATTGTTTGCACTGTTTTCTAAGACTATACTGCATATTTTTGGTATTGTGTACATATATCTTGTGTATATTTGCTATCCTCATACTGAGGGTACTCACTGAGATACTTTGGCATATTGTCATAAAAATAAAGTACCTTTATTTTTAGTATATCTGTGTATTGTCTTTTCTTATGATATTGTGCAAGTGACACTAGTGGTACTGTAGGAGCTTCACTCGTCTCCTAGTTCTGCCTAAGCTGCTCTGCTAAGCTACCATTATCTATCAGCCTAAGCTGCTAGACACCCTATACACTAATAAGGGATACCTGGGCCTGGTGAAAGGTGTAAGTACCCCTTGGTACTCACTACAAGCCAGTCCAGCCTCCTACACTCCTAAATAATACATAGTGGACTATGTACTTGGCCTAAGATCCAGAATGGCTGAGTATATGAAAAAGGCCAAGAGCACTCCAGGAAAAATGGAGTGGACCCCATCTAAGTGTTGAAAAGAAGGGTGAGGTTACCTATTTGGTAGACCTGGGCACTGCCAGGAGTCCCCTTAGGGTGATTCTTGTCAACCGCCTAAAACCCTACTGTGACAAGGCTTATCTCACCCTGCTCATGGCAACAGATGAGGGACAGGAAGAAGAGAGTGATCCTCTCCCTGATCTCTTATCCACCACTGAAACTGATGGCTTAGTGGAGGGAGTGGTCTTAGCAGATTGTCTTACTGCTGAATAGAAAGACAACTGTGTCAATCTCCTAAGCCAGTTTTCTGAACTCTTTTCACTGATACTAGGTACTACTACTTGGTGTGAACATACAACTGATACTGGAGATAGCTTGCCTGTCTAAAGTAAACTTTATAGGCTGCCTGACCATGTCAGGGACTGCATTAAACAAGATGTACTGAAAATGTTGGACTTAGGGGTGATTGAGCCTTCAGAAAGCCCCTGGGCTAGCCCAGTTGTGCTAGTCCTAAAGCCTCACACCAAAGATGGAAAGAGAGAGATGAGGTTTTGTGTTGATTATAGAGCACTCAACCAAGGAACCAAGACAGATGCTCACCCTGTACCCAGGGCAGATGAGCTCATAGATACACTGGCTTCTGCCAAGTATCTAAGCACTTTTGATCTAACTGCAGGGTATTGGCAGATTAGGTTATCAGAAGATGCTAAACCCAAGACTGCATTTTCAACTATTGGAGGACTTTACCAATTCACAGTAATGCCTTTGTTCCGAAAAATGCACCTGCCACTTTTCAAAGGTTGGTGAACACAGTCCTGCAAGGGTCAGAAGCTTTTAGTGCAGCATATCTAGATGATATTGCTGTCTTTAGCTCAACCTGGGATGATCACCTGGTCTACCTATGGAAAGTTTTGGAGGCCCTGAAAAGGCAGGCCTCACTATCAAGGCCTCAAAGTGCCAGATAGGGCAGGGAAAAGTGGTTTATCTGGGCCACCTGGTAGGTGGAGAACCGATTGCACCACATTCCGGAGGAGGATCCAGACTATCATTGACTGGGCTCCCTCTACAACTCAAACCCAGCTGAGAGCCTTTTTAGGCCTCACAGGGTACTATAGGAGATTCCTAAAGAATTATGGCTCCATTGCAGCCCCTCTTAATGATTTCACTAGCAAGAAGATGCCTAAGAAGGTACTGTGGACAGCTAGCTGTCAAAAAGCTTTTGAGGAGCTCAAACAGGCCATGTGCTCTGCACCTGTCCTAAAAAGCCCTTGTTACTCCAAGAAATTCATTGTACAGACTGATGCATCTGAAGTAGGGGTAGGGGCAGTGTAGGAGGCTGGCCTGAGCTCCCTATGGGTAGCAAAAGAAATGCTGCAGCCCATAGGGATCTCCTGGAACCCCAATACCCTGGGTACCTCAGTACCATATACTAGGGAATATATGGGTGTACCAGTATGCCAATGTGAATTGGTAAATTTAGTCACTAGCCTGTAGTGACAAATTTGGAAAGCAGAGAGAGCATAAACACTGAGGTTCTGGTTAGCAGAGCCTCAGTGATACAGTTAGGCACCACACAGGGAATAAATACAAGGCACATACTATGAGCACTGGGGCCCTGCCTGGCAGGGTCCCAGTGACACATAGACTAAAACAACATATATACAGTGAAATATGGGGGTAACATGCCAGGCAAGAATACTTTCCCACACAACCCCTCCCCCCCAAACGAAGGACAATAAGACTAGCCATGACCTGATGAGTCTTCATTGTCTAAGTGTGTGAGAAAGTAGCCTCTTTCTAGCCTTGTTACCCCCACTTTTGGCCTGTTTGTGAGTGTATGTCAGGGTGTTTTCACTGTCTCACTGGGATCCTGCTAGCCAGGGCCCAGTGCTCATAGTGAAGACCCTATGTTTTCAGTATGTTTGTTATGTGTCACTGGGACCCTGCTAGTCAGGACCCCAGTGCTCATAAGTTTGTGGCCTATATGTATGTGTTCCCTGTGTGGTGCCTAACTGTCTCACTGAGGCTCTGCTAACCAGAACCTCAGTGGTTATGCTCTCTCTGTACAAATTGTCACTAACAGGCTAGGGACCAATTTTACCAATTTACATTGGCTTACTGGAACACCCTTATAATTCCCTAGTATATGGTACTGAGGTACCCAGGGTATTGGGGTTCCAGGAGATCCCTACGGGCTGCAGCATTTATTTTGCCACCCATAGGGAGCTCTGACAATTCTTACACAGGCCTGCCACTGCAGCCTGAGTGAAATAACGTCCACGTTATTTCACAGCCATTTTACACTGCACTTAAGTAACTTATAAGTCACCTATATGTCTAACCTTTACCTGGTAAAGGTTAGGTGCAAAGTTACTTAGTGTGAGGGCACCCTGGCACTAGCCAAGGTGCCCCCACATTGTTCAGGGCCAATTCCCTGAACTTTGTGAGTGCGGGGACACCATTACATGCGTGCACTACATATAGGTCACTACCTATATGTAGCTTCACAATGGTAACTCCGAATATGGCCATGTAACATGTCTATGATCATGGAATTGCCCCCTCTATGCCATCCTGGCATAGTTGGCACAATCCCATGATCCCCCTGGTACTGCCAAACTGCCCTTCCTGGGGTTTCACTGCAGCTGCTGCTGCTGCCAACCCCTCAGACAGGCATCTGCCCTCCTGGGGTCCAGCCAGGCCTGGCCCAGGATGGCAGAACAAAGAACTTCCTCTGAGAGAGGGTGTGACACCCTCTCCCTTTGGAAAATGGTGTGAAGGCAGGGGAGGAGTAGCCTCCCCCAGCCTCTGGAAATGCTTTGTTGGGCACAGATGTGCCCAATTCTGCATAAGCCAGTCTACACTGGTTCAGGGACCCCTTAGCCCCTGCTCTGGCACGAAACTGGACAAAGGAAAGGGGAGTGACCACTCCCCTGACCTGCACCTCCCCTGGGAGGTGTCCAGAGCTCCTCCAGTGTGCTCCAGACCTCTGCCATCTTGGAAACAGAGGTGCTGCTGGCACACTGGACTGCTCTGAGTGGCCAGTGCCACCAGGTGACGTCAGAGACTCCTGCTGATAGGCTCCTTCAGGTGTTAGTAGCCTTTCCTCTCTCCTAGGTAGCCAAACCCTCTTTTCTGGCTATTTAGGGTCTCTGTCTCTGGGGAAACTTTAGATAACGAATGCATGAGCTCAGCCGAGTTCCTCTGCATCTCTCTCTTCACCTTCTGATAAGGAAACGACCGCTGACCGCGCTGGAAGCCTGCAAACCTGCAACATAGTAGCAAAGACGACTACTGCAACTCTGTAACGCTGTTCCTGCCGCCTTCTCGACTGTTTTCCTGCTTGTGCATGCTGTGGGGGTAGCCTGCCTCCTCTCTGCACCAGAAGCTCCGAAGAAATCTCCAGTGGGTCGACGGAATCTTACCCCTGCAACCGCAGGCACCAAAAAGCTGCATTACCGGTCCCTTGGGTCTCCTCTCAGCACGACAAGCGAGGTCCCTCGAATCCAGCGACGCTGTCCAAGTGACCCCCACAGTCCAGTGACTCTTCAGCCCAAGTTTGGTGGAGGTAAGTCCTTGCCTCACCTCGCTGGGCTGCATTGCTGGGAACCGCGACTTTGCAGCTACTCCGGCCCCTGTGCACTTCCGGCGGAAATCCTTTGTGCACAGCCAAGCCTGGGTCCACGGCACTCTAACCTGCATTGCACGACTTTCTAAGTTGGTCTCCGGCGACGTGGGACTCCTTTGTGCACCTTCGGCGAGCACCGTTTCACGCATCCTCGTAGTGCCTGTTTCTGGCACTTCTCCGGGTGCTACCTGCTTCAGTGAGGGCTCTTTGTCTTGCTCGACGTCCCTTCTCTCTTCAGGTCCAATTTGCGACCTCCTGGTCCCTCCTGGGCTCCAGCAGCGTCCAAAAAAACGCCAAACGCACGATTTGCCGCTAGCAAGGCTTGTTGGCGTTCTTTCGGCGGGAAAACACTTCTGCACGACTCTCCACGGCGAGAGGGATCCGTCCACCAAAGGGGAAGTCTCTAGTCCTTTTCGTTCCTGCAGAAACCTCAGCTTCTTCTGTCCAGTCGAAGCTTCTTTGCACCCGCAGCTGGCATTTCCTGGGCATCTGCCCATCTCCGACTTGCTTGTGACTTTTGGACTTGGTCCCCTTGTTCCACAGGTACCCTAGATTGGAAATCCACAGTTGTTGCATTGCTGGTTTGTGTCTTTCCTGCATTATTCCTCTAACACGACTCTTTTGTCCTTAGGGGAACTTTAGTGCACTTTGCACTCACTTTTCAGGGTCTTGGGGAGGGTTATTTTTCTAACTCTCACTATTTTCTAATAGTCCCAGCGACCCTCTACAAGGTCACATAGGTTTGGGGTCCATTCGTGGTTCGCATTCCACTTTTGGAGTATATGGTTTGTGTTGCCCCTATCCTTATGTTTCCCCATTGCATCCTATTGTAACTATACATTGTTTGCACTGTTTTCTAAGACTATACTGCATATTTTTGCTATTGTGTATATATATCTTGTGTATATTTCCTATCCTCTCACTGAGGGTACACTCTAAGATACTTTGGCATATTGTCATAAAAATAAAGTACCTTTATTTTTAGTATAACTGTGTATTGTGTTTTCTTATGATTTTGTGCATATGACACTAAGTGGTACTGTAGTAGCTTCACACGTCTCCTAGTTCAGCCTAAGCTGCTCTGCTAAGCTACCATTATCTATCAGCCTAAGCTGCTAGACACCCTATACACTAATAAGGGATAACTGGGCCTGGTGCAAGGTGCAAGTACCCCTTGGTACTCACTACAAGCCAGTCCAGCCTCCTACAACCGGTCCCTTGGGTCTCCTCTCAGCACAACGAGCGAGGTCCCTCGAATCCAGCAACTCTGTCCAAGTGACTCCCATAGTCCAGTGACTCTTCAGTCCAAGTTTGGTGGAGGTAAGTCCTTGCCTCCCCACGCCAGACTGCATTGTTGGAAACCACGTCTTTTGCAAATACTCCGGCTTCCGTGCACTTCCGTTGGAAATCCTTTGTGCACAGCCAAGCCTGGGTCCACGGCACTCTAACCTGCATTGCACGACTTTCTAAGTTGGTCTCCGGCGACGTGGGACTCCTTTGTGCAACTTCGGTGAGCACCGTTTCATGCATCCTCTTAATGCCTGTTTCTGGCACTTCTCCGGGTGCTACCTGCTGCTGAGAGGGCTCTTTGTCTTGCTCAATGTCCCTTCTCTCTTCTGTTCCAATTTGCGACCTCCTGGTCCCTCCTGGGCCGCAGCAACGTCCAAAAACACTAACTACATGATTTGCAGCTAGCAAGGCTTGTTAGCGTTCTTTCGGTGGGAAAATACTTCTGCACGACTCTCCACAGTGAGTTGGATCCGTCCACCAAAGGGAAAGTCTCTAGCCCTTTTTGTTCCTGCAGAAACCGCAGCTTCTTCTGTCCAGTAGAAGCTTCTTTGCACCCGCAGCTGGCATTTCCTGGGCATCTGCCCATCTCCGACTTGCTTGTGACTTTTGGACTTGGTCCCCTTGTTCCACAGGTACCCTAGATTGGAAATCCACAGTTGTTGCATTGTTGGTTTGTGTCTTTCCTGCATTATTCCTCTAACACGACTTCTTTGTCTTTTGGGGAACTTTAGTGCACTTTGCACTCACTTTTCAGGGTCTTGGGGAGGGCTAATTTTCTAACTCTCACTATTTTCTAATAGTCCCAGCGACCCTCTACAAGGTCACATAGGTTTGGGGTCCATTCGTGGTTCACATTCCACTTTTGGAGTATATGGTTTGTGTTGCCCCTATCCCTATGTGTCCCCATTTCATCCTATTGTAACTATACATTGTTTGCACTGTTTTCTAAGACTCTACTGCATATTTTTGGTATTGTGTACATATAACTTGTGTATATTTTCTATCCTCTTGCTGAGGGTACACTCTAAGATACTTTGGCATTTTGTCATAAAAATAAGGGCCCATATTTATACTTTTTGACGCTAACGCAGTTTAGCGTCAAAAAATTTAGCGCCGTCTAACGCCATTCTGAAGCGCCATGCGGGCGCCGTATTTATGGAATGGCGTTAGCCGGCGCAAGCGGACCGGCGCTGCCTGGTGTGCGTGGAAAAAAACCACGTAGACCAGGCAGCGCCGGCGTAGGGGGAAAATGGCGTTAGGGCGTCTTAAAATGGGGCAAGTCAGGTTGAGGCAAAAAAATCGCCTCAACCCGATTTGCGCCATTTTTTTGCGACGCCCAGACGCCATTTAAATGACTCCTGTCTTAGTAAAGACAGGAGTCATGCCCCCTTGCCCAATGGCCATGCCCAGGGGACTTGTGTCCCCTGGGCATGGTCATTGGGGATAGTGGCATGTAGGGGGGCACAAATAAGGCCCCCCTATGCCACCCAAAAAAATTAAAAAAAATAAAAAATTATACTTACCTGAACTTACCTGTACTTCACTGGGATGGGTCCCTCCATCCTTGGGGGTCCTCCTGGGGTGGGCAAGGGTGGCAGGGGGGGTCCCTGGGGGCAGGGGAGGGCACCTGTGGGCTCATTTTGAGCCCACAGGCCCCTTAACGCCTGCCCTGAGCAGGCGTTAAAAAGTGGCGCAAATGCAGGGTTTTTTGACCCGCCCACTCCCGGGCGTGATTTTTGCCCGGGAGTATAAATACCACGCATTTGCGTCGCCGTCATTTTTTAAGACGGGAACGCCTTCCTTGCATCTCATTAACGCAAGGAAGGCGTTCACGCAAAAAAATGACGCTATTTGCCCATACTTTGGCGCTAGACGCGTCTAACGCCAAAGTATAAATATGGCGTTAGTTTTGCGCCGAATTTGCGTCGAAAAAAACGACGCAAATTCGGCACAAACGAAGTATAAATACGGGCCAAATTACCTTTATTTTTAGTATAACTGTGTATTGTGTTTTCTTATGATATTGTGCAAGTGACACTTGTGGTACTGTAGTAGCTTCACACGTCTCCTAGTTCAGCCTAAGCTGCTCTGCTAAGCTACCATTATCTATCAGCCTAAGCTGCTAGACACCCTATACACTAATAAGGGATAACTGGGCCTGGTGCAAGGAGCAAGTACCCCTTGGTACTCACTACAAGCCAGTCCAGCCTCCTACATTGGCTGTGCAGCGGTGGGATAAGTGCTTTGAGACTACTTACCACTCTTGTCATTGTACTTTTCATAAGAGAAAAATATACAAAACAAGTTCAGTGTGTGTACACAGTGCTAAAAGGTTTTGCATTTACTCTTTTCTAAGTGCTGAAAAGTACATCTAAACTTTCTAAAAAGTTCTAAAAAGTTTTAAAAGTTTTTTTTCTCTGTCTTTCTAAAAGTTCTGAAAACTTTTTTCTCTTTTTCTATCACTTTAACTCTCTCTAAAAAATGTCTGGCACAGGCCAAAATGTGGATCTGTCCAAGATTGCATATGATCACCTTAGCTGGAAAGGAGCAAGGAGTCTCTGCATAGAGAGAGGTTTGAGTGTAGGGAAAAATCCTTCCTTGGAATTGTTACTTAACATGCTTAGAGAACAAGATAAGGCTAAAAGTGCCCCATCTGTTGAAAAAGTAGCTAATGGTTCCCAATCTGATCCAGGGACTCCCCCAGGAAAAGATTCAGGAAAGAAACTTCTCAGCCTGCCCATTACTAGACAGTCTAGCATAGTTGGTACTGATGTAGAGTCACACCATACAGATAGTGTTGTCTCACATCATAGCAAGAGCATTGTTTCTCACCACAGTAGAACTGATGTGTCTGTTAGCCAAGCTGTTAGGGTGTCTTCTGTAAGGGACAGGTCTCCTTCTGTCCATTCTCACCATACTTCTGTGTCTAGGAATGTCCCTCCCACCCACCCTGAAGACAGATTGTTAGAAAGGGAGCTCAATAGATTGAGAGTGGAACAAACCAGACTGAAGCTCAAGAAGCAACAGCTGGATTTGGAAAGACAGACCTTAGAAGTAGAGAAGGAAAGACAGAAGTTGGGTTTAGAAACCCATGGTGGCAGCAGCAGTATTCCCCATAGTCATCCTGCAAGAGAGCATGATTCAAGGAATCTGCACAAGATAGTTCCCCCTTACAAGGAGGGGGATGACATTAACAAGTGGTTTGCTGCACTTGAGAGGGCCTGTGTTGTACAGGATGTCCCTCAAAGGCAGTGGGCTGCTATCCTATGGCTATCATTTAGTGGAAAAGGTAGGGATAGGCTCCTTACTGTGAAAGAAAGTGATGCCAATAATTTTACAGTTCTTAAGAATGCACTCCTGGATGGTTATGGCTTAACCACTGAACAATACAGGATAAAGTTCAGAGAGACCAAAAAGGAGTCTTCACAAGACTGGGTTGATTTTGTTGACCATTCAGTGAAGGCCTTGGAGGGGTGGTTACATGGCAGTAAAGTTACTGATTATGACAGCCTGTATAACTTGATCCTGAGAGAGCATATTCTTAATAATTGTGTGTCTGATTTGTTGCACCAGTACTTGGTGGACTCTGATCTGACCTCTCCCCAAGAATTGGGAAAGAAGGCAGACAAATGGGTCAGAACAAGAGTGAACAGAAAAGTTCATACAGTGGGTGACAAAGATGGCAATAAGAAGAAAGATGGTGAAAAATCTCAAGATAAGCATGGGGATAAGGGTAAAACCAAAGATCCTTCTTCAAATCTTAAACACTCTTCAGAGGGTGGGGATAAAACAAATTCTTCCTCTTCTTCTCAACCCACACACATTAAAAAGCCTTGGTGCTTTGTGTGTAAAAACAAAGGCCATAGGCCAGGGGATAAGTCCTGTCCAGGTAAACCCCCTGAGCCTACCACCACTAATACATCAAGCTCTAGTGCCCCTAGCAGTAGTGGTACTAGTGGTGGGACTGCTGGCAACAGTCAAGTTAAGGGTGTAGTTGGGTTCACTTATGGGTCCATAGTAGAAACTGGGGTAGTCAGTCCCAAGACAGTTTCTGTCGCACCTAGTGGCATTGACCTTGCCACACTGGCTGCTTGTCCCCTTACAATGGATAAGTACAGGCAGACAGTTTCAATAAATGGTGTTGAGGCCTTGGCCTACAAGGACACAGGTGCCAGTCTCACTTTGGTGACTGAAAACCTAGTGCACCCTGATCAACACATCATTGGACAACAGTATAAGATTATTGATGTCCATAACTCCACTAAGTTTCTTCCCTTAGCTATAATTCAGTTTAGTTGGGGTGGAGTTACTGGCCCTAAGCAGGTGGTAGTATCACCTAGCTTACCTGTAGATTGTCTCTTAGGTAATGACCTAGAGGCCTCAGGTTGGGCTGATGTAGAGTTTTATGCCCATGCAGCAATGCTGGGCATCCCTGAGGAATTGTTCCCTCTCATTTCTACTGAAATGAAAAAGCAAAGGAGAGAAGGCCTGAAAACTCAGGATCCCTCTCCATCAACAGGTAAAAAGGGTATCACAGTATTCCCTAACCACCCTACCATTCAGGATACCATTCCTGTGGTGGGAGAAACCTCTCCTGGGGTGGCACCTGTTCCAAGGGAATCATCAGCTGGCAAAGCTGGACTCCCTGAGGTAGAAGTACCTCTCTGTGGGATAACTAACATTGGTGAGAAGAAGAACACCATTTTAGTTAACATGGAGCATCCCTCCAACCCTCCCAGAGAAACTTTAGTGCAGAAACACTGCACTGCCTCACAACACTTAGGACAGCATCCCTGCCCTAGTGTGGAGCTCATAGGACAGCATCCCTGCCCTGCTCCAACTCAAGAGAAACAGCATCCCTGTTCTCTCTTCCAGCCATATGGACAAAGTTTTTGCCCAGCTATGGCTTTACTGAGACAGCATCCCTGTCTGGCATTTCCATCATTACAAATAGGTTCAGTGGATAATTCCCACTGCTCTAAACTAAAACTTACTGATAGAAACTCTGAAAATACATCTTCACATTGTTGCTTATCTAAAAAACTTCAAACAGGGTGGTTTACATCCCCTCAGGGAAGTAACCATAGAGTGGATGATAAAGGGAGTAACCCGTCTATTGCAGAGCTACTCTCTACTTATCACCACTTAGACAATAAAGTCTCAACTGGCCAAGGTTAGCCTTATTGTCCTTCGTTTGGGGGGGGGTTGTGTGAGAAAGTAGCCTCTTTCTAGCCTTGTTACCCCCACTTTTGGCCTGTTTGTGAGTGTATGTCAGGGTGTTTTCACTGTCTCACTGGGATCCTGCTAGCCAGGGCCCAGTGCTCATAGTGAAGACCCTATGTTTTCAGTATGTTTGTTATGTGTCACTGGGACCCTGCTAGTCAGGACCCCAGTGCTCATAAGTTTGTGGCCTATATGGATGTGTTCCCTGTGTGGTGCCTAACTGTCTCACTGAGGCTCTGCTAACCAGAACCTCAGTGGTTATGCTCTCTCTGTACAAATTGTCACTAACAGGCTAGTGACCAATTTTACCAATTTACATTGGCTTACTGGAACACCCTTATAATTCCCTAGTATATGGTACTGAGGTACCCAGGGTATTGGGGTTCCAGGAGATCCCTATGGGCTGCAGCATTTCTTTTGCCACCCATAGGGAGCTCTGACAATTCTTACACAGGCTTGCCACTGCAGCCTGAGTGAAATAACGTCCACGTTATTTCACAGCCATTTTACACTGCACTTAAGTAACTTATAAGTCACCTATATGTCTAACCTTTACCTGGTAAAGGTTAGGTGCAAAGTTACTTAGTGTGAGGGCACCCTGGCACTAGCCAAGGTGCCCCCACATTGTTCAGGGCCAATTCCCTGAACTTTGTGAGTGCGGGGACACCATTACACGCGCGCACTACATATAGGTCACTACCTATATGTAGCTTCACAATGGTAACTCCGAATATGGCCATGTAACATGTCTAAGATCATGGAATTGCCCCCTCTATGCCATCCTGGCATTATTAGTACAATTCCATGATCACAGTGGTCTGTAGTACAGACCCTGGTACTGCCAAACTGCCTTTCCTGGGGTTTCACTGCAGCTGCTGCTGCTGCCAACCCCTCAGACAGGTTTCTGCCCCCCTGGGGTCAAGCCAGGCTTGTCCCAGGATGGCGGAACAAAGGACTTCCTCTGAGAGAGGGTGTTACACCCTCTCCCTTTGGAAAATGGTGTGAAGGCAGGGGAGGAGTAGCCTCCCCCAGCCTCTGGAAATGCTTTCTTGGGCACAGATGTGCCCAATTCTGCATAAGCCAGTCTACACCGGTTCAGGGGACCCCTTAGCCCTGCTCTGGCGCGAAACTGGACAAAGGAAAGGGGAGTGACCACTCCCCTGACCTGCACCTCCCCTGGGAGGTGTCCAGAGCTCCTCCAGTGTGCTCCAGACCTCTGCCATCTTGGAAACAGAGGTGCTGCTGGCACACTGGACTGCTCTGAGTGGCCAGTGCCACCAGGTGACGTCAGAGACTCCTTCTGATAGGCTCCTTCAGGTGTTAGTAGCCTATCCTCTCTCCTAGGTAGCCAAACCCTCTTTTCTGGCTATTTAGGGTCTCTGTCTCTGGGGAAACTTTAGATAACGAATGCAAGAGCTCATCAGAGTTCCTCTGCATCTCTCTCTTCACCTTCTGCCAAGGAATCGACTGCTGACCGCGCTGGAAGCCTGCAAAACTGCAACATAGTAGCAAAGACGACTACTGCAACTCTGTAACGCTGATCCTGCCACCTTCTCGACTGTTTTCCTGGTGGTGCATGCTGTGGGGGTAGCCTGCCTCCTCTCTGCACTAGAAGCTCCGAAGAAATCTCCCGTGGGTCGACGGAATCTTCCCCCTGCTACCGCAGGCACCAAAAAGCTGCATGACCGGTCCCTTGGGTCTCCTCTTAACACGACGAGCGAGGTCCCTCGAATCCAGCAACTCTGTCCAAGTGACTCCCATAGTCCAGTGACTCTTCAGTCCAAGTTTGGTGGAGGTAAGTCCTTGCCTCCCCACGCCAGACTGCATTGTTGGAAACTGCGTCTTTTGCAAATACTCCGGCTTCCGTGCACTTCCGTTGGAAATCCTTTGTGCACAGCCAAGCCTGGGTCCACGGCACTCTAACCTGCATTGCACGACTTTCTAAGTTGGTCTCCGGCGACGTGGGACTCCTTTGTGCAACTTCGGCGAGCACCGTTTCACGCATCCTCGTAGTAGTGCCTGTTTCTGGCACTTCTCCGGGTGCTACCTGCTGCTGAGAGGGCTCTTTGTCTTGCTCGATGTCCCTTCTCTCTTCTGGTCCAATTTGCGACCTCCTGGTCCCTCCTGGGCTGCAGCAGCGTCCAAAAACACTAACCGCAAGATTTGCAGCTAGCAAGGCTTGTTAGCGTTCTTTCTGCGGGAAAATACTTCTGCACGACTCTCCACAGTGAGTGGGATCCGTCCACCTAAGGGGAAGTCTCTAGCCCTTTTCGTTCCTGCAGAAACCGCAGCTTCTTCTGTCCAGTAGAAGCTTCTTTGCACCCGCAGCTGGCATTTCCTGGGCATCTGCCCATCTCCGACTTGCTTGTGACTTTTGGACTTGGTCCCCTTGTTCCACAGGTACCCTAGATTGGAAATCCACAGTTGTTGCATTGTTGGTTTGTGTCTTTCCTGCATTATTCCTCTATCACGACTTCTTTGTCTTTTGGGGAACTTTAGTGCACTTTGCACTCACTTTTCAGGGTCTTGGGGAGGGCTAATTTTCTAACTCTCACTATTTTCTAATAGTACCAGCGACCCTCTACAAGGTCACATAGGTTTGGGGTCCATTCGTGGTTCACATTCCACTTTTGGAGTATATGGTTTTTGTTGCCCCTATCCCTATGTGTCCGCATTGCATCCTATTGTAACTATACATTGTTTGCACTGTTTTCTAAGACTATACTGCATATTTTTGGTATTGTGTACATATAACTTGTGTATATTTCCTATCCTCTTGCTGAGGGTACACTCTAAGATACTTTGGCATATTGTCATAAAAATAAAGTACCTTTATTTTTAGTATAACTGTGTATTGTGTTTTCTTATGATATTGTGCAAGTGACACTTGTGGTACTGTAGTAGCTTCACACGTCTCCTAGTTCAGCCTAAGCTGCTCTGCTAAGCTACCATTATCTATCAGCCTAAGCTGCTAGACACCCTATACACTAATAAGGGATAACTGGGGCTGGTGCAAGGTGCAAGTACCCCTTGGTACTCACTACAAGCCAGTCCAGCCTCCTACATTGGTTGTGCAGCGGTGGGATAAGTGCTTTGAGACTACTTACCACTCTTGTCATTGTACTTTTCATAAGAGAAAAATATACAAAACAAGTTCAGTGTGTGTACACAGTGCTAAAAGGTTTTGCATTTACTCTTTCCTAAGTGCTGAAAAGTACATCTAAACTTTCTAAAAAGTTCTAAAAAGTTTTAAAAGTCTTTTTTTTCTGTCTTTCTAAAAGTTCTGAAAACTTTTTTCTCTTTTTCTATCACTTTAACTCTCTCTAAAAAATGTCTGTCACAGGCCAAAATGTTGATCTGTCCAAGATTGCATATGATCACCTTAGCTGGAAAGGAGCAAGGAGTCTCTGCATAGAGAGAGGTTTGAGTGTAGGGAAAAATCCTTCCTTGGAATTGTTACTTAACATGCTTAGAGAACAAGATAAGGCTAAAAGTGCCCCATCTGTTGAAAAAGTAGCTAATGGTTCCCAATCTGATCCAGGGACTCCCCCAGGAAAAGATTCAGGAAAGAAACTTCTCAGCCTGCCCATTACTAGACAGTCTAGCATAGTTGGTACTGATGTAGAATCACACCATACAGATAGTGTTGTCTCACATCATAGCAAGAGCATTGTTTCTCACCACAGTAGAACTGATGTGTCTGTTAGCCAAGCTGTTAGGGTGTCTTCTGTAAGGGACAGGTCTCCTTCTGTCCATTCTCACCATACTTCTGTGTCTAGGAATGTCCCTCCCACCCACCCTGAAGACAGATTGTTAGAAAGGGAGCTCAATAGATTGAGAGTGGAACAAACCAGACTGAAGCTCAAGAAGCAACAGCTGGATTTGGAAAGACAGACCTTAGAAGTAGGGAAGGAAAGACAGAAGTTGGGTTTAGAAACCCATGGTGGCAGCAGCAGTATTCCCCATAGTCATCCTGCAAGAGAGCATGATTCAAGGAATCTGCACAAGATAGTTCCCCCTTACAAGGAGGGGGATGACATTAACAAGTGGTTTGCTGCACTTGAGAGGGCCTGTGTTGTACAGGATGTCCCTCAAAGGCAGTGGGCTGCTATCCTATGGCTATCATTTAGTGGAAAAGGTAGGGATAGGCTCCTTACTGTGAAAGAAAGTGATGCCAATAATTTTACAGTTCTTAAGAATGCACTCCTGGATGGTTATGGCTTAACCACTGAACAATACAGGATACAGTTCAGAGAGACCAAAAAGGAGTCTTCACAAGACTGGGTTGATTTTGTTGACCATTCAGTGAAGGCCTTGGAGGGGTGGTTACATGGCAGTAAAGTTACTGATTATGACAGCCTGTATAACTTGATCCTGAGAGAGCATATTCTTAATAATTGTGTGTCTGATTTGTTGCACCAGTACTTGGTGGACTCTGATCTGACCTCTCCCCAAGAATTGGGAAAGAAGGCAGACAAATGGGTCAGAACAAGGGTGAACAGAAAAGTTCATACAGGGGGTGACAAAGATGGCAATAAGAAGAAAGATGGTGAAAAATCTCAAGATAAGCATGGGGATAAGGGTAAAACCAAAGATCCTTCTTCAAATCTTAAACACTCTTCAGAGGGTGGGGATAAAACAAATTCTTCCTCTTCTTCTCAACCCACACACATTAAAAAGCCTTGGTGCTTTGTGTGTAAAAACAAAGGCCATAGGCCAGGGGATAAGTCCAGTCCAGGTAAACCCCCTGAGCCTACCACCACTAATACATCAAGCTCTAGTGCCCCTAGCAGTAGTGGTACTAGTGGTGGGACTGCTGGCAACAGTCAAGTTAAGGGTGTAGTTGGGTTCACTTATTGGTCCATAGTAGAAACTGGGGTAGTCAGTCCCAAGACAGTTTCTGTCACACCTAGTGGCATTGGCCTTGCCACACTGGCTGCTTGTCCCCTTACAATGGATAAGTACAGGCAGACAGTTTCAATAAATGGTGTTGAGGCCTTGGCCTACAGGGACACAGGTGCCAGTATCACTTTGGTGACTGAAAACCTAGTGCACCCTGATCAACACATCATTGGACAACAGTATAAGATTATTGATGTCCATAACTCCACTAAGTTTCTTCCCTTAGCTATAATTCAGTTTAGTTGGGGTGGAGTTACTGGCCCTAAGCAGGTGGTAGTATCACCTAGCTTACCTGTAGACTGTCTCTTAGGTAATGACCTAGAGGCCCCAGGTTGGGCTGATGTAGAGTTTTATGCCCATGCAGCCATGCTGGGCATCCCTGAGGAATTGTTCCCTCTCATTTCTACTGAAATGAAAAAGCAAAGGAGAGAAGGCCTGAAAACTCAGGATCCCTCTCCATCAACAGGTAAAAAGGGTATCACAGTATCCCCTAACCACCCTACCATTCAGGATACCATTCCTGTGGTGGGAGAAACCTCTCCTGGGGTGGCACCTGTTCCAAGGGAATCATCAGCTGGGAAAGCTGGACTCCCTGAGGTAGAAGTACCTCTCTGTGGGATAACTAAAATTGGTGAGCAGAAGAACACCATTTTAGTTAACATGGAGCATTCCTCCAACCCTCCCAGAGAAACTTTAGTGCAGAAACACTGCACTGCCTCACAACACTTAGGACAGCATCCCTGCCCTAGTGTGGAGCTCATTGGACAGCATGCCCTGCCCTGCTCCAACTCAAGAGAAACAGCAACCCTGTTCTCTCTTCCAGCCATATGGACAAAGTTTTTGCCCAGCTATGGCTTTACTGAGACAGCATCCCTGTCTGGCATTTCCATCATTACAAATAGGTTCAGTGGATAATTCCTACTGCTCTAAACTAAAACTTACTGATAGAAACTCTGAAAATACATCTTCACATTGTTGCTTAGCTAAAAATCTTCAAACAGGGTGGTTTACATCCCCTCAGGGAAGTAACCAAATAGTGGATGATAAAGGGAGTAACCCGTCTATTGCAGAGCTACTCTCTACTTATCACCACTTAGACAATAAAGTCTCAACTGGCCAAGGTTAGCCTTATTGTCCTTCGTTTGGGGGGGGGGTTGTGTGAGAAAGTAGCCTCTTTCTAGCCTTGTTACCCCCACTTTTGGCCTGTTTGTGAGTGTATGTCTGGGTGTTTTCACTGTCTCACTGGGATCCTGCTAGCCAGGGCCCAGTGCTCATAGTGAAGACCCTATGTTTTCAGTATGTTTGTTATGTGTCACTGGGACCCTGCTAGTCAGGACCCCAGTGCTCATAAGTTTGTGGCCTATATGGATGTGTTCCCTGTGTGGTGCCTAACTGTCTCACTGAGGCTCTGCTAACCAGAACCTCAGTGGTTATGCTCTCTCTGTACAAATTGTCACTAACAGGCTAGTGACCAATTTTACCAATTTACATTGGCTTACTGGAACATCCTTATAATTCCCTAGTATATGGTACTGAGGTACCCAGGGCATTGGGGTTCCAGGAGATCCCTATGGGCTGCAGCATTTCTTTTGCCACCCATAGGGAGCTCTGACAATTCTTACACAGGCCTGCCACTGCAGCCTGAGTGAAATAACGTCCACGTTATTTCACAGCCATTTTACACTGCACTTAAGTAACTTATAAGTCACCTATATGTCTAACCTTTACCTGGTAAAGGTTAGGTGCAAAGTTACTTAGTGTGAGGGCACCCTGGCACTAGCCAAGGTGCCCCCACATTGTTCAGGGCCAATTCCCTGAACTTTGTGAGTGCGGGGACACCATTACATGCGTGCACTACATATAGGTCACTACCTATATGTAGCTTCACAATGGTAACTCCGAATATGGCCATGTAACATGTCTAAGATCATGGAATTGCCCCCTCTATGCCATCCTGGCATTATTAGTACAATTCCATGATCCCAGTGGTCTGTAGTACAGACCCTGGTACTGCCAAACTGCCTTTCCTGGGGTTTCACTGCAGCAGCTGCTGCTGCCAACCCCTCAGACAGGTTTCTGGCCCCCTGGGGTCAAGCCAGGCTTGTCCCAGGATGGCGGAACAAAGGACTTCCTCTGAGAGAGGGTGTTACACCCTCTCCCTTTGGAAAATGGTGTGAAGGCAGGGGAGGAGTAGCCTCCCCCAGCCTCTGGAAATGCTTTCTTGGGCACAGATGTGCCCAATTCTGCATAAGCCAGTCTACACCGGTTCAGGGGACCCCTTAGCCCTGCTCTGGCGCGAAACTGGACAAAGGAAAGGGGAGTGACCACTCCCCTGACCTGCACCTCCCCTGGGAGGTGTCCAGAGCTCCTCCAGTGTGCTCCAGACCTCTGCCATCTTGGAAACAGAGGTGCTGCTGGCACACTGGACTGCTCTGAGTGGCCAGTGCCACCAGGTGACGTCAGAGACTCCTTCTGATAGGCTCCTTCAGGTGTTAGTAGCCTATCCTCTCTCCTAGGTAGCCAAACCCTCTTTTCTGGCTATTTAGGGTCTCTGTCTCTGGGGACACTTTAGATAACGAATGCAAGAGCTCATCAGAGTTCCTCTGCATCTCTCTCTTCACCTTCTGCCAAGGAATCGACTGCTGACCGCGCTGGAAGCCTGCAAAACTGCAACATAGTAGCAAAGACGACTACTGCAACTCTGTAACGCTGATCCTGCCGCCTTCTCGACTGTTTTCCTGGTGGTGCATGCTGTGGGGGTAGCCTACCACCTCTCTGCACTAGAAGCTCCGAAGAAATCTCCCGTGGGTCGACGGAATCTTCCCCCTGCTACCGCAGGCACCAAAAAGCTGCATGACCGGTCCCTTGGGTCTCCTCTCAGCACAACGAGCGAGGTCCCTCGAATCCAGCAACTCTGTCCATGTGACTCCCTTAGTCCAGTGACTCTTCAGTCCAAGTTTGGTGGAGGTAAGTCCTTGCCTCCCCATGCCAGACTGCATTGTTAAAAACCGCGTCTTTTGCAAATACTCCGGCTTCCGTGCACTTCCGTTGGAAATCCTTTGTGCACAGCCAAGCCTGGGTCCACGGCACTCTAACCTGCATTGCACGACTTTCTAAGTTGGTCTCCGGCGACGTGGGACTCCTTTGTGCAACTTCGGCGAGCACTGTTTCACGCATCATCGTAGTGCCTGTTTCTGGCACTTCTCCGGGTGCTACCTGCTGTTGAGAGAGCTCTTTGTCTTGCTCGATGTCCCTTCTCTCTTCTGGTCCAATTTGCGACCTCCTGGTCCCACCTGGGCTGCAGCAGTGTCCAAAAATGCTAACCGCAAGATTTGCAGCTAGCAAGGCTTGTTAGCGTTCTTTTGGTGGGAAAATACTTCTGCTCGACTCTACACAGTGAGTGGGATCTGTCCAACAAAGGGGAAGTCTCTAGCCCTTTTCGTTCCTGCAGAAACTACAGCTTCTTCTGTCCAGTTGAAGCTTCTTTGCACCCGCAGCTGGCATTTCCTGGGCATCTGCCCATCTCCGACTTGCTTGTGACTTTTGGACTTGGTCCCCTTGTTCCACAGGTACCCTAGATTGGAAATCCACAGTTGTTGCATTGTTGGTTTGTGTCTTTCCTGCATTATTCCTCTATCACGACTTCTTTGTCTTTTGGGGAACTTTAGTGCACTTTGCACTCACTTTTCAGGGTCTTGGGGAGGGCTAATTTTCTAACTCTCACTATTTTCTAATAGTCCCAGCGACCCTCTACAAGGTCACATAGGTTTGGGGTCCATTCGTGGTTCACATTCCACTTTTGGAGTATATGGTTTGTGTTGCCCCTATCCCTATGTGTCCCCATTGCATCCTATTGTAACTATACATTGTTTGCACTGTTTTCTAAGACTATACTGCATATTTTTGGTATTGTGTACATATAACTTGTGTATATTTGCTATCCTCTTGCTGAGGGTACACTCTAAGATACTTTGGCATATTGTCATAAAAATAAAGTACCTTTATTTTTAGTATAACTGTGTATTGTGTTTTCTTATGATATTGTGCAAGTGACACTTGTGGTACTGTAGTAGCTTCACACGTCTCCTAGTTCAGCCTAAGCTGCTCTGCTAAGCTACCATTATCTATCAGCCTAAGCTGCTAGACACCCTATACACTAATAAGGGATAACTGTGCCTGGTGCAAGGTGCAAGTACCCCTTGGTACTCACTACAAGCCAGTCCAGCCTCCTACAAAGTGGAACTATCTGGAGAGTCCATCTTCAGTGGAGTGGGTACTCCCAGGTCTATGTTCCACTGTATAGTCCATTCCCTCTAGAGATATGGACCACTTCAGCAATTTAGGGTTTTCACCTTTCATTTGTTTTAGACACAGTAGAGGTTTGTGGTCTGTCTGAACAATAAAGTGAGTGCCAAACAGGTATGGCCTCAGCTTTTTCAGTGCCCAGACCACAGCAACGGCCTCCCTCTCTATGGCAGACCAATGCTTTTCTCTAGGGGCCGTCCTTCTGCTGATAAAAGCAACTGGTTGATCCTGGCCCTCAGAATTCAGTTGTGATAAGACTGCCCAGACCCCTAATTCAGATGCATCAGTTTGAACAATGAATTTCTTGGAGTAACATGGGCTTTTTAGGACAGGTGCAGAGCACATGGCCTGTTTGAGCTCCTCAAAAGCCTTCTGACAGCTAGCTGTCCATAGTACCTTTTTAGGCATTTTCTTACTTGTGAGATCATTAAGAGGGGCTGCTATAGAGCCATACTTTTTAATGAATCTCCTGTAATACCCTGTGAGGCATAAGAAGGCTCTCACCTGGGTCTGAGTTGTAGGGGGAACCCAATCCATGACTGTCTGGATTTTCCCCTGTAGTGGTGAAATCTGTTCTCCACCTACCAGGTGGCCCAGATAAACTACTTTTCCCTGCCCTATCTGGCACTTTGAGGCCATGATAGTGAGCCCTGCCTTTTGCAGGGCCTCCAAAACTTTGCAAAGGTGGGCCAGGTGCTCATCCCAGGTTGGGCTAAAGACAGCAATATCATCTAGATATGCTGCACTGAAAGCCTCCAACCCTTGCTGGACTGTGTTCACCAACCTCTGAAAAGTGGCAGGTGCATTTTTCAAACCAAAGTGCATCACTGTAAATTGGTAGTGCACTCCTATAGTTGAAAATGCAGTCTTTGGTTTAGCATCTTCTGCCAATTTGATCTGCCAATACAATACCCTGCAGTCAAATCAAAAGTGCTAAGATACTTGGCATATGCCAGTGTATCAATGAGCTCATCTGCCCTGGGTATAGGGTGAGCATCAGTTTTTGTTACCTGATTGAGACCTCTGTAGTCTACACAAAACCTCATCTCCCTCTTTCCATCTTTGGTGTGAGGCTTTGGTACAAGCACCACTGGGCTAGCCCATGGGATTTCAGAAGGTTCAATCACTCCCAGATACAACATTTTCTGCACCTCGTGTTTAATGTTTAATGCAGTCTCTGACATGGTCAGGCTGCCTATAAATCTTACTTTTGACAGGCAGGCTGTCTCCAGTATCAATTGTGTGTTCACACCAGGATGTTGTACCTGGCACAATTAAAAAGAGGTCAGCAAATTGTACTAGGAGATTGATGCAATTGTCTTTCTGTTCTGCAGTCAGACAATCTGCTAAAACTACTCCCTCCACTAAGGCCTCTGCTTCAGTGGTGGAAAAGAGATCAGGGAGAGGGTCACTCTCTTCTTCCTGTCCTTCATCTGTTGCCATGAGCAGGGTGAGATCAGCCCTGTCATAGTATGGTTTCAGGCGGTTGACATGAATCACCCTAAGAGGACTCCTGGCAGTGCCAAACCAACCAAATAGGTAACCTCACCCTTTTTCTCAGCAATTAGATGGGGTCCACTCCATTTGTCTTGGAGTGCTCCTGGGGCCACAGGCTCCAATACCCACACCTTCTGTCCTTGTTGGTACTGGATCAGAACAGCCTTCTGGTCATGCAATTGCTTTTGCAGCCCCTGCCTGGCCTGAAGGTTTTTACTGGCCTTTTTCATGTACTCAGCCATTCTGGATCTTAAGCCAAGTACATAATCCACTATGTTCTGTTTAGGAGCTTTTAAAGGTTGTTCCCAACCCTCCTTCCCAAGAGTGAGTGGACCTCTTACAGGGTGCCCAAAGAGGAGTTCAAAGGGGCTGAAGCCCACTCCTTTCTGGGATACCTCCCTGTAAGCAAAAAGGAGGCAAGGTAACAGGACATCCCATCTCTTCATGAGTTTTTCAGGGAGTCCCATTATCATTTTTTTTAAACCTCTCTACCAGTCCATTAGTCTGTGGATGGTAAGGAGTGGTGGACTTGTAGGTAACACCCCACTCCTTCCACATTGCTTTCAAGTATGCAGACATTGAAGTTGCAACCCCTGTCTGATACTACCTCTTTGGGAAAACCCACCCTGGAAAAGATTCCCAGGAGGGCTTTTGCCACTGCAGGAGCTGTAGTGGTCCTTAGATGAATTGCTTCAGGATATCTTGTGGCATGTTCCACAACCACCAAGATAAGCCTATTGCCTGAAGCAGTAGGAGGGTCAAGGGGGCCAACTATGTCAACCCCTACCCTTTCAAAGGGCACCCCAACCACTGGAAGTGGAATTAGAGGGGCCTTTGGAGTGCCACCAGTCTTGCCACTGGCTTGGCAGGTCACACAAGACTTGCAAAAATCTTTAGTGTCCTCTGACATCCTAGTCCAGTGAAACAAGAGGACAAGTCTTTCCCAAGTTTTGATCTGGCCCAAATGCCCACCCAAAGGAATGTCATGTGCAAGAGTTAGGAGGAACTGTCTGTACTGCAGGGGAATGACCAATCCCCTGGCTGCTCAAGGTTTTGGGTCCCTTGCCTCTGTGTACAAGAGGTTGTCCTCCCATTAAACTCTATGGCTGTCACTGACATCCCCATTTTGCTTTTTGACAGCTTGCTGTCTGAGACCCTTTAATGTGGGACAGGTTTGCTGTGCCACACTCAGCTCTTCACTGGCAGGCCCCCCTCCACCCAAAAGCTCAGCAGTGTCTGCTGCCAGCTCATCTGGTGAAGGTTCTACACAGTGAGGAAATTCCTCTTCCTCAGAACGGGAATCATCTGTAGAGGGAGGGATAGTGGGTAGGGATTTTCCCTTGCTACCCCTAGCTTTAGAGAGCCCTTGATCCATTGTTCCAGGATCCAAGTTACCCTGTCCTTTTTGCTTTTTGGCCTGAGCCCTGGTTAAAACAAAACTATGCCCAGGAATGCCCAGCATTGCTGCATGAGCCTCCAACTCCACTTCTGCCCAAGCTGATGACTCTAAATCATTCCCTAGTAGACAATCTACAGGTAAATTTGAGGCAACCACAACTTTCTTTGGACCATTAACCCCCCTTCCCCCCAGTTGAGATTCACAACAGCCATGGGGTGGCTAAGAGTGTTATTATGAGTGTCTGTCAATTGGTACTGCTGACCAAGTAGGTGTTGTTCAGGGTGGACCAGTTTCTCTATCACCATAGTTACACTGGCTCCTGGGTCCCTGTAGGGCTGGACCTCAACACCATTTATTAGGGGAAGTTGCTTGTACTTATCCATATTAAGGGGACAAGCAACCAAGGTGGCCAAATCAATGGCACCTCCAGAGACTAACACAGCCTCTGTGGTCTCCCTAACAAGACCAACCCCAACTACATTACCAATAGTGAGCCCAGCTACTCCCTTGGATTGGCTATTAGTAGGTTTCCCACCACCACTGCTATTACTAGGGGAACTAGAATTTGCAGCAGGGGTTGTGGTGGTGGGAGATTTTGTGTTTTTCTTTGGACAACTGGAATCAGTTGCCCAATGGCCTTTGACTTTACACAAATAACACTAAGGCTTTTTAGGTTGATTATTGGAAGAGGATTTGGACCCACCGCACCCAGAGGATTTTTGTGGGCCTGATGAAGACTCAGTATGTTTACTTTGGTCCCCACCCTTGTCAGAAGGCTTACCATCCTTCTTCTTGCCATCCTTGTCACCCCCTGTATGAACTTTTCTGTTCACCCTTGTTCTGACCCATTTGTCCGCCTTCTTTCCCAATTCTTGGGGAGAGGTCAGATCTGAGTCTACCAAGTACTGGAGTAATAAATCAGACACACAATTGTTAAGAATATGCTCTCTCAGAATAAGATTATACAGGCTTTCATAACAAGATTGCTATCAGAAATACTGCTGCTGCCACCATGGGGAACTAACCCCAACCTCTGTATTTCCCTCTCTATATCTAGGGATTCCCTATATAAGGCCAGCTGCAGCTGTTTGAGCTTCAGCCTGGTCTCTTCAACCCTCAACCTTTTGAGTTCCCTTTCTAACACGTTATCCTCAGGGTGGGTGTGCTGGGAATGCTTTGACACAGAGGAAATGTGGGATGTTTCAGAGGGGGACCTGTCCCTAACTGTCTGGACCCTAGTAACCTGGCCTCTAGGGATAAAGGATGCCCTACTGTTATGGGAGCCGCTATCACTACCAGCATCACTAGGTGCCCTGCTAGGGGGCAGGACCTGATAAGAACCCTCCCCAGCTTTCTCAAGGAACTCCCCTAAGTAAGACTGGGAAGCTTCCCCATTTTGTAACCACTCCTGAGATGGGCCAGACTGGTTCTGGTCATCTACAATGAGCATGTTAAACAAACCTCTATCCAGGTAGAGACCCCTCAAACTCTTATAGTTTAGACTCTCATATGTTGCATTAACAGTTTTGAGAGTGGACACTACAACAGACATAATAGTATAAGTTTAAGGATAGAAAGAAAGAAAAAGTTTTAGAACATTTGAAAGCACAGAAAAAAAACGTTTTAAAACTTTGGAAAACTTTTAGAAGTTTAAAGAAACTTTTCAGAACTTTGTAAAAAGTTTTAGAATAGAAAAGCAAACTTTTTGGTTATGTGTACATACACTGAACTGTTTGGTATATGATTCTCTTATGAAAAGTACAAAATGACAAAGTGGAAAAGCAGTTACAAGTACTTATCCCACTGCTGTACCACCAATGTAGGAGGCTGGCCAGGCTTGCAGTGGGTACCAAAGGTACTTACACCTTGTGCCAGGTCCAGTTATCCCTTATTAGTGTAGAAGAGGTGTTTCTAGCAGCTTAGGCTGATAGAAGGTAGCTATGGCAAAGCAGCTTAGGCTGAACTAGGAGACATGCAAAGCTTCTACTATACCACTTATATCATATGCACAATATCATACGAAAACACAATACACAGAGTTATTAAAAATAAAGGTACTTTATTTTTATGACAATATGCCACAAGTACCTCAGTGAGTACCCTCAGTAAAAAGGTAAGTAATATACACAAGTTATATGTATACAAACCCAAAACAGCTAAGTGAGAGTCAGAAAAGTAATGCAAACAGTGTAGAATTACAATAGGTTGCAATAGGAGAACATAGGTATAGGGGCAACACAAACCATATACTCCTTAAGTGGAATGCGAATCACAAATGGACCCAAGACCTATGTGAGCTTGTAGAGGGTTACTGGGGCTGTAAGAAAACAGTCAGGGTGTCCAAGATACCCCACTCCAAGACCCTGAAAAGTAGGAGTAAAGTGCACCTAATACCCAAAAAGAGCACAATAGTTGTGATAGGGGGATTCTGCAAGAACAACAAACACCAGCAGTGCACTGACAACGGATTTCCGGGCCTGAGGACCTGTAAGGCAAGGGGACCAAGTCCAATAGTCGTGACAGTGTCCATGGGGGGCAGTAGCCCAGGAAACCCTGGATGAAGGTGCAAGGAAGCTACCTCCGGATGAAAGAAGCTTGGAATTCTGCAAGAAAGAAGAGGACTAGGAACTTCTCCTTTGGAAGACAGGTGTCCCACGTCGCGATGAAGGTTGAAGACGTGTTCCCAAGCAGAAATACCTCAAACAAGCCTTGCTAGCTGCAAGGGTCGCATTAGAGGTTTTTGGGTGCTGCTGAGGACCAGGAAGGACCAGGATGTCGCCTTTTGGAGGAGGAGACAGAGGGGGCACTCAGCAACTCAGAGAGCCCTCACAGAAGCAGGCAGCACCTGCAGAAGTACCGGAACAGGCACGTAGAAGATCTGAGGACAGCGGTCGACTCAGAGTCACAAAGGAGGGTCCCACAATGTCGGAGTCCAACTCAGCGAGTTGGGCAATGCAGGAATGAGTGCTGGGGACCAAGGATAAGCTGTGCACAACGGAAGTCCTGGAAAAGTGAACAGAAGCCGGAGCAGCTGCAAATCACGCAGTACACAGGTTTGCTGTCTGGCGTGAGCACTGGGCCCTAGCTAGCAGGATACCAGTGAGACAGTGAAAGCACCCTGACATATACTCACAAACAGGCCAAAAGTGGGGGTAACAAGGCTAGAAAAAGGCTACCTTCCTACAGTTAGGCACCACACAGGGAACACATACAGGGCACAAACCTATGAGCACTGGGGTCCTGGCTAGCAGGATCCCAGTGACACATATCAAACACACTGACAACAAAGGGTTTCCACTATGAGCACTGGGTCCTGGCTAGAAGGATCCCAGTGAGACAATAAAAACAACCTAACATATACTCACAAACAGGCCAAAAGTGGGGGTAACAAGGCTAGAAAGAGGCTACCTTCCTACAGTGTGCCACTCAGAATTGGTAAAATTAGTCACTAGCATGCAGTGACAATTTTAAAAGCAGAGAGAACATAAACACTGAGGTTCTGATTAGCAGAGCCTCAGTGATACAGTTAAGCACCACACAGGGAACACATACAGGGCATACTTTATGAGCACTGGGGTCCTGACTAGCAGGATCCCAGTGACACATAGGCAAAAACAAACATACATACAGTAAACATGGGGGTAACATACCAGGCAAGACTGGCCATGACCTGCTGCTGCCAACCCCTCAGACAGGTTTCTTCCCCGCTGGGGTCTGGGCAGCCCAGTCACAGGAAGGCAGAACAAAGGACTTCCTCTGAGAGAGGGTGTTACACCCTCTCCCTTTGGAAATAGGCTTGAAGGGCTTGGGAGGAGTGGCCAGTGCCAGCAGGTGACGTCAGAGACCCCTCCTGATAGGTGCTTACCTCTTACAGTAGCCAAGCCTCCTTTCTTAGTAGCCAAAACTCCTTTTCTGGCTTTTTAGGGTCTCTCCTCTGGGCTATTCCTCAGATAACGAATGCAAGAGCTCACCAGAGTTCCTCTGCACTTCCCTCTTCGACTTCTGCCAAGGATCGATTGCTGTCTGCTCAAGGACGCCTGCATAACCACAACAAAGTTGCAAGAAGACTACCAGCAACATTGTAGCGCCTCATCCTGCTGGCTTTCTCGACTGTTTTGCTGGTGGTGCATGCTCTGAGGGCTCCCTGCCTTCACCCTGCACTGGAAGCCAAGAAGAAATCTCCCCTGGGTTGACGGAATCTTCCCCCTGCCAACGCAAGCACCAAACTTCTGCATCACCGGTCCTCTGGGCCCCCTCTCATCCTGACAAGCGTGCTCCTTGGAACACAGGAGCTGGGTCCAAGTGTCTTCCACAGCCTCCACACGCCAGACAGTAATCCTGTGCACTGCGTGAACTGCAGCTGCTCGGGCTTCTGTACAGTTGTGCAAGACTTCCTTTGTGCACAGCCTAGCCTGGCTCCCCAGCACTCCATCCTGCATTGCCCAACTCGCTGAGTTTGACTCCGACGTCGTGGGACCCCCTTTTGTCACTCTGAGTCGACCGCCTTCCTCAGATGTGCCACCTTCCTTTGTTGCAGAATCTTCAGCTTCTTCCACCCGGAGGCAGCCCTTTCGCACCTTCATCTGGGGTTTAGTGGGCTCCTGCCCCCCCTGGACACTTGCGTGACACTTGGACTTGGTCCCCTTCCTTTACAGGTTCTCAGGTCCAGGAATCCATTTTCAGTGTTTTGCAGTCAGTTGTTGTCCTTGCAGAATCCCCTATCTCAACTTTACTGTCTTTCTGGGGTAGTAGGGTAACTTTACTCATACTTTTCCAGGTTTTGGGGTGGGGTATCTTGGACACCCTTAGTGTTTTCTTACACTCCCAGCGACCCTCTACACACTACACTAGGCCTGGGGTCCATTCGTGGTTCGCATTCCACTTTTGGAGTATATGGTTTGTGTTGCCCCTAGGCCTATTTCTCCCTATTGCATTTTATTGTGATTCTACATTATTTGCACTACTTTTCTCACTGTTACTTACCTGATTTTGGTTTGTGTGTATATATTTTGTGTATATCACTTACCTCCTAAGGGAGTATATCCTCTGAGATACTTTTGGCATTTTGTAACTAAAATAAAGTACCTTTATTTTTAGTAACTCTGAGTATTGTGATTCTTATGATATAGTGCAATATGGTATAAGTGGTATAGCAGGAGCTGTGCATGTCTCCTAGTTCAGCCTAAGCTGCTCTGCTATAGCTACCTTTATCAGCCTAAGCTGCTAGAACACCTCTAACCTACTAATAAGGGAAATCTGGTCCTGGCACAAGGTGTAAGTACCACAAGGTACCCACTAGAAGCCAGGCCAGCCACCTACATGCCGCGGTCACTGTATCTTGGCGGCCGTCAGCACGGCGGTCGGCGGCATTTACCGTCAGGGTTGTAATGAGGGCCTAAGACTCTTAGGCCCTGATTTATACTTTTTTTGCTCTGCATTACCGTCATTTTCTGAAGAAAAATTTTATGTTTTAAGTTAGCGCAGCTTTTGCGTCAATAAATGACGGCAATGCAGCGCAAAAAAGTATAAATCAGGGCCTTATTCTTTTGAAAATTCATATCTTGACTTGTTTATGGTTGATTTTTGTCGCTTTGATAATTATTACCTATTTTTCTTACTTGGTGTGATGTTCATTTTGTAGTGTTTCCACTGTATTACAAATACTCTATACATTGCTTCTGAAGTTAAGCCTGCCTGCTTGTGCCAAGCTACCAAGAGGGTGAGGGGGGGGTTAACTGAGGGTGATTGTCCTTTACCCTGACTAGAGTGAGAGTCCTTGCTTGGACAGGGGGTAACCTGACTGCCAATCAAAGATTCAATTTCTAACAGTGCGCATGCTGCAGTTAATGCATGCGCTGTAGTTTGTGCATGCACTGTAGTTAGTGCGCATGCCGTAGTTAGTGCGCATGTTGTAGTTAGTGCATGTGCTGCAGTTAATGCATGCGCTGTAGTTAGTGCATGCACTGTAGTCTGTGCTCATGTTGTATTTAGTGCGTGTGCTGTAGATAGTGCATCTGCTGTAGTTAATGCACATGCTGTAGTTAGTGCACACAATTTAGTTGGAATCAGGTTCACGGATCCTTTCTGCTCCGATGCACAGTCACAGGACGTGATGGGGACTGTGATAATGTCCTTTGTATTCCAAAGGACGTACAAGACAAGCAGCAGAAAGTGGACACTATGTGTAACCTGGTCCAAAGTTATATGATATCACTTTTGTCCAAATGATAAATTGACGTCTCTTGGAATGTTTTAGGTCCTGAGCATCATTTCTGATGCAACATATTACAGGACATCTCTATAAGGCCTTGAGCTGAGCCCCCTGGTACTGAATGACTGGCAGTGTCCTAAGAAAAGCATTGAAAGAGAAGTGAGGCTGGCGCCTACCTGCGGATAATTGTACAGCGCCAGGAGCTGGGCCATGGAGTAGGTGGTCGAAGAGGACAGGTCGCCGATGAAGCCAACCAGGGCACCTTCGCTTTGACACCTGTAGTTTGGAACTGCTTCATTTTGCTGTGACATGATGCTCAGGGTGCTCTGAAGAGCCTTCATCTCACTAGCACAGGAGTCAAATATATGGTACCCCAGGGTGACGTTTGGTAAAAGAGTGGGGTTTAGGTTAATCTCCTCCACGGCGTAGATGAAGACCAGGACCTGCAGAACCTGCTCAAATGAACCCCTGAAAGAACAAGAAACACATCAGAAAATTACAGCTTTGTCACTGCTTTCAACATTGGCAGTGAAGCAGGAATAAAGAGAAATGAACTGTACAGGAGGTATTTGTTTTAGAGGTGTCAGAAGCTGATCATTTCAAGAGCAGTGCTGCAGCTTCCCTTGCTCTCTCTGCTTCATCCTAGGTTCTGATGACCTAATGTGCTGCTTCCACCTGCTGTATGTGGCAGCAGATCACCTCAAAGTTCTCCCATCCATATCAGAGATTCTGGGAGAAATGTGCTGTGGTCCAACAGTGCACCACCCCACATCCCCCCACCCCATGAAAACATGAAGCATCTCTGCAACTTGCTTGTCAAAGAGCTACAAGATCACCAGACTTGAAACTATGGCCATGGGAAAGGAACCAGACAGTTATACTGGACCACTACACATTGCAGCAGCCTGTCCCTCTCAAACACCCACACGTTTGTACATGTTATGAAAGAGGTCCCTCAACCTCACTACTGTGTACGGTGCTGCATTGGAGCATATCTAGTACCAGTGTCAATACCATCACCAGTACCAACATCAGTACCCACGCCTGCACCAAAGCTAACACCAACACCAGCAACAACATCCATACCTGCAACAAAATCAACAACGGTACCAAACTAACACCAACACCAGCAACAACATTAACACCTACAACAAAGCCACCACTTGCGTCAACCTAACACCAACACCAGCAACTACACCAAAAATCAACATCTGCACAACATTTAACACTCAACACCAGCACCAAAATCAATAACAACGGCACCAACACCATCAACAACACAAACTACATCACCGCACCAAGACCTCCACCAGAACCAACACCTGCACAAAAACTAGCACCAACACCACCATCAGCTCCAACACCAATGCCAGCAACAACACCAAAACAAACACCTGGACAAAAAAACTATCACTAACAATAGCAACCAAAATCAGTAACAACACCACCACCACACCATCTATAACATTGATCACAACACCATACCAAACCATGCTAAAAACAACACCTACTTGTAGGAAGCTGGCCTAGTTTGTAGTGGGTACCTGTGGTACTTACACCTTATACCAGGTCCGGTTATCCCTTATTAGTGAAATGTAGTCAGTGTCTAGAAGCCATGCTCTCTAGGGATAGTGTGGATGGGCATCCAAGGCCTAACTAGGAGACATCAAAGCTCATGTAATACCATTGTAGTCACACAGTACTCACACACATGAAAGGAAATACTCAGTATTACAAAAATAAAGGTACTTTATTTTGGTGACACAAATGCCAAAAATACCTTAGAGACTATACTCCCTTAGGAGGTAAGTAATATACACCTTATGTAAACTAGAATGCAAAATAGCTGTAAGTACATTTAGAAAACAGTGCAAATTGTGAAAATCACAATAGTTAGCAATGGGCCTCGGGGGAACATAAACCATATACTAAAATATTGGAATGAGAAAGTCGGTTTCCCACCTAGGCAATTGAAGTGTGTAGAGGGGTGATCTGAGTATTTGAAAACACCAAAGGTAAGTAATAGATCCCACCCCAGAGCCGTGGAAAGCAGGAGTAAATCACAGTAATCACAGAACCAGAAGAGATTGCAAGACACCAATGATGGATTCCTGGACCTAAAGACCTGTGGAAGAAGGGGAACAAGTCTAAGAAGCACTGAAGAGTCCAAGAAGAACAGAAGCCCTTGCTATTCCCGATGAAGGTTCACAAGAAGAACCAACGGTGAAGAAGAACAGTCAGTACTGCACCCATGAAGAAGGATGGAGGTTCCTGGTTGGTGAAGGTAATGTACCGCGCTGGATGGATGATTGCAGTCTGGTTTGTGTTGCTGGATTCCACCGACAAGCCTTGGCACATGCAAAGCTTGCGGTTAGCAGAAAATGGCGCTGCCCTGGACCAGGAGGTACCTGGTAGCCTCTAACCAGCAGGGGGAGACAGAAGGGGTTTTCAGCAACTCGGAGGGCCCTCTGAAGACCAGGCAGCACACACAGTAGTCCCACAGCACAGGGACAAAGAAGGTGCAAAAGGAGGCCCATGCAGCACTACACAAAGGGATCCCACGTCACCGGAGAACAACGCAGGAGGCTGTGTGTCATAGGAAGGAGTGCTGGGGCCTGAGCTGCACGGTGCACGAAGAACTTCATGGAAGAATGCCAACAAGCCTTGGCAACTGAAAAACATGCAGTGCATGTGGGTACTTGTGAGAAGGTAGCCTCTTTCTAGCCTTGTTACCCCCACTTTTGGCCTGTTTGTGAGTGTATGTCAGGGTGTTTGTCACTGTTTTCACTGTCTCACTGGGATCCTGATAACCAGGCCCCAGTGCTCATAGTGAAAACACTATGTTTTCAGTATGTTTGTTATGTGTCACTGGGATCCTGCTGGTCAGGACCCCAGTGCTCATAGGTTTGTGGACCTATATGTATGTGTCACTGGGACCCTGTCACACAGGGCCCCAGTGCTCATAGGTGTGCATGAATATGTTCCCTGTGTGGTGCCTAACTGTCTCACTGAGGCTCTGCTAACCAGAACCTCAGTGGTTATGCTCTCTCATTACTTTCAAATTGTCACTAACAGGCTAGTGACCAATTTTACCAATTTACATTGGCTTACTGGAACACCCTTATAATTCCCTAGTATATGGTACTGAGGTACCCAGGGTATTGGGGTTCCAGGAGATCCCTATGGGCTGCAGCATTTCTTTTGCCACCCATAGGGAGCTCTGACAATTCTTACACAGGCCTGCCACTGCAGCCTGAGTGAAATAACGTCCACGTTATTTCACAGCAATTTTTCACTGCACTTAAGTAACTTATAAGTCACCTATATGTCTAACCTTTACCTAGTAAAGGTTGGGTGCTAAGTTACTTAGTGTGAGGGCACCCTGGCACTAGCCAAGGTGCCCCCACATTGTTCAGGGCCAATTCCCCGGACTTTGTGAGTGCGGGGACACCATTACAAGCGTACACTACATATAGGTCACTACCTATATGTAGCTTCACAATGGTAACTCCGAATATGGCCATGTAATATGTCTATGATCATGGAATTGCCCCCTCTATACCATCCTGGCATAGTTGGCACAATCCCATGATCCCAGTGGTCTGTAGCACAGACCCTGGTACTGCCAAACTGCCTTTCCCGGGGTTTCACTGCAGCTGCTGCTGCTGCCAACCCCTCAGACAGGCATCTGCCCTCCTGGGGTCCAGCCAGGCCTGGCCCAGGATGGCAGAACAAAGGACTTCCTCTGAGAGAGGGTGTGACACCCTCTCCCTTTGGAAAATGGTGTGAAGGCAGGGGAGGAGTAGCCTCCCCCAGCCTCTGGAAATGCTTTCTTGGGCACAGATGTGCCCAATTCTGCATAAGCCAGTCTACACCGGTTCAGGGACCCCTTAGCCCCTGCTCTGGCGCGAAACTGGACAAAGGAAAGGGGAGTGACCACTCCCCTGACCTGCACCTCCCCTGGGAGGTGTCCAGAGCTCCTCCAGTGTGCTCCAGACCTCTGCCATCTTGGAAACAGAGGTGCTGCTGGCACACTGGACTGCTCTGAGTGGCCAGTGCCACCAGGTGACGTCAGAGACTCCTGCTGATAGGCTCCTTCAGGTGTTAGTAGCCTATCCTCTCTCCTAGGTAGCCAAACCCTCTTTTCTGGCTATTTAGGGTCTCTGTCTCTGGGGAAACTTTAGATAACGAATGCATGAGCTCAGCCGAGTTCCTCTGCATCTCTCTCTTCACCTTCTGATAAGGAATCGACTGCTGACCGCGCTGGAAGCCTGCAAACCTGCAACATAGTAGCAAAGACGACTACTGCAACTCTGTAACGCTGATCCTGCCGCCTTCTCGACTGTTTTCCTGCTTGTGCATGCTGTGGGGGTAGCCTGCCTCTTCTCTGCACCAGAAGCTCCGAAGAAATCTCCCGTGGGTCGACGGAATCTTCCCCCTGCAACCGCAGGCACCAAAAAGCTGCATTACCGGTCCCTTGGGTCTCCTCTCAGCACGACGAGCGAGGTCCCTCGAATCCAGCGACTCTGTCCAAGTGACCCCCACAGTCCAGTGACTCTTCAGTCCAAGTTTGGTGGAGGTAAGTCCTTGCCTCACCTCGCTGGGCTGCATTGCTGGGAACCGCTACTTTGCAGCTACTCCGGCCCCTGTGCACTTCCGGCAGAAATCCTTTGTGCACAGCCAAGCCTGGGTCCACAGCACTCTAACCTGCATTGCACGACTTTCTAAGTCGGTCTCCGGCGACGTGGGAGTCCTTTGTGCAACTTCGGCGAGCACCGTTTCACGCATCCTCGTAGTGCCTGTTTCTGGCACTTCTCCGGGTGCTACCTGCTTCAGTGAGGGCTCTTTGTCTTGATCGACATCCCCTCTCTCTGCAGGTCCAATTTGCGACCTCCTGGTCCCTCCTGGGCCCGGCAGGACCAAAAACGCCAAACGCACGATTTGCGTGTAGCAAGGCTTGTTGGCGTCCTTCCGGCGGGAAAACACTTCTTCACGACTCTCCAAGGCGAGATAGATCCGTCCACCAAAGGGGAAGTCTCTAGCCCTTTTCGTTCCTGCAGAAACCTCAGCTTCTTCTGTCCAGTCGAAGCTTCTTTGCACCCGCAGCTGGCATTTCCTGGGCATCTGCCCATCTCCGACTTGCTTGTGACTTTTGGACTTGGTCCCCTTGTTCCACAGGTACCCTAGATTGGAAATCCACAGTTGTTGCATTGCTGGTTTGTGTCTTTCCTGCATTATTCCTCTAACACGACTATTTTGTCCTTAGGGGAACTTTAGTGCACTTTGCACTCACTTTTCAGGGTCTTGGGGAGGGTTATTTTTCTAACTCTCACTATTTTCTAATAGTCCCAGCGACCCTCTACAAGGTCACATAGGTTTGGGGTCCATTCGTGGTTCGCATTCCACTTTTGGAGTATATGGTTTGTGTTGCCCCTATCCCTATGTTTCCCCATTGCATCCTATTGTAACTATACATTGTTTGCACTGTTTTCTAAGACTATACTGCATATTTTTGCTATTGTGTATATATATCTTGTGTATATTTCCTATCCTCTCACTGAGGGTACACTCTAAGATACTTTGGCATATTGTCATAAAAATAAAGTACCTTTATTTTTAGTATAACTGTGTATTGTGTTTTCTTATGATATTGTGCATATGACACTAAGTGGTACTGTAGTAGCTTCACACGTCTCCTAGTTCAGCCTAAGCTGCTCTGCTAAGCTACCATTATCTATCAGCCTAAGCTGCTAGACACCCTATACACTAATAAGGGATAACTGGGCCTGGTGCAAGGTGCAAGTACCCCTTGGTACTCACTACAAGCCAGTCCAGCCTCCTACATTGGTTGTGCAGTGTTGGGATAAGTGCTTGAGACTACTTACCACTCTTGTCATTGTACTTTTCATAAGAGAAAAATATACAAAACAAGGTCAGTGTATATACACATAGCCAAAAAGTTTTGCATTTCCTCTTTTCACTCTTTTCTAAGTGCTGAAAAGTACTTCTAAACTTTCAAAAAGTTCTTAAAAAGTTTTAAAAGTTTTTTCTGTCTTTCCAAAAAGTTCTGAAAACTTTTTTCTCTTTGTCTATCACTTTAACTCTCTCTAGAAAATGTCTGGCACAGGAAAAAATGTTGAACTGTCCAAACTTGCATATGATCACCTTAGCTGGAAAGGAGCAAGGAGTCTCTGCATAGAGAGAGGTTTGAGTGTAGGGAAGAATCCTTCCTTAGAACTGTTAATTAATATGCTTAGAGTACAGGATAAGGCCATGAGTGCCAAATCTGGTGAAAAAGTAGCTAATGGTTCTCAATCTGATCCAGGGACTCCCCCAGGAAAAGGTTCAGGGAAGAAACTTCTCAGCCTGCCCATTACTAGACAGTCTAGCATAGTTGGTACAGAGGTTGAATCACACCATACTGATGGTGTGCTCTCACATTATACTGGTAGCCAAGCTGTTAGGGTGCCCTCTGTAAGGGACAGGTCTCCTTCTGTTCATTCCCATCATACCTCTGTATCTAGAAATGTCCCTCCCACCCACCCTGATGACAGATTGTTAGAAAGGGAGCTCAATAGATTGAGAGTGGAACAAACCAGACTGAAGCTCAAGAAGCAACAGCTGGATTTGGATAGACAGTCTTTAGAATTAGAGAAGGAAAGACAGAAGTTGGGTTTAGATACCCATGGTGGCAGCAGCAGTATTCCCCATAGTCATCCTGCAAAAGAGCATGATTCCAGGAATCTGCACAAGATAGTTCCCCCTTATAAGGAGGGGGATGACATTAACAAGTGGTTTGCTGCACTTGAGAGGGCCTGTGCTGTACAGGATGTCCCTCAAAAGCAGTGGGCTGCTATCCTATGGCTATCATTTAGTGGAAAAGGTAGAGATAGGCTCCTTACTGTGAAAGAAAATGATGCCAATAATTTCCAAGTTCTTAAGAATGAACTCCTGGATGGTTATGGCTTAACCACTGAACAGTACAGGATAAAGTTCAGAGAGACCAAAAAGGAGTCTTCACAAGACTGGGTTGATTTCATTGACCATTCAGTGAAGGCCTTGGAGGGGTGGTTACATGGCAGTAAAGTTACTGATTATGACAGCCTGTATAACTTAATCCTGAGAGAGCATATTCTTAATAATTGTGTGTCTGATTTGTTGCACCAGTACTTGGTGGACTCAGATCTGACCTCTCCCCAAGAATTGGGAAAGAAGGCAGACAAATGGGTCAGAACAAGAGTGAACAGAAAAGTTCATACAGGGGGTGACAAAGATGGCAACAAAAAGAAGGATGGTAAGTCTTCTGACAAGGGTGGGGACAAATCTAAAAATGAGTCTTCATCAGGCCCACAAAAACACTCTGGTGGGGGTGGTGGGCCCAAATCCTCCTTTAATCAGAACAAGGAAAAGAAACCATGGTGCTATTTATGTAAATTAAAAGGCCATTGGACAACAGATCCCAGTTGTCCAAAGAAAGGCACCACAGCTCCTACCACTACAACCCCTACTGCTACACCTAGTGTCCCTACTAATAGCAGTGGTGGTGGGAGCAAACCTACTAATAGCCAATCCAAGGGAGTAGCTGGGCTCACTTTTGGTAATTTAGTTGGGGTTGGTCTAATTAGGGAGACCACAGAGGCTACTTTAGTCTCTGAAGGGGCTATTGACTTAGCCACTTTGGTTGCTTGCCCCCATAACTTGGAGAAGTACAAGCAACTAACCCTAATAAATGGTGTTGAGGTCCAGGCCTACAGGGACACAGGTGCCAGTGTCACAATGGTGATTGAGAAACTGGTGCACCCTGAACAACACATACTTGGACACCAGTACCAAGTAACCGATGCTCACAACATAACACAAAGCCACCCCATGGCTGTTGTAAATCTCAACTGGGGGGGGGTAACTGGTCCAAAGAAAGTTGTGGTAGCTTCAGATTTACCTGTAGACTGTCTATTAGGGAATGATTTGGAGACATCAGCTTGGTCAGATGTGGAGTTGGAGGCCCATGCAGCAATGCTGGGCATCCCAGGGCATATTTTTGCTTTGACAAGGGCTCAGGCCAAAAAGCAAAAAGGACAGGGAAGCTTGGATCCTGGAACAATGGACCAAGTGCTCCCTAAAGCTAGGGCTAGTAGAAGCAAACCACTTCCTACTATCCCTCCCTCTACAGTGGATTCTACTTCTGAGGAAGAAGAATTCCCTCCCTGTGCAGAACCTACACCAGAGGAGCTGGAAGCAGACACTGCTGAGCTTTTGGGTGAAGGGGGGCCTGCCAGAGAAGAGCTGAGTGTGGCACAGCAAACCTGTCCCACATTAGAGGGTCTCAGACAGCAAGCTGTCAAACAGGCTAATGGGGATGTCAGTGACTCTCACAGAGTTTACTGGGAGGACAACCTCTTGTACACTGAGCATAGGGATCCTAAACCTGGAGCTGCCAGGAGATTAGTGATTCCTCAGGAGTACAGAAAGTTCCTCCTAACACTGGCACATGACATTCCCTTAGCTGGGCACCTGGGTCAAATGAAAACTTGGGACAGATTGGTACCATTGTTTCATTGGCCTAGGATGTCTGAGGACACAAAGGAATTTTGTAAGTCCTGTGAAACCTGTCAAGCCAGTGGCAAGACAGGTGGCACTCCAAAGACACCCCTTATCCCACTGCCTGTGGTTGGGGTTCCCTTTGAAAGGGTAGGGGTTGACATAGTTGGCCCCCTTGACCCTCCTACTGCTTCAGGCAATAGGTTTATCTTAGTGGTAGTGGACCATGCCACAAGATATCCTGAAGCTATTCCTTTAAGGACCACTACAGCTCCTGCAGTGGCAAAGGCCCTCCTGGGAATATTTTCCAGGGTGGGCTTCCCAAAGGAAGTAGTATCAGACAGAGGAAGCAATTTCATGTCTGCATACTTAAAGGCCATGTGGAAGGAGTGTGGTGTAACTTACAAGTTCACAACACCCTATCATCCACAAACAAATGGACTGGTGGAGAGATTTAATAAAACTCTCAAAGGCATGATTATGGGACTCCCTGAAAAACTCCGCAGGAGATGGGATATCCTTCTACCATGCCTCCTTTTTGCCTACAGGGAGGTACCCCAGAAAGGAGTGGGCTTCAGCCCCTTTGAACTTCTTTTTGGACACCCTGTTAGGGGTCCACTCACACTTGTAAAGGAGGGTTGGGAACAACCTTTAAAAGCTCCTAAGCAGGATATTGTGGATTATGTACTTGGCCTCAGATCAAGGATGGCTGAGTACATGAAAAAGACCAGTAAAAACCTTCAGGCCAGCCAAGAGCTCCAGAAGCAATGGCATGATCAGAAGGCTGTTTTGGTTCAGTACCAACCAGGGCAGAAAGTGTGGGTCTTGGAGCCTGTGGCCCCAAGAGCACTCCAAGATAAATGGAGTGGACCCCACACAATTGTTGAAAAGAAGGGTGAAGTCACCTACTTGGTTGACTTAGGCACTGCCAGGAGTCCCCTTAGGGTGCTCCATGTCAACCGCCTGAAACCCTACTATGACAGGGCTGATCTCACCCTGCTCATGGCAACAGATGAGGGACAGGAAGAAGACAGTGATCCTCTACCTGATCTCTTCTCTTCCACAGAACAAGATGCTCTTGTGGAAGGTGTAGTTTTGGCTGATTGTCTTACTGCTGAGCAGAAAGATAATTGCATAAATCTCCTAGGACAATTTTCAGAACTCTTCTCTACTGTGCCAGGCACCACTTCTTGGTGTGAGCACACTATAGATACTGGAGACAGTTTACCTGTCAAAAGTAAGATCTATAGGCAGCCTGACCATGTCAGGGACTGCATAAAGCAAGAAGTTCAGAAAATGTTGGAACTGGGAGTGGTTGAGCACTCTGACAGTCCATGGGCTTCTCCTGTGGTACTGGTACCAAAACCCAATTCTAAAGATGGAAAGAAGGAAATGAGGTTTTGTGTAGACTATAGAGGTCTCAACTTGGTAACCAAAACTGATGCTCACCCTATACCCAGGGCAGATGAGCTTATAGATACACTGGCATCTGCCAAGTATCTAAGCACTTTTGATTTGACTGCAGGGTATTGGCAGATCAAATTGTCAGAAGATGCTAAACCTAAGACTGCATTTTCAACCATTGGAGGACATTACCAGTTTACTGTAATGCCTTTTGGTTTGAAAAATGCACCTGCCACTTTTCAGAGGTTGGTGAACACAGTCCTGCAAGGGCTGGAAGCTTTCAGTGCAGCATATTTGGACGATATAGCTGTCTTTAGCTCCAGCTGGGATGATCACCTGGTCCACCTTTGGAAAGTTTTGGAGGCTCTGCAAAAGGCAGGCCTCACTATCAAGGCTTCAAAGAGCCAGATAGGGCAGGGTAAGGTGGTTTATCTGGGACACCTTGTTGGTGGGGAACAGATTGCACCACTTCAGGGGAAAATCCAAACTATTATTGATTGGGTTCCGTCTACCACTCAGACTCAGGTGAGAGCCTTCCTAGGCCTCACTGGGTATTACAGGAGGTTCATTAAGAACTATGGCTCCATTGCAGCCCCTCTTAATGACCTCACATCCAAGAAAATGCCTAAAAAGGTATTATGGACAGCAAGCTGTCAGAAAGCTTTTGAGGAGCTGAAGCAGGCCATGTGCTCTGCACCTGTCCTGAAAAGCCCTTGTTACTCTAAAAAATTATATGTCCAAACTGATGTATCTGAATTAGGAGTAGGGGCAGTCCTATCACAACTTAATTCTGTGGGCCAGGATCAACCTGTTGCTTTTATTAGTAGGAGGTTGACCCCTAGAGAAAAGCGTTGGTCTGCCATTGAGAGGGAGGCCTTTGCTGTGGTCTGGGCTCTGAAGAAGTTGAGGCCATACCTGTTTGGCACTCACTTCATTGTTCAGACAGACCACAAACCTCTACTTTGGCTAAAACAAATGAAAGGTGAAAATCCTAAATTGTTGAGGTGGTCCATATCCCTACAGGGAATGGACTATACAGTGGAACATAGACCTGGGAGTAGCCACTCCAATGCAGATGGACTCTCCAGATATTTCCACTTAGACAATGAAGACTCATCAGGTAATGGCTAGTCTTATTGTCCTTCGTTTGGGGGGGGGTTGTGTAGGAAAGTACCATCTTGCCTGGCATGTTACCCCCATTTTTCACTGTATATATGTTGTTTTAGTTGTATGTGTCACTGGGACCCTGGTAACCCAGGGCCCCAGTGCTCATAAGTGTGCCTGAATGTGTTACCTGTGTAGTGACTAACTGTCTCACTGAGGCTCTGCTAATCAGAACCTCAGTGGTTATGCTCTCTCATTTCTTTCCAAATTGTCACTGACAGGCTAGTGACCATTTTTACCAATTTACATTGGCTTACTGGAACACCCTTATAATTCCCTAGTATATGGTACTGAGGTACCCAGGGTATTGGGGTTCCAGGAGATCCCTATGGGCTGCAGCATTTCTTTTGCCACCCATAGGGAGCTCTGACAATTCTTACACAGGCCTGCCACTGCAGCCTGAGTGAAATAACGTCCACGTTATTTCACAGCCATTTTACACTGCACTTAAGTAACTTATAAGTCACCTATATGTCTAACCTTTACCTGGTAAAGGTTAGGTGCAAAGTTACTTAGTGTGAGGGCACCCTGGCACTAGCCAAGGTGCCCCCACATTGTTCAGAGCCAATTCACTGAACTTTGTGAGTGCGGGGACACCATTACACGCGTGCACTACATATAGGTCACTACCTATATGTAGCTTCACCATGGTAACTCCGAATATGGCCATGTAACATGTCTATGATCATGGAATTGCCCCCTCTATGCCATCCTGGCATTGTTGGTACAATTCCATGATCCCAGTGGTCTGTAGCACAGACCCTGGTACTGCCAGACTGCCCTTCCTGGGGGTTCACTGCAGCTGCTGCTGCTGCCAAACCCTCAGACAGGCAGCTGCCCTCCTGGGGTCCAGCCAGGCCTGGCCCAGGATGGCAGAACAAAGAACTTCCTCTGAGAGAGGGTGTGACACCCTCTCCCTTTGGAAAATGGTGTGAAGGCAGGGGAGGAGTAGCCTCCCCCAGCCTCTGGAAATGCTTTGTTGGGCACAGAGGTGCCCAATTCTGCATAAGCCAGTCTACACAGGTTCAGGGACCCCTTAGCCCCTGCTCTGGCGCGAAACTGGACAAAGGAAAGGGGAGTGACCACTCCCCTGACCTGCACCTCCCCTGGGAGGTGTCCAGAGCTCCTCCAGTGTGCTCCAGACCTCTGCCATCTTGGAAACAGAGGTGCTGCTGGCACACTGGACTGCTCTGAGTGGCCAGTGTGCCAGGTGACGTCAGAGACTCCTGCTGATAGGCTCTTTCAGGTGTTAGTAGCCTTTCCTCTCTCCTAGGTAGCCAAACCCTCTTTTCTGGCTATTTAGGGTCTCTGTCTCTGGGGAAACTTTAGATAACGAATGCATGAGCTCAGCCGAGTTCCTCTGCATCTCTCTCTTCACCTTCTGATAAGGAAACGACCGCTGACCGCGCTGGAAGCCTGCAAACCTGCAACATAGTAGCAAAGACGACTACTGCAACTCTGTAACGCTGATCCTGCCGCCTTCTCGACTGTTTTCCTGCTTGTGCATGCTGTGGGGGTAGCCTGCCTCCTCTCTGCACCAGAAGCTCCGAAGAAATCTCCCGTGGGTCGACGGAATCTTCCCCCTGCAACCGCAGGCACCAAAAAGCTGCATTACCGGTCCCTTGGGTCTCCTCTCAGCACGACGAGCGAGGTCCCTCGAATCCAGCGACTCTGTCCAAGTGACCCCCACAGTCCAGTGACTCTTCAGCCCAAGTTTGGTGGAGGTAAGTCCTTGCCTCACCTCGCTGGGCAGCATTGCTGGGAACCGTGACTTTGCAGCTACTCCGGCCCCTGTGCACTTCCGGCGTAAATCCTTTGTGCACAGCCAAGCCTGGGTCCACGGCACTCTAACCTGCATTGCACGACTTTCTAAGTTGGTCTCCGGCGACGTGGGACTCCTTTGTGCAACTTCGGCGAGCACCGTTTCACGCATCCTCGTAGTGCCTGTTTCTGGCACTTCTCCGGGTGCTACCTGCTTCAGTGAGGGCTCTTTGTCTTGCTCGACGTCCCCTCTCTCTGCAGGTCCAATTTTCGACCTCCTGGTCCCTCCTGGGCCCGGCAGGACCAAAAACGCCAAACGCACGATTTGCGTGTAGCAAGGCTTGTTGGCGTCCTTCCGGCGGGAAAACACTTCTGCACGACTCTCCAAGGCGAGAGAGATCCGTCCACCAAAGGGGAAGTCTCTAGCCCTTTTCGTTCCTGCAGAAACCTCAGCTTCTTCTGTCCAGTCGAAGCTTCTTTGCACCCGCAGCTGGCATTTCCTGGGCATCTGCCCATCTCCGACTTGCTTGTGACTTTTGGACTTGGTCCCCTTGTTCCACAGGTACCCTAGATTGGAAATCCACAGTTGTTGCATTGCTGGTTTGTGTCTTTCCTGCATTATTCCTCTAACACGACTATTTTGTCCTTAGGGGAACTTTAGTGCACTTTGCACTCACTTTTCAGGGTCTTGGGGAGGGTTATTTTTCTAACTCTCACTATTTTCTAATAGTCCCAGCGACCCTCTACAAGTTCACATAGGTTTGGGGTCCATTCGTGTTTCGCATTCCACTTTTGGAGTATATGGTTTGTGTTGCCCCTATCCCTATGTTTCCCCATTGCATCCTATTGTAACTATACATTGTTTGCACTGTTTTCTAAGACTATACTGCATATTTTTGCTATTGTGTATATATATCTTGTGTATATTTCCTATCCTCTCACTGAGGGTACGCTCTAAGATACTTTGGCATATTGTCATAAAAATAAAGTACCTTTATTTTTAGTATAACTGTGTATTGTGTTTTCTTATGATATTGTGCATATGACACTAAGTGGTACTGTAGTAGCTTCACACGTCTCCTAGTTCAGCCTAAGCTGCTCTGCTAAGCTACCATTATCTATCAGCCTAAGCTGCTAGACACCCTATACACTAATAAGGGATAACTGGGCCTGGTGCAAGGTGCAAGTACCCCTTGGTACTCACTACAAGCCAGTCCAGCCTCCTACATCCTGCTTCAGTGAGGGCTCTTTGTCTTGCGCGATGTCCCCTTTCTCTTCAGGTCCAATTTGCGACCTCCTGGTCCCTCCTGGGCCCCAGCAGCGTCCAAAAACGCCAAACGCACGATTTGCGCCTAGCAAGGCTTGTTGGCGTCCTTTCGGTGGGAAAACACTTCTGCACGATTCTACACGGCGAGAGGGATCCGTCCACTAAAGGTGAAGTCTCTAGCCCTTTTCGTTCCTGCAGAAACCTCAGCTTCTTCTGTCCAGTAGAAGCTTCTTTGCACCCGCAGCTGGCATTTCCTGGGCATCTGCCCATCTCCGACTTGCTTGTGACTTTTGGACTTGGACCCCTTGTTCCACAGGTACCCTAGATTGGAAATCCACAGTTGTTGCATTGCTGGTTTGTGTCTTTCCTGCATTATTCCTCTAACACGACTATTTTGTCCTTAGGGGAACTTTAGTGCACTTTGCACTCACTTTTCAGGGTCTTGGGGACGGTTATGTTTCTAACTCTCACTATTTTCTAATAGTCCCAGCGACCCTCTACAAGGTCACATAGGTTTGGGGTCCATTCGTGGTTCGCATTCCACTTTTGGAGTATATGGTTTGTGTTGCCCCTATCCCTATGTTTCCCCATTGCATCCTATTGTAACTATACATTGTTTGCACTGTTTTCTAAGACTATACTGCATATTTTTGCTATGGTGTATATATATCTTGTGTATATTTCCTATCCTCTCACTGAGGGTACACTCTAAGATACTTTGGCATATTGCCATAAAAATAAAGTACCTTTATTTTTAGAATAACTGTGTATTGTGTTTTCTTATGATATTGTGCATATGACACTAAGTGGTACTGTAGTAGCTTCACACGTCTCCTAGTTCAGCCTAAGCTGCTCTGCTAAGCTACCATTATCTATCAGCCTAAGCTGCTAGACACCCTATACACTAATAAGGGATAACTGGGCCTGGTGCAAGGTGCAAGTACCCCTTGGTACTCTCTACAAGCCAGTCCAGCCTCCTACACTTGGTACTCACTACAAGCCAGTCCAGCCTCCTACATTGGTTGTGCAGTGGTGGGATAAGTGCTTTGAGACTACTTACCACTCTTGTCATTGTACTTTTCATAAGAGAAAAATATACAAAACAAGGTCAGTGTATATACACATAGCCAAAAAGTTTTGCATTTCCTCTTTTCACTCTTTTCTAAGTGCTGAAAAGTACTTCTAACTTTCTAAAAAGTTCTAAAAAGTTTTAAAAGTTTTTTTTCTCTGTCTTTCTAAAAGCTCTGACAAACTTTTTATCTTTTACTATCACTTTAACTCTCTCTAAAAATGTCTGGCACAGGCCAAAGTGTTGATCTGTCCAAACTTGCATATGACAACCTTAGCTGGAAAAGAGCAAGGAGTCTCTGTATAGAGAGAGGTTTGAGTGTAGGGAAGAATCCTTCCTTGGAACTGTTACTTAACTTGCTTAGAGAACAGGATAAGGCCATAGGTGCCTCATCTGTTGAAAAAGTACCTAATAGTTCTCAATCTGATTCAGGGACTCCCCCAGGAAAAGATTCAGGAAAGAAACTTCCTAGCCTGCCCATTACTTGACAGTCTAGCATAGATGGTAATGATGATGAGCCACACCATATAAATAGTGTTGTCTCACATCATAGCAAAAGCATTTATTCTCACCATACTGGTAGTAATATTTCTGTAAACCAAGCTGTTAGGGTGCCTTCTGTAAGGGACAGGTCTCCTTCTGTTCATTCCCATCATAGCTCTGTTTCTAGAAATGTCCCTCCCACCAACCCTGATGACAGAATGTTAGAGAGGGAACTCAATAAGTTGAGGGTGGAACAAACCAGACTGAAGCTTAAAAAGCAACAGCTGGATTTGGATAGACAGTCTTTTGAATTAGAGAAGGAAAGACAGAAGTTGGGTTTAGATACCCATGGTGGCAGCAGCAGTATTCCCCATAGTCATCCTGCAAAAGAGCATGATTCCAGGAATCTGCACAAGATAGTTCCCCCTTATAAGGAGGGGGATGACATTAACAAGTGGTTTGCTGCACTTGAGAGGGTCTGTGTTGTACAGGATGTCCCTCAAAGGCAGTGGGCTGCTATCCTATGGCTATCATTTAGTGGAAAAGGTAGGGATAGACTCCTTACTGTGAAAGAAAGTGATGCCAATAATTTTACAGTTCTTAAGAATGCACTCCTGGATGGTTATGGCTTAACCACTGAACAGTACAGGATAAAGTTCAGAGAGACCAAAAAGGAGTCTTCACAAGACTGGGTTGATTTCATTGACCATTCAGTGAAGGCCTTGGAGGGGTGGTTACATGGCAGTAAAGTTACTGATTATGAAAGCCTGTATAACACAATCCTGAGAGAGCATATACTTAATAATTGTGTGTCTGATTTGTTGCACCAGTACCTGGTAGACTCTGATCTGACCTCTCCCCACGAATTGGGAAAGAAGGCAGACAAATGGGTCAGAACAAGGGTGAACAGAAAAGTTCATACAGGGGGTGACAAAGATGGCAATAAGAAGAAAGATGGTGAAAAATCTCAAGATAAGCATGGGGATAAGGGTAAAACCAAAGATCCCACTTCAAATCTTAAACACTCTTCAGAGGGTGGGGATAAAACAAATTCTTCCTCTTCTTCCCAACCTGCACACATTAAAAAGCCTTGGTGCTTTGTGTGTAAAAACAGAGGCCATAGGCCAGGGGATAAGTCCTGTCCAGGTAAACCCCCTGAGCCTACCACCACTAATACATCAAGCTCTAGTGCCCCTAGCAGTAGTGGTACTAGTGGTGGGACTGCTGGCAACAGTCAAGCAAAGGGTGTAGTTGGGTTCACTTTTGGGTCCATAGTAGAAACTGGGGTAGTCAGTCCCAAGACAGTTTCTGTCACACCTAGTGGCATTGGCCTTGCCACACTGGCTGCTTGTCCCCTTACAATGGATAAGTACAGGCAGACAGTTTCAATAAATGGTGTTGAGGCCTTGGCCTACAGGGACACAGGTGCCAGTTTCACTTTGGTGACTGAAAACCTAGTGCACCCTGATCAACACATCATTGGACAACAGTATAAGATTATTGATGTCCATAACTCCACTAAGTTTCTTCCCTTAGCTATAATTCAGTTTAGTTGGGGTGGAGTTACTGGCCCTAAGCAGGTGGTGGTATCACCTAGCTTACCTGTAGACTGTCTCTTAGGTAATGACCTAGAGGCCTCAGGTTGGGCTGATGTAGAGTTTTATGCCCATGCAGCCATGCTGGGCATCCCTGAGGAATTGTTCCCTCTCATTTTTACTGAAATGAAAAAGCAAAGGAGAGAAGGCCTGAAAACTCAGGAACCCTCTCCATCAACAGGTAAAAAGGGTATCACAGTATCCCCTAACCACCCTACCATTCAGGATACCATTCCTGTGGTGGGAGAAACCTCTCCTGGGGTGGCACCTGTTCCAAGGGAATCATCAGTTGGCAAAACTGTACTCCCTGAGGTGGAAGTACCTCTCTGTGGGATAACTAACATTGGTGAGAAAAAGAGCACCATTTTAGTTAACATGGAGCATCCCTCCAACCCTCCCAGAGAAACTTTAGTGCAGAAACCCTGCACTACCTCACAACACTTAGGACAGCATCCCTGCCCTAGTGTGGAGCTCATAGGACAGCATCCCTGCCCTGCTCCAACTCAAGAGAAACAGCATCCCTGTTCTCTCTTCCAGCCAGATGGACAAAGTTTTTGCCCAGCTATGGCTTTTCTGAGACAGCATCCCTGTCTGGCATTTCCATCACTACAAATAGGTTCAGTGGACAATTCCCACTGCTCTAAACTAAAACTTACTGATAGAAACTCTGAAAATACATCTTCACATTGTTGCTTAGCTAAAAATCTTCAAACAGGGTGGTTTACATCCCCACAGGGAAGTAACCATATAGTGGATGATAAAAGGAGTAACCAGTCTATTGCAGAGCTACTCTCTACTTATCACCACTTAGACAATAAAGTCTCAACTGGCCAAGGTTAGCATTATTGTCCTTCGTTTGGGGGGGGGTTGTGTGAGAAGGTAGCCTCTTTCTAGCCTTGTTACCCCCACTTTTGGCCTGTTTGTGAGTGTATGTCAGGGTGTTTGTCACTGTTTTCACTGTCTCACTGGGATCCTGATAGCCAGGCCCCAGTGCTCATAGTGAAAACACTATGTTTTCAGTATGTTTGTTATGTGTCACTGGGATCCTGCTGGTCAGGACCCCAGTGCTCATAGGTTTGTGGACCTATATGTATGTGTCACTGGGACCCTGTCACACAGGGCCCCAGTGCTCATAGGTGTGCATGTATATGTTCCCTGTGTGGTGCCTAACTGTCTCACTGAGGCTCTGCTAACCAGAACCTCAGTGGTTATGCTGTCTCATTACTTTCAAATTGTCACTAACAGGCTAGTGACCAATTTTACCAATTTACATTGGCTTACTGGAACACCCTTATAATTTCCTAGTATATGGTACTGAGGTACCCAGGGTATTGGGGTTCCAGGAGATCCCTATGGGCTGCAGCATTTCTTTTGCCACCCATAGGGAGCTCTGACAATTCTTACACAGGCCTGCCACTGCAGCCTGAGTGAAATAACGTCCACGTTATTTCACAGCCATTTTACACTGCACTTAAGTAACTTATAAGTCACCTATATGTCTAACCTTTACCTGGTAAAGGTTAGGTGCAAAGTTACTTAGTGTGAGGGCACCCTGGCACTAGCCAAGTTGCCCCCACATTGTTCAGAGCCAATTCCCTGAACTTTGTGAGTGCGGGGACACCATTACACGCGTGCACTACATATAGGTCACTACCTATATTTGGCTTCACAATGGTAACTCCGAATATGGCCATGTAACATGTCTATGATCATGGAATTGCCCCCTCTATGCCATCCTGGCATAGTTGGCACAATCCCATGATCCCAGTGGTCTGTAGCACAGACCCTGGTACTGCCAAACTGCCCTTCCTGGGGTTTCACTGCAGCTGCTGCTGCTGCCAACCCCTCAGACAGGCAGCTGCCCTCCTGGGGTCCAGCCAGGCCTGGCCCTGGATGGCATAACAAAGAACTTCCTCTGAGAGAGGGTGTGACACCCTCTCCCTTTGGAAAATGGTGTGAAGGCAGGGGAGGAGTAGCCTCCCCCAGCCTCTGGAAATGCTTTCTTGGGCACAGATGTGCCCAATTCTGCATAAGCCAGTCTACACCGGTTCAGGGACCCCTTAGCCCCTGCTTGTGAAAAGGTAGCCTCTTTCTAGCCTTGTTACCCCCACTTTTGGCCTGTTTGTGAGTGTATGTCAGGATGTTTGTCACTGTTTTCACTGTCTCACTGGGATCCTGATGGCTAGGCCCCAGTGCTCATGGTGAAAACACTATGTTTTCAGTATGTTTGTTATGTGTCACTGGGACCCTGCTGGTCAGGACCCCAGTGCTCATACGGTTGTGGCCTATATGTATGTGTCACTGGGACCCTGTCACACAGGGCCCCAGTGCTCATAGGTGTGCATGTATGTGTTCCCTGTGTGGTGCCTAACTGTCTCACTGAGGCTCTGCTAACCAGAACCTCAGTGGTTATGCTCTCTCATTTATGTCAAATTGTCACTAACAGGCTAGTGACCATTTTTACCAATTTACATTGGCTTACTGGAACACCCTTATAATTCCCTAGTATATGGTACTGAGGTACCCAGGGTATTGGGGTTCCAGGAGATCCCTATGGCCTGCAGCATTTCTTTTGCCACCCATAGGGAGCTCTGACAATTCTTTCACAGGCCTGCCACTGCAGCCTGAGTGAAATAACGTCCACGTTATTTCACAGCCATTTTACACTGCACTTAAGTAACTTATAAGTCACCTATATGTCTAACCTTTACCTGGTAAAGGTTAGGTGCAAAGTTACTTAGTGTGAGGGCACCCTGGCACTAGCCAAGGTGCCCCCACATTGTTCAGAGCCAATTCCCTGAACTTTGTGAGTGCGGGGACACCATTACACGCGTGCACTACATATAGGTCACTACCTATATGTAGCTTCACCATGGTAACTCCGAATATGGCCATGTAACATGTCTATGATCATGGAATTGCCCCCTCTATACCATCCTGGCATAGTTGGCACAATCCCATGATCCCAGTGGTCTGTAGCACAGACCCTGGTACTGCCAAACTGCCCTTCCTGGGGTTTCACTGCAGCTGCTGCTGCTGCCAACCCCTCAGACAGACAGCTGCCCTCCTGGGGTCCAGCCAGGCCTGGCCCAGGATGGCAGAACAAAGAACTTCCTCTGAGAGAGGGTGTGACACCCTCTCCCTTTGGAAAATGGTGTGAAGGCAGGGGAGGTGTAGCCTCCCCCAGCCTCTGGAAATGCTTTGTTGGGCACAGATGTGCCCAATTCTGCATAAGCCAGTCTACACCGGTTCAGGGACCCCTTAGCCCCTGCTCTGGCGCGAAACTGGACAAAGGAAAGGGGAGTGACCACTCCCCTGACCTGCACCTCCCCTGGGAGGTGTCCAGAGCTCCTCCAGTGTGCTCCAGACCTCTGCCATCTTGGAAACAGAGGTGCTGCTGGCACACTGGACTGCTCTGAGTGGCCAGTGCCACCAGGTGACGTCAGAGACTCCTGCTGATAGGCTCCTTCAGGTGTTAGTAGCCTTTCCTCTCTCCTAGGTAGACAAACCCTCTTTTCTGGCTATTTAGGGTCTCTGTCTCTGGGGAAACTTTAGATAACGAATGCAAGAGCTCATCCGAGTTCCTCTGCATCTCTCTCTTCACCTTCTGATAAGGAAACGACCGCTGACCGCGCTGGAAGCCTGCAAACCTGCAACATAGTAGCAAAGACGACTACTGCAACTCTGTAATGCTGATCCTGCCGCCTTCTCGACTGTTTTCCTGCTTGTGCATGCTGTGGGGGTAGCCTGCCTCCTCTCTGCACCAGAAGCTCCGAAGAAATCTCCCGTGGGTCGACGGAATCTTCCCCCTGCAACCGCAGGCACCAAAAAGCTGCATTGCTGGGAACCGCGACTTTGCAGCTACTCCGGCCCCTGTGCACTTCCGGCGGAAATCCTTTGTGCACAGCCAAGCCTGGGTCCACGGCACTCTAACCTGCATTGCACGACTTTCTAAGTTGGTCTCCGGCGACGTGGGACTCCTTTGTGCAACTTCGGCGAGCACCGTTTCACGCATCCTTGTAGTGCCCGTTTCTGGCACTTCTCCGGGTGCTACCTGCTTCAGTGAGGGCTCTTTGTCTTGCTCGACGTCCCTTCTCTCTTCAGGTTCAATTTGCGACCTTCTGGTCCCTTCTGGGCCCCAGCAGCGTCCAAAAACGCCAAACGCACGATTTGCAACTAGCAAGGCTTGTTGGCGTCCTTCCGGCAGGAAAACACTTCTGCACGACTCTCCAAGGCCAGTGGGATCCTTCCACCAAAGGGGAAGTCTCTAGCCCTTTTCGTTCCTGCAGAAACCTCAGCTTCTTCTGTCCAGTCGAAGCTTCTTTGCACCCGCAGCTGGCATTTCCTGGGCATCTGCCCATCTCCGACTTGCTTGTGACTTTTGGACTTGGTCACCTTGTTCCACAGGTACCCTAGATTGGAAATCCACAGTTGTTGCATTGCTGGTTTGTGTCTTTCCTGCATTATTCCTCTAACACGACTACTTTGTCCTTAGGGGAACTTTAGTGCACTTTGCACTCACTTTTCAGGGTCTTGGGGGGGGTTATTTTTCTAACTCTCACTAGTTTCTAATAGTCCCAGCGACCCTCTACAAGGTCACATAGGTTTGGGGTCCATTCGTGGTTCGCATTCCACTTTTGGAGTATATGGTTTGTGTTGCCCCTATCCCTATGTTTCCCCATTGCATCCTATTGTAACTATACATTGTTTGCACTGTTTTCTAAGACTATACTGCATATTTTTGCTATTGTGTATATATATCTTGTGTATATTTCCTATCCTCTCACTGAGGGTACACTCTAAGATACTTTGGCATATTGTCATAAAAATAAAGTACCTTTATTTTTAGTATAACTGTGTATTGTGTTTTCTTATGATATTGTGCATATGACACTAAGTGGTACTATAGTAGCTTCACACGTCTCCTAGTTCAGCCTAAGCTGCTCTGCTAAGCTACCATTATCTATCAGCCTAAGCTGCTAGACACCCTATACACTAATAAGGGATAACTGGGCCTGGTGCAAGGTGCAAGTACCCCTTGGTACTCACTACAAGCCAGTCCAGCCTCCTACATTGGTTGTGCAGTGGTGGGATAAGTGCTTGAGACTACTTACCACTCTTGTCATTGTACTTTTCATAAGAGAAAAATATACAAAACAAGGTCAGTGTATATACACATAGCCAAAAAGTTTTGCATTTCCTCTTTTCACTCTTTTCTAAGTGCTGAAAAGTACTTCTAAACTTTCAAAAAGTTCTTAAAAGTTTAAAAAGTTTTTTCTGTCTTTCCAAAAAGTTCTGAAAACTTTTTTCTCTTTTTCTATCACTTTAACTCTCTCTAAAAAATGTCTGGCACAGGCAAAAATGTTGAACTGTCCAAACTTGCATATGATCACCTTAGCTGGAAAGGAGCAAGGAGTCTCTGCATAGAGAGAGGTTTGAGTGTAGGGAAGAATCCTTCCTTAGAACTGTTAATTAACATGCTTAGAGTACAGGATAAGGCCATAGGTGCCCAATCTGGTGAAAAAGTAGCTAATGGTTCTCAATCTGATCCAGGGACTCCCCCAGGAAAAGGTCCAGGAAAGAAACTTCTCAGCCTGCCCATTACTAGACAGTCTAGCATAGTTGGTACAGAGGTTGAATCACACCATACTGATGGTGTGCTCTCACATTATACTGGTAGCCAAGCTGTTAGGGTGCCCTCTGTAAGGGACAGGTCTCCTTCTGTTCATTCCCATCATACCTCTGTATCTAGAAATGTCCCTCCCACCCACCCTGATGACAGATTGTTAGAAAGGGAGCTCAATAGATTGAGAGTGGAACAAACCAGACTGAAGCTCAAGAAGCAACAGCTGGATTTGGATAGACAGTCTTTAGAATTAGAGAAGGAAAGACAGAAGTTGGGTTTAGATACCCATGGTGGCAGCAGCAGTATTCCCCATAGTCATCCTGCAAAAGAGCATGATTCCAGGAATCTGCACAAGATAGTTCCCCCTTATAAGGAGGGGGATGACATTAACAAGTGGTTTGCTGCACTTGAGAGGGCCTGTGCTGTACAGGATGTCCCTCAAAAGCAGTGGGCTGCTATCCTATGGCTATCATTTAGTGGAAAGGGTAGGGATAGACTCCTTACTGTGAAAGAAAGTGATGCCAATAATTTTACAGTTCTTAAGAATGCACTCCTGGATGGTTATGGCTTAACCACTGAACAGTACAGGATAAAGTTCAGAGAGACCAAAAAGGAGTCTTCACAAGACTGGGTTGATTTCATTGACCATTCAGTGAAGGCCTTGGAGGGTTGGTTACATGGCAGTAAAGTTACTGATTATGAAAGCCTGTATAACACAATCCTGAGAGAGCATATACTTAATAATTGTGCGTCTGATTTGTTGCAACAGTACCTGATAGACTCTGATCTGACCTCTCCCCAAGAATTGGGAAAGAAGGCAGACAAATGGGTCAGAACAAGGGTGAACAGAAAAGTTCATACAGGGGGTGACAAAGATGGCAATAAGAAGAAAGATGGTGAAAAATCTCAAGATAAGCATGGGGATAAGGGTAAAACCAAAGATCCCACTTCAAATCTTAAACACTCTTCAGAGGGTGGGGATAAAACAAATTCGTCCTCTTCTTCCCAACCTGCACACATTAAAAAGCCTTGGTGCTTTGTGTGTAAAAACAGAGGCCATAGGCCAGGGGATAAGTCCTGTCCAGGTAAACCCCCTGAGCCTACCACCACTAATACATCAAGCTCTAGTGCCCCTAGCAGTAGTGGTACTAGTGGTGGGACTGCTGGCAACAGTCAAGCAAAGGGTGTAGTTGGGTTCACTTATGGGTCCATAGTGGAAACTGATGTCATCAGTCCCAAGACAGTTTCTGTCACACCTAGTGGCATTGGCCTTGCCACACTGGCTGCTTGTCCCCTTACAATGGATAAGTACAGGCAGACAGTTTCAATAAATGGTGTTGAGGCCTTGGCCTACAGGGACACAGGTGCCAGTTTCACTTTGGTGACTGAAAACCTAGTGCCTCCTGAACAACACATCATTGGACAACAGTATAAGCTTATTGATGTCCATAACTCCACTAAGTTTCTTCCCTTAGCTATAAATCAGTTTAGTTGGGGTGGAGTTACTGGCCCTAAGCAGGTGGTGGTATCACCTAGCTTACCTGTAGACTGTCTCTTAGGTAATGACCTAGAGGCCTCAGGTTGGGCTGATGTAGAGTTTTATGCCCATGCAGCCATGCTGGGCATCCCTGAGGAATTGTTCCCTCTCATTTCAAGTGAAATGAAAAAGCAAAGGAGAGAAGGCCTGAAAACTCAGGATCCCTCTCCATCAACAGGTAAAAAGGGTATCACAGTATCCCCTAACCACCCTACCATTCAGGATACTATTCCTGTGGTGGGAGAAACCTCTCCTGGGGTGGCACCTGTTCCAAGGGAATCATCAGCTGCCAAAGCTGAACTCCCTGAGGTGGAAGTACCTCTCTGTGGGATAACTAACTTTGGTGAGAAAAACAGCACCATTTTAGTTAACATGGAGCATCCCTCCAACCCTCCCACATAAACTTTAGTGCAGAAACCCTGCACTACCTCACAACACTTAGGACAGCATCCCTGCCCTAGTGTGGAGCTCATAGGACAGCATCCCTGCCCTGCTCCAACTCAAGAGAAACAGCATCCCTGTTCTCTCTTCCAGCCAGATGGACAAAGTTTTTGCCCAGCTATGGCTTTTCTGAGACAGCATCCCTGTCTGGCATTTCCATCACTACAAATAGGTTCAGTGGACAATTCCCACTGCTCTAAACTAAAACTTACTGATAGAAACTCTGAAAATACGTCTTCACATTGTTGCTTGGCTAAAAAACTTCAAACAGGGTGGTTTACATCCCCACAGGGAAGTAACCATATAGTGGATGATAAAGGGAGTAACCAGTCCATTGCAGAGCTACTCTCTACTTATCACCACTTAGACAATAAAGTCTCAACTGGCCAAGGTTAGCCTTATTGTCCTTCGTTTGGGGGGGGGTTGTGTGAGAAGGTAGCCTCTTTCTAGCCTTGTTACCCCCACTTTTGGCCTGTTTGTGAGTGTATGTCAGGATGTTTGTCACTGTTTTCACTGTCTCACTGGGATCCTGATGGCTAGGCCCCAGTGCTCATGGTGAAAACACTATGTTTTCAGTATGTTTGTTATGTGTCACTGGGACCCTGCTGGTCAGGACCCCAGTGCTCATAAGGTTGTGGCCTATATGTATGTGTCACTGGGACCCTGTCACACAGGGCCCCAGTGCTCATAGGTGTGCATGTATGTGTTCCCTGTGTGGTGCCTAACTGTCTCACTGAGGCTCTGCTAACCAGAACCTCAGTGGTTATGCTCTCTCATTTATGTCAAATTGTCACTAACAGGCTAGTGACCATTTTTACCAATTTACATTGGCTTACTGGAACACCCTTATAATTCCCTAGTATATGGTACTAAGGTACCCAGGGTATTGGGGTTCCAGGAGATCCCTATGGCCTGCAGCATTTCTTTTGCCACCCATAGGGAGCTCTGACAATTCTTACACAGGCCTGCCACTGCAGCCTGAGTGAAATAACGTCCACGTTATTTCACAGCCATTTTACACTGCACTTAAGTAACTTATAAGTCACCTATATGTCTAACCTTTACCTGGTAAAGGTTAGGTGCAAAGTTACTTAGTGTGAGGGCACCCTGGCACTAGCCAAGGTGCCCCCACATTGTTCAGAGCCAATTCCCTGAACTTTGTGAGTGCGGGGACACCATTACACGCGTGCACTACATATAGGTCACTACCTATATGTAGCTTCACCATGGTAACTCCGAATATGGCCATGTAACATGTCTATGATCATGGAATTGCCCCCTCTATACCATCCTGGCATAGTTGGCACAATCCCATGATCCCAGTGGTCTGTAGCACAGACCCTGGTACTGCCAAACTGCCCTTCCTGGGGTTTCACTGCAGCTGCTGCTGCTGCCAACCCCTCAGACAGACAGCTGCCCTCCTGGGGTCCAGTCCCCTGACCTGCACCTCCCCTGGGAGGTGTCCAGAGCTCCTCCAGTGTGCTCCAGACCTCTGCCATCTTGGAAACAGAGGTGCTGCTGGCACACTGGACTGCTCTGAGTGGCCAGTGCCACCAGGTGACGTCAGAGACTCCTGCTGATAGGCTCCTTCAGGTGTTAGTAGCCTTTCCTCTCTCCTAGGTAGCCAAACCCTCTTTTCTGGCTATTTAGGGTCTCTGTCTCTGGGGAAACTTTAGATAACGAATTCAAGAGCTCATCCGAGTTCCTCTGCATCTCTCTCTTCACCTTCTGATAAGGAAACGACCGCTGACCGCGCTGGAAGCCTGCAAACCTGCAACATAGTAGCAAAGACGACTACTGCAACTCTGTAACGCTGATCCTGCCGCCTTCTCGACTGTTTTCCTGCTTGTGCATGCTGTGGGGGTAGCCTGCCTCCTCTCTGCACCAGAAGCTCCGAAGAAATCTCCCGTGGGTCGACGGAATCTTCCCCCTGCAACCGCAGGCACCAAAAAGCTGCATTGCTGGGAACCGCGACTTTGCAGCTACTCCGGCCCCTGTGCACTTCCGGCGGAAATCCTTTGTGCACAGCCAAGCCTGGGTCCACGGCACTCTAACCTGCATTGCACGACTTTCTAAGTTGGTCTCCGGCGACGTGGGACTCCTTTGTGCAACTTCGGCGAGCACCGTTTTACGCATCCTCGTAGTTCCTGTTTCTGGCACTTCTCTGGGTGCTACCTGCTTCAGTGAGGGCTCGTTGTCTTGCTCGACGTCCCTTCTCTCTTCAGGTCTAATTTGCGACCTCCTGGTCCCTCCTGGGCCCCAGCAGCGTCCAAAAACGCCAAATGCACGATTTGCAACTAGCAAGGCTTGTTGGCGTCCTTCCGGCAGGAAAACACTTCTGCACGACTCTCCAAGGCGAGAGGGATCCGTCCACCAAAGGGGAAGTCTCTAGCCCTTTTCGTTCCTGCAGAAACCTCAGCTTCTTCTGTCCAGTCGAAGCTTCTTTGCACCCGCAGCTGGCATTTCCTGGGCATCTGCCCATCTCCGACTTGCTTGTGACTTTTGGACTTGGTCCCCTTGTTCCACAGGTACCCTAGATTGGAAATCCACAGTTGTTGCATTGCTGGTTTGTGTCTTTCCTGCATTATTCCTCTAACACGACTACTTTGTCCTTAGGGGAACTTTAGTGCACTTTGCACTCACTTTTCAGGGTCTTGGGGGGGGTTATTTTTCTAACTCTCACTATTTTCTAATAGTCCCAGCGACCCTCTACAAGGTCACATAGGTTTGGGGTCCATTCGTGGTTCGCATTCCACTTTTGGAGTATATGGTTTGTGTTGCCCCTATCCCTATGTTTCCCCATTGCATCCTATTGTAACTATACATTGTTTGCACTGTTTTCTAAGACTATACTGCATATTTTTGCTATGGTGTATATATATCTTGTGTATATTTCCTATCCTCTCACTGAGGGTACACTCTAAGATACTTTGGCATATTGTCATAAAAATAAAGTACCTTTATTTTTAGTATAACTGTGTATTGTGTTTTCTTATGATATTGTGCATATGACACTAAGTGGTACTGTAGTAGCTTCACACGTCTCCTAGTTCAGCCTAAGCTGCTCTGCTAAGCTACCATTATCTATCAGCCTAAGCTGCTAGACACCCTATACACTAATAAGGGATAACTGGGCCTGGTGCAAGGTGCAAGTACCCCTTGGTACTCACTACAAGCCAGTCCAGCCTCCTACAGTACTCTTGCGTGGGGAAGCAAGCTCTTACCTCCACCAAAGCTGGACAGCTGGACTTCAGGACCACTTCTGTCCACCACCTATGTTGCTGGATCCATGCACTTCTTCAGGAGAGGGGACCACAGCCGCCAGTCGTCGCTGCAGAGGGGTGCGTGCTGAAGTAAGGAAGTGACTCATTCACTTCAAGCGAGATTCCTTCGTTCTTCTGGTACAGGCTGAAGGCAGGCAGCCCTCTGAGGATGCATGACCTGGAAACAGTTGCATTTGATGGCCAGAGCTCAAGATACAATGTAGCAGAAGTCAGTTTTGCTTCTTTGTTGCAGTTTTTAGAGTTACTGGAGGGTCCAGATGCAGTTTCTTTGGTAAGAAGATGAAGTAAAGGATGCAGAGGATTCCTGCTGAAGTCTTGCAATCCGAATCAGGAGAACCACCCAAGAGAGAGACCCTAAATAGCCCTGAAAGGGGGATTGGTCAGCTAACAGGTAAGCACCTATCAGAGGAGGGCTCTGGCATCACTTGCTGGCACTGGCAAATCAGATGCTCCCAAAGTGCCCTGCCAACTTGGAATCCAAGATGGCAAAACCCAGGGATACTCTGGAGGAGCTCTCAGCACTACCCCTGAGGTGGTGATGGACAGGAGAGTGGTCACTTCCCTTTCCTTTGTCCAGTTTTATCCCTAGAGCAGGGACTGTGGGTCCCCAAACCGGTGTAGACTGGATTATGCAAGGAGGGCACCATCTGTGCCCTTCAAAGCATTTCCAGAGGCTCTGGGAGGCTACCCCTCCCATGCCTGTAACACCTATTTCCAAGGGGAGAAGGTGTAATGTCCCTTCCCCAATGAAAATCCTTTGTTCTGCCTTCCTGGGCTTGAGCTGCTCAATTATGAGTGGAATACTGTGTTAGCAGTATTCAAAAACAGATTTAAAGGGAGAGAGCATACGCACTGGGGTCCCAGCAGACACAGTCAAACACACTGACAAACAGACCATAAATGGGGTTAACCATGCTAGAAACAGCAACAACACCAACAAAAACACCAGAAGCAACACCAACACCAATTTCAGAACCAAAAACAGTAGCACCAGCAACAACACCAACCCCAACACTGACATCACCACAACACATGCTTCACAATTTTGTCCCATGTTTATGAGAGGCTTGCACCGCCGTTACATCAGTTTTAGTGATGCAGCGGCAGAGCAAACCTCTCACCATATCTATGAGGCCACGTAAAGCCACTTTGAGTGGCTTTGAATGGCCTTAGAGATAGGAAGTAAGGCAAGGCACCAAATGTCGCTGTGTTTCTCTACTCATCATGGAGGCGTTCCGTGGGCCTTAAGGTGGGTCAAACCTCACACCTCCACAAGGGAGGTGCAACACCAAGAAACATCTATATTTCTCCTTGTTGTTTCCTCTTGTTATGTGTGCTGCATTCTGCAACATCCCACTGCATCCTTCCTGGGGTTGTTTTTGTGTAGGAAAGTGCCTCTGCCTGCACAAAACCAATCTTGACGACAATGCGGACACCATTTTGCAAGGGAGCCTACGCTGCCGCGAGGCAGCCAAGAAGGCACCAGCACAGATGGTAGGGACAGGAATGTGCGGTATTGCATAGATACAGTGCATTTCTGCTCTTTCCTTTTGACAAAAAATAGTGCAGCATCACTTGCTGCCCTCCCTCGTGCGAAAACTTCCTAAATGTGGCCCTATGTGTCTTCAGAGCAAGGCAACATTGTCTGCAAAGAACATCTTCAATTTTAATTGAAATGAGACATTTAGAATCAAAGCTATCAATCAATCAATCAATCAATCAAAGTTTATTGCTTTGTCTGAATGCAGTACAGCCTTTTGTTTGAAAATAGCAATTAAACATCAAGCACTGACAAATAAAAAGGTCTCAGTTTCTGGGCATCTAACCCTGGATGGGTTTTGATATAGGCATCGACAATTATACCATACCTCAGCTTGCCATATATTTCACGGTTTTGGGGACTTTGATTACTATTTAGAGAATAGACATACTGAGATGTAATCCGATACAATGGGCAATGTAGGTTTTTCTCAACTGATCAAACATCCTACACATTTAGCTGGCCATACATTGGATGGTATGTTCTCTAATAATAACAAGCTCCAAGTAATGAGAAATCCTCTGTCACTATGGTCAGATTGCAAAGCAGTGAGGTTTAGTATTAATCTCCCCAAGTAACAATGGCAGGGTGCATACTCCCTAAGCATTAAGAGAAGAGCCTGGAAGAAGGTAAACTCAGCAGGTTGATTCTTCAGCTTCTTCTCTGTTTAATACTTGGTGATGCTCTGCACCTCGGCGTCCAAACAAGACTTCTTTTCATACCTCAGATGCTGCAGAATGCATCTGCTCGGCTTTTGTAGGTATCCCAAAGCATCAATCAGTTTCGAAGGCACTGATCAAGCTACCCTGGCTTTCCATCGCTAAGAGGCTGCTATTTAAGGCTCTTGGTCTGGAGTATAAATCTCTGCATAACACCGGCCCGGAGTATTTCCGGAATAGATTCGTGTGGTATACACCTGCCCGGACACTCAGACCTATGTCAGCCAAGTGTGTGGTCATCCCCAAAGTCAAACGAGCAACTTGCAGAGGTAGGAGAGTCTTTCTGAGGACTAAACTGTGGAATCGGCTTCTTCTGAGCATAACAAATGTTTCAGATTTATAGACTTTCAAAAAGTTTCTTTCTGAGGACGACTAAACCGTGGAATCAGCTTCCTCTGAGCATAAAAAAATGTTCAGATTTATTGACTTTCAAAAAGCTCCTCAGGATATAGATTTTTAGCCAGTAACATCCTTTGGATTTCTGCCACCCTCTTCTGTCTGGAAGTCCAGGAGTAGCGCCAAGACGCTCTAGGGCATTTGAGTGCTGTATAAAACTGTACATCAAAATCATAGTTTATATGTAAATTACTGTATCAAGATGGGTGACGTGTCGAAAGCAACATATCAGTGATCTTGAATACAGTGGGACGAAGAGGAGAGGACAGATGGAACATGTGGGTGAGGACAGAAGACATAGGATACATGCAGTGGGATAACTTCGGAGAGTACAGATGTGGGCATTTGGGTGAGAACAGAAGCAGTGGGATACATGCAGTGGGATGAAGAGGAGAGTAAAGATGGGGCATGTGGGTGAGAACAGAAGACATGGGATATACACATTTGGATGAAGAGGAGAGTACAGTTGGAACATGTGGGTGAGGACATAAAAAGTGGGATATATGCTTTGAAATATATGCAGTGGGATGAAGAGGTGAACAGATGAGTCATGTGGGTACGAACTCAAGGAGTGGGATATATGCAGTGAAATATGTGCAGTGAGATAAAGAGGAGTGCAGATGGGGCATGTGGGTGAGAACAGAAGCAGTGAGATACATGTAGTGAGATGGAAAAAAGAGCATAGATGGTATAATTGGTTGTGAATAGAAGCAGATGGATACATGCAGTGGCATGAAGAGGTGAGTAAAGATTTGGACATGTGGGTGAGAACAGAAGCACTGGGATACATGCAGTGGGGTGTTGATGAGAGTATAGATTTGGCATATGGGTAAGAACAGAAGCAGTAGATACTTGCAGTGGGATGAAGAGGAGAGTACTGATGGAACATGTGGGTGAGATCAGAGCAGTGGGGTCCATGCAGTATGATGAAAAGGAGAGTACAGATGGGGCATATGGTTAAGAACAGAAGCAGTGAATATATGCAGTGGGATGAACAATAGAGGGCAGATGGTACATGTGGTTAAGAACAGAAGCAGATGGATACATGCAGTGGGACCAAGAGTAGAGTACAGATGTGGGCAGGTGGTTGAGAACAGAAGCAGAGAATATATGCAGTGGGATGAACAATAGAGGGCAGATGGTACATGTGGGTGAGAAGAGAAACAGTGGGATATATGCAGTGGGATGAAGAGGAGAGTACAGATGTGGACATGTGGGTGAGAACAGAAGCGTAGCAAAGGGATACATGCAGAGGGAAGATGAGGAGAGTACAGATTGGGTGTGTGTATGAGAACAGAGGCCATGAATACATGCAGTGGGATGAACAGGAGTAGAAATGGGGAATGTGAGTGAGAGCAGAAACAATGGGATACATGCAGTGGGAAGAAGAGGAGAGTACAAATGAGGCTTGTGGGTGAGAACAGAAGCAGCAGGGTACATGCAGTGAAATGAAGAAGAGACCACAGATGGGCCATGTGGTTGAGAACATAAGCAGTAGATACTTGCAGTTTTATGAATAGGAGAGTACAGATGGAGCATGTGGGTGAGAACAGAAGCAGTGGGTACATGCAGTGAGATGAAGAGGAGAGTACAGATGGGGCGTATGGGTGAGAATTGAATCAGTGGGATACAAGTAGTGGGAAGAGAAGGAGTGTACCAATGTGGGATGGGGACAGAAGCAGATGGATACATGTACTGGGATGAAGATCAGAGGGCATATGGGGCCTATGGGTGAGAAGCAGTGGGTACATGCAGTGGGACAAAGAGGAGAGTACAGATGGGGCCTGTGGTCGAGAACAGAAGCAGTGGGATATATCCAGTGGGATGACGAGGAGAGGGCAGATGGGGCACATGGAAGAGAACAGAAGCAGTGGGACACATGCAATGGGATGAAGAGGAGTACATGTGGTGTATGTGGGTGAGAACAAAAGCAGTGGGATACATGCAGTGGGATGAAGAGGAGAGTATAGATGTGGTCATGTGGGTGAGAACAGAAGCAGAGGGATATATGTGGGATGGAGAGGAGAGTACAGATGGGGCATGTGGGTGAAAACAGAAGCAGTGGGATGCTTGCAATGGGATGTAGGAGAGCACAGGCAAGGGATGTGGGTGAGAACACAAGCAGTGGGATATGTGCATTGGGATGAAGAGGAGAACAGATGGGACATGTCGGTGAGAACACTAGCAGTGGGATATATGTGGTGAAATACATGCAGTGGGATGAGAAAAAGTGCATATAAGGCATGTGGGTGATAAAAGAAGCAGTGGGATATATGCAGTGAAATGAACAACAGAGAATATATGATATATTTGGGTGAGAACAGAAGCACTGGGATACATGCAGTGGGATGATGATGAGAGTACAGATTGGGTGTGTGGTTAGGAACAGAAGCACTGGGATACATGCAGTGGGATGATGATGAGAGTACAGATTGGGTGTGTGGTTAGGAACAGAAGCACTGGGATACATGCAGTGGGATGATGATGAGAGTACAGATTGGGTGTGTGGTTAGGAACAGAAGCACTGGGATACATGCAGTGGGATGATGATGAGAGTACAGATTGGGTGTGTGGTTAGGAACAGAAGCAGTGGGATATATGCAGTGGGACGGGGAGGGCAGTGCAGATGGAACATGTGGGTGAGAACAAAAGCAGTCGGATACATGAAGTGTGATGAAAAGAAGAGTAAAGATGGGGCATGTGGGTAAGAACAGAAGCAGTGGGATACATACAGTGTGATGAAGATGATGGGGCAGATGGGACATGTGGGTAACAACAGAAGCTTTGGAATACATGCAGTGGGATGAAGAGGAGAGTACATATGGGACATGTGGGTGAGAACAGAAGCCGTAGGTTACATACAGTGGGATAATTGAGGAGAGTACATATGTGGGCATGTGGGTGAGAAGAGAAACAGTGGGATACATGCAGTGGGGTGAAGAGGAGAGTGCAGATGGGGTATGTGGGTAAGAACAGAAGCAGAGGACACATGCAGTGGGATAAAGATTAGTACAGATGTGGGGATGTGGGTGAGAACAGAAGCAGTCGGATACATGCAGTGGGGTGAGGAGGAGAGTGCAGATCAGGCATGTGGGTGAGAACAGAAGCTTTGCAAGACATGCAGTGTGATGAAGTGGAGTACATATGGTGTGTGTGGGTGAGAACATAAGTAGTGGGATACATGCAGTGGGATGAAGAGGAGAGTACAGATGGGGCATGTGAGTGGGAATAGAAGGAGAGGGATGCATGCAGTGGGATGAAGAGGAGAGTACAGATGGGGCATGTGAGTGGGAATAGAAGCAGAGGGATACATGCAGTGAGATGAAGAGGAGAGTACCAATGGGGCATGAGGGTGAGAACAGAAGTCATAGGATACATGCAGTGGGATAATTAAGGAAAGTACAGATGTGGGGATGTGGGTGAGAACAGAAGCAGTGGGATACATGCAGTAGGGTTAAGATGAGAGTGCAGATGGGGCATGTGGGTGAGAACAGAAGCAGTGGGATACATGTGGGATGAAGAGGAGAGTAGAGATGGGGCATGTTTGGTGAAACAGAAGAAGTGGGGTACATGCAGTGGGTTATAGGGGAGAGCACAGACTGGGCATGTGGGTGAGAACAGAAGCAGTGGGATATATGCATTGGGATGTAGAGTAGAGTACAGTTGGAACATGTGGGTGAGGACAGAATCCGTGGGATATATGCAGTAAAATATCTACAGTGGAATGAAAAGGAGAACATATGGGGCATATGGGTGAGAACAGAAGCAGTGGGATACATGCCCTGGGATGAAGAGGAGATTGCAGATGGGGCATGTGGGTGAAAACAGAAGCAGTGGGATACATACGTTGTGATGAAGATGATTGGGCAGATGGGGCATGTGGGTGAGAACAGAAGCTTTGCGATACATGCAGTGGGATAAAGAAGAGTACATATGGTGTATCTGGGTGAGAACAAAAGCAGTGGGATACATGAAGTGGGATGAAGAAGAGAGTACATATAGGACATGTGGGTGAGAACAGAAGCCGAAGGATACATGCAGTGGGCTGAAGAGGAGAGTACAGATGGGGCCTGTGGATGAGGACAGAAGCTTTGCGATACATACAGTGGGATGAAGAGGAGTACATATGGTGTATGTGTGTGAGAACAGAAGCAGTGGGATACATGCAGTGGGGAAAGAGGAATGTACAGGCGGGATATTTGGGTCAGAACAGAATCAGTGGGATGCATGCAGTGGGATGAAGAGGAGAGGGCAGATAGGGCATGTCGGGTGAGAATGGAATCAGTAGGAAAAATGCAGTGATACAGGCAGTCTTCTGGGACACAACTTGGGATACTCCCTGGGCTGATTCACAAAGATAAACCACACTTTCCTATACATTTACTATTTTTTTGATATCCACAAACTACAAGCTTAATTTTACTGACAGCACTTTTATGACTGCAGGATCTTGGTACTTGAAAGGTCTGTCCCTACTCACCAGAAGCACTTCCATGGATATTTCAACTCACTGAATCCTTTCCAGTACTGCAAATTGTGCATATGGCGCTGTATGACTGCCCCAATCATGAGGTCTCCAGCCTTGTACATGCCCAATTGTTTGCTGTTTTGGAGGCCACATCCAAGTTTGTGTTCAGTAATGTCTGCGGGAGCACATTGAAGCATTATCCAGAATAAGATGAAAAGCTGCATGATGTATCTGAAGGAGGTGAGGCTTGGGACAGGTCTTGCAAATCCATCACAGAGGCTCCAGTTAAAAGATTTCATCGGGAGCCCACATTTTATCCCCTCACTTCCATCCTCCGACCAGTCCCAAAGCTGCAAATATGAATAAAAGTCAAGAAGTGATGAGTGCAGCTCATTGGCTCACATTGTAGCTGGTAATCTTCAGGTCATCCTCCAAGAGTTGCAGAGGAACACATGGGGTTTCTCGCAGACGCAGCATCAAGTGAGAAAGCCAAAGATTTGCTTTAGGAAGCATGTAATTATCATTCAAAACATTAGAACTCTGAGGTTCATATTCTGGTCTCTTTTAGTCCGTGAGGTACCTTGTTTCCAGACACCTCATTAAAGAAAGCTGTGTACCTGGACCAACGAAAAAAAAATATTTCAGACTCTTTAAGATGCCTTGCCAAAGAAACCCATGTACCTGTGCCCCACAAATAACAGATCTTGGAGTCTGTACTTGAGTCCCAAAGGTAGGAGATGTCAGAGTCTTTACCTGGGCCCTGAAGGTAAGAAATCTCAGGGAGAGATCTCAGAGTCTGTATCTGGCATCCGAAGGTAAGAGATCTGTACCTGGACCCTGAAGGTAGGATATCTCAGAGTTTGTACAAGGGCCCTGAAGGGAAGAGATCTCTGAGTCTGTACATGGGCCCGAAGGTAAGAGATCTCAGCAACTGTACCTGGGCCCCAAAGGTAGGATATCTCAGAGTCTGTACCAGGGCCCTGAAGGTAAGAGATCTCAGTAGCTGTACCTGAGCTCCAAATGTAAGAGATTTCTGAGTCTGTACATGGGCCCTGAAGGAAAGACATCTCAGAGTCTTTCGATGGGCCCTGAAGGTAAGAGACCTCTGAGTCTGTATCTGGGCTCTGAAGGTAAGAGACCTCTGAGTCTGTACCTGGGCCCTGAAGGTAAGAGATCTCAGAGTCTGTATCTGGGCCCTGAAGGTGAGAGAACTCAGAGTCTGTATCTGGGCCCCAAAGATAAGAGATCTCTGAGTCTGTACCTAGGCCCTGAAGGTAAGAGATCTCAGAGTCTGTATCTGCGCTCCGAAGGTAAGAAATCTCTGAGTCAGTATTTGGGCTTCGAAGGTAAAAGATCTCTGAGTCGATACATGGGCCCGAAGGTAAGAGATCTCTGAGTCTGTACCTCGGCTTTGAAGGTAAGAGATCTCAGAGTCTGTAATTGGGCTCTGAAGGGAAGAGATCTCATAGTCTGTACCTGGGCCCCGTAGGTAAGAGATCTCAGCATCTGTACCATGCCACAAAGGTAAGAGATCTTAGGCAACTGTACCTGGGCCACAAAGGTAAGAGATCTCAGCTACTGTACCTGGGCCATGAAGGTACGAAATCTCAGTGACTGCATCTGGGCCCCAAAGATAAGAGATCTCAGTGACTATATCTGGGCCCCAAAGGTAAGAGATCTCAGCGACTGAACCTGGGCCTCAAATATAAGAAATCTAAGCGACTCTCTCTGGGCCCCTAAGGTAAGAGGTATTGGAATGAGATTAGCTATTTCAGTAATGACCATGTGCTAAGCAGAGTGTGAGGAGTTATTTGTTCTCCCTGTGTTTATCACTATTCTCACTCTGTTCTTTCTGATCCACCTCGGTTCCATATTCTATCAGCTGCCCCTTTCTTCTTTCCCTGTTTATCTTGTGTTCTTTCCCTGTTCTGTCTTAATTCTCGCTCTGAACTCTGTGTTATCCCATTTGCCCCTTCTGTTCTCTCGCTGTTCGTCCTCTGGTCTCTGTTCGTTGCCCCTCTCTGTTCTCTAAGTATCTGCGCTCTTCCTGTGTTCTTCCTCTGTTGTCCATCTCCCTTCAGTCTCTATTCTATGGTACTGTGTCACACTGGTACTCAGGTACCATGGCACTTCGGATGACTGGTACTCAGATATCCTGGACCTTCGGATGACTGGTACTCACAAACCTTTGCACTGTGGTGGGCTGGTACTCAGGAACGTTGACAACGTAGTGGCCTGGTACTCAGGCACCTTGGCATTGTAGTAAAATGGTACTCAGTTACCCTGGCACTGTGGTTGACTGGTATTCAGGCACCCTGACACTGTAGTGCCCTGGTACTCTGGCACCCTGGTACTGTGGGGCCCAGGTACCCTGCTGGCCTTGTACTCTCTACAATGGGCATTGTATAGCCCTGGAGCTCTCCAGCCTCCTTCCATAGATTGCCCCCCCCCCCGGTCACCGCTCTATGTGTGAACGCTTCAGTCCTGGGAACAAAACTCACTACGTAAATGTCATAACTATCTACAGCTGGGCCACAACGCACTAGGGGCCTCATTTAGGAGGCCCTAGGGGCACACAGCGCTGCCGGAGCGTCATTTTATTTTACGCTTCAGTGGCGCAGTGTGCCAGTCTATATTTACAAGGCTACACATAGCCACCTTGCATGGCTTTTCATGGCCTTGTAGATATGGACCCCTTTCAGGCATAGCCCTGCGTGAATGGGGTGTTCCATGTGTGTTGCGTGGGGTGTTCCCATGCAACACCAATGGAACCTGAAGGAATCTGACGCATTTCCAGATTTACAAGCCTGCGTTGGATCAGATTCTAACACCACCTCAGGGGTGGTATAGAAGTGACGCAGCTCTTGTGATTGTTTTTGTGCAGGAAGGTGTCCCTTCCTGCACTAAAACAATCCTCCCCACAACGCAGGCACCCTTGCACCATGGAGCAAAGGTGCCTGTGTTGGGGCATGGCAGCAATTTGTGCACCAGCGCTGGGGAGAGGAGAGAAATGTGCCAAGCGCTATAGAGACTTCTTTGCAGAATTTAAAAACAAAGGTAGTAAGATCACCATCAGGCCTATGTTACTAACAGAAGCAGCCATGTCAAGAAAACATTTAGATAAGTCAGATTATCAGCTTACCTTGTAGAAGTCCCAGCTTAGTATGTTACATGTTCTGTTTTCAAACACCAAATCTTTAAGTTACTAGAGTACCGTGTGTTCTGTTCCCAGATCTCGAATATTCCTCCAGTGCTGGGTGACGTGTCCTCAAACATTGAACATTTAGTTAATTCCAGTGTCAGGTGATGTATTCTTAAACCTTGAAGATTTAGTTCACTCCAGTGTTGTGTGTTCTGTCCACAAACATTGAACATTTAGTTCATTCCAGTGTCGTGTGTTCTGTCCACAAACATTGAATATTTCGGCTCCGGTATCTTCTGCTCTCAGACTTCTTTTCTTCTCCCTGCTGCCCCCTTGTGAGTGACCTTGACTGGGGGTCTTGTGGTCATCTCTGTGAATGTAAACCCAGGAGCTGCTCTTATAGAGAGAGTCAGTGGGAGTTGATGATGGGTGCTCTGTGCTAAATGTAGCCTTAAGGTTTCTGGGCTCAGGACCTCAGCTGTGACACCTGTTATCCTGAAGCAAAAACACAAACACTGTTCTTTAAAAATGTACAGAAGCACTGGGAGAAGAAACACCTCACAAACATGTTTACACCAGAAGTCTCCAAGCAGGGTTCTGACACCTGTGGGTGCTTTTCCCTCTAGATTGGTGCAGGAACAGACAGGATGATGAGAGCTTAGGTAGACATGTCTCATTAAACCCTGTTTTCCTCAACTGTCTCCTGGTCCTGTGCAGAGGTCCCTTCAGGAGGGGGCAGCAGCGAAGGGACATTCAGGTGTTTATAGCCTTAGGGTCTGGATAACAAAACATTCTTGATTCACACAAACACCTCCTCTGTGGCCTCTAAGGCAGTGTTTGGTGCCAACACTTTTTACCAAAGCAATGGGCACCAGTGAGGCCTCTTGGTGTGGTTCTGTACCTTTGAGGCTCAAAGCCAAGTAAATGTTATGAGGTCAAGGGAAAAGCAATGTAAAATCTACAGCTGTGCTCCTGTGTAGCAGTTTACATGTGTTTGTCTCAGCACCAAGGGCCCATTTTCACCGGGTAGTTTTACGACAGACAAAATGATGAAGGGATGGGAAAGGTGAGATAGATAAAAAGACGGAAAAAAATATTCACCAGCTGCCTTTCTAAAGAGTAAACATATTTCATAATTAGGAACCACCGTCCTTGCCTCTCAGACCCGGATCACCAGTGGCCGTTTAATTCCCGTTGAAGTCAGATACAAGGGTCACAGGAAGTGACATCAGAGGGGACACCTCACATCCTTTCCTTTCACCCTTTCACTGGCTGAAAACAACAGAGATCTAGGAGGAAAAGAAGGAGTTATCAGTGACCCCGGGCGTGACACTACCGGTCCCCCTCATTCATTAGAGAGTCCTCGGGGGAGAAGCAGTAATGGGCCTGAGTGCCCCCTCTCCTGGGCTTACCCCAGGAGTGGAGACCCCCATATTGAACCTTTAACCAGAACCTCAGTGTTTGTGCTCTCTCTACTTTTAAATTTGGCACTGTATGCTAGTGACATCATTTACCAATTCTCATTGGCACACTGGAACACCCTTATAATTCCCTTGTATATGGTACTGAGGTGCCCAGGGTTTTGGGGTTCCAGGAGATCCCTATGGGCTGTAGCATTTCTTTTGCCACCCATAAAGAGCTCACACAAACCCTTTCACAGGTCAGCCACTGCAGCCTGCGTGAAATAGTGCTTGTAGGAAAGTACCATTTTGCCTGGTATGTTACCCCTATAATTCACTGTATATATGTTGTTTTAGTCTATGTGTCACTGGGACCCTGCCAGGCAAGGCCAAAGTGCTCATAAATATATCTATACAAGCCAGTCTATACCGGTGCAGGGATCCCTGTAGGAAAGTACCATCTTGCCTGGCATGTTAACCCCATTTTTCACTGTATATATGTTGTTTTAGTTGTATGTGTCACTGGGACCCTGCCAGCCAGGGCCCCAGTGCTCATAAGTGTGCCCTGAATGTGTTACCTGTGTTATGACTAACTGTCTCACTGAGGCTCTGCTATCCAGAACCTCAGTGGTTATGCTCTCTCATTTCTTTCCAAATTGTCACTAACAGGCTAGTGACCAATTTCACCAATTAACAGTGACCAATTTCACCAATTAACATTGGCATACTGGAACACACTTATGATTCCCTAGTATATGGTACTGAGGTACCCAGGGTATTGGGGTTCCAGGAGATCCCTATGGGCTGCAGCATTTCTTTTGCCACCCATAGGGAGCTCTGACAATTCTTACACAGGCCTGCCACTGCAGCCTGAGTGAAATAACGTCCACGTTATTTCACAGCCATTTACCACTGCACTTAAGTAACTTATAAGTCACCTATATGTCTAACCTTTACCTGGTAAAGGTTGGGTGCTAAGTTACTTAGTGTGTGGGCACCCTGGCACTAGCCAAGGTGCCCCCACATGGTTCAGGGCAAATTCCCTGGACTTTGTGAGTGCGGGGACACAATTACACGCGTGCACTACACATAGGTCACTACCTATGTGTAGCTTCACAATGGTAACTCCGAATATGGCCATGTAACATGTCTAAGATCATGGAATTGCCCCCTCTATGCCATCCTGGCATTGTTGGCACAATCCTATGATCCCACGGGTCTCTAGCACGGACCCGGGTACTGCCAAACTGCCTTTTCAGGGGTTTCACTGCAGCTGCTGCCAACCCCTCAGACAGATTTCCGCCCTCCTGGGGTCCAGCCAGGCTTGGCCCAGGAAGGCAGAACAAAGGACTTCCTCAGAGAGAGGGTGTTACCCCCTCTCTCTTTGGAAAAAGGTGTTAAGGCAGGGGAGGAGTAGCTTCCCCCAGCCTCTGGAAATGCTTTCATGGGCACAGATGGTGCCCATTTCTGCATAAGCTAGTCTACACCGGTTCAAGGACCCCTCAGCCCTGCTCTGGCGCGAAACTGGACAAAGGAAAGGGGAGTGACCACTCCCCTGACCTGCACCTCCCCTGGGAGGTGCCCAGAGCTCCTCCAGTGTGCTCCAGACCTCTGCCATATTGGAAACAGAGGTGCTGCTGGCACACTGGACTGCTCTGAGTGGCCAGGGCCAGCAGGTGACGTCAGAGAATCCTTCTGATAGGCTCCTTCAGGTGTTGCTAGCCTATCCTCTCTCCTAAGTAGCCAAACCCTCTTTTCTGGCTATTTAGGGTCTCTGCTTTGGGGAATTCCTTAGATAACGAATGCAAGAGCTCATCAGAGTTCCTCTGCATCTCTCTCTTCACCTTCTGCCAAGGAATCGACTGCTGACCATGCTGGAAGCCTGCAAAACTGCAACAAAGTAGCGAAGATGACTACTGCAACTCTGTAACGCTGATCCTGCCGCCTTCTCGACTGTTTTCCTGGTGGTGCATGCTGTGGGGTAGTCTGCCTCCTCTCTGCACTAGAAGCTCCGAAGAAATCTCCAGTGGGTCGACGGAATCGTCCCCCTGCAACCGCAGGCACCAAAGAACTGCATCACCGGTCCCCTGGGTCTCCTCTCAGCACGACGGTCCCTTGAATCCAGCAACACTGTCCAGTGACTCTTCAGTCCAAGTTTGGTGGAGGTAAGTCCTTGCCTCCCCACACCAGATTGCATTGCAGGGACCGCGTCTTTTGCAGCTACTCCGGCTCCTGTGCACTTTTCCAGGATTTCCTTTGTGCACAGCCAAGCCTGGGTACACGGCACTCTAACCTGCATTGCACGACCTCCTGAGTTGTCCTCCAGCAGCGTGGGACTCTCTTGTGCAACTTCGGGTGAGCACCATTTCACTCCACTTCGTTGTGCCTGTTCCGGCACTTTTCCGGGTGCTGCTTGATTCTGAGAGGGCTCCTTTTCTTGCTGGGAGCCCCCTCTGTCCCTTAACGCAATTGGTGACATCCTGGTCCCTCCTGGGCCACAGCAGCATCCAAAAACCCTAACTGCATGATTTGCAGCTAGCAAGGCTTGTTTGTGGTCTTTCTTCAGGAAAACACTTCTGCACAACTCTTCACGACGTGGGACATCCATCCTCCAAAGGAGAAGTTTCTAGCCCTAGTCGTTCTTGCAGAATCCTCAGCTTCTACTGCCTAGTAGCAGCTTCTTTGCACCCACGGCTGGCATTTCCTGGGCATCTGCCCACTCTCGACTTGATCGTGACTTTTGGACTTGGTCCCCTTGCTCCACAGGTACTCTAGTCTGGAAATCCATTGTTGTTGCATTGCTGGTGTTGGTCTTTCCTGCAGAATTCCCCTATCACGACTTCTGCGCTCTTTGGGGAACTTTAGTGCACTTTGCACTCACTTTTCAGGGTCTTGGGGTGGGCTATTTTTCTAACCCTCACTGTTTTCTAACAGTCCCAGCGACCCTCTACAAGGTCACATAGGTTTGGGGTCCATTCGTGGTTCGCATTCCACTTTTGGAGTATATGGTTTGTGTTGCCCCTATCCCTATGTGTCCCTATTGCATCCTATTGTAACTATACATTGTTTGCACTGTTTTCTAATACTATACTGCATATTTTTGGTATTGTGTACATATATCTTGTGTATATTTGCTATCCTCATACTGAGGGTACTCACTGAGATACTTTGGCATATTGTCATAAAAATAAAGTACCTTTATTTTTAGTATATCTGTGTATTGTGTTTTCTTATGATATTGTGCAAGTGACACTAGTGGTACTGTAGGAGCTTCACTCGTCTCCTAGTTCAGCCTAAGCTGCTCTGCTAAGCTACCATTATCTATCAGCCTAATCTGCTAGACACCCTATACACTAATAAGGGATACCTGGGCCTGGTGCAAGGTGCAAGTACCACTTGGTACTCACTACAAGCCAGTCCAGCCTCCTACAAGGCCCACAAAAGATACCTGTCCACAGACTGAGAGAACACTGCCGGGGCATCAGATAGAAATACTACAGGCATCTCAGGGGGAAGGGAAGGGCACCTCAGCCGGATGACTGCAAAGCCAGATCCACAACGGGGCTCCATGCCCATTGATGTATCCTGGGGAGTGCAAAGCCACAGTCTCTCAAGTCTCTACAGTGGGTGGCTTGCCCACTGGACCATCCTTGGGAGTGCAAAGCCACAGTCTCTCAAGTCTCTACAGTGGGTGGGTGGCCCACTGTTACATCATGGGGAGTGCAAAGCCACATTCTCTCAAGTCTCTACAGTGGGTGGGTTGCCCACTGTACCATCCTGGGGAGTGCAAAGCCACAGTTCCTCAAGTCTCTACAGTGGGTGGCCTGCCCACTGGACCATCCTGGGGAGTGCAAAGCCACAGTCTCTCAAGTCTCTACAGTGGGTGGCTTGCCCACTGTTACATCATGGGGAGTGCAAAGCCACAGTTATCGCAAGTAGATAACAGCCTCCACTGGTTCTGTAGGGGGACTGGTGCCCAGACTGGATTAGTCTCCCTGTGGCAGTTCCTCTCCCGTCACTGTCCTAGCTGCACATGGGATAACGATGTGTGATGTGGCGGCCTTGTCATCCTTCCCCGGTGCATGCCCTGTTAATCGGTGCTTTGCCATGGCGGTCTCTGGACTGTTCAGCGGTGCTTTGCCATGGCGGTCTCTGGACTGTTCAGCGGTGCTTTGCCATGGCGGGTCTTGAGTGTTCAGCGGTGCTTTGCCATGGCGGATCTCGAGCGTTCAGCGGTGCTTTGCCATGGCGGTTCTCGAGTGTTCAGCGGTGCCTTGCCATGGCGGTCTCTGGACTGTTCAGCGATGCTTTGCAATGGCGGTCTCTGGACTGTTCAGCGGTGCTTTGCCATGGCGGGTCTTGAGTGTTCAGCGGTGCTTTGCCATGGCGGTCTCTGGACTGTTCAGCGGTGCTTTGCCATGGCGGTTCTTGAGTGTTCAGCGGTGCTTTGCCATGGCGGTTCAGGACTGTTCAGCGGTGCTTTGCCATGGCGGGTCTTGAGTGTTCAGCAGTGCTTTGCCATGGCAGTCTCTGGACTGTTCAGCGGTGCTTTGCCATGGCGGGTCTTGAGTGTTCAGCGGTGCTTTGCCATGGCGGTCTCTGGACTGTTCAGCGGTGCTTTGCCATGGCGGTTCTCGAGTGTTCAGCGGTGCTTTGCCATGGCGGTTCTCGAGTGTTCAGCGGTGCTTTGCCATGGCGGTCTCTGGACTGTTCAGTGGTGCTTTGCCATGGCGGGTCTCGAGTGTTCAGCGGTGCTTTGCCATGGCGGTTCTCGAGTGTTCAGTGGTGCTTTGCCATGGCGGTCTTTGGACTGTTCAGCGGTGCTTTGCCATGGCGGTTCTCGAGTGTTCAGCGGTGCTTTGCCATGGCGGTTCTCGAGTGTTCAGCGGTGCTTTGCCATTGCGGTTCTCGAGTGTTCAGCAGTGCTTTGCCATGGCAGTCTCTGGACTGTTCAGCAGTGCTTTGCCATGGCGGTTCTCGAGTGTTCAGCAGTGCTTTGCCATGGCGGTCTCTGGACTGTTCAGCAGTGCTTTGCCATGGCGGTCTCTGGACTGTTCAGCGGTGCTGTGCCACGGCGGTTCTCAAGTGTTCAGCGGTGCTTTGCCATGCCGGTTCACAAGTGTTCAGCGGTGCTTTGCCATGGCGGTCTTTTGACTGTTCAGCATTGCTTTGCCATGGCAGTTCTCGAGTGTTCAGCGGTGCTTTGCCATGGCGGTCTCTGGACTGTTCAGCGGTGCTTTGCCATGGCGGTCTCTGAACTGTTCAGCTGTACTTTGCCATGCGGTTCTCGAATGTTCAGCGGTGCTTTGCCATGGCGGTTCTCAAGTTTTCAGCGGTGCTTTGCTATGGCGGTTCCCGAGTGTTCAGCCGTGCTTTGCCATGGCGGTCTCTGGACTGTTCAGCAGTGCTTTGCCATGGCGGTCTCTGGACTGTTCAGCAGTGCTTTGCCATGGCGGTCTCTGGACTGTTCAGCGGTGCTTTGCCATGGCGGTTCTCGAGTGTTCAGCAGTGCTTTGCCATGGCGGTCTCTGGACTGTTCAGCGGTGCTTAGCCATGGCGGTCTCTGGACTGGGCATTGGTGTGTGGCATGATGTTGCCTGCATTGGGCATTGGTGTGTGGCATGACGTTCCCTGGACTGGGCATTGGTGTGTGGCATGACGTTCCCTGGAGTGGGCATTGGTGTGTATCATGACGTTCCCTCATTGCCCAGCTGGGCTGTGGCAGCCGGGGCCCTCCTGGGCACTGACTCTGGCGGTGGTCTCCTGACCAGTGACGATACTTGGGCCCTCCTGGGCACTGACTCTGGCGGTGGTCTCCTGACCAGTGACGATACTTGGGCCCTCCTGGGCACTGACTCCGGCGGTGGCGATGGTCTCCTGACCAGTGACGATACTTGGGCCATCCTGGGCACTGACTCCGGCGGAGGCGGTGGTCTCCTGACCAGTGACGATACTTGGGCCCTCCTGGGCACTGACTCTGGCGGTGGTCTCCTGACCAGTGACGATACTTGGGCCCTCCTGGGCACTGACTCTGGCGGTGGTCTCCTGACCAGTGACGATACTTGGGCCCTCCTGGGCACTGACTCCGGCGGTGGCGATGGTCTCCTGACCAGTGACGATACTTGGGCCATCCTGGGCACTGACTCCGGCGGTGGCGGTGGTCTCCTGACCAGTGACGATACTTGGGCCCTCCTGGGCACTGACTCCGGCGGTGGCGGTGGTCTCCTGACCAGTGACGATACTTGGGCCCTCCTGGGCACTGACTCTGGCGGTTGTCTCCTGACCAGTGACGATACTTGGGCCCTCCTGGGCACTGACTCCAGCGGTGGCGGTGGTCTCCTGACCAGTGACGATACTTGGGCCATCCTGGGCACTGACTCCGGCGGTGGCGGTGGCCTCCTGACCAGTGACAATACTTGGGCCCTCCTGGGCACTTACTCCGGCGGTGGTGGTGGTCTCCTGACCAGTGACGATACTTGGGCCCTCCTGGGCACTGACTCTGGCGGTGGTCTCCTGACCAGTGACGATACTTGGGCCCTCCTGGGCACTGACTCCGGAGGTGGTGGTGGTCTCCTGACCAGTAACGATACTTGGGCCATCCTGGGCACTGACTCCGGCGGTGGCGGTGGTCTCCTGACCAGTGACGATACTTGGGCCCTCCTGGGCACTGACTCTGGCGGTGGTCTCCTGACCAGTGATGATACTTGGGCCCTCCTGGGCACTGACTCCGGCGGTGGCCTCCTGACTAGTGACAATACTTGGGCCCTCCTGGGCACTGACTCCGGCGGGGGTCTCCGGACCAGTTACGATACTTGGGCCCTCCTGGGCACTGACTCTGGCGGTGGTCTCCGGACCAGTAACGACGGTGCTGGCGGTGGCGTCCCGACCGCCGGGAAGGATGCCGCCCTTCTCCGCTGTGATGCTCACACCAGGCTGTGCAGACCTCCTCTGGCCCTTCCCCACCTTTGGAGGAGTCACAACTGACTCTGCAATCCCCTGGAACCCCTGTGAGTTGATTTGCCTCCAGGAGTCTGCACACGGTTCCGTCGGCCACCTTCCAATTTCAGAGGGGGTTACAGGGGGTGGGCTGCCAGTGCCTTGGCTCCGGGTCACACTGCCTGCCCTAGTGGCCGGTGCACTCCACACACCTTGAACCGGCACCACTGGTACTGGAGGCTTTTTGGCTGAGGTGCTACGACGGGACTGATGAATTGGAGGTGGGGTGGGGGCAAAAAGGTCAATTTTACAGAGGGACAGTTTCTGACGAACACTGGGATGGGTAGTTGGAGGGGGTCTGGTAGTGGAGGAAGAGGAGGTGGTTGTAGGAGGTGTAGGAAAGTACCATCTTGCCTGGCATGTTACCCCCATATTTCAGTGTATATATATTGTTTTAGTTGTATGTGTCACTGGGACCCTGCCAGCCAGGGCCCCAGTGCTCATAAGTGTGCCCTGTATGTCTTACCTGTGTTATGACTAACTGTCTCACTGAGGCTCTGCTAACCAGAACCTCAGTGGTTATGCTCTCTCATTTCTTTCCAAATTGTCACTAACAGGCTAGTGACCAATTTCACCAATTTACATTGGCATACTGGAACACCCTTATAATTCCCTAGTATATGGTACTGAGGTACCCAGGGTATTGGGGTTCCAGGAGATCCCTAGGGGCTGCAGCATTTCTTTTGCCACCCATCGGGAGCTCTGACAATTCTTACACAGGCCTGCCATTGCAGCGTGAGGGAAATAACGTCCACGTTATTTCACAGCCATTTACCACTGCACTTAAGTAACTTATAAGTCACCTATATGTCTAACCTTTACCTGGTGAAGGTTGGGTGCTATGTTACTTAGTGTGTGGGCACCCTGGCACTAGCCAAGGTGCCCCCACATTGTTCAGGGCAAATTCCCCGGACTTTGTGAGTGCGGAGACACCATTACACGCGTGCACTATACATATGTCACAACATTTGTATTGCGTCCCAATGGTAACTCCGAACATGGCCATGTAACATGTCTACGATCATGGAATTGTCACCCCAATGCCATTCTGGCATTGGGGAGACAATTCCATGATCCCCTGAGTCTCTAGCTCAGACCCGGGTACAGCCAAACTACCTTTCCTGGGGTTTCACTGCAGCTGCTGCTGCTGCCAACCCCTCAGACAGGTTTCTGCCCTCCTGGGGTCCAGCCAGGCCTGGCCCAGGATGGCAGAACAAAGGACTTCCTCTGAGAGAGGGTGTTACACCCTCTCCCTTTGGAAAATGGTGTGAAGGCAGGGGAGGAGTAGCCTCCCCCAGCCTCTGGAAATGCTTTCATGGGCACAGATGGTGCCCATTTCTGCATAAGACAGTCTACACCGGTTCAGGGACCCCTTAGCCCTGCTCTGGCGCGAAACTGGACAAAGGAAAGGGGAGTGACCACTCCCCTGACCTGCACCTCCCCTGGGAGGTGTCCAGAGCTCCTCCAGTGTGCTCCAGACCTCTGCCATCTTGGAAACAGAGGTGCTGCGGGCACACTGGACTGCTCTGAGTGGCCAGGGGCAGCAGGTGACGTCAGAGACTCCTTCTGATAGGCTCCTTCAGGTGTTGCTAGCCTATCCTCTCTCCTAAGTAGCCAAACCCTCTTTTCTGGCTATTTAGGGTCTCTGCTTTGGGGAATTCCTTAGATAACGAATGCAAGAGCTCATCAGAGTTCCTCTGCATCTCTCTCTTCACCTTCTGCCAAGGAATCGACTGCTGACCGTGCTGGAAGCCTGCAAAATTGCAACAAAGTAGCAAAGACAACTACTGCAACTCTGTAACGCTGATCCTGCCGCATTCTCGACTGTTTTCCTGGTGGTGCATGCTGTGGGGGTAGTCTGCCTCCTCTCTGCACTAGAAGCTCTGAAGAAATCTCCCGTGGGTCAACGGAATCTACCCCCTGCTACCACAGGCACCAAAGAACTGCATCACTGGTCCGCTGGGTCTCCTCTCAGCACAATGAGCGAGGTCCCTTGAATCCAGCAACTGTGTCCAAGTGACTCCCACAGTCCAGTGACTCTTCAGTCCAAGTTTGGTGGAGGTAAGTCCTTGCCTCCCCACGCCAGACTGCATTGCTGGGAACCACGACTTTTGCAGCTACTCTAGCCTCTGTGCACTTCCGGCGGAAATCCTTTGTGCACAGCCAAGCCTGTGTTCACGGCACTCTAACCTGCGTTGCACGACTTTCTAAGTTGGTCTCCGGCGACATGGGACGCCTTTGTGCAACTTCGGGTGAGCACCGTTTCACTCTTCTTTGTAGTACCGGTTCTGGCACTTCTGCGGGTGCTGCCTGCTTCTGAGAGGGCTTCTTGTCTTGCTTGATGCCCCCTCTGTCCCCAGACGCAATTGGCGACATTCTGGTCCCTCCTGGGCCAAAGCAGCATCCGAAAACCCTAACTGCACGATTTGCAGCTAGCAAGGCTTGTTGGCGGTCCTTTGGCAGGAAAACACTTCTGTACAACTCTACACGGCGTGTGGGATCCGTCCTCCAAAGGGGAAGTCTCTAGTCCTTGTTGTTCCTGCAGAATACTCAGCTTCTACTGTCCAGTAGCAGCTTCTTTGCACCCACAGCTGGCATTTCCTGGGCATCTGCCCATCTCTGACTTGCTTGTGACTTTTGGACTTGGTCCCCTTGTTCCACAGGTACCCTCGACTGGAAATCCATCATTGTTGCATTGCTGGTTTGTGTCTTTCCTGCAGAATTCCCCTATCACGACTTCTATGTCCTTTGGGGAACTTTAGTGCACTTTGCACTCACTTTACAGGGTCTTGGGGTGGACTATTTTTCTAACCCTCACTATTTTCTAATAGTCTCAGCGACCCTCTACAAGGTCACATAGGTTTGGGGTCAATTCGTGGTTCGCATTCCACTTTTGGAGTATATGGTTTGTGTTGCCCCTATCCCTATGTGTCACCATTGCATCCTATTGTAACTATACATTGTTTGCACTGTTTTCTAAGACTATACTGCATATTTTTGGTATTGTGTACATATATCTTGTGTATATTTGCTATCCTCATACTGAGGATACACTCTGAGATACTTTGGCATATTGTCATAAAAACAAAGTACCTTTATTTTTAGTATATCTGTGTATTGTGTTTTCTTATGATATTGTGCAAGTGACACTAGTGGTACTGTAGGAGCTTCACTTGTCTCCTAGTTCAGCCTAAGCTGCTCTGCTAAGCTACCATTATCTATCACCCTATGCTGCTAGACACCCTATACACTAATAAGGGATAACTGGGCCTGGTGCAAGGTGCAAGTACCCCTTGGTACTCACTACAAGCCAGTCCAGCCTCCTACATTAGTTGTGCAGCGGTGGGATAAGTGCTTTGAGACTACTTACCACTCTTGTCATTGTACTTTTCATAAGAGAAAAATATACAAAACAAGTTCAGTGTGTGTACACATAACTACAAAATTTAGCATTTCCTCTTTTCACTCTTTTCTAAGTGCTGAAAAGTACTTCCAAACTTTCTAAAAGTTCTTAAAAAGTTTAAAAAGTTTTTTTTCTGTCTTTCTAAAAGTTCTGAAAAACTTTTTCTCTCTTTTTCTGTCACTTAAACTCTTCTAAAATGTCTGGCACAGGCCAAAATGTTGATCTGTCCAAACTTGCATATGATCACCTTAGCTGGAAAGGAGCAAGGAGTCTCTGTGTAGAAAGAGGTTTGAGTGTAGTGAAGAATCCTTCTTTGAAATTGTTCCTTAACATGCTTAGAGAACAAGATAAGGCCAGAAGGGCCACATCTGTTGAAAAAGTAGCTAATGGTTCCCAATCTGATCCAGGGACTCCCCTAGGAAAAGATTCAGGAAAGAAACTTCCTAGCCTGCCCATTACTAGACAGCCTAGCATAGATGGTACTGATGTAGAGTCACACCACACAGAAAGTGTTGTCTCACATCATAGCAAGATTATTCCTTCTCACCACAGTAGAAGTGATGTTTCTGTTAACCAAGCTGTTAGGGTGCCTTCTGTAAGGGAAAGGTCTCCTTCTGTCCATTCTCACCATACTTCTGTTTCAAGGCATGCCCCTCCCACCCACCCTGATAACAGAATGTTAAAAAGGGAGCTCAATAGATTGAGAGTGAAACAAACCAGACTGAAGCTCAAGAAGCAACAGCTGGATTTGGATAGACAGACCTTAGAAGTAGAGAAGTGTGAGAAGGTACCCTCTTTCTAGCCTTGTTACCCCCACTTTTGGCCTGTTTGTGAGTGTATGTCAGGGTGTTTGTCACTGTTTTCACTGTCTCACTGGGATCCTGATAGCCAGGCCTCAGTGCTCATAGTGAAAACACTATGTTTTCAGTATGTTTGTTATGTGTCACTGGGATCCTGCTGGTCAGGACCCCAGTGCTCATAGGTTTGTGGCCTATATGTATGTGTCACTGGGACCCTGTCACACAGGGCCCCAGTGCTCATAGGTGTGCATGTATATGTTCCCTGTGTGGTGCCTAACTGTCTCACTGAGGCTCTGCTAACCAGAACCTCAGTGGTTATGCTCTCTCATTACTTCCAAATTGTCACTAACAGGCTAGTGACCATTTTTACCAATTTACATTGGCTTACTGGAACACCCTTATAATTCCCTAGTATATGGTACTGAGGTACCCAGGGTATTGGGGTTCCAGGAGATCCCTATGGGCTGCAGCATTTCTTTTGCCACCCATAGGGAGCTCTGACAAATCTTACACAGGCCTGCCACTGCAGCCTGAGTGAAATAACGTCCACGTTATTTCACAGCCATTTTACACTGCACTTAAGTAACTTATAAGTCACCTATATGTCTAACCTTTACCTGGTAAAGGTTAGGTGCAAAGTTACTTAGTGTGAGGGCACCCTGGCACTAGCCAAGGTGCCCCCACATTGTTCAGAGTAAATTCCCTGAACTTTGTGAGTGCGGGGACACCATTACACGCGTGCACTACATATAGGTCACTACCTATATGTAGCTTCACAATGGTAACTCCGAATATGGCCATGTAACATGTCTATGATCATGGAATTGCCCCCTCTATGCCATCCTGGCATAGTTGGCACAATCCCATGATCCCAGTGGTCTGTAGCACAGACCCTGGTACTGCCAAACTGCCCTTCCTGGGGTTTCACTGCAGCTGCTGCTGCTGCCAACCCCTCAGACAGGCAGCTGCCCTCCTGGGGTACAGCCAGGCCTGGCCCAGGATGGCAGAATAAAGAACTTCCTCTGAGAGAGGGTGTGACACCCTCTCCCTTTGGAAAATGGTGTGAAGGCAGGGGAGGAGTAGCCTCCCCCAGCCTCTGGAAATGCTTTGTTGGGCACAGATGTGCCCAATTCTGCATAAGCCAGTCTACACCGGTTCAGGGACCCCTGAGCCCCTGCTCTGGCGCGAAACTGGACAAAGGAAAGGGGAGTGACCACTCCCCTGACCTGCACCTCCCCTGGGAGGTGTCCAGAGCTCCTCCAGTGTGCTCCAGACCTCTGCCATCTTGGAAACAGAGGTGCTGCTGGCACACTGGACTGCTCTGAGTGGCCAGTGCCACCAGGTGACGTCAGAGACTCCTGCTGATAGGCTCCTTCAGGTGTTAGTAGCCTTTCCTCTCTCCTAGGTAGCCAAACCCTCTTTTCTGGCTATTTAGGGTCTCTGTCTCTGGGGAAACTTTAGATAACGAATGCATGAGCTCAGCCGAGTTCCTCTGCATCTCTCTCTTCACCTTCTGATAAGGAATCGACCGCTGACCGCGCTGGAAGCCTGCAAACCTGCAACATAGTAGCAAAGACGACTACTGCAACTCTGTAACGCTGATCCTGCCGCCTTCTCGACTGTTTTCCTGCTTGTGCATGCTGTGGGGGTAGTCTGCCACCTCTCTGCACCAGAAGCTCCGAAGAAATCTCCCGTGGGTCGACGGAATCTTCCCCCTGCAACCGCAGGCACCAAAAAGCTGCATTACCGGTCCCTTGGGTCTCCTCTCAGCACGACGAGCGAGGTCCCTCGAATCCAGCGACTCTGTCCAAGTGACCCCCACAGTCCAGTGACTCTTCAGCCCAAGTTTAGTGGAGGTAAGTCCTTGCCTCACCTCGCTGGGCTGCATTGCTGGGAACCGCGACTTTGCAGCTACTCCGGCCCCTGTGCACTTCCGGCGGAAATCCTTTGTGCACAGCCAAGCCTGGGTCCACGGCACTCTAACCTGCATTGCACGACTTTCTAAGTTGGTCCCCGGCGACGTGGGACTCCTTTGTGCAACTTCGGCGAGCACCGTTTCACGCATCCTCATAGTGCCTGTTTCTGGCACTTCTCCGGGTGCTACCTGCTTCAGTAAGGGCTCTTTGTCTTGCTCGATGTCCCCTCTCTCTGTAGGTCCAATTTGAGACCTCCTGGTCCCTCCTGGGCCCCAGCAGCATCCAAAAACGCCAAACGCACGATTTGCGACCAGCAAGGCTTGTTGGCGTTCTTTCAGCAGGAAAACACTTCTGCACGACTCTCCAAGGCGAGAGGGATCCGTCCACCAAAGGGGAAGTCTCTAGCCCTTTTCGTTCCTGCAGAAACCTCAGCTTCTTCTGTCCAGTCGAAGCTTCTTTGCACCCGCAGCTGGCATTTCCTGGGCATCTGCCCATCTACGACTTGCTTGTGACTTTTGGACTTGGTCCCCTTGTTCCACAGGTACCCTAGATTGGAAATCCACAGTTGTTGCATTGCTGGTTTGTGTCTTTCCTGCATTATTCCTCTAACACGACTACTTTGTCCTTAGGGGAACTTTAGTGCACTTTGCACTCACTTTTCAGGGTCTTGGGGAGGGTTATTTTTCTAACTCTCACTATTTTCTAATAGTCCCAGCGGCCCTCTACAAGGTCACATAGGTTTGGGGTCCATTTGTGGTTCGCATTCCACTTTTGGAGTATATGGTTTGTGTTGCCCCTATCCCTATGTTTCCCCATTGCATCCTATTGTAACTATACATTGTTTGCACTGTTTTCTAAGACTATACTGCATATTTTTGCTATTGTGTATATATATCTTGTGTATATTTCCTATCCTCTCACTGAGGGTACACTCTAAGATACTTTGGCATATTGTCATAAAAATAAAGTACCTTTATTTTTAGTATAACTGTGTATTGTGTTTTCTTATGATATTGTGCATATGACACTAAGTGGTACTGTAGTAGCTTCACACGTCTCCTAGTTCAGCCTAAGCTGCTCTGCTAAGCTACCATTATCTATCAGCCTAAGCTGCTAGACACCCTATACACTAATAAGGGATAACTGGGCCTGGTGCAAGGTGCAAGTACCCCTTGGTACTCACTACAAGCCAGTCCAGCCTCCTACATTGGTTGTGCAGTGGTGGGATAAGTGCTTGAGACTACTTACCACTCTTGTCATTGTACTTTTCATAAGAGAAAAATATACAAAACAAGGTCAGTGTATATACACATAGCCAAAAAGTTTTGCATTTTCCTCTTTTCACTCTTTTCTAAGTGCTGAAAAGTACTTCTAAAACTTTCAAAAAGTTCTTAAAAGTTTAAAAAGTTGTTTTCTGTCTTTCCAAAAAGTTCTGAAAACTTTTTTCTCTTTTTCTATCACTTTAACTCTCTCTAAAAATGTCTGGCACAGGCCAAAATGTTGAACTGTCCAAACTTGCATATGATCACCTTAGCTGGAAAAGAGCAAGGAGTCTCTGTATAAAGAGAGGTTTGAGTGTAGGGAAAAATCCTTCCTTGGAACTGTTACTTAACATGCTTAGAGTACAGGATAAGGCCATAAGTGCCCAATCTGGTGAAAAAGTCGCTAATGGTTCTCAATCTGATCCAGGGACTCCCCCAGGAAAAGATTCAGGAAAGAAACTTCTCAGCCTGCCCATTACTAGACAGTCTAGCATAGTTGGTACAGAGGTTGAATCACACCATACTGATGGTGTGCTCTCACATTATACTGTTAGCCAAGCTGTTAGGGTGCCCTCTGTAAGGGACAGGTCTCCTTCTGTTCATTCCCATCATACCTCTGTATCTAGAAATGTCCCTCCCACCCACCCTGATGACAGATTGTTAGAAAGGGAGCTCAATAGATTGAGAGTGGAACAAACCAGACTGAAGCTCAAGAAGCAACAGCTGGATTTGGATAGACAGTCTTTAGAATTAGAGAAAGAAAGACAGAAGTTGTGTTTAGATACTCATGGTGGCAGCAGCAGTATTCCCCATAGTCATCCTGCAAAAGAGCATGATTCCAGGAATCTGCACAAGATAGTTCCCCCTTATAAGGAGGGGGATGACATTAACAAGTGGTTTGCTGCACTTGAGAGGGCCGGTGCTGTACAGGATGTCCCTCAAAGGCAGTGGGCTGCTATCCTATGGCTATCATTTAGTGGAAAAGGTAGGGATAGGCTCCTTACTGTGAAAGAAAATGATGCTAATAATTTCCAAGTTCTTAAGAATGCACTCCTGGATGGTTATGGCTTAACCACTGAACAGTACAGGATAAAGTTCAGAGAGACCAAAAAGGAGTCTTCACAAGACTGGGTTGATTTCATTGACCATTCAGTGAAGGCCTTGGAGGGGTGGTTACATGGCAGTAAAGTTACTGATTATGAAAGCCTGTATAACACAATCCTGAGAGAGCATATACTTAATAATTGTGTGTCTGATTTGTTGCACCAGTACCTGGTAGACTCTGATCTGACCTCTCCCCAAGAATTGGGAAAGAAGGCAGACAAATGGGTCAGAACAAGGGTGAACAGAAAAGTTCATACAGGGGGTGACAAAGATGGCAATAAGAAGAAAGATGGTGAAAAATCTCAAGATAAGCATGGGGATAAGGGTAAAACCAAAGATCCCACTTCAAATCTTAAACACTCTTCAGAGGGTGGGGATAAAACTAATTCTTCCTCTTCTTCCCAACCTGCACACATTAAAAAGCCTTGGTGCTTTGTGTGTAAAAACAGAGGCCATAGGCCAGGGGATAAGTCCTGTCCAGGTAAACCCCCTGAGCCTACCACCACTAATACATCAAGCTCTAGTGCCCCTAGCAGTAGTGGTACTAGTGGTGGGACTGCTGGCAACAGTCAAGCAAAGGGTGTAGTTGGGTTCACTTATGGGTCCATAGTGGAAACTGATGTAATCAGTCCCAAGACAGTTTCTGTCACACCTAGTGGCATTGGCCTTGCCACACTGGCTGCTTGTCCCCTTACAATGGATAAGTACAGGCAGACAGTTTCAATAAATGGTGTTGAGGCCTTGGCCTACAGGGACACAGGTGCCAGTTTCACTTTGGTGACTGAAAACCTAGTGCCTCCTGAACAACACATCATTGGACAACAGTATAAGATTATTGATGTCCATAACTCCACTAAGTTTCTTCCCTTAGCTATAATTCAGTTTAGTTGGGGTGGAGTTACTGGCCCTAAGCAGGTGGTGGTATCACCTAGCTTACCTGTAGACTGTCTCTTAGGTAATGACCTAGAGGCCTCAGGTTGGGCTGATGTAGAGTTTTATGCCCATGCAGCCATGCTGGGCATCCCTGAGGAATTGTTCCCTCTCATTTCTACTGAAATGAAAAAGCAAAGGAGAGAAGGCCTGAAAACTCAGGATCCCTCTCCATCAACAGGTAAAAAGGGTATCACAGTATCCCCTAACCACCCTACCATTCAGGATACCATTCCTGTGGTGGGAGAAACCTCTCCTGGGGTGGCACCTGTTCCAAGGGACTCATCAGTTGGCAAAACTGTACTCCCTGAGGTGGAAGTACCTCTCTGTGGGATAACTAACATTGGTGAGAAAAACAGCACCATTTTAGTTAACATGGAGCATCCCTCCAACCCTCCCAGAGAAACTTTAGTGCAGAAACCCTGCACTACCTCACAACACTTAGGACAGCATCCCTGCCCTAGTGTGGAGCTCATAGGACAGCATCCCTGCCCTGCTCCAACTCAAGAGAAACAGCATCCCTGTTCTCTCTTCCAGCCAGATGGACAAAGTTTTTGCCCAGCTATGGCTTTTCTGAGACAGCATCCCTGTCTGGCATTTCCATCACTACAAATAGGTTCAGTGGACAATTCCCATTGCTCTAAAGTAAAACTTACTGATAGAAACTCTGAACATACATCTTCACATTGTTGCTTAGCTAAAAAAACTTCAAACAGGGTGGTTTACATCCCCACAGGGAAGTAACCATGTAGTGGATGATAAAGGGAGTAACCAGTCTATTGCAGAGCTACTCTCTACTTATCACCACTTAGACAATGAAGTCTCAACTGGCCAAGGTTAGCCTTATTGTCCTTCGTTTGGGGGGGGGTTGTGTGAGAAGGTAGCCTCTTTCTAGCCTTGTTACCCCCACTTTTGGCCTGTTTGTGAGTGTATGTCAGGATGTTTGTCACTGTTTTCACTGTCTCACTGGGATCCTGATGGCTATGCCCCAGTGCTCATAGTGAAAACACTATGTTTTCAGTATGTTTGTTATGTGTCACTGGGATCCTGCTGGTCAGGACCCCAGTGCTCATAGGTTTGTGGCCTATATGTATGTGTCACTGGGACCCTGTCACACAGGGCCACAGTGCTCATAGGTGTGCATGTATATGTTTCCTGTGTGGTGCCTAACTGTCTCACTGAGGCTCTGCTAACCAGAACCTCAGTGGTTATGCTCTCTCATTACTTTCAAATTGTCACTAACAGGCTAGTGACCAATTTTACCAATTTACATTGGCTTACTGGAACACCCTTATAATTCCCTAGTATATGGTACAGAGGTACCCAGGGTATTGGGGTTCCAGGAGATCCCTAGGGGCTGCAGCATTTCTTTTGCCACCCATAGGGAGCTCTGACAATTCTTACACAGGCCTGCCACTGCAGCCTGAGTGAAATAACGTCCACGTTATTTCACAGCCATTTTACACTGCACTTAAGTAACTTATAAGTCACCTATATGTCTAACCTTTACCTGGTAAAGGTTAGGTGCAAAGTTACTTAGTGTGAGGGCACCCTGGCACTAGCCAAGGTGCCCCCACATTGGTCAGAGCCAATTCACTGAACTTTGTGAGTGCGGGGACACCATTACACGCGTGCACTACATATAGGTCACTACCTATATGTAGCTTCACCATGGTAACTCCGAATATGGCCATGTAACATGTCTATGATCATGGAATTGCCCCCTCTATGCCATCCTGGCATTGTTGGTACAATTCCATGATCCCAGTGGTCTGTAGCACAGACCCTGGTACTGACAGACTGCCCTTCCTGGGGTTTCACTGCAGCTGCTGCTGCTGCCAACCCCTCAGACAGGCAGCTGCCCTCCTGGGGTCCAGCCAGGCCTGGCCCAGGATGGCAGAACAAAGAACTTCCTCTGAGAGAGGGTGTGACACCCTCTCCCTTTGGAAAATGCTGTGAAGGCAGGGGAGGAGTAGCCTCCCCCAGCCTCTGGAAATGCTTTGTTGGGCACAGATGTGCCCAATTCTGCATAAGTCAGTCTACACCGGTTCAGGGACCCCTGAGCCCCTGCTCTGGCGCGAAACTGGACAAAGAAAAGGGGAGTGACCACTCCCCTGACCTGCACCTCCCCTGGGAGGTGTCCAGAGCTCCTCCAGTGTGCTCCAGACCTCTGCCATCTTGGAAACAGAGGTGCTGCTGGCACACTGGACTGCTCTGAGTGGCCAGTGCCACCAGGTGACGTCAGAGACTCCTGCTGATAGGCTCCTTCAGGTGTTAGTAGCCTTTCCTCTCTCCTAGGTAGCCAAACCCTCTTTTCTGGCTATTTAGGGTCTCTGTCTCTGGGGAAACTTTAGATAACGAATGCATGAGCTCAGCCGAGTTCCTCTGCATCTCTCTCTTCACCTTCTGATAAGGAATCGACCGCTGACCGCGCTGGAAGCCTGCAAACCTGCAACATAGTAGCAAAGACGACTACTGCAACTCTGTAACGCTGATCCTGCCGCCTTCTCGACTGTTTTCCTGCTTGTGCATGCTGTGGGGGTAGTCTGCCTCCTCTCTGCACCAGAAGCTCCGAAGAAATCTCCCGTGGGTCGACGGAATCTTCCCCCTGCAACCGCAGGCACCAAAAAGCTGCATTACCGGTCCCTTGGGTCTCCTCTCAGCACGACGAGCGAGGTCCCTCGAATCCAGCGACTCTGTCCAAGTGACCCCCACAGTCCAGTGACTCTTCAGCCCAAGTTTGGTGGAGGTAAGTCCTTGCCTCACCTCGCTGGGCTGCATTGCTGGGAACCGCGACTTTGCAGCTACTCCGGCCCCTGTGCACTTCCGGCGGAAATCCTTTGTGCACAGCCAAGCCTGGGTCCACAGCACTCTAACCTGCATTGCACGACTTTCTAAGTTGGTCCCAGGCGACGTGGGACTCCTTTGTGCAACTTCGGCGAGCACCGTTTCACGCATCCTCATAGTGCCTGTTTCTGGCACTTCTCCGGGTGCTACCTGCTTCAGTAAGGGCTATTTGTCTTGCTCGATGTCCCCTCTCTCTGTAGGTCCAATTTGCGACCTCCTGGTCCCTCCTGGGCCCCAGCAGCATCCAAAAACGCCAAACGCACGATTTGCAACCAGCAAGGCTTGTTGGCATTCTTTCAGCAGGAAAACACTTCTGCACAACTCTCCAAGGCGAGTGGGATCCGTCCACCAAAGGGGAAGTCTCTAGCCCTTTTCGTTCCTGCAGAAACCTCAGCTTCTTCTGTCCAGTCGAAGCTTCTTTGCACCCGCAGCTGGCATTTCCTGGGCATCTGCCCATCTACGACTTGCTTGTGACTTTTGGACTTGGTCCCCTTGTTCCACAGGTACCCTAGATTGGAAATCCATAGTTGTTGCATTGCTGGTTTGTGTCTTTCCTGCATTATTCCTCTAACACGACTACTTTGTCCTTAGGGGAACTTTAGTGCACTTTGCACTCACTTTTCAGGGTCTTGGGGAGGGTTATTTTTCTAACTCTCACTATTTTCTAATAGTCCCAGCGGCCCTCTACAAGGTCACATAGGTTTGGGGTCCATTTGTGGTTCGCATTCCACTTTTGGAGTATATGGTTTGTGTTGCCCCTATCCCTATGTTTCCCCATTGCATCCTATTGTAACTATACATTGTTTGCACTGTTTTCTAAGACTATACTGCATATTTTTGCTATTGTGTATATATATCTTGTGTATATTTCCTATCCTCTCACTGAGGGTACACTCTAAGATACTTTGGCATATTGTCATAAAAATAAAGTACCTTTATTTTTAGTATAACTGTGTATTGTGTTTTCTTATGATATTGTGCATATGACACTAAGTGGTACTGTAGTAGCTTCACACGTCTCCTAGTTCAGCCTAAGCTGCTCTGCTAAGCTACCATTATCTATCAGCCTAAGCTGCTAGACACCCTATACACTAATAAGGGATAACTGGGCCTGGTGCAAGGTGCAAGTACCCCTTGGTACTCACTACAAGCCAGTCCAGCCTCCTACATTGGTTGTGCAGTGGTGGGATAAGTGCTTGAGACTACTTACCACTCTTGTCATTGTACTTTTCATAAGAGAAAAATATACAAAACAAGGTCAGTGTATATACACATAGCCAAAAAGTTTTGCATTTTCCTCTTTTCACTCTTTTCTAAGTGCTGAAAAGTACTTCTAAAACTTTCAAAAAGTTCTTAAAAGTTTAAAAAGTTTTTTTCTGTCTTTCCAAAAAGTTCTGAAAACTTTTTTCTCTTTTTATATCACTTTAACTCTCTCTAAAAATGTCTGGCACAGGCCAAAATGTTGAACTGTCCAAACTTGCATATGATCACCTTAGCTGGAAAAGAGCAAGGAGTCTCTGTATAAAGAGAGGTTTGAGTGTAGGGAAAAATCCTTCCTTGGAACTGTTACTTAACATGCTTAGAGTACAGGATAAGGCCATAAGTGCCCAATCTGGTGAAAAAGTCGCTAATGGTTCTCAATCTGATCCAGGGACTCCCCCAGGAAAAGATTCAGGAAAGAAACTTCTCAGCCTGCCCATTACTAGACAGTCTAGCATAGTTGGTACAGAGGTTGAATCACACCATACTGATGGTGTGCTCTCACATTATACTGTTAGCCAAGCTGTTAGGGTGCCCTCTGTAAGGGACAGGTCTCCTTCTGTTCATTCCCATCATACCTCTGTATCTAGAAATGTCCCTCCCACCCACCCTGATGACAGATTGTTAGAAAGGGAGCTCAATAGATTGAGAGTGGAACAAACCAGACTGAAGCTCAAGAAGCAACAGCTGGATTTGGATAGACAGTCTTTAGAATTAGAGAAGGAAAGACAGAAGTTGTGTTTAGATACTCATGGTGGCAGCAGCAGTATTCCCCATAGTCATCCTGCAAAAGAGCATGATTCCAGGAATCTGCACAAGATAGTTCCCCCTTATAAGGAGGGGGATGACATTAACAAGTGGTTTGCTGCACTTGAGAGGGCCGGTGCTGTACAGGATGTCCCTCAAAGGCAGTGGGCTGCTATCCTATGGCTATCATTTAGTGGAAAAGGTAGGGATAGGCTCCTTACTGTGAAAGAAAATGATGCTAATAATTTCCAAGTTCTTAAGAATGCACTCCTGGATGGTTATGGCTTAACCACTGAACAGTACAGGATAAAGTTCAGAGAGACCAAAAAGGAGTCTTCACAAGACTGGGTTGATTTCATTGACCATTCAGTGAAGGCCTTGGAGGGGTGGTTACATGGCAGTAAAGTTACTGATTATGAAAGCCTGTATAACACAATCCTGAGAGAGCATATACTTAATAATTGTGTGTCTGATTTGTTGCACCAGTACCTGGTAGACTCTGATCTGACCTCTCCCCAAGAATTGGGAAAGAAGGCAGACAAATGGGTCAGAACAAGGGTGAACAGAAAAGTTCATACAGGGGGTGACAAAGATGGCAATAAGAAGAAAGATGGTGAAAAATCTCAAGATAAGCATGGGGATAAGGGTAAAACCAAAGATCCCACTTCAAATCTTAAACACTCTTCAGAGGGTGGGGATAAAACTAATTCTTCCTCTTCTTCCCAACCTGCACACATTAAAAAGCCTTGGTGCTTTGTGTGTAAAAACAGAGGCCATAGGCCAGGGGATAAGTCCTGTCCAGGTAAACCCCCTGAGCCTACCACCACTAATACATCAAGCTCTAGTGCCCCTAGCAGTAGTGGTACTAGTGGTGGGACTGCTGGCAACAGTCAAGCAAAGGGTGTAGTTGGGTTCACTTATGGGTCCATAGTGGAAACTGATGTAATCAGTCCCAAGACAGTTTCTGTCACACCTAGTGGCATTGGCCTTGCCACACTGGCTGCTTGTCCCCTTACAATGGATAAGTACAGGCAGACAGTTTCAATAAATGGTGTTGAGGCCTTGGCCTACAGGGACACAGGTGCCAGTTTCACTTTGGTGACTGAAAACCTAGTGCCTCCTGAACAACACATCATTGGACAACAGTATAAGATTATTGATGTCCATAACTCCACTAAGTTTCTTCCCTTAGCTATAATTCAGTTTAGTTGGGGTGGAGTTACTGGCCCTAAGCAGGTGGTGGTATCACCTAGCTTACCTGTAGACTGTCTCTTAGGTAATGACCTAGAGGCCTCAGGTTGGGCTGATGTAGAGTTTTATGCCCATGCAGCCATGCTGGGCATCCCTGAGGAATTGTTCCCTCTCATTTCTACTGAAATGAAAAAGCAAAGGAGAGAAGGCCTGAAAACTCAGGATCCCTCTCCATCAACAGGTAAAAAGGGTATCACAGTATCCCCTAACCACCCTACCATTCAGGATACCATTCCTGTGGTGGGAGAAACCTCTCCTGGGGTGGCACCTGTTCCAAGGGACTCATCAGTTGGCAAAACTGTACTCCCTGAGGTGGAAGTACCTCTCTGTGGGATAACTAACATTGGTGAGAAAAACAGCACCATTTTAGTTAACATGGAGCATCCCTCCAACCCTCCCAGAGAAACTTTAGTGCAGAAACCCTGCACTACCTCACAACACTTAGGACAGCATCCCTGCCCTAGTGTGGAGCTCATAGGACAGCATCCCTGCCCTGCTCCAACTCAAGAGAAACAGCATCCCTGTTCTCTCTTCCAGCCAGATGGACAAAGTTTTTGCCCAGCTATGGCTTTTCTGAGACAGCATCCCTGTCTGGCATTTCCATCACTACAAATAGGTTCAGTGGACAATTCCCATTGCTCTAAAGTAAAACTTACTGATAGAAACTCTGAACATACATCTTCACATTGTTGCTTAGCTAAAAAACTTCAAACAGGGTGGTTTACATCCCCACAGGGAAGTAACCATGTAGTGGATGATAAAGGGAGTAACCAGTCTATTGCAGAGCTACTCTCTACTTATCACCACTTAGACAATAAAGTCTCAACTGGCCAAGGTTAGCCTTATTGTCCTTCGTTTGGGGGGGGGTTGTGTGAGAAGGTAGCCTCTTTCTAGCCTTGTTACCCCCACTTTTGGCCTGTTTGTGAGTGTATGTCAGGATGTTTGTCACTGTTTTCACTGTCTCACTGGGATCCTGATGGCTATGCCCCAGTGCTCATAGTGAAAACACTATGTTTTCAGTATGTTTGTTATGTGTCACTGGGATCCTGCTGGTCAGGACCCCAGTGCTCATAGGTTTGTGGCCTATATGTATGTGTCACTGGGACCCTGTCACACAGGGCCACAGTGCTCATAGGTGTGCATGTATATGTTTCCTGTGTGGTGCCTAACTGTCTCACTGAGGCTCTGCTAACCAGAACCTCAGTGGTTATGCTCTCTCATTACTTTCAAATTGTCACTAACAGGCTAGTGACCAATTTTACCAATTTACATTGGCTTACTGGAACACCCTTATAATTCCCTAGTATATGGTACTGAGGTACCCAGGGTATTGGGGTTCCAGGAGATCCCTAGGGGCTGCAGCATTTCTTTTGCCACCCATAGGGAGCTCTGACAATTCTTACACAGGCCTGCCACTGCAGCCTGAGTGAAATAACGTCCACGTTATTTCACAGCCATTTTACACTGCACTTAAGTAACTTATAAGTCACCTATATGTCTAACCTTTACCTGGTAAAGGTTAGGTGCAAAGTTACTTAGTGTGAGGGCACCCTGGCACTAGCCAAGGTGCCCCCACATTGGTCAGAGCCAATTCACTGAACTTTGTGAGTGCGGGGACACCATTACACGCGTGCACTACATATAGGTCACTACCTATATGTAGCTTCACCATGGTAACTCCGAATATGGCCATGTAACATGTCTATGATCATGGAATTGCCCCCTCTATGCCATCCTGGCATTGTTGGTACAATTCCATGATCCCAGTGGTCTGTAGCACAGACCCTGGTACTGACAGACTGCCCTTCCTGGGGTTTCACTGCAGCTGCTGCTGCTGCCAACCCCTCAGACAGGCAGCTGCCCTCCTGGGGTCCAGCCAGGCCTGGCCCAGGATGGCAGAACAAAGAACTTCCTCTGAGAGAGGGTGTGACACCCTCTCCCTTTGGAAAATGGTGTGAAGGCAGGGGAGGAGTAGCCTCCCCCAGCCTCTGGAAATGCTTTGTTGGGCACAGATGTGCCCAATTCTGCATAAGCCAGTCTACACCGGTTCAGGGACCCCTGAGCCCCTGCTCTGGCGCGAAACTGGACAAAGGAAAGGGGAGTGACCACTCCCCTGACCTGCAACTCCCCTGGTAGGTGTCCAGAGCTCCTCCAGTGTGCTCCAGACCTCTGCCATCTTGGAAACAGAGGTGCTGCTGGCACACTGGACTGCTCTGAGTGGCCAGTGCCACCAGGTGACGTCAGAGACTCCTGCTGATAGGCTCCTTCAGGTGTTAGTAGCCTTTCCTCTCTCCTAGGTAGCCAAACCCTCTTTTCTGGCTATTTAGGGTCTCTGTCTCTGGGGAAACTTTAGATAACGAATGCATGAGCTCAGCCGAGTTCCTCTGCATCTCTCTCTTCACCTTCTGATAAGGAATCGAACGCTGACCGCGCTGGAAGCCTGCAAACCTGCAACATAGTAGCAAAGACGACTACTGCAACTCTGTAACGCTGATCCTGCCGCCTTCTCGACTGTTTTCCTGCTTGTGCATGCTGTGGGGGTAGTCTGCCTCCTCTCTGCACCAGAAGCTCCGAAGAAATCTCCCGTGGGTCGACGGAATCTTCCCCCTGCAACAGCAGGCACCAAAAAGCTGCATTACCGGTCCCTTGGGTCTCCTCTCAGCACGACGAGCGAGGTCCCTCGAATCCAGCGACTCTGTCCAAGTGACCCCCACAGTCCAGTGACTCTTCAGCCCAAGTTTGGTGGAGGTAAGTCCTTGCCTCACCTCGCTGGGCTGCATTGCTGGGAACCGCGACTTTGCAGCTACTCCGGCCCCTGTGCACTTCCGGCGGAAATCCTTTGTGCACAGCCAAGCCTGGGTCCACGGCACTCTAACCTGCATTGCACGACTTTCTAAGTTGGTCCCCGGCGACGTGGGACTCCTTTGTGCAACTTCGGCGAGCACTGTTTCACGCATCCTCATAGTGCCTGTTTCTGGCACTTCTCCGGGTGCTACCTGCTTCAGTAAGGGCTCTTTGTCTTACTCGACGTCCCTTCTCTCTGTAGGTCTAATTTGCGACCTCCTGATCCCTCCTGGGCCCCAGCAGCATCCAAAAACGCTAAACGCACGATTTGCGACCAGCAAGGCTTGTTGGCGTTCTTTCAGCAGGAAAACACTTCTGCACGACTCTCCAAGGCGAGACGGATCCGTCCACCAAAGGGGAAGTCTCTAGCCCTTTTCGTTCCTGCAGAAACCTCAGCTTCTTCTGTCCAGTCGAAGCTTCTTTGCACCCGCAGCTGGCATTTCCTGGGCATCTGCCCATCTACGACTTGCTTGTGACTTTTGGACTTGGTCCCCTTGTTCCACAGGTACCCTAGATTGGAAATCCACAGTTGTTGCATTGCTGGTTTGTGTCTTTCCTGCATTATTCCTCTAACACGACTACTTTGTCCTTAGCGGAACTTTAGTGCACTTTGCACTCACTTTTCAGGGTCTTGGGGAGGGTTATTTTTCTAACTCTCACTATTTTCTAATAGTCCCAGCGACCCTCTACAAGGTCACATAGGTTTGGGGTCCATTTGTGGTTCGCATTCCACTTTTGGAGTATATGGTTTGTGTTGCCCCTTTCCCTATGTTTCCCCATTGCATCCTATTGTAACTATACATTGTTTGCACTGTTTTCTAAGACTATACTGCATATTTTTGCTATTGTGTATATATATCTTGTGTATATTTCCTATCCTCTCACTGAGGGTACACTCTAAGATACTTTGGCATATTGTCATAAAAATAAAGTACCTTTATTTTTAGTATAACTGTGTATTGTGTTTTCTTATGATATTGTGCATATGACACTAAGTGGTACTGTAGTAGCTTCACACGTCTCCTAGTTCAGCCCTAAGCTGCTCTGCTAAGCTACCATTATCTATCAGCCTAATCTGCTAGACACCCTATACACTAATAAGGGATAACTGGGCCTGGTGCAAGGTGCAAGTACCCCTTGGTACTCACTACAAGCCAGTCCAGCCTCCTACAGCTCACAGTGTACTCACCTGTTTGCCTGGAGGACCGTGGAGTAGCATGTACTGGGGGCGGACCCCATTCACCAACTTCATCAACTCCTCCGAAGTGAAGGCAGGGGCCCTTTCCCCAGACACATGAGATATCGTCGCTTCCAGACTGAGGTCACAGCAGCACTTGCAGTGTAGGTCCTCTCCTGTTGAAGGTCAGGTATCAAGTGAGTGAACAGACAGAAAATGGCGGTCACGTCCGCGGCGGTGCGTACCGTCGCCGCCAGCGAACATCGTCATTGGCTTCTGGGACCCATAGGGTTCAATGTTAACCAATGCAGGATTGGGCTGCGGTCTTCAACCGCCTACCGCAACAGTGTACAACGCCAGTGCAGTTACCTCATATCCCCTTGTCCCACCTTACAGGTCAGGCAGCCGCCATTTCAGGGGGCCACATGGCATTAATTTTAAATGCGTCACATCTATCTAGGCCTTACATACACACAGTGACATGCACATTGCAGATTGACAAATGTGTGCAATAAACCTTTTTTTAATACCTCAGTGCTGGCTGACTCTCTGCTCGCTGTTCTTGTCCACGTCCGCTGGGGCAGGTGAGGAGATGGCGGCCTCATCCGGTGTACAGACCGCTGGTGGACCTGTCGACAATGGAAGAGAGACACATAATAGTCACCTAAAGACTTGATTGTGCAACAATCCATGAACTGTGTGCCCAGTTGGAGCCAGACCTGATGTCAGCTATCCGCCATCCCACAGGAATCCCCCCTCTAGTGCAGGTCCTGTCAGAACCCCATTTCCTGGCAAGTGGGTCTTTTCAAACTAGAGTGGCCATTGCATCAGGGATGTCCCAGCCTATGTTATCAAACATGTTGTCCAGAGTATTGTCTGCCCTTCTGAAACACATGCGCAGCTACATTGTTTTCACTCTGGTGGAGGATTTGCCCACAGTGAAAGGTGACTTCTTTGCCCTGAGACATATCCCCAACATCATAGGTGCCATTGATGGGACACATGTGGCCTTGTTACCCCCCGCAGGAGTGAACAGGTGTACAGAAACCAGAAGAGCTACCATTCAATAAATGTGCAGATGGTGTGTTTGGCCGAGCAGTACATCTCTCATGTGAATGCCAAGTTTCCGGGCTCAGTGCATGACGCTTACATTTTGAGGAATAGCAGCATCCCTTATGTGATGGGGCAACTCCAGAGGCACAGTGTGTGGCTAATAGGTGAGGACAAGGACCCTATACCCTGTGAATAGTTGTCTGGGTCTGCGGTTGTCCCTAAGGGTTAGTGTGTGTCTAACAGTTGTCCCTCAATATTTTCAGGTGACTCTGGTTACCCCAACCTGTCATGCTACTGACCCCAGTGAGAAATCCCAGGACAAGGGCAAAGGACTGCTACAATGAGGCACATGGGTGAACTAGGAGACTGATAGAAGGGACCTTCGGCCTTCTGAAGGCCAGGTTCCGGTGCCTCCATGACAGGTGGTTCTCTCTACTACTCACCAAAGAAGGTGTACCAGATCATCGTGGCCTGCTGCATGCTGCACAACCTTGCTTTGCGACGACAGGTGCCTTTTCTGCAGGAGGATGTTCCAGAAGGAGCTCTTGTGGAAGCTGTGAAGCCTGTGGACAGTGACGAAGAGGAGGCAGAAGAGGATATAGACAACAGAAACAACATTATTGTAGGAGGCTGGACTGGCTTGTAGTGAGTACCAAGGGGTACTTACATCTTGCACCAGGCCCAGGTATCCCTTATTAGTGTATAGGGGTGTCTAGCAGCTTAGGCTGATAGATAATGGTAGCTTAGCAGAGCAGCTTAAGCTGAACTAGGAGACGAGTGAAGCTCCTACAGTACCACTAGTGTCACTTGCACAATTTCATAAGAAAACACAATACACAGATATACTAAAAATAAAGGTACTTTATTTTTATGACAATATGCCAAAGTATCTCAGTGAGTACCCTCAGTATGAGGATAGAAAATATACACAAGATATATGTACACAATACCAAAAATATGCAGTATAGCAATAGAAAACAGTGCAAACAATGTATAGTTACAATAGGATGCAATGGGGACACATAGGGATAGGGGCAACACAAACCATATACTCCAAAAGTGGAATGCGAACCACGAATGGACCCCAAACCTATGTGACTTTGTAGAGGGTCGCTGGGACTGTAAGAAAACAGTGAGGGTTAGAAAAATAGCCCACACCAAGACCCTGAAAAGTGAGTGCAAAGTGCACTAAAGTTCCCCAAAGGGCACAGAAGTCGTGATAGGGGAATTCTGCAGGAAAGACCAAAACCAGCAATGCAACAACGATGGATTTCCAGACGAGGGAACCTGCGGAACAAGGGGACCAAGTCCAAAAGTCACGATCAAGTCGAGAGTGGGCAGATGCCCAGGAAATGCCAGCTGTGGGTGCAAAGAAGCTGCCACTGGACAGTAGAAGCTGAGGATTCTGCAAGAACGACAGGGGCTAGAAACTTCCCCTTTGGAAGATGGATGTCACACGTCGTGAACAGTCGTGCAGAAGTGTTTACTGCAGAAAGACCGCAAACAAGCCTTGCTAGCTGCAAAGCTCGTGGTTAGGGTTTTTGGATGCTGCTGTGGCATAGGAGGGACCAGGATGTCACCAATTATGTGAGGGGACAGAGGGGGTGTCCAGCAAGACAAGGAGCCCTCTCAGAAGCAGGCAGCACCCTCAGAAGTGCCAGAACAGGCACTACGAAGAGGAGTGAAACAGTGCTCACCCGAAGTTACGCAAGAGAGTCCCACGCCGCCGGAGGACAACTCAGGAGGTCGTGCAATGCAGGTTAGAGTGCCGTGGACCCAGGCTTGGCTGTGCACAAAGGAAATCCTGGAAAAGATCACAGGAGCCGGAGTAGCTGCAAAACACACGGTTCCTAGCAATGCAGTCTGGCGTGGGGATGCAAGGACTTACCTCCACCAAACTTGGACTGAAGAGTCACTGGACTGTGGGAGTCACTGGGACAGAGTTGCTGAGTTCAAGGGACCTCGCTCGTCGTGCTGAGAGGAGACCCAGAGGACCGGTGACGCAGTTCTTTGGTGCCTGCGGTTGCACAGGGGGACAATTCCGTCGACCCACGGGAGATTTCTTCGGAGCTTCTAGTGCAGAGAGGAGGCAGACTACCCCCAGAGCATGCACTACCAGGAAAACAGTTGAGACGGCGGCAGGATCAGCGTTACAGTGTTGCAGTAGTCGTCGTTGCTACTTTGTTGCAGTTTTGCAGGCTTCCAGCGCGGTCAGCAGTCGATTCCTTGGCAGAAGGTGAAGAGAGAGATGCAGAGGAAGTCTGATGAGCTCTTACATTTGTTATCTAAGAAATTCCCCAAAGCAGAGACCCTAAATAGCCAGAAAAGAGGGTTAGGCTACTTAGGAGAGAGGATAGGCTAGCAACACCTTAAGGAGCCTATCAGAAGGAGTCTCTGACGTCACCTGCTGGCCCTGGCCACTCAGAGCAGTCCAGTGTGCCAGCAGCACCTCTGTTTCCAAGATGGCAGAGGTCTGGAGCACACTGGAGGAGCTCTGGGCACCTCCCAGGGGAGGTGCAGGTCAGGGGAGTGGTCACTCCCCTTTCCTTTTTCCAATATCGCGCCCGAGCAGGGCTAAGGGGTCCCTGAACCGGTGTAGACTGGCTTATGCAGAGATGGGCACCATCTGTGCCCATCAAAGCATTTCCAGAGGCTGGGGGAGGCTCCTTCCCAGCCTTAACACCTTTTTCCAAAGGGAAAGGGTGTAACACCCTCTCTCTGAGGAAGTCCTTTGTTCTGCCTTCCTGGGACCAGGCTGCCCAGGCCCCAGGGGGGCAGAATCCTGTCTGAGGGGATGGCAGCAGCTGCAGTGGAGACCCCGGAAAGGCAGTTTGGCAGTACCCTGGTTCTGTGCTAGAGAACCGGGAATGCATGGAATTGTCCCCCCAATACCAGAATGGTACTGGGGTGACAATTTCATGATTCTAGACATGTTACATGGCCATGTTCAGAGTTACCATTGTGACACTATATGTAGGTAGTGACCTATATGTAGTTCACACGTGTAATGGGTCCCCACACTCACAAAGTCCACGGAATTTGCCGTGAACAACGTGGGGGCACCTTGGCTAGTGCCAGGGTGCCCACACACTAAGTAACTTGGCACCTAACCTTCACCAAGTGAGGGTTAGACATATAGATGACTTATAAGTTACTTATGTGCAGTGAAAATGACTGTGAAATAACATAGACGTTTTTACACTCAGGCTGCAGTGGCAGTACTGTGTAAGAATTGTCTGAGCTTCCTACGGGTGGCAAAAGAAATGCTGCAGCCCATAGGGATCTCCTGGAACCCCAATACCCTGGGTACCTCAGTACCATATACTAGGGAATTATAAGGGTGTTCCAGTATGCCAATGTGAATTGGTGAAATTGGTCACTAGCCTGTTAGTGACAATTTGGAAAGAAATGAGAGAGCATAACCACTGAGGTTCTGAATAGCAGAGCCTCCGTGAGACAGTTAGTCATAACACAGGTAACACATACAGGCACACTTATGAGCACTGGGGCCCTGGCTGGCAGGGTCCCAGTGACACATACAACTAAAACAACATATATACAGTGAAATATGGGGGTAACATGCCAGGCAAGATGACACTTTCCTACACAACCCCCCCCACCCAATCGAAGGACAATAAGACTAGCCATGACCTGATGAGTCTTCATTGTCTAAGTGGAAATATCTGGAGAGTCCAGCTGCATTGGAGTGGGTACTCCCAGGTCTATGTTCCACTGTATAGTCCATTCCCTGTAGAGATATGGACCACCTCAACAATTTAGGGTTTTCACCTTTCATTTGTTTTAGCCAAAGTAGAGGTTTGTGGTCTGTCTGAACAATGAAGGGAGTGCCAAATAGGTATGGCCTCAACGTCTTCAGTGCCCAGACCACAGCAAAGGCCTCCTTCTCTATGGCAGACCAACGCTTTTCTCTAGGGGTCAACCTCCTACTAATAAAAGCAACAGGTTGATCCTGGCCCTCAGAATTAAGTTGTGATAGGACTGCCCCTACTCCTAATTCGGATGCATCAGTTTGGACATAGAATTTTTTAGAGTAACAAGGGCTTTTCAGGACAGGTGCAGAGCACATGGCCTGCTTCAGCTCCTCAAAAGCTTTCTGACAGTTTGCTGTCCATAATACCTTTTTAGGCATTTTCTTAGATGTGAGGTCATTAAGAGGGGCTGCAAAGGAGCCATAGTTCTTTATGAACCTCCTGTAGTACCCATGAGGCCTAAAAAGGCTCTCACCTGAGTCTGAGTTGTAGGGGGAACCCAATCTATAATGGTTTGGATTTTGAAGTGGTGCAATTTGTTCTCCACCTACCAGGTGTCCCAGATAAACCACTTTCCCCTGCCCTATCTGGCACTTTGAAGCCTTGATAGTGAGGCCTGCCTTTTGCAGGGCCTCCAAAACTTTCCATAGGTGGACCAGGTGATCATCCCAGCTGGAGCTAAAGACAGCTATATCATCTAGATATGCTGCACTAAAAGCTTCCAGCCCTTGCAGGACTGTGTTCACCAACGTTTGAAAAGTGGCAGGTGCATTTTTCTATCCAAAAAGGCATTACTGTGAATTGGCAATGGCCTCCAATAGTTGAAAATACAGTTTTTGCTTTTGCATCCTCTTGATCTGCCAATACCCTGCAGTCAAATCAAAGGTGCTTAGATACTTGGCAGATGTCAGTATATCTATGAGCTCATCTGCCCTGGGTATAGGGTGAGCATCAGTTTTGGTTACTTGGTTGAGACCTCTGTAGTCAACACAAAATCTCATTTCCCTTTTACCATCTTTGGAATGAGGTTTTGGTACAAGTACCACAGGAGAGGCCCATGGACGTTCAGAGTGCTCAACCACTCCCAGTTCAAGCATTTTCTGCACCTCTTGTTTTATGCAGTCTCTGACATGGTCAGGCTGCCTATAGATTTTACTTTTGACAGGCAAGCTGTCTCCAGTATCTATAGTGTGCGCACACCAAGAAGTGGTGCCTGGCATAGTAGAAAAGAGTTCAGAAAACTGACCCAGGAGATTTATGCAGTGGTCTTTCTGCTCAGCAGTAAGACAGTCTGCCAAAACTACACCTTCCACTAGAGCATCTTGTTCTGTGGAAGAGAAGAGATCAGGGAGAGGGTCACTCTCGTCTTCCTGTCCCTCATATGTTGCCATGAGATCTGTTGCCATGAGATCAGCCCTGTCATAGTAGGGTTTCAGGCGATTGACATGAGCACCCTAAGGGGACTCCTGGCAGTGCCTAAGTCAACTAAGTAGGTGACTACACCCTTCTTTTCAACAATTATGTGGGGTCCACTCCATTTGTCTTGGAGTGCTCTTGGGGCCACAGGCTCCAAGACCCACACTTTCTGCCCTGGTTGGTACTGAACCAAAACAGCCTTCTGGTCATGCCATTGCTTTTGGAGCTCTTGGCTGGCCTGAAGGTTTTTACTGGCCTTTTTCATGTACTCAGCCATCCTAGATCTTAGGCCAAGTACATAGTCCACTATGTCTTGCTTTGGAGCTTCTAAAGGTTGTTCCCAACCCTCCTTAACAAGTGTTGGAGGACCTCTTACAGGGTGTCCAAATAGGAGTTCAAAGGAGCTGAAGCCCACTCCTTTCTGGGGTACCTCCCTGTAAGCAAAAAAGGAGGCAAGGTAACAGGACATCCCATCTCCTGCGGAGTTTGTCAGGGAGTCCCATTATCATTCCTTTGAGAGATTTATTAAACCTCTCAACCAGTCCATTTGTTTGTGGATGATAGGGTGTGGTGAACTTGTATGTCACACCACATTCCTTCCACATGGCCTTTAAGTAAGCAGACATGAAATTGCTTCCCCTGTCTGATACCACCTCTTTTGGGAAGCCCACCCTGGAGAAGATTCCCAGTAGGGCCTTTGCCACTGCAGGAGCTGTAGTGGTCCTTAGAGGAATTGCTTCAGGATATCTGGTGGCATGGTCCACTACCACCAAGATAAACCTATTGCCTGAAGCAGCAGGAGGGTCAAGGGGGCCAACTATGTCAACCCCTACCCTTTCAAAGGGAACCCCAACCACAGGCAGTGGAATAAGGGTTGCCTTTGGAGTGCCACCTGTCTTGCCACTGGCTTGACAGGTTTCACAGGACTTACAAAATTCCTTTGTGTCCTCTGACATTCTAGGCCAATGAAACAAGGGGACAAGCCTGTCCCAAGTTTTCATTTGCCTCAAATGTCCAGCTAAGGGAATGTTTTGGGCTATAGTTAGGAGGAACTTTCTGTACTCCTGAGAAATCACCAATCTCCTGGCAGCTCCAGGTTTTCGATCCCTTGCTTCAGTATACAAAAGGTTATCCTCCCAGTAAAATCTGTGAGAGTCACTGACATCCCCATTGGCATGTTTGACAGCTTGCTGCCTTAGACCCTCTAGTGTGGGACAGGTATGCTGTGCTACACTCAGCTCCTCCATGGCAGGCCCCCCTTGACCCAAAAGCTCAGCAGTGTCTGCTTCCAGCTCCTCTGGTGTAGGTTCTGCACAGGGTGAAAATTCTTCTTCCTCAGAAGTTGAATCCACTGTAGAGGGAGGGATAGTAGGTAGCGTTTTACCTTTACTAACCCTAGCTTTAGGGAGCACTTGGTCCATTCTTTCAGGATCCAAGTCACCCTGTCCTTTTTCCTTTTTGGCCTGAGCCCTGGTCAAAGCAAAAATATGTCCTGGAATGCCCAGCATTGCTGCATGAGCCTCCAACTCCACTTCTGCCCAAGTTGATGTCTCTAAATTGTTCCCTAGTAGACAGTCTACAGGTAAATCTGAGGCAACGACAACTTTCTTTGGACCAGTAACCCCCCCCCCCCTCCCAGTTGAGATTCATGGGGTGGCTAAGAGTGTTGTTATGAGCATCAGTCACTTGGTACTGGTGGCCAAGTAGGTGTTGTTCAGGGTGGACCAGTTTGTCTATTACCATGGTAACACTGACACCTGTGTCCCTGTAGGGCTGAACCTCAACATAATTTATTAGGGGTAGTTGCTTGTACTTATCCATGTTAAGGGGACAAGCAACGAAGGTGGCCAAATCAATGCCCCCCTCAGAGACTAACACAGCCTCTGTGGTCTCCCTAACAAGACCAACCCTGACTAAATTACCAAAAGTGAGCCCAGCTACTCCCTTGGATTGGCTATTAGTAGGTTTGCTCCCACAACCACTGCTATTACTAGGGGCACTAGGTGTAGCAGCAGGGGTTGTAGTGGTAGGAGGCTTGGTGCTTTTCTTTGGGCAACTGGGATCAGTTGTCCAATGGCCTTTTATTTTACATAAATAGCACCATGGTTTCTTTTCTTTGTTTTGATTTGAAGAGGATTTGGGCCCACCACCCCCACCAGAGTGTTTTTGTGGGCCTGATGAAGACTCATTTTTAGATTTGTCCCTACCCTTGTCAGAAGACTTACCATCCTTCTTCTTGCCATCCTTTTCACCCCCTGTATGAACTTTTCTGTTCACCCTTGTTCTGACCCATTTGTCTGCCTTCTTTCCCAATTCTTGGGGAGAGGTCAGATCAGAGTCTACCAGGTACTGGTGTAACAAATCAGACACACAATTATTAAGAATATGCTCTTTCAGGGTTAAGTTATACAGGCTTTCATAGTCAGAAACTTTACTGCCATGTAACAACCCCTCCAAGGCCTTCACTGAATGGTCAACAAAGTCTACCCAGTCTTGTGAAGACTCCTTTTTGGTTTCTATGAACTTCATCCTGTACCGTTCAATGGTTAAGCCATAACCATCTAGGAGTGCATTCTTAAGAACTGTAAAATTATTGGCATTACTTTCCTTCACAGTAAGGAGCCTATCCCTACCCTTTCCACTGAAAGATAGCCATAGGATAGCAGCCCACTGCCTTTGAGGGACCTCCTGTACAACACAGGCCCTCTCAAGTGCAGCAAACCACTTGTTAATGTCATCCCCCTCCTTGTAAGGGGGAACTATCTTGTGCAGATTCCTAGAATCATGCTCTTTTGCAGGATGACTATTTGGAATACTGCTGCTGCCACCATGGGGTCCTAACCCCAACCTCTGTCTTTCTCTTTCTAAATCAAAGGTTTGCCTATCTAAATCCAGCTGTTGCTTCTTGAGCTTCAGCCTGGATTCTTCCACTCTCAATCTATTGAGTTCCCTTTCTAACACTCTGTCATCGGGGTGGGTGGGTGGGGCATGCCTTGACACAGAAGTATGGTGAGAATGAGCAGAGGGAGACCTTTCCCTAACAGATGGCACTCTAACATTCTGGCCTACAGAAGTAACACTCCTACTGTGATGTGAATTTACATCAGTACCAGCTATGCTAGGTGGCCTGCTAAGGGTCAGGTTGGAAAGGTTCCCTTCCAAATCTTTTGCTAGGGCTGCCCCAGGGTCAGATTGGGAACCATCAGCTAATTTCTCAACAGAAGTGCCAACTAAGGTCTTATCTTGTTCAATGAGCATATTAACCAATAGTTCTCTAGAGGGATTCTTCCCTACCCTAAACCTCTTTCAATGCAGAGACTCCTTGCTCCTTTCCAACTAATGCAGTGGTTCCCAAACTTTTTCGATCCCCGGCTCCTTTGACCTATTGGCCGTGTTGGCCACGGCTCCCCATTATGTTACTTTTTTTTGGCGGGTGGGGGAACGTAATCCCAGCCTGTACCTGTACCTACACTATTTACAGTTTGACTTCTTTATTCTCTCGTTCAGGTTCCTGAAAACCATTTATTTTAAACTATTTCTTTTCTTTTGTCATAGGGATATTATTAATGGTACTCTGGCGCCCTCCGCTGGTCACAATAATTAATGCAGGGGGTTTTGTTTCCAAAACCACGGTGAAAAGCTACTGATTAAAAGCACCTCCGAGTGGTTTCCAGACTGTGTGCGGCGCCCCTGGCTAATTTTGACGGAGCACCAAGGAGCCGCGGCGCACAGTTTGGGAACCACTGAACTAAGGAGATCATAAGCAAGTTTGGTCAGATCAACAGTTTGACCTGTGCCAGACATTATAGAAAGTGTTTAAGGGACAGAAAAAGTGAGAAAAAAGTTTTCAGAACTTTTTAAAGGACAGAAAAAAAACTTTTAAAACTTTTTAAGAACTTTTTGAAAGTTTAGAGGTACTTTTCAGCACTTAGCAAAGAAGTGAGAGAAGAAAAGCAAAACTTTTTGGTTAGGTGTACATATACTGAACTTGTTTTGTATATTTTTCTCTTATGAAAAGTACAATATGACAAAGTGGTAAGTAGTTGCAAAGTACTTATCCCACCGCTGCACAACCAATGTAGGAGGCTGAACTGGCTTGTAGTGAGTACCAAGGGGTACTTACACCTTGCACCAGGCCCAGGTATCCCTTATTAGTGTACAGGGGTGTCTAGCAGCTTAGGCTGATAGAAAAGGTAGCTTAGCAGAGCAGCTTAGGCTGAACTAGGAGATGAGTGAAGCTCCTACAGTACCACTAGTGTCATATGCACAATATCATAAGAAAACACAATACTCAGATATACTAAAAATAAAGGTACTTTATTTTTATGACAATATGCCAAAGTATCTCAGTGAGTACCCTCAGTATGAGGACAGCAAATATACACAAGATATATGTACACAATACCAAAATATGCAGTAATAGCAATAGAAAACAGTGCAAACAATGTATAGTCACAATAGAATGCAATGGGGGCACATAGGGATAGGGGCAACACAAACCATATACTCTAGAAGTGGAATGCGAACCACGAATGGACCCCAAACCTATGTGACCTTGTAGAGGGTCGCTGGGACCGTAAGAAAACAGTGAGGGTTAGAAAAATAGCCCACCCCAAGACCCTGAAAAGTGGGTGCAAAGTGCACCTAAGTTCCCCAAAGAGCACAGAAGTCGTGATAGGGGAATTCTGCAGGAAAGACCAACACCAGCAATGCAACAATGATGGGTTTTCAGACGAGAGTACCTGTGGAACAAGGGGACCAAGTCCAAAAGTCACGATCAAGTCGGGAGTGGGCAGATGCCCAGGAAATGCCAGCTGTGGGTGCAAAGAAGCTGCCACTGGATGGTAGAAGCTGTGGATTCTGCAAGAACGACAAGGGCTAGAAACTTCCCCTTTGGAGGATTGATGTCCCACGTCGTGAAGAGTCGTGCAGATGTGTTTCCGTGCAGAAAGACTGCAAACAAGCCTTTCTAGCTGCAAGGGTCGCGGTTATGGTTTTTGGATGCTGCTGTGGCCCAGGAGGGACCAGGATGTCGCCAATTGCGTGAGGAGACAGAGGGGACATCCAGCAAGACAAGGAGTCCACTCAGAAGCAAGCAGCACCCGCAGAAGTGCCAGAAGAGGCACTATGAAGTGAAGTGAACCGGAGCTCACCCGAAGTCACAAAGGAGGGTCCCACGACGCCGGAGGACAACCCAGGAGGTCGTGCACTGCAGGATAGAGTGCCGGGGACCCAGGCTTGGTTGTGCACAAAGGAAATCCTGGAAGAGTGCACAGGAGCTGGAGTAGCTGCAAAACACGCGGTTCCCAGCAATGCAGTCTAGCGTGGGGAGGCAAGGACTTACCTCCACCAAACTTTGACTAAAGAGTCACTGGACTGTGGGAGTCCCTTGGACAGAGTTTCTGGGTTCAAAGGACCTCGCTCGTTGTGCTGAGAGGAGACCCAGGGGACCGGTGATGCAGTTCTTTGGTACCTGCGGTTGCAGGGGGAAGATTCCGTCGACCCACAGGAGATTTCTTCGGAGCTTCTAGTGCAGAGAGGAGGCAGACTACCCCCACAGCATGCACCACCAGGAAAACAGTCGAGAAGGCGACAGGATCAGCGTTACAGAGTTGCAGTAGTCGTCTTTGCTACTTTGTTGCAGTTTTGCAGGCTTCCAGCGCGGTCAGCAGTCGATTCCACGTGTTTTACATGTTGTGCTAGATTAGAAGTGCAAATCAACCTATCAATATGCACATGCAACCTATGCGGAGCGGAATAGAAAGAGTAGACTCTGGTAGCATCATTGCAGGCCCACCATATATCAAGAAGACCCCAGTTACATAGTCAGTTAATGGGGTTATGGGTGCTGGAGTTCGCTGCTGTGTGTGGAAGTGGTGGAAAAGAGCGATCAAGTATTACATCTAAGACGCTGTTGAAATCCCCTCCCAGAACCATTGCATACCCCCCCCCCCCACGGGACAAGGTCTCTGAAAATTGTCATAGGAAAGAAGTCACGTCAGTGTTAGGGGCGTAAATGTTGCTGATGAGGACATATCTGCCATCTAATCGGCTTTTCACATATACATATCTGCCATCTGGGTCCGTTAACACATCCTCAGTTGGCTCGAATCCAAATCAATTTTCCTGGTTTTGACAGGAATCCACTTGAAGATTTTGTGGAGCAAGTGGAGAGTGTTGTAGCAGGAAGAGGAGATGGCATTGACCTGCTGAGTCATGCTGAGTGTGGAATCCAAGATGAAGCCCAGGTTGCGTGCATTGGTGGTGGGTGGGGGTGCAGATCCTAGGGAGGTGGGCCAACAGGAGTCGTTCCAAGCTGAGGGGTTGATGCCAAAGATGAGTATTTCTGTTTTGTCTGTGTTTAACTTGAGGTGGGTTGATTCCATTGAAGTCCGTTGTGGAGGTTGTTCTTTGCAGTTGTAGGGTCTTTCATGAGGGAGAGGATGAGCTGACTGTCGTCTGCATAGGAGACTATGTTGATGTGGTAGGTTCGTGCGATGTTGGCGAGGGGGGCCATGTAAAAGTTGAAGAGTGTGGGGCTGATTGAAGATCCTTGGGGGACGCCACAGGTGATTATAGAGGCTTCTGACTGGAACTATGGGTTCTGCCCGTGAGAAAGGACGAGATCCAATCCACTGCCTTGTTGCAGATTCCAGCGTTATGGAGGCGTGTGCGGAGAACGTGATGACATACTGTGTCGAAAGCTGCGGAGAGGTCAAGGAGGATGAGTGCTGCTGTTTCTCCTTCATCGAGCATGGTCCTGATGTCGTCTGTGGCAGCAATGAGTGTGGTCTCGGTGCTGTTGTTTTTGCGGAATACGGATTGGGAGGTGTTGAGTACCTTTCTGTCTTCCAAGAACTGGGATAGTTGACTGTACATTATTTTTTCGATGACCTTGGCTGGGAAGGGGAGGAGGGAGATTGGTCGGTAGTTCTTGGGGTAGTCAGGGTCTGCCTTTGGTTCCTTTGGTTTCTTCAGCAGGGTGTTGATTTCTGCATGCTTCCATCTCTCTGGGAAGGTGGCTGACTCAAAAGAGCTGTTGATGGTGTTGCAGAGATGGGGAGCGATGATGGTGTTAGCTTTGTTGAAGATATAGTGTGGGCAGGGGTCCGATAGTGATCTGGAGTGGATGGAGGCCATGGCGTTGGCGGTGTCTTCTATGTTGACCGGGGTCCAGGTGTGGAGGAAGTGGGCGTTGCTTGGAGCGTTGGGTTCGTAGGTGTTTGTAGTTAGCTGGTGGGTCTGGGGGTAGAAGCTGTTGTGGATTTCTTCTATCTTTCAATGGAAGTGGGTTGCGAGTGAGTTGCAGAACTCCTGTGATGGCGGGGGTTCGTTGCACCAAGTCCTGGGGGTGGAGAGCTCTTTGATGATGCGGAAGAGCTCTTTGCTGTTGTGAGCATTGGTGTCAATGCGTTTTTTGAAGTGGGTCCTTTTGGTGGTGCGGATCAATTGGTGATGTTTGCGTAGGGCATCCTTGAAGGTGATGTGGTTGGAGTTGATAGGTTCAAGGTGCCAGGTTTTTTCCATTCTGCGACATAGCCATTTGGATTCCTGTAGGTCTGGGGTGAACCAGCTGGCCTTGATTCTGTGAGGGGTGTTTGGGTTTCTGGTAGGGAGAAGTGGATGCATCGGTGGTCAGTCCGGCACAGTTCGGTGATGTGGCTGAAGGAGACGTAGTTGCTGGCTGAGAAGATGGGAGCAAGTGTGTGGTCTGCGGAGTGGGTGGGTGAAGTGACGAGTTGTTTGAGGCCGAGGTTGTCGAGGTTGTCAATTAGGTTGGTGGTGTTGTATTGTTGTTATTTTCTAGGTGGAAGTTCAGGTCTATGTCTGGTTCCGAGGCTGAGTTCATCCAGGTTTGGGCGAGGAATGCGATATCGGGCGAGTATGTGGTCATTAGGTCCCAGAGTTCAATTGCATGTTTGTGGATGGAGCGGGTGTTCAGCAGGATGCATCTTAGGTGCCTGTCTGTTGTTTTGATATGGTGTTCGGAGGTTAGGTTGCAGGTGAAGTTGCAGGCTTTGAGGAAAAAGGGTCCTCTGGTGCGCGTTGGTGTAGACTGGAAGCAGATAGAGGAGCATCCTGGATTGAGGGCGTGGAGTTTGTCGGCAGTGTAGTGGTGATTGGGGGCATGGGGCGTGTTGGCCAGGGGGTCTGGTGCAGGGCGCGGTCTTGGTGCGGACGGGCGCAGGCGGGCTGCATAAGAGGGGAGGTGGGAGGGAGTGGCAGCTGGGAGGATGGGGTGGATTACCCAATGAGAGGGCGGGGCGGGGAAGCTGGGCTAAAGGCGGGAAAAAGGAAAAAGGAGCGGACCGGAGAGTCGAGGTGGAGGGAGGGGGCGGGCCGGGGGGAGGCAGCAGTGAGGGAGAGCTTGGGGAAGAAGGAGTGGATCTGAAAAAAACAAGTAGGTAAATCTGGCAGCCGGGACCCTTCTGTCACCATTGTAGGAAGCTGGCCTGGTGTGTGGTGAGCACCTATGGTGTTATCACCTTATACTATGTCCAGGGATCCCATACTAGTGAAGTGTAGCCAGTGTCAAGGAAGCCAAGGCTTTCTAGAGGTATCTGTGGAGGAGTAGCCAAGACTCATCTAGGGGATATGCAAAGCTTATGCAATACCACTATAATCACATAGCAATATCACATTTGAAATAACCTCACAGTGTTTCAAAAATAAAGGTGCTTTATTATGATAACACAAATACTAGAATACTAATAGGCAGTCCCCCCAACTGGAGGTAAGTAAACACACTAAATATATACACATTAGTAATCAGTAAGGAGAATAAAAACAACAAGCATTGGCAAAAGTATTAGGAAACAGTGTAGGCCCTAGGGGAGGGCCAAACCATATAGTAAATAGGTGGAATGCAAGATACCGTCCCTCACCCGAGATGGGCAGAGGCTCCTGGGAGCATCTGAGTGGTCAGGTCAGGCAGATGACGTCACAGCCCTCTCCTGATAGGTGGTCAATTTCCAGGTGACCAAACCCCCTTTGAGGGCTAATTAGGATCTCCCTCTTGGGTGGGTCCTCAGATTTGACATGGTCTCCTCTGCATCATTTACTTCATCTTCTGCAACTGGACTCTTCAGGAACCAACAATCTGCAACTCCAGTGATAACTCCGCTTTGCAACATTGTTTCTATGGCTCTTTCCAGCAACTGCAACATTTCCCCGGCTGTGAATCCTCCAATGTCAACGAGACTCCAGCCTGCACCAAGAAGTACGAAGGAATCTCCCTTGGAGTGAAGGGGTCACTCCCCTAACTCTGCATGCACTAACTGCAATGACGACTAGCTGCATAGATCTGCTCTCCTCTGGAACAGCATGGATCCTGCATCACAGGTGGTGGTCTGGAGTGGTCCACTTGGTCCTCTCTGCCAGCTGTCCAACATGGGAGACAACGAACCCTTGCCTATCCTTGCAGGACAGTACCCCTCTGCACCTCGACTCTAGCAGCAACCAAGGCTTGTTTGTTCCTGTTCCAAGGGATATCAGGGTCCATGTGGCCTCAGCCCCCAGCAGTTCATCCTGCCAAGCACAGTCTCCTCTCTGTTGCTCCAGACACATGGGCCTCCTCTTCAGGAATGCTGAGTGGGCCTTATTGTCACTTGCTGTACCTGCTGCCAGTGAGTTGCCTGTGGTGATACATTCTCTTCTGGTGACTCTCCCAAAATTCTGAGGGTCTACCTGGACTCCCCTCCTTTGGTTGAGTCTCCTGGGCCTTGCTGGTTCTCTTCAGACTTGCAACCTGTCCTTTGCTACTTTTACATTTGCCAAGGCTTGTTGGTGGTTCTTCCTGCACCACTGACCACTGCAAACCGACCGCTGAAGTGGGAGACCACCTGCATCACTTCAGGGACTTCTCTGCTGTTCCTGTGCTGCACATCTGGCCTTCTTGGTCCCCAGTCGACTGGGTCCTGCATCCACAGAAGGGTGGCTGGTGGCTCTTGCCACCAGCCGACACTCCATCACAAACTGTCATTGCATCTTTTCCAGGTCCTATTCTGCCACAATCCACCTTTGGGTTCTTCCAGTCTGGGCTGGGTCTTGCACAATCCTTTTCTAAAGTCCTCCTGTTGGTTTTGGGGAAAAACAGGTACATACCTCTGCTTTCCTGGTCACTGGGGGTCTCTCTGGTACTCACCTCTTGGGATTTCTAGTTCCTACAGCTCCCCTCTAATGATGCCACATCCTTGGGTGGGGGACTGTTGTAGGAGGCTGGACTGGCTTGTAGTGAGTACCAAGGGGTACTTGCACCTTGCACCAGGCCCAGTTATCCCTTATAAGTGTATAGGGTGTCTAGCAGCTTAGGCTGATAGATAATGGTAGCTTAGCAGAGCAGCTTAGGCTGAACTAGGAGACGTGTGAAGCTACTACAGTACCACAAGTGTCACTTGCACAATATCATAAGAAAACACAATACACAGATATACTAAAAATAAAGGTACTTTATTTTTATGACAATATGCCAAAGTATCTCAGTGAGTACCCTCAGTATGAGGATAGCAATTATACACAAGTTATATGTACACAATACCAAAAATATGCAGTATAGTCTTAGAAAACAGTGCAAACAATGTATAGTTACAATAGGATGCAATGGGGACACATAGGGATAGGAGCAACACAAACCATATACTCCAAAAGTGGAATGTGAACCACAAATGGACCCCAAACCTATGTGACCTTGTAGAGGGTCGCTGGGACTATTAGAAAATAGTGAGAGTTAGGAAAATAGCCCTCCCCAAGACCCTGAAAAGTGAGTGCAAAGTGCACTAAAGTTCCCCAAAAGACAAGAAGTCGTGATAGAGGAATAATGCAGGAAAGACACCAACCAACAATGCAACAACTGTGGATTTCCAATCTAGGGTACCTGTGGAACAAGGGGACCAAGTCCAAAAGTCATAAGCAAGTCGGAGATGGGCAGTTGCCCAGGAAATGCCAGCTGCGGGTGCAAAGAAGCTTCTACTGGACAGAAGAAGCTGCGGTTTCTGCAGGAAGACAAAGGGCTAGAGACTTCCCTTTTGGTGGACGGATCCCACTCACCGTGGAGAGTCGTGCAGAAGTATTTTCCCACCGAAAGAACGCCAACAAGCCTTGCTAGCTGCAAATTGTGCAGTTAGCGTTTTTGGACGCTGCTGAGGCCCAGGAGGGACCAGGAACTCGCAAATTGGACCAGGAGAGAGAGGGGACGTCGAGAAAGACAAGGAGCCCTCTCTGAAGCAGGTAGCACCCAGAGAAGTGCCAGAAACAGGCACTACGAGGATGCATGAAACAGTGCTCACCAAAGTTGCACAAAGGAGTCCCACGTCGCCGGAGACCAACTTAGAAAGTCGTGCAATGCAGGTTAGAGTGCCGTGGACCCAGGCTTGGCTGTGCACAAAGGATTTCCGCCGGAAGTGCACAGGGGCCGGAGTAGCTGCAAAAGTCGCGGTTCCCAGCAATGCAGCCCAGCGAGGTGAGGCAAGGACTTACCTCCACCAAACTTGGACTGAAGAGTCACTGGACTGTGGGGGGCACTTGGACAGAGTTGCTGGATTCGAGGGACCTCGCTCGTTGTGCTGAGAGGAGACCCAAGGGACCGGTAATGCAGCTTTTTGGTGCCTGCGGTTGCAGGGGGAAGATTCCGTCGACCCACGGGAGATTTTTTCTGAGCTTCTGGTGCAGAGAGGAGGCAGACTACCCCCACAGCATGCACAAGCAGGAAAACAGTCGAGAAGGAGGCAGGATCAGCGTTACAGAGTTGCAGTAGTTGTCTTAGCTACTTTGTTGCAGTTTTGCAGGCTTCCAGCGCGGTCAGCAGTCGATTCCTTATCAGAAGGTGAAGAGAGAGATGCAGAGGAACTCTGATGAGCTCTTGCATTTGTTATCTAAAGTTTCCCCAGAGACAGAGACACTAAATAGCCAGAAAAGAGGGTTTGGCTACCTAGGAGAGAGGATAGGCTACTAACACCTGAAGGAGCCTATCAGAAGGAGTCTCTGATGTCCCCTGGTGGCACTGGCCACTCAGAGCAGTCCAGTGTGCCAGCAGCATCTCTGTTTCCAAGATGGCAGGGGTCTGGAGCACACTGGAGGAGCTCTGGACACCTCCCAGGGGAGGTGCAGGTCAGGGGAGTGGTCACTCCCCTTTCCTTTGTCCAGTTTCACGCCAGAGCAGGGGCTAAGGGGTCCCTGAACCGGTGTAGACTGGCTTATGCAGAATTGGGCACATCTGTGCCCAAGAAAGCATTTCCAGAGGTTGGGGGAGGCTACCCCTCCCCTGCCTTCACACCATTTTCCAAAGGGAGAGGGTGTAACACCCTCTCTCAGAGGAAGTCCTTTGTTCTGCCATCCTGGGACAAGCCTGGCTTGACCCCAGGGGGGCAGAAACCTGTCTGAGGGGTTGGCAGCAGCAGCAGCTGCAGTGAAACCCCAGGAAAGGCAGTTTGGCAGTACCAGGGTCTGTGCTACAGACCACTGGGATCATCGAATTGTGCCAACAATGCCAGGATGGCATAGAGGGGGCAATTCCATGATCTTAGACATGTTACATGGCCATATTCGGAGTTACCATTGTCAAGCTACATATAGGTATTGACCTATATGTAGTGCACGCGTGTAATGGTGTCCCCGCACTCACAAAGTTCAGGGAATTGGCTCTGAACAATGTGGGGGCACCTTGGCTAGTGCCAGGGTGCCCTCACACTAAGTAACTTTGCACCTAACCTTTACCAGGTAAAGGTTAGACATATAGGTGACTTATAAGTTACTTAAGTGCAGTGTAAAATGGCTGTGAAATAACGTGGACGTTATTTCACTCAGGCTGCAGTGGCAGGCCTGTGTAAGAATTGTCAGAGCTCCCTATGGGTGGCAAAAGAAATGCTGCAGCCCATAGGGATCTCCTGGAACCCCAATACCCTGGGTACCTCAGTACCATATACTAGGGAATTATAAGGGTGTTCCAGTAAGCCAATGTAAATTGGTAAAATTGGTCACTAGCCTGTTAGTGACAATTTAGAAAGAAATGAGAGAGCATAACCACTGAGGTTCTGATTAGCAGAGCCTCAGTGAGACAGTTAGTCACTACACAGGTAACACATTCAGGCACACTTATGAGCACTGGGGCCCTGGAGAACAGGGTCCCAGTGACACATACAACTAAAACAACATATATACAGTGAAAAATGGGGGTAACATGCCAGGCAAGATGGTACTTTCGTTCACAATCCCCCCCCCCCAAACGAAGGACAATAAGACTAGCCATGACCTGATGAGTCTTCATTGTCTAAGTGGAAATATCTGGAGAGTCCATCTGCATTGGAGTGGGTACTCCCAGGTCTATGTTCCACTGTATAGTCCATTCCCTGTAGGGATATGGACCACCTCAACAATTTAGGATTTTCACCTTTCATTTGTTTTAGCCAAAGTAGAGGTTTGTGGTCTGTCTGAACAATGAAGTGAGTGCCAAACAGGTATGGCCTCAACTTCTTCAGAGCCCAGACCACAGCAAAGGCCTCCCGCTCTATGGTAGACCAACGCTTTTCTCTAGGGGTCAACCTCCTACTAATAAAAGCAACAGGTTGATCCTGGCCCTCAGAATTAAGTTGTGATAGGACTGCCCCTACTCCTAATTCAGATGCATCAGTTTGGACATAGAATTTTTTAGAGTAACAAGGGCTTTTCAGGACAGGTGCAGAGCACATGGCCTGCTTCAGCTCCTCAAAAGCTTTCTGACAGTTTGCTGTCCATAATACCTTTTTAGGCATCTTCTTGGAAGTGAGGTCATTAAGAGGGGCTGCAATGGAGCCATAGTTCTTAATGAACCTCCTGTAATACCCAGTGAGGCCTAGGAAGGCTCTCACCTGAGTCTGAGTGGTAGGGGGAACCCAATCAATAATAGTTTGGATTTTCCCCTGAAGTGGTGCAATCTGTTCCCCACCAACAAGGTGTCCCAGATAAACCACCTTACCCTGCACTATCTGGCACTTTGAAGCCTTGATAGTGAGGCCTGCCTTTTGCAGGGCCTCCAAAACTTTCCATAGGTGGACCAGGTGCTCATCCCAGCTGGAGCTAAAGACAGCTATATCGTCTAGATATGCTGCACTGAAAGCTTCCAGCCCTTGCAGGACTGTGCTCACCAACCTCTGAAAAGTGGCAGGTGCATTCTTCAAACCAAAAGGCATTACAGTGAACTGGTAATGTCGTCCAATGGTTGAAAATGCAGTCTTTGGTTTAGCATCTTCTGACAATTTGATCTGCCAATACCCTGCAGTCAAGTCAAAAGTGCTTAGATACTTGGCAGATGCTAGTGTATCTATGAGCTCATCTGCCCTGGGTATAGGGTGAGCATCAGTTTTGGTTACAAGGTTGAGACCTCTATAGTCTACACAAAACCGCATTTCCTTCTTTCCATCTTTGGAATGGGGTTTTGGTACAAGTACCACAGGAGAAGCCCATGGACTTTCAGAGTGCTCAACCATTCCTAGTTCTAACATTTTCTGGACCTCTTGCTTTATGCAGTCCCTGACATGGTCAGGCTGCCTATAGATCTTACTTTTGACAGGTAAACTGTCTCCAGTATCTATAGTGTGCTCACACCAAGAAGTGGTACCTGGCACAGTAGAGAAGAGTTCAGAGAATTGATCTAGGAGATTTATGCAATTATCTTTCTGCTCAGCAGTAAGACAATCAGCCAAAACTACACCTTCCACAAGAGCATCTTGTTCTGTGGAAGAGAAGAGATCAGGTAGAGGATCACTGTCTTCTTCCTGTCCCTCATCAGTTGCCATGAGCAGGGTGAGATCAGCCCTGTCATAGTAGGGTTTCAGGCGGTTTACATGGAGTACCCTAAGGGGACTCCTTGCAGTGCCTAAGGCAACTAAATAGGTGACTTCACCCTTTTTCTCAACAATTGTGTGGGGACCACTCCATTTATCTTGGAGTGCTCTTGGGGCCACAGGCTCCAAGACCCACACTTTCTGCCCTGGTTGGTACTGAACCAAAACAGCCTTCTGATCATGCCATTGCTTCTGGAGCTCTTGGCTGGCCTGAAGGTTTTTACTGGCCTTTTTCATATACTCAGCCATCCTTGATCTGAGGCCAAGTACATAGTCCACAATATCCTGCTGAGGAGCTTTTAAAGGTTATTCCCAACCCTCCTTCACAAGTGTTAGTGGACCCCTAACAGGGTGTCCAAAAAGAAGTTCAAAGGGGCTGAAGCCCACTCCTTTCTGGGGTACCTCCCTGTAGGCAAAAAGGAGGCATGGTAGAAGGATATCCCATCTCCTGCGGAGTTTTTCAGGGAGACCCATAATCATGCCTTTGAGAGTTTTGTTAAATCTCTCCACCAGTCCATTTGTTTGTGGATGATAGGATGTTGTGAACTTATAAGTTACACCACACTCCTTCCACATGGCCTTTAAGTATGCAGACATGAAATTGCTTCTTCTGTCTGATACTACTTCCTTTGGGAAGCCCACCCTGGAAAATATTCCCAGGAGGGCCTTTGCCACTGCAGGAGCTGTAGTGGTCCTTAAAGGAATAGCTTCAGGATATCTTGTGGCATGGTCCACTACCACCAAGATGAATCTATTGCCTGAAGCAGTAGGAGGGTTAAGGGGGCCAACTATGTCAACCCCTACCCTTTCAAAGGGAACCCCAACCACAGGCAGTGGAATAAGGGGTGCCTTTGGAGTGCCACCTGTCTTGCCACTGGCTTGACAGGTTTCATAGGACTTACAAAATTCCTTTGTGTCCTCAGACATCCTAGGCCAATGAAACAAGGGAACAAGCCTGTCCCAAGTTTTCATTTGTCCCAGATGCCCAGCTAGGGGAATGTCGTGAGCCAGTGTTAGTAGGAACTTTCTGTACTCCTGAGGAATCACTAATCTCCTGGCAGCTCCAGGTTTAGGATCCCTATGCTCAGTGTACAAGAGGTTGTCCTCCCAGTAAACTCTGTGAGAGTCACTGACATCCCCATTAGCCTGTTTGACAGCTTGCTGTCTCAGACCCTCTAATGTGGGACAGGTTTGCTGTGCCACACTCAGCTCCTCTCTGGCAGGCCCCCCTTCACCCAAAAGCTCAGCAGTATCTGCTTCCAGCTCCTCTGGTGTAGGTTCTGCACAGGGAGGGAATTCTTCTTCCTCTGAAGTTGAATCCACTGTAGAGGGAGGGATAGTAGGACGTGGTTTGCTTCTACTAGCCCTAGCTTTAGGGAGCACTTGGTCCATTGTTCCAGGATCGAAGCTTCCCTGTCCTTTTTGCTTTTTGGCCTGAGCCCTGGTTAAAGCAAAAATATGCCCTGGGATGCCAAGCATTGCTGCATGGGCCTCCAACTCCACATCTGACCAAGCTGATGTCTCCAAATCATTTCCTAGTAGACAGTCTACAGGTAAATCTGAGGCTACCACAACTTTCTTTGGACCAGTAACCCCCCCCCCAGGTGAGATTGACAACAGCCATGGGGTGGCTAAGTGTGTTGTTGTGAGCATCGGTTACTTGGTACTGGTGACCAAGTAGGTGTTGTTCAGGGTGGACCAGTTTCTCTATGACCATAGTCACACTGGCACCAGTGTCCCTGTAGGCCTGAACCTCAACAACATTTATTAGGGGTAGCTGCCTGTACTTATCCATATTAAGGGGACAAGCAGCTAAGGTGGCTAGATCAATAGCCCCCTCAGAGACTAACACAGCCTCTGTGGCCTCCTTAACAAGGCCAACCCCAACTAAGTTACCAAAAGTGAGCCCAGCTACTCCCTTGGATTGGCTATTAGTAGGTTTGCTCCCACCACCACTGCTATTAGTAGGGACACTAGGTGTAGGAGTAGGGGTTGTAGTGGTGGGAGGCTTGGTGCTTTTCTTTGGACAACTGGGATCTGTTGTCCAATGGCCTTTTATCTTACATAAATAGCACCATGGTTTCTTTTCCTTGTTCTGATTTGAAGAGGATTTGGGCCCACCACCCTCACCAGAGTGTTTTTGTGGGCCTGATGAAGACTCATTTTTAGATTTGTCCCCACCCTTGTCTGTAGACTTACCATCCTTCTTTTTGTTGCCTTCTTTGTCACCCCCTGTATGAACTTTTCTGTTCACTCTTGTTCTGACCCATTTGTCTGCCTTCTTTCCCAATTCTTGGGGAGAGGTCAGATCAGAGTCCACCAAGTACTGGTGCAACAAATCAGACACACAATTATTAAGAATATGCTCTCTCAGGATCAAGTTATACAGGCTTTCAAAGTCAGTAACCTTACTGCCATTTAACCACCCCTCCAAGGCCTTCACCGAATGGTCAATGAAATCAACCCAGTCTTGTGAAGACTCCTTTTTGGTCTCTCTGAACTTTATCCTGTATTGTTCAGTGGTTAAGCCATAACCATCCAGGAGTGCATTCTTAAGAACTTGGAAATTATTGGCATCACTTTCTTTCACAGTAAGGAGCATATCCCTACCTTTTCCACTAAATGATAGCCATAGGATAGCAGCCCACTGCCTTTGAGGGACATCTTGTACAACACAGGCCCTCTCAAGTGCAGCAAACCACTTGTTAATGTCATCCCCCTCCTTATAAGGGGGAACTATCTTATGCAGATTCCTGGAATCATGCTCTTTTACAGGATGACTATGGGGAATACTGCTGCTGCCACCATGGGTTTCAAAACCCAATTTCTGTCTTTCCTTCTCTACTTCTAAGGATTGTCTATCTAAATCCAGCTGTTGCTGTTTAAGCTTCAGTCTGGATTGCTCCACTCTCAATCTATTGAGCTCCCTTTCTAACATTCTGTCATCAGGGTGGGTGGGAGGGACATTCCTAGACACAGAAGTATGGTGAGAATGGACAGAAGGAGACCTGTCCCTTACAGAGGGCACCCTAACAGCTTGGCTGACAGTGGAATGTGAGAGCACATCATCTGTATGATGTGACTCCACCTCAGTACCAACTATGCTAGACTGTCTTGTAATGGGAAGGCTAAGAAGTTTCTTTCCTGAACCTTTACCTGGGGGTGTCCCTGGATCAGATTGAGAACCATTTGCTACTTTTTCAACAGATGTGGCCACCTTGGCCTTATCTTGTTCTCTAAGCATATTAAGCAATAGTTCCAAGGAAGGATTCTTCCCTACACTCAAACCTCTCTCTATGCAGAGACTCCTTGCTCCTTTCCAGCTAAGGTGATCATATGCAAGTTTGGACAGATCAACATTTTGGCCTGTGCCAGACATTTTTAGAGAGAGTTAAAGTGATAGAAAAAGAGAATAAAGTTTTCAGAACTTTTTAGAAAGACAGAAAAAAACTTTTTAAACTTTTTGAAAGTTTAGAAGTACTTTTCAGCACTTTAGAAAAGAGTGAAAAGAGGAAATGCAAAACTTTTTAGCACTGTGTACACACACTGAACTTGTTTTGTATATTTTTCTCTTATGAAAAGTACAATCACAAGAGTGGTAAGTAGTCTCAAAGCACTTATCCCACCGCTGCACAACCAATGTAGGAGGCTGGACTGGCTTGTAGTGAGTACCAAGGGGTACTTGCACCTTGCACCAGGCCCAGTTATCCCTTATTAGTGTATAGGGTGTCTAGCAGCTTAGGCTGATAGATAATGGTAGCTTAGCAGAGCAGCTTAGGCTGAACTAGGAGACGTGTGAAGCTACTACAGTACCACAAGTGTCACTTGCACAATATCATAAGAAAACACAATACACAGATATACTAAAAATAAAGGTACTTTATTTTTATGACAATATGCCAAAGTATCTCAGTGAGTACCCTCAGTATGAGGATAGCAATTATACACAAGTTATATGTACACAATACCAAAAATATGCAGTATAGTCTTAGAAAACAGTGCAAACAATGTATAGTTACAATAGGATGCAATGGGGACACATAGGGATAGGGGCAACACAAACCATATACTCCAAAAGTGGAATGTGAACCACGAATGGACCCCAAACCTATGTGACCTTGTAGAGGGTCGCTGGGACTATTAGAAAATAGTGAGAGTTAGGAAAATAGCCCTCCCCAAGACCCTGAAAAGTGAGTGCAATGTGCACTAAAGTTCCCCAAAAGACAAGAAGTCGTGATAGAGGAATAATGCAGGAAAGACACCAACCAACAATGCAACAACTGTGTATTTCCAATCTAGGGTACCTGTGGAACAAGGGGACCAAGTCCAAAAGTCACAAGCAAGTCGGAGATGGGCAGTTGCCCAGGAAATGCCAGCTGCGGGTGCAAAGAAGCTTCTACTGGACAGAAGAAGCTGCGGTTTCTGCAGGAAGGAAAAGGGCTAGAGACTTCCCCTTTGGTGGACGGATTCATTTTGCCGTGGAGAGTTGTGCAAAAGTACTTTCCCGCCGAAAGAAGGCCAACAAACCTTGCTAGCTGCAAATCATTAGATTAGCGTTTTTGGATGCTGCTGAGGCCCAGGAGGGACCAGGAGGTCGCAAATTGGACCAGGAGAGAGAGGGGACGTCGAGAAAGACAAGGAGCCCTCTCTGAAGCAGGTAGCTTCCGGAGAAGTGCCAGAAACAGGCACTACAAAGATGCATGAAACGGTGCTCGCCGAAGTTGCACAAAGGAGTCCCACGTCGCCGGAGACCAACTTAGAAAGTCGTGCAATGCAGGTTAGAGTGCCGTGGACCCAGGCTTGGATGTGCACAAAGGATTTCCGCCGGAAGTGCACAGGGGTCGGAATAGCTGCAAAAGTCGCGGTTCCCAGCAATGCAGCCCAGCGAGGTGAGGCAAGGACTTACCTCCACCAAACTTGGACTGAAGAGTCACTGGACTGTGGGGGTCACTTGGACAGAGTTGCTGGATTCGAGGGACCTCGCTCGTTGTGCTGAGAGGAGACCCAAGGGACCGGTAATGCAGCTTTTTGGTGCCTGCGGTTGCAGGGGGAAGATTCCGTCAACCCACGGGAGATTTCTTCGGAGCTTCTGGTGCAGAGAGGAGGCAGACTACCCCCACAGCATGCACAAGCAGGAAAACAGTAGAGAATGCGGCAGGATCAGCGTTACAGAGTTGCAGTAGTCGTCTTAGCTACTTTGTTGCAGTTTTGCAGGCTTCCAGCGCGGTCAGCAGTCGATTCCTTATCAGAAGGTGAAGAGAGAGATGCAGAGGAACTCTGATGAGCTCTTGCATTCGTTATCTAAAGTTTCCCCAGAGACAGAGACCCTAAATAGCCAGAAAAGAGGGTTTGGCTACCTAGGAGAGAGGATAGGCTACTAACACCTGAAGGAGCCTATCAGAAGGAGTCTCTGACGTCACCTGGTGGCACTGGCCACTCAGAGCAGTCCAGTGTGCCAGCAGCACCTCTGTTTCCAAGATGGCAGAGGTCTGGAGCACACTGGAGGAGCTCTGGACACCTCCCAGGGGAGGTGCAGGTCAGGGGAGTGGTCACTCCCCTTTCCTTTGTCCAGTTTCGCGCCAGAGCAGGGGCTAAGGGGTCCCTGAACCGGTGTAGACTGGCTTATGCAGAATTGGGCACATCTGTGCCCAAGAAAGCATTTCCAGAGGCTGGGGGAGGCTACCCCTCCCCTGCCTTCACACCATTTTCCAAAGGGAGAGGGTGTAACACCCTCTCTCAGAGGAAGTCCTTTGTTCTGCCATCCTGGAACAAGCCTGGCTTGACTCCAGGGGGGCAGAAACCTGTCTGAGGGGTTGGCAGCAGCAGCAGCTTCAGTGAAACCCCAGGAAAGGCAGTTTGGCAGTACCAGGGTCTGTGCTACAGACCACTGGGATCATCGAATTGTGCCAACAATGCCAGGATGGCATAGAGGGGGCAATTCCATGATCTTAGATATGTTACATGGCCATATTCGGAGTTACCATTGTGAAGCTACATATAGGTATTGACCTGTATGTAGTGCACGCGTGTAATGGTGTCCCCGCACTCACAAAGTTCAGGGAATTGGCTCTGAACAATGTGGGGGCACCTTGGCTAGTGCCAGGGTGCCCTCACACTAAGGGGGTTATTCTAACTTTGGAGGAGTGTTAATCCGTCCCAAAAGTGACGGTAAAGTGACGGATATACCACCAGCCGTATTACGAGTTCCATAGGATATAATGGACTCGTAATACGGCTGGTGGTAAATCCGTCACTTTTCCGTCACTTTTGGGACGGATTAACACCTCCTCCGAAGTTAGAATAACCCCCTAAGTAACTTTGCACCTAACCTTTACCAGTTAAAGGTTAGACATATAGGTGACTTATAAGTTACTTAAGTGCAGTGTAAAATGGCTGTGAAATAACGTGGACGTTATTTCACTCAGGCTGCAGTGGCAGGCCTGTGTAAGAATTGTCAGAGCTCCCTATGGGTGGCAAAAGAAATGCTGCAGCCCATAGGGATCTCCTGGAACCCCAATAACCTGAGTACCTCAGTACCATATACTAGGGAATTATAAGGGTGTTCCAGTAGTCCAATGTAAATTGGTAAAATTGGTCACTAGCCTGTTAGTGACAATTTAGAAAGAAATGAGAGAGCATAACCACTGAGGTTCTGATTAGCAGAGCCTCAGTGAGACAGTTAGTCACTACACAGGTAACACATTCAGGCACACTTATGAGCACTGGGGCCCTGGAGAACAGGGTCCCAGTGACACATACAACTAAAACAACATATATACAGTGAAAAATGGGGGTAACATGCCAGGCAAGATGGTACTTTCCTACAACTGTATCTCGCATTCCACTTATTTAGTATATGGTTCGGCCCTCCCCTAGGGCCTACACTGTTTACTAATAATTTTGCCAATGCTTGTTGTTTTTATGCTCCTTATTGATTACTATTGTGTATATATTAAGTGTGTTTGCTTACCTCCAGTTGGGGGTCTGCCTATTAGTATTCTAGTGTTAGACCTGACAGCCTTGGGTGGGGTCATCCTCAACTTTTTGCGTGCCTCCCTCCACTTTTCTGCCACTGTTCTTGCTGGTTTTATGACTCTGCGCATTTTACCACTGCTAACTAGTGCTTGTGAGAAAGTAGCCTCTTTCTAGCCTTGTTACCCCCACTTTTGGCCTGTTTGTGAGTGTATGTCAGGGTGTTTTCACTTTCTCACTGGGATCCTGCTAGCCAGGGCCCAGTGCTCATAGTGAAAACCTTATGTTTTCAGTATGTTTGTTATGTGTCACTGGGACCCTGCTAGTCAGGACCCCAGTGCTCATAAGTTTGTGGCCTATATGTATGTGTTCCCTGTGTGGTGCCTAACTGTCTCACTGAGGCTCTGCTAACCAGAACCTCAGTGGTTATGCTCTCTCTTTCCAAATTATCACTAACAGGCTAGTGACCAATTTTACCAATTTACATTGGCTTACTGGAACACCCTTATAATTCCCTAGTATATGGTACTGAGGTACCCAAGGTATTGGGGTTCCAGGAGATCCCTATGGGCTGCAGCATTTCTTTTGCCACCCATAGGGAGCTCTGACAATTCTTACACAGGCCTGCCACTGCAGCCTGAGTGAAATAATGCACACGTTATTTCACAGCCATTTTACACTGCACTTAAGTAACTTATAAGTCACCTATATGTCTAACCTTTACCTGGTAAAGGTTAGGTGCAAAGTTACTTAGTGTGAGGGCACCCTGGCACTAGCCAAGGTGCCCCCACATTGTTCAGGGCCAAATCCCTGAACTTTGTGAGTGCGGGGACACCATTACACGCGTGCACTACATATAGGTCACTACCTATATGTAGCTTCACAATGGTAACTCCGAATATGGCCATGTGACATGTCTAAGATCATGGAATTGCCCCCTCTATGCCATCCTGGCATTATTGGTACAATTCCATGATCCCAGTGGTCTGTAGCACACACCCTGGTACTGCCAAACTGCCTTTCCTGGGGTTTCACTGCAGCTGCTGCTGCTGCCAACCCCTCAGACAGGTTTCTGCCCCCCTGGGGTCAAGCCAGGCTTGTCCCAGGATGGCAGAACAAAGGACTTCCTTTGAGAGAGGGTGTTACACCCTCTCCCTTTGGAAAATGGTGTGAAGGCATGGGAGGAGTAGCCTCCCCCAGCCTCTGGAAATGCTTTCTTGGGCACAGATGTGCCCAATTCTGCATAAGCCAGTCTACACCGGTTCAGGGACCCCTTAGCCCCTGCTCTGGCGCGAAACTGGACAAAGGAAAGGGGAGTGACCACTCCCCTGACCTGCACCTCCCCTGGGAGGTGTCCAGAGCTCCTCCAGTGTGCTCCAGACCTCTGCCATCTTGGAAACAGAGGTGCTGCTGGCACACTGGACTGCTCTGAGTGGCCAGTGCCACCAGGTGACGTCAGAGACTCCTTCTGATAGGCTCCTTCAGGTGTTAGTAGCCTATCCTCTCTCCTAAGTAGCCAAACCCTCTTTTCTGGCTATTTATGGTCTCTGTCTCTGGGGAAACTTTAGATAACGAATGCAAGAGCTCATCAGAGTTCCTCTGCATCTCTCTCTTCACCTTCTGATAAGGAATCGACTGCTGACCGCGCTGGAAGCCTGCAAAACTGCAACAAAGTAGCTAAGACGACTACTGCAACTCTGTAACGCTGATCCTGCCGCCTTCTCGACTGTTTTCCTGCTTGTGCATGCTGTGGGGGTAGTCTGCCTCCTCTCTGCACCAGAAGCTCCAAAGAAATCTCCCGTGGGTCGACGGAATCTTCCCCCTGCAACCGCAGGCACCAAAAAGCTGCATTACCGGTCCCTTGGGTCTCCTCTCAGCACAACGAGCGAGGTCTCTCGAATCCAGCAACTCTGTCCAAGTGACCCCCACAGTCCAGTGACTCTTCAGTCCAAGTTTGGTGGAGGTAAGTCCTTGCCTCACCTCGCTGGGCTGCATTGCTGGGAACCGCGACTTTTGCAGCTACTCCGGCCCCTGTGCACTTCCGGCGGAAATCCTTTGTGCACAGCCAGGCCTGGGTCCACAGCACTCTAACCTGCATTGCACGACTTTCTAAGTTGGTCTCCGGCGACGTGGGACTCCTTTGTGCAACTTCGGCGAGCACCATTTCACGCATCCTTGTAGTGCCTGTTTCTGGCACTTCTCCGGGTGCTACCTGCTTCACAGAGGTCTTCTTGTTGTGCTCGATGTCTCTTCTCTCTCCTGGTCCAATTTGCGACCTCCTGGTCCCTCCTGGGCCTCTGCAGCGTCCGAAAACGCTAACCGCACGATTTGCAGCTAGCAAGGCTTGTTGGCGTTCTTTTGGCAGGAAAACACTTCTGCACGACTCTCCACGGCGAGAGGGATCCGTCCACCAAAGGGGAAGTCTCTAGCCCTTTTTGTTCCTGCAGAAACCGCAGCTTCTTCTGTCCAGTAGAAGCTTCTTTGCACCCGCAGCTGGCATTTCTTGGGCATCTGCCCATCTCCGACTTGCTTGTGACTTTTGGAATTGGTCCCCTTGTTCCACAGGTACCGTATATTGGAAATCCACAGTTGTTGCATGGTTGGTTGGTGTGTTTCCTGCATTATTCCTCTATCACGACTTCTTTGTCTTTTGGGGAACTTTAGTGCACTTTGCACTCACTTTTCAGGGTCTTGGGGAGGGCTAATTTTCTAACTCTCACTATTTTCTAATAGTCCCAGCGACCCTCTACAAGGTCACATAGGGTTGGGGTCCATTCGTGGTTCACATTCCACTTTTGGAGTATATGGTTTGTGTTGCCCCTATCCCTATGTGTTCCCATTGCATCCTATTGTAACTATACATTGTTTGCACTGTTTTCTAAGACTATACTGCATATTTTTGGTATTGTGTACATATAACTTGTGTATAATTGCTATCCTCATACTGAGGGTACTCACTGAGATACTTTGGCATATTGTCATAAAAATAAAGTACCTTTATTTTTAGTATATCTGTGTATTGTGTTTTTCTTATGATATTGTGCAAGTGACACTTGTGGTACTGTAGTAGCTTCACACGTCTCCTAGTTCAGCCTAAGCTGCTCTGCTAAGCTACCATTATCTATCAGCCTAAGCTGCTAGACACCCTATACACTAATAAGGGATAACTGGGCCTGGTGCAAGGTGCAAGTACCCCTTGGTACTCACTACAAGCCAGTCCAGCCTCCTACAAATATAATGTGCCACTATACATGTCATACAAAAATATACAGATATATATTTCAAAATCACTCATAATTATATATACAATACGAGAAGTAGTGCAGATATGTACACAACAATGTCCGTGCACCAACAGTCCAAAAATGCATGGGCGAGGCCCACAAACGATACCTGACCACTATCGGAGAGAACACTGCCGGGGCATCAGATCGAAATACTACAGGCACCTCAGGGGGAAGGGAAGAGGGGGCACCTCAGCCAGATGAATGCAAAGCTAGATCCACGACGGGGCTCCATGCCCATTGATGTATCCTGGGGAGTGCAAAGCCACAGTCTCACAAGTCTCTACAGTGGGTGGGTTGCCCACTGTTCCATCCTGGGGAGTGCAAAGCCACAGTCTCACAAGTCTCTACAGTGGGTGGGTTGCCCACTGTGCCATCCTGGGGAGTGCAAAGCCACAGTCTCACAAGTCTCTACGGTGGGTGGGTTGCCCACTGTGCCATCCTGGCGAGTGCAAAGCCACAATCTCTCAAGTAGATGCAGTTCTCTACTGGTACTGGGTGGGACTGGTGCCCAGACTGGATGATCCTCCCCATGAAAGTACATGTCCTGTCACTGTCCCAGCTGCACATGGGATAAGGATGCCTGATGTGGCGGCCTTTTCATTCCAACACGGTGCTTGCCCTGTTCAGCGGTCTTCACCATGGCGGTCTTTGCCCTGTTCAGCGGTGCTTGCCATGGCGGTCTTTGCCCTGTTCAGCGGTGCCTTGCCATGGCGGTTCAGGACTGTTCAGCGGTCTTCACCATGGCGGTCTTTTCCCTGTTCAGCGGTGCTTCGCCATGGCGGTTCAGGACTGTTCAGCGGTCTTCACCATGGCGGTCTTTGCCCTGTTCAGCGGTGCTTTGCCATGGCGGTCTTTGCCCTGTTCAGCGGTACCTTGCCTTGGCGGTTCAGGACTGTTCAGCGGTCTTCACCATGGCGGTCTTTGCCCTGTTCAGCGGTGCTTTGCCATGGGGGCTCAGTACTGTTCAGCGGTCTTCACCACGGCGGTCTTTGCCCTGTTCAGCGGTCTTCACCATGGCGGTCTTTGCCCTGTTCAGCGGTGCTTTGCCATAGCGGTTCTGATACGGACATTGGTGTGTGGCATGACGATCTCTACACTGGGCATTGGTGTGTGGCATGATGTTCTCTACACTGGGCATTGGTGTGTGGCATGACGTTATCTACACTGGGCATTGGTGTGTGGCATGACGTTCCATCATTCCGCAGCGGGGCTGTGGCAGCCGGGGCCCTCCTGGGCTGTGACTCTGGCGGTGGTCTCTGGACCAGTGACGATACTTGTGCCCTCCTGGGCTGTGACTCTGGCGGTGGTCTCTGGACCAGTGACGATACTTGGGCCCTCCTGGGCTGTGACTCTGGCTGTGGTCTCCTGACCAGTGACGATACTTGTACCCTCCTGGGCTGTGACTCTGGTGGTGGTCTCCTGACCAGTGACGATACTTGGGCCCTCCTGGGCTGTGACTCTGGCGGTGGTCTCTGGACCAGTGACAATACTTGTGCCCTCGTGGGCTGTGACTCCGGTGGTGGTCTCCTGACCAGTGACGATACTTGTGCCCTCCTGGGCTGTGACTCTGGCGGTGGTCTCTGGACCAGTGACGATACTTGGGCCCTCCTGGGCTGTGACTCTGGCGGTGGTCTCTGGACCAGTGCAATACTTGGGCCCTCCTGGGCTGTGACTCCGGTGGTGGTCTCCTGACCAGTGACGATACTTGTGCCCTCCTGGGCTGTGACTCTGGCGGTGGTCTCTGGACCAGTGACGATACTTGGGCCCTCCTGGGCTGTGACTCTGGCGGTGGTCTCTGGACCAGTGCAATACTTGGGCCCTCCTGGGCTGTGACTCCGGCGGTGGTCTCCTGACCAGTGATGGCGCACTTCTCCACCGTGACAGTCACAAGAGTCTGGGCAGACTTCCTTTGGACCTTCTCCACCTTTGTTGGAGTCACAGCTGACTCACCAATCCCCTTCGAACCCATGTCAGCTGTTGTCCCACCAGGAGTCTCAACACGGTCCCTTCGTCCACTCTCCAATTTTAGAGCCTTTACAGGGGGTGGGCTGCCAGTGCCTTGGCTCCGGGTCCTACTGCCTGCCCTAGTGGCCGGTGCACTCCACAAGCCTTTAAAACGCACCACAGGTATTGGAGGCTTTTTGGCTGGGGCGCTACGACGGGACTGATGAATTGGAGGGGGATGCAGGGGCAAAAAGGTCAATTTTACACAGGGACAGTTTCTGACGAACACTGGGATGGGTAGCTGGAGGCGTGGGTCGTAATAGCATGGGTGTGTTTCTGTTGGCGTGGAGGTGGAGGATTTGTTTCCGCATGTTTATCACTGACCTTTGGTGTGGCGGTGTTGTGTGGGTGTCTGAATTTCGTCGGATTCCGAGATGTGTGTCATAATAGCTGTGGCAGTCTACTGCGGCCGCGGCGGTGTATTGGTGGTCTTCTGCACGGCGGTAAGCGCCTTTTACCGCCAATGTTGTAATGACCCCCTTAATCTCTTCAGTAAAGTCCACGTGCACTGAAAATCAATGCCCACCCTGCCGGAAATAACACACAGCCGTTTTGCAATTGAGAAATCGCCGCACAGCTGTTCCAGAACGACGCAGCCTGACTTTCCGAGTGAAGATTCAATGCAGCACCTATCTTGTGATTGGAAATTCAGCGCACAGCCCTACTAGATCGATACACAGCCGAACCAGAATGACGCAGATGATTCCCCAAGTGGAATATCGATGCAGCACCTGCCGTGCAACAGAAAATTCAATGCATTGCCATACAGGATCAACACAACGCCTGTGACTTCTTCCCGCGTGCCCAAGATTTTTGCGTATCATCTCTTGCCATCAAAAAGATCCCTGTATCACAGTGATGAACAATGACTGCACGCCGAAAAATGGCACAAATCCCTTGCAGCATGGAGAGAAATGACGCAATGTCTGTGCCGCTTCGGAAAATCCAACACACACCTTATTTTTCCAAGTATCTGTTCCTCCGCTGTCTCCGTGCATGTTATTTTTGACGCAACCAGGTACTTGGTGTAATCCAGAGACAACTGTTGATTTCTCTGATTTAAGACTCTTTTTAAACTTGCAAAAGTGATATTTCAATTTGTGCTTATTGGATCTTTATCATTTTGACCTTAATTTAACCAGATACATGTCATATATTTTTCGAAACCTGTGTGGTGTATTTTTGTGGGTTTGTCACTGTGTTACTGTTTGATTTACTGCACAAATAATTCACACATTGCCTTATAAGTTAGTGCCAAGCTACCAGAGGTTGGGCACAGGATAATTTGGATTTTGTGTGACTAGGATTGTGGTCCCTACTTGGACAAGGGTGTATACCTCTGCCAACTAGAGACACCATTTCTAACATCTAGTATTTGTGTTACCATAATAAATTACCTTTATTTTTGTAATACTGTGTGGTTCTTTCATATGTGATAGTGCCATGTTACTATAGTGGTATTGCATAAGCTTTGCATGTCCCCTAGATAAGTCTTGGCTACTCATCCACAGCTACCTTTAGAGAGCCCTGGCTTCCTAGACACTGCCTACACTTCACTAATAGGAGATACCTAGACCTGGTATAAGGTGATAATACCATAGGTGCTCACCACACACCAGGCCAGTTTCCTACACCCTGATTCTAATATTATTTTGTTGGGAACGATTTTCGAAGTCATCCATTTTTTCATTGATCTTTTCAAGTAACTCTGCGTGGGCGCTTTCAAGTTTTTTGATGCATGCAGTGGAGACTACATTTTCGAGGACCTGATCTGTGACAGTAGTTTTCACTTGCTCAAGTGGAGAATCAATTTGTCACAATGACAGATCAAGTTCACTGAGTTCCCCGGTAACGTCAAGCCCCAACGAGGACAAATCCTTGCGAAACTCCTGAAGAAAGGCCTGAATATCTGCCTTTGTTACCAGAGCCTAGAGATCCAACACGCCTTAGAGGCCGATGATGAGGAAGCTGGGCCTGCCCCCGGTTGTGTTCGCCTATATATCGCCCCTTATCAAGTTGTAATATGTCGCAACAGGTAATCAGGGGTGCTGGAGATCTCCCTCCCGTTTATTCAGGCTTACTTAGGGGCATCTGGAAAGGGAACTAGGGACCCGATACCTGAGTTCAGGGGAGACACGTCTTGTCCAGTCTCAGTGTTGCCAGATTTTGAGCCCCAGTCCAAAGCTATCCAAGTACAAGCACAAATTTAGCCCAACGCAGAGCCGTATCAGCCCAAAAACCAGCCCAGAGATTAACTCAAATTATGCAAAATTAGCATTCAGGAAATATTTTAAATGTAAATCTTAAGTCTATTCAATATACACATATTTGAAGGAGATACACTGGGCATCAATGATCTTCTAAAATCATGCCTAATTTCTATCAAAAACATTTTGAGGACCAATCCCCAATGTGTCGTTCTAATCTGCACTTCTGTCACCACAAATACAAACTCGAGCCTGGTACTCATGAATTAACTCTACATGAGCAGATTATAAGCAGGCTTATGAAATCTAAGAACTGTAACATCTACGCTATTCAGCAGTGTGGTCCAAAAAAAGGACATTGAATGGATCTTGAAGAGGTAGTACCACAGAATGATACATGTATTAAGAAACACCCTTTGTGTTAAAGCAATGCCAGTAGGACCTATCTGGCATGGTTGGCATTCTATGTATTCTATGTATTTGCCTGAAGATATTCAAACAACTAATCTTTTTTGCAAGGCATTTACGACTGCATGGGACAACAATAAAAGTAAGCAGGTGTGCTCAGGTATGAAGCAGCATCGTGAAAACTTAAAACAGTTGTTTCCTTTGTGTTGCAGCACTAGCTAGACTAAAGCTCCTAGTCTGGGCATGAAGCAGACATGTTTGGGATCTAAAAGACCCCTTTTGCCAACACCCTTCCCTCAACATCCCAAAACCTATGCTCTCTTAGCTCTGCTGACACTACCAGCACTCCTCTTTTCCCATCCCAATCCCTTCCCCTTCATCGCTTGGGCTGTCCCACTCTCACACCACTGCTGGCCTGGGCATTCTCATGAGCCTGTGCACCTGCTCTCACACCACTGCTGACCTGGGCACTCTCATGAGCCTGTGCAGCTGCTCTCACACCACTTCTGGCCTGGGCATTCTCATGAGCCTGTGCAGCTGCTCTCACACCACTGCTGGCCTCATGAGCCTGTGCAGCTGCTCTCACACCACTGCTGACCTGGGCATTCTCATGAGCCTGTGCAGCTGCTCTCACACCACTGCTGGCCTCATGAGCCTGTGCAGCTGCTCTCACACCACTGCTGGCCTGGGCATTCTCATGAGCCTGTGCAGCTGCTCTCACACCACTGCTGGCCTGGGCATTCTCATGAGCCTGTACAGCTGCTCTCACACCACTGCTGGCCTGGGCATTCTCATGAGCCTGTGCAGCTGCTCTCACACCACTGCTGGCCTCATGAGCCTGTGCAGCTGCTCTCACACCACTGCTGACCTGGGCATTCTCATGAGCCTGTGCAGCTGCTCTCACACCACTGCTGGCCTGGGCATTCTCATGAGCCTGTGCAGCTGCTCTCACACCACTGCTGACCTGGGCATTCTCATGAGCCTGTGCAGCTGCTCTCACACAACTGCTGGCCTGGGCACTCTCATGAGCCTGTGCAGCTGCTCTCACACCACTGCTGGCCTGGGCATTCTCATGAGCCTGTGCAGCTGCTCTCGCACCACTGCTGGCCTGGGCATTCTCATGAGCCTGTGCAGCTGCTCTCACACCACTGCTGGCCTGGGCACTCTCATGAGCCTGTGCAGCTGCTCTCACCACTTCTGACCTGGGCATTCTCATGAGCCTGTGCAGCTGCTCTCACACAACTGCTGGCCTGGGCATTCTCATGAGCCTGTGCAGCTGCTCTCACACCACTGCTGACCTGGGCATTCTCATGAGCCTGTGCAGCTGCTCTCACCACTGCTGACCTGGGCATTCTCATGAGCCTGTGCAGCTGCTCTCACACCACTGCTGGCCTCATGAGCCTGTGCAGCTGCTCTCACACCACTGCTGGCCTGGACATTCTCATGAGCCTGTGCAGCTGCTCTCACACCATTGCTGACCTGGGCATTCTCATGAGCCTGTGCAGCTGCTCTCACACCGCTGCTGGCCTGGGAATTCTCATGAGCCTGTGCAGCTGCTCTCACACCACTGCTGACCTGGGCATTCTCATGAGCCTGTGCAGCTGCTCTCACACCACTGCTGGCCTGGGCATTCTCATGAGCCTGTGCAGCTGCTCTCACACAACCGCTGGCCTCATGAGCCTGTGCAGCTGCTCTCACACCAGTGCTGGCCTGGACATTCTCATGAGCCTGTGCAGCTGCTCTCACCACTGCTGGCCTGGGCATTCTCATGAGCCTGTGCAGCTGCTCTCACACCACTGCTGGCCTCATGAGCCTGTGCAGCTGCTCTCACACCACTGCTGGCCTGGACATTCTCATGAGCCTGTGCAGCTGCTCTCACACCACTGCTGACCTGGGCATTCTCATGAGCCTGTGCAGCTGCTCTCACACCACTGCTGACCTGGGCATTCTCATGAGCCTGTGCAGCTGCTCTCACACCACTGCTGGCCTGGGCATTCTCATGAGCCTGTGCAGCTGCTCTCACACAACTGCTGGCCTCATGAGCCTGTGCAGCTGCTCTCACACCACTGCTGGCCTGGACATTCTCATGAGCCTGTGCAGCTGCTCTCACACCACTGCTGACCTGGGCATTCTCATGAGCCTGTGCAGCTGCTCCATGACAAGCAGCTACAATGAACTCTACACGGGGTGGGTCCTCACACTGACTTTGGAATGGCTACCTATATTTATACTTAACTTTAAGGAAAAATCTCTTATCGATTTCTCAACAATAACTGTACAAACTGGAAAGTAATCCATGTTAGCAAAGCAGTCCCTGTTTACGTTTTATGCTTTACTTCATCCCCAAGAATATTTGCATTTTCCAGATGTTGAGTTTCTGCAATTTTATTTTCATGCAGCCTATGGCTGCGGTATCGTTCATACTATGAACTGAGTTGCCTGGGGTGTCTGAGTGAGTACACATTGTTAATGGGTATACAGGATTGGCACAATTGAGAGCCCTGAGGCTAAAAGCAGCACGAGTTACTTACAGTGCCTGACACGTGTCATTAAGGATTTCCGACAGTGCACTGTGCACTGCAGAGCAGACAGATCGATGATCACATATATGCGAATTACAAATGAAAGCAGCACTACACGTGTACAGCAGGATGTAGGATATCCAGGTTATTGATGACCATTTATTGCCCACTGTGATATGTTAGAAGGATTTATCTGCTAGTCACTAAATGACACTATGTGACAGTAGTGACAAAAGCAGTAACTCACTGAGCCATCCATATACAATTCAAATCTAGGGTCTGCATGTTAAAAGTAGGGTTGCCACCTGGGTGAATATGTGCCCGCATAGCCAGTATTTTGAGGTCCCAGTCATTAGAAAAATGTATAAAATCACCAGAAAGTAGAAGGAAAATGTCAAAACTTTTCCCTAGGAAAGAAGCAAGTGGTACCTTGGCGCAGCCACATTGTTGTTCTATTTTATGACGAAACAAAGCGCTCTCCAGACAGATTCTTAAACACCAGAGTTATCTTACTTGTTGCTTTTATGTCTTAAAAATGAGGAGACAAGCAGAGGCTCTCAGGATGGTGGGCAGGCTCACCAACCAGTAACCAGAAAAGCTTCACTCTCCAGAGAGCCGCAGTCTGCCCAAACCATGAGGCGAGCCATTAAAAAAAAAACGAACAATCCTGTTTCTGGTAATCACAGTGGTCTAAAAACTCTGGGGGCAGGCCAGCAGCATGAAGTAGGGCCATCATAGGTAGCTAGGAATGATTGACGGCCCTGCTGTGCATCAATATGATTGGCGGTGCCGCCTAAATCAGAGTCATGCACACACAGGGCATAATAAAGCTCAAATTTGGCACCCCGCCCAGAGAGTTATTTCCTGCGCAAAATGAAAAAATATTGCCCATTTGTGCGGGAAATGGGCCAATCTGCAACAATGGATGTCATTTTAACACTAGGAAGTGAACATGTGATTTCCTACTGTTTGCAGTCTGGTGTTCTTGGTCCCATGCTACATCTTGGCCCTGAAGGCAGGCATTTTGTGATTCAGTGTAAATCCGTTCAGTAGTTCTGGAGAAATTAGAGTTTAAAAAATATAGATGTCTAGGAATGCGGATCCTCTGCAGGTCCAACTGTCCCTGTGCTGATTTCTGATTGGCTGCCAACACTTCAAGCAGGAAGTGTTAGCAACCATCTTGGAATTTGGCTTCAGCCAAGTCAAAGACAAATAAAAGGTTAAAAATGAAAAGGGGGCAGGGTAGGAACAACCTGATCCCTTATCTCTGGTGCTGGGGTCCCAGAGGGACCCGGCCAGGGCTTAAAGGCATTTTTTCCAAAACATCATAAGAATCCTTGGATCCAGATCCGCAGATATTTTTGATGTTTAAAAAAAACATTGGGCAGTTTCCTGCATTTTACATGAAGCACCTGGTGGGCCAGGTCCCGGGGGCATGTCATAAATAAGGAGAGGGGTGCACAGGGCCCCTCTCCTGGGCTTGCCGAAGCCCTGGGGACCTCCATCTTCCCGGGGCCAAACTAATAAGGTATGCGGGGCCATCTGGCCCCCCTGCAGCATCAGGGACTAAAGGTTACAGGGATGTTATAGTTAGGGGACCACAACCTCCCTGGGGCAATAGTCATTAGAGGAGGGCTGCACAGCCCCCCTCAAGGAGCCAATGATGACCCTGGGGACCACCACCCCTCCCCGGGCTGGCTCCTGCTATGTCCCGGGATGCCATCCCCCGGGACATAGCTCATTTGCTTTTGCTTCAAGCAAAATCAAACAAAGTTCCTTTTCTGAAAGCGGGAGCTCCAACTGGCAGAAAGTTAAGTTTTCATCTGTTTCCCTGCACACAAATATGCATGCAGGGAAACAGATGAAAACATTGCTCCCGCAAGCCAGAAGCTGCCATTTAAAGCAGCTTCCTGATTTTGTGAGCAGTGTTGGCTCCCTCAGGGCACAGGGAGCTGGCTAAGACTGCGGGGGCCCCCCTATATTAGTTAAGGCATTTTGCCCCACGGATGAATGCATAGCCCCCCCACATGCAATATCAACAAAGCCCCTGGGAGGTGGCAGTCCCCGGGGCAAACATAAGCCCTGGGGGGATCCCATCTGCCTTATTTTTCCAGGGGCTTATTAAAAAACAAGCACAGGAGATAGCAACACAAATTCAGTGTAAAAAAGTGTTTTTTAATGCTCTGGCAGGGTCCCTCTGGGAGCCCAACACTAGGGCTAAGGCGTCAAGGAGTCTCTACACTGGCCCTTTTCCTCTTTTTTTTGCGTTTTTTTGTTGGGACGCCAAGTCCCAAAATGGCTGCCAAAACTTCCTGGTTGAAGTATTGGCCGACGATCAGATCTGTGCATTTCCCAGCACAAGTTTGTCATTATTTGCAAATTAATTGCAAAGGAACCACAGCCGTAGTATATGAGGGTAGCCCTAATGTTAGCCTATGAAGGGAGCAGGCCTCACAGCAGTGTAAAATGAATTTAGGAGTTTTACACTACCAAGACATGTAAGCTACACACGTACATGTCCTGCCTTTTGTCTACACAACACCCTGCTCTATGGGTCACCTAGGGCCTACATTAGGGGTGATTTATATGTAGAAAAAGGGGAGCTTTAGGCTTGGCAAGTACGTTTAAATGCCAAGTCTCACTGGCAGGCCTGAGACATGGTTAAAGGGCGACTTAAGTGGGTAGTACAATCAGTGCTGCAGGCCCACTAGCAGCATTTAATCTACAGGCCCTGGGCAAATGTAGTGAACTTTATTAGGGACTTATAAGTAAACTAAATAATCCAATTGGGTATGATCCAATGTCACCATGTTTTAAGGGAGAGAGCATATGCACTTTAGCACTGGTTAGCAGTGGTAAAGTGTGCAGAGTCCTAAAACCAGCAAAAACAGTGTCCAAAAAGTGAAGGGAGGCAGGCAAAAAGTTAGGGGACACCACCCTAAGGCTGTCAGGTCTAATAGTAAATAACTGTTGTTGTGCTGCTCTCTAAAGCAGACAAACGGCATCACCATGTGGCAGACTGTCACAAGTGCCAGTTTTGACAATTTACTGCTGGGTGCAGAGCACAAATAAAGCACTGCGTGAGAGGCTAGGTGTACTGGCTATATGTGAGAAAACAGGGCTGATTGCAGAGGCCCCCTAACTTTCTGTCCCCATTTTTCACTTTTTGCTGATGTTTTCCTGACTGACTCTGATGGTGCCCTGGGTACTGCTAACCAGTCCCAGGGCCTGTGCTCTGTGTAAAATGAGTATGCAAATTAGACTAATTATAATTGGCTATGTCAACCTACCTATAGTCCCTAGTATATAGTAGAGCATGTAGGTTTAGAGACCCTAGCATGGGCGGTGCACCCATAGGTGCCGTGCTGAGGTGCCCAGTGTCATTTTAAAGGCAGGCCTGCCTTGCTGGCTGCTTTGAAACTAACGTTATATGCAAATTTGACTTTGGAATTAAAAGTACTTCCAAAGTCTTAAACTACCTTATTTTTACATATATGTCACCCCCAACATGTGCCCTGGGTGCCCCTAGGGTTGGTCGCCTGGTAACTATAAGCAGGGACCTTATAAAAAATATTTTGTAAGCCCTAGAGGTAAAATAGCCAAATGTGTTTCTCCCACACTGTAGTCTATGTCCTCCATAGGCTAAAATGGGTAGACTTCATTTTTAATGAACAAAGTCCCCTTAAGTGTCAGATACCTTGAGTTTGGTATGAAATTAATTATTATAATAAATCCCACAACTTACAATTGTTGGATTTAATATAACTAGTTCAGGTAAAGAGTTTTAAAACTCTCACTGAAAGTTGCCAACTTCAGCTTTGTATTGTCCTTCTCTGACTGGCCAGGCTGCCTTGATGAGGTGTGAAGTGGCCTGGGCTGAACACAAAGGATGTGCCTTGGCGAGGAGATCTGCCTCAGCAGATGGGGAAGCAGGAAGTGAGGAGGGCAGCCAAACTGGTCTTCAAAGGCAGGGAAGGACATTTGGAGCAGCCCAGCACATCCCTCACATCCTGCAACCCTAGACAATTATGCACCTATCTTGATTAGATTAGGAGAGGTTGGGAGCGGGGTGCGTTTACGATTTGTAGCCACACCAGTGGGTGGGCTGAGCCAGATCTAACCTCCAAAAATCACTTTCAGCCATGTTGGCTTTTTGAGGAATGTTGCTCCCTTGAATTGATTTTTGCCACACTTCCCAGGAAGTGGCAATAAAAGAGGGGAGGAGCCTGCCTTTGATTGGATACCCAGGCCCCCTGTTTTACACCCAGAAGCAAACATAAATGTGGCAGAGATGCACCCATACCCTGACAAGGAAGAACATCAGAAGAAGAAGGACTGCCCTGCTGGACCCCTGACCAGCACCTGGACACTGCACTATGAAGGACTGCACCAGCTGCACACTTGGGCTTAACCACAAGAAGGACTTTGCCTGACTTTGTAGGAAAGTACCATCTTGCCTGGCATGTTACCCCCATTTTTCACTGTATATATGTTGTTTTAGTTGTATGTGTCACTGGGACCCTGTTCTCCAGGGCCCCAGTGCTCATAAGTGTGCCTGAATGTGTTACCTGTGTAGTGACTAACTGTCTCACTGAGGCTCTGCTAATCAGAACCTCAGTGGTTATGCTCTCTCATTTCTTTCAAATTGTCACTAACAGTCTAGTGACCAATTTTACCAATTTACATTGGCATACTGGAACACCCTTATAATTCCATAGTATATGGTACTGAAGTACCCAGGGTATTGGGGTTCCATGAGATCCCTATGGGCTGCAGCATTTATTTTGCCACCCATAGGAAGCTCTGATAATTCTTACACAGGCCTGCCACTGCAGCCTGAGTGAAATAACATCCACGTTATTTCACAGCCATTTTACACTGCACTTAAGTAACTTATAAGTCACCTATATGTCTAACCTTTACCTGGTAAAGGTTAGGTGCAAAGTTACTAAGTGTGAGGGCACCCTGGCACTAGCCAAGGTGCCCCCACATTGTTCAGGGCCAATTCCCTGTACTTTGTGAGTGCGGGGACACCATTACACGCGTGCACTACATATAGGTCACTACCTATCTGTAGCTTCACAATGGTAACTCTGAATATGGCCATGTAACATGTCTACGATCATGGAATTGCCCCCTCTATGCCATCCTGGCATTATTGGTACAATTCCATGATCCCAGTGGTCTGTAGCACAGACCCTGGTACTGCCAAACTGCCTTTCCTGGGGTTTCACTGCAGCTGCTGCTGCTGCCAACCCCTCAGACAGGTTTCTGCCCCCCTGGGGTCAAGCCAGGCTTGTCCCAGGATGGCAGAACAAAGTACTTCCTCTGAGAGAGGGTGTTACACCCACTCCCTTTGGAAAATGGTGTGAAGGCAGGGGAGGAGTAGCCTGCCCCAGCCTCTGGAAATGCTTTCTTGGGCAAAGATGTGCCCAATTCTGCATAAGCCAGTCTACACCGGTTCAGGGACCCCTTAGCCCCTGCTCTGGCGCGAAACTGGACAAAGGAAAGGGGAGTGACCACTCCCCTGACCTGCACCTCCCGTGGGAGGTGTCCAGAGCTCCTCCAGTGTGCTCCAGACCTCTGCCATCTTGGAAACAGAGGTGCTGCCAGCACACTGGACTGCTCTGAGTGGCCAGTGCCACCAGGTGACGTCAGAGACTCCTTCTGATAGGCTCCTTCAGGTGTTAGTAGCCTATCCTCTCTCCTAGGTAGCCAAACCCTCTTTTCTGGCTATTTAGGGTCTCTGTCTCTGGGGAAACTTTAGATAACGAATGCAAGAGCTCATCAGAGTTCCTCTGCATCTCTCTCTTCACCTTCTGCCAAGGAATCGACTGCTGACCGCGCTGGAAGCCTGCAAAACTGCAACATAGTAGCAAAGACGACTACTGCAACTCTGTAATGCTGATCCTGCCGCCTTCTAGACTATTTTCCTGCTTGTGCATGCTGTGGGGGTAGTCTGCCTCCTCTCTGCACCTGAAGCTCCGAAGAAATCTCCCGTGGGTCGACGGAATCTTCCCCCTGCAACCGCAGGCACCAAAAAGCTGCATTACTGGTCCCTTGGGTCTCCTCTCAGCATGACGAGCGAGGTCCCTTGAATCCAGCAACTCTGTCCAAGTGACTGCCACAGTCCAGTGACTCTTCAGTCCAAGTTTGGTGGAGGTAAGTCCTTGCCGCACCTCGCTAGACTGCATTGCTGGGAACCGCAACTTTTGCAACTACTCTGGCCCCTGTGCACTTCCGGCGGAAATCCTTCATGCACAGCCAAGCCTGGGTCCACGGCACTCTAACCTGCATTGCACGACTTTCTAAGTTGGTCTCCGGCGACGTGGGACTCCTTTGTGCAACTTCGGTGAGCACCGTTTCACGCATCCTTGTAGTGCCTGTTTCTGGCACTTTTCCAGGAGCTATCTGCTTCAGATAGGGCTCTTTGTCTTGCTCGACGTCTCCTCTCTCTCCTGGTGCAATTAGCGACCTCCTGGTGCCTCCTGGGCCTCAGCAGCGTCCAAAAATGCTAAACGCACGATTTGCAGCTAGCAAGGCTTGTTGGCATTCTTTCGGCGGGAAAACACATCTGCACGATTTTCCACGGCAAGAGGGATCTGTCCGCCAAAGGGGAAGTCTCTAGCCCTTTTCGTTCCTGCAGAAACCTCAGCTTCTTCTGTCCAGTAGAAGCTTCTTTGCATCCACAGCTGGCATTTCCTGGGCATCTGCCCATCTCCGACTTGCTTGTGACTTTTGGACTTGGTCCCCTTGTTCCACAGGTACCCTAGATTGGAAATCCACATTTGTTGCATTGTTGGTTGGTGTCTTTCCTGCATTATTCCTCTATCACGACATCTTTGTCTTTTGGGGAACTTTAGTGCACTTTGCACTCACTTTTCAGGGTCTTGGGGAGGGCTAATTTTCTAACTCTCACTATTTTCTAATAGTCCCAGCGACCCTCTACAAGGTCACATAGGTTTGGGGTCCATTCGTGGTTCGCATTCCACTTTTGGAGTATATGGTTTGTGTTGCCCCTATCCCTATGTGTCCCCATTGCATCCTATTGTAACTATACATTGTTTGCACTGTTTTCTAAGACTATACTGCACATTTTTGGTATTATGTACATATAACTTGTGTATAATTGCTATCCTCATACTGAGGGTACTCACTGAGATACTTTGGCATATTGTCATAAAAATAAAGTACCTTTATTTTTAGTATATCTGTGTATTGTGTTTTCTTATGATATTGTGCAAGTGACACTTGTGGTACTGTAGTAGCTTCACACGTCTCCTAGTTCAGCCTAAGCTGCTCTGCTAAGCTACCATTATCTATCAGCCTAAGCTGCTAGACACCCTATACACTAATAAGGGATAACTGGGCCTGGTGCAAGGTGCAAGTACCCCTTGGTACTCACTACAAGCCAGTCCAGCCTCCTACATTGGTTGTGCAGCGGTGGGATAAGTGCTTTGAGACTACTTACCACTCTTGTCATTGTACTTTTCATGAGAGAAAAATATACAAAACAAGTTCAGTGTGTGTACACATTGCTAAAAAGTTTTGCATTTCCTCTTTTCACTCTTTTCTAAAGTGCTGAAAAGTACTTCTAAACTTTCAAAAAGTTCTTAAAAGTTTAAAAAGTTTTTTTCTGTCTTTCTAAAAAGTTCTGAAAACTTTTTTCTCTTTTTCTATCACTTTTAACTCTCTCTAAAAATGTCTGGCACAGGCCAAAATGTGGATCTGTCCAAACTTGCATATGATCACCTTAGCTGGAAAGGAGCAAGGAGTCTCTGCATAGAGAGAGGTTTGAGTGTAGGGAAGAATCCTTCCTTGGAATTGTTAATTAACATGCTTAGAGAACAAGATAAGGCCATAAGTGCCCCATCTGTTGAAAAAGTACCTAATAGTTCCCAATCTGATTCAGGGTCTCCCCCAGGAAAAGATTCAGGAAAGAAACTTCCTAGCCTGCCCATTACTAGACAGTCTAACATAGTTGGTAATGATGGAGAGCCACACCATACAAATAGTGTTGTCGCACATCATAGCAAAAGCATTTATTCTCACCACACTGGTAGTAATGTTTCTGTTAGCCAAGCTGTTAGGGTGGCTTCTGTAAGGGACAGGTCTCCTTCTGTCCATTCTCACCATGCTTCTGTGTCTAGGAATGTCCCTCCCACCCACCCTGATGACAGAATGTTAGAAAGGGAGCTCAATAGATTGAGAGTGGAGCAATCCAGACTGAAGCTTAAACACCAACAGCTGGATTTAGATAGACAATCCTTAGAAGTAGAGAAGGAAAGACAGAAATTGGGTTTTGAAACCCATGGTGGCAGCAGCAGTATTCCCCATAGTCATCCTGTAAAAGAGCATGATTCCAGGAATCTGCACAAGATAGTTCCCCCTTATAAGGAGGGGGATGACATTAACAAGTGGTTTGCTGCACTTGAGAGGGCCTGTGTTGTACAGGATGTCCCTCAAAGGCAGTGGGCTGCTATCCTATGGCTATCATTTAGTGGAAAAGGTAGGGATAGGCTCCTTACTGTGAAAGAAAGTGATGCCAATAATTTCCAAGTTCTTAAGAATGCACTCCTGGATGGTCATGGCTTAACCACTGAACAATACAGGATAAAGTTCAGAGAGACCAAAAAGGAGTCTTCACAAGACTGGGTTGATTTCATTGACCATTCAGTGAAGGCCTTGGAGGGGTGGTTAAATGGCAGTAAGGTTACTGACTTTGAAAGCCTGTATAACTTGATCCTGAGAGAGCATATTCTTAATAATTGTGTGTCTGATTTGTTGCACCAATACTTGGTGGACTCTGATCTGACCTCTCCCCAAGAATTGGGAAAGAAGGCAGACAAATGGGTCAGAACAAGAGTGAACAGAAAAGTTCATACAGGGGGTGACAAAGATGGCAACAAAAAGAAGGATGGTAAGTCTTCAGACAAGGGAGGGGACAAATCTAAAAATGAGTCTTCATCAGGCCCACAAAAACACTCTGGTGGGGGTGGTGGGTCCAAATCCTCCTTTAATCAGAACAAGGAAAAGAAACCATGGTGCTATTTTTGTAAAGTAAAAGGCCATTGGGCAACAGATTCCAGTTGTCCAAAGAAAAGCACCAAGCCTCCTACCACTACAACCCCTACTGCTACACCTAGTGTCCCTACTAATAGCAGTGGTGGTGGGAGCAAACCTACTAATAGCCAATCCAAGGGAGTAGCTGGGCTCACTTTTGATAACTTAGTTGGGGTTGGCCTTGTTAGGGAGGCCACAGAGGCTGTGTTAGTCTCTGAGGGGGCTATTGATTTAGCCACCTTAGCTGCTTGTCCACTTAATATGGATAAGTACAGGCAGCTACCCCTAATAAATGGTGTTGAGGTTCAGGCCTACAGGGACACTGGTGCCAGTGTGACTATGGTCATAGAGAAACTGGTCCACCCTGAACAACACCTACTTGGTCACCAGTACCAAGTAACCGATGCTCACAACAACACACTTAGCCACCCCATGGCTGTTGTTAATCTCAACTGGGGGGGGGGGGATTACTGGTCCAAAGAAAGTTGTGGTAGCCTCAGATTTACCTGTAGACTGTCTACTAGGAAATGATTTGGAGACATCAGCTTGGTCAGATGTGGAGTTGGAGGCCCATGCAGCAATGCTGGGCATTCCAGGGCATATTTTTGCTTTAACCAGGGCTCAGGCCAAAAAGCAAAAACGACAGGGAAGCTTGGATCCTGGAACAATGGACCAAGTGCTCCCTAAAGCTAGGGCTAGTAGAAGCAAACCACTTCCTACTATCCCTCCCTCTACAGTGGATTCAACTTCAGAGGAAGAAGAATTCCCTCCCTGTGCAGAACCTACACCAGAGGAGCTGGAAGCAGATACTGCTGAGCTTTTGGGTGAAGGGGGGCCTGCCAGAGAGGAGCTGAGTGTGGCACAGCAAACCTGTCCCACATTAGAGGGTCTGAGACAGCAAGCTGTCAAACAGGCTAATGGGGATGTCAGTGACTCTCACAGAGTTTACTGGGAGGACAACCTCTTGTACACTGAGGCAAGGGATCCTAAACCTGGAGCTGCCAGGAGATTAGTGATTCCTCAGGAGTACAGAAAGTTCCTCCTAACACTGGCTCACGACATTCCCCTAGCTGGGCATCTGGGACAAATGAAAACTTGGGACAGGCTGGTTCCCTTGTTTCATTGGCCTGGGATGTCTGAGGACACAAAGGAATTTTGTAAGTCCTGTGAAACCTGTCAAGCCAGTGGCAAGACAGGTGGCACTCCAAAGGCACCCCTTATTCCACTGCCTGTGGTTGGGGTTCCCTTTGAAAGGGTAGGGGTTGACATAGTTGGCCCCCTTGACCCTCCTACTGCTTCAGGCAATAGATTCATCTTGGTGGTAGTGGACCATGCCACAAGATATCCTGAAGCTATTCCTTTAAGGACCACTACAGCTCCTGCAGTGGCAAAGGCCCTCCTGGGAATATTTTCCAGGGTGGGCTTCCCAAAGGAAGTAGTATCAGACAGGGGAAGCAATTTCATGTCTGCATACTTAAAGGCCATGTGGAAGGAGTGTGGTGTAACTTATAAGTTCACAACACCCTATCATCCACAAACAAATGGACTGGTGGAGAGATTTAACAAAACTCTCAAAGGCATGATTATGGGTCTCCCTGAAAAACTCCGCAGGAGATGGGATATCCTTTTACCATGCCTCCTTTTTGCCTACAGGGAGGTACCCCAGAAAGGAGTGGGCTTCAGCCCCTTTGAACTTCTTTTTGGACACCCTGTTAGGGGTCCACTAACACTTGTGAAGGAGGGTTGGGAACAACCTTTAAAAGCTCCTAAGCAGGATATTGTGGATTATGTACTTGGCCTCAGATCAAGGATGGCTGAGTATATGAAAAAGGCCAGTAAAAACCTTCAGGCCAGCCAAGAGCTCCAGAAGCAATGGCATGATCAGAAGGCTGTTTTGGTTCAGTACCAACCAGGGCAGAAAGTGTGGGTCTTGGAGCCTGTGGCCCCAAGAGCACTCCAAGATAAATGGAGTGGACCCCACACAATTGTTGAGAAAAAGGGTGAAGTCACCTATTTAGTTGACTTAGGCACTGCAAGGAGTCCCCTTAGGGTACTCCATGTAAACCGCCTGAAACCCTACTATGACAGGGCTGATCTCACCCTGCTCATGGCAACTGATGAGGGACAGGAAGAAGACAGTGATCCTCTACCTGATCTCTTTTCTTCCACAGAACAAGATGCTCTTGTGGAAGGTGTAGTTTTGGCTGATTGTCTAACTGCTGAGCAAAAAGATAATTGCATAAATCTCCTAGATCAATTCTCTGAACTCTTCTCTACTGTGCCAGGTACCACTTCTTGGTGTGAGCACACTATAGATACTGGAGACAGCTTGCCTGTCAAAAGTAAGATCTATAGGCAGCCTGACCATGTCAGGGACTGCATAAAGCAAGAGGTCCAGAAAATGTTAGAACTAGGAGTGGTTGAGCACTCTGAAAGTCCATGGGCTTCTCCTGTGGTACTTGTACCAAAACCCCATTCCAAAGATGGAAAGAAGGAAATGCGGTTTTGTGTAGACTATAGAGGTCTCAACCTTGTAACCAAAACTGATGCTCACCCTATACCCAGGGCAGATGAGCTCATAGATACACTGGCATCTGCCAAGTATCTAATCACTTTTGACTTGACTGCAGGGTATTGGCAGATCAAATTGTCAGAAGATGCTAAACCTAAGACTGCATTATCAACCATTGGAGGACATTACCAGTTCACTGTAATGCCTTTTGGTTTGAAAAATGCACCTGCCATTTTTCAGAGGTTGGTGAACACAGTCCTGCAAGGGCTGGAATCTTTCAGTGCAGCATATCTGAACGATATAGCTGTCTTTAGCTCCAGCTGGGATGAGCACCTGGTCCACCTATGGAAAGTTTTAGAGGCCCTGCAAAAGGCAGGCCTCACTATCAAGGCTTCAAAGTGCCAGATAGGGCAGGGTAAAGTGGTTTATCTGGGACACCTTGTTGGTGGGGAACAGATTGCACCACTTCAGGGGAAAATCCAAACAATTATTGATTGGGTTCCCCCTACTACACAGACTCAGGTGAGAGCCTTCCTAGGCCTCACTGGGTATTACAGGAAGTTCATTAAGAACTATGGCTTCATTGCAGCCCCTCTTAATGACCTCACTTCCAAAAAGATGCCTAAAAAGGTATTATGGACAACAAACTGTCAGAAAGCTTTTGAGGAGCTGAAGCAGGCCATGTGCTCTGCACCTGTCCTGAAAAGCCCTTGTTACTCTAAAAAATTCTATGTCCAAACTGATGCATCTGAATTAGGAGTAGGGGCAGTCCTATCACAACTTAATTCTGAGGGCCAGGATCAACCTGTTGCTTTTATTAGTAGGAGGTTGACCCCTAGAGAAAAGCGTTGGTCTGCCATAGAGAGGGAGGCCTTTGCTGTGGTCTGGGCTCTGAAGAAGTTGAGGCCATACCTGTTTGGCACTCACTTCATTGTTCAGACAGACCACAAACCTCTACTTTGGCTAAAACAAATGAAAGGTGAAAATCCTAAATTGTTGAGGTGGTCCATATCCCTACAGGGAATGGACTATACAGTGGAACATAGACCTGGGAGTAGCCACTCCAATGCAGATGGACTCTCCAGATATTTCCACTTAGACAATGAAGACTCATCAGGTCATGGCTAGTCTTATTGTCCTTCGTTTGGGGGGGGGGGTTGTGTAGGAAAGTACCATCTTGCCTGGCATGTTACCCCCATTTTTCACTGTATATATGTTGTTTTAGTTGTATGTGTCACTGGGACCCTGTTCTCCAGGGCCCCAGTGCTCATAAGTGTGCCTGAATGTGTTACCTGTGTAGTGACTAACTGTCTCACTGAGGCTCTGCTAATCAGAACCTCAGTGGTTATGCTCTCTCATTTCTTTCAAATTGTCACTAACAGGCTAGTGACCAATTTTACCAATTTACATTGGTATACTGGAACACCCTTATAATTCCCTAGTATATGGTACTGAAGGACCCAGGGTATTGGGGTTCCATGAGATCCCTATGGGCTGCAGCATTTCTTTTGCCACCCATAGGAAGCTCTGACAATTCTTACACAGGCCTGCCACTGCAGCCTGAGTGAAATAACGTCCACGTTATTTCACAGCCATTTTACACTGCACTTAAGTAACTTATAAGTCACCTATATGTCTAACCTTTACCTGGTAAAGGTTAGGTGCAAAGTTACTAAGTGTGAGGGCACCCTGGCACTAGCCAAGGTGCCCCCACATTGTTCAGGGCCTATTACCTGAACTTTGTGAGTGCGGGGACACCATTACACGCGTGCACTACATATAGGTCACTACCTATCTGTAGCTTCACAATGGTAACTCCGAATATGGCCATGTAACATGTCTAAGATCATGGAATTGCCCCCTCTATGCCATCCTGGCATTATTGGTACAATTCCATGATCCCAGTGGTCTGTAGCACATACCCTGGTACTGCCAAACTGCCTTTCCTGGGGTTTCACTGCAGCTGCTGCTGCTGCCAACCCCTCAGACAGGTTTCTGCCCCCCTGGGGTCAAGCCAGGCTTGTCCCAGGATGGCAGAACAAGGGACTTCCTCTGAGAGAGGGTGTTACACCCTCTCCCTTTGGAAAATGGTGTGAAGGCAGGGGAGGAGTAGCCTCCCCCAGCCTCTGGAAATGCTTTCTTGGGCAAAGATGTGCCCAATTCTGCATAAGCCAGTCTACACCGGTTCAGGGACCCCTTAGCCCCTGCTCTGGCGCGAAACTGGACAAAGGAAAGGGGAGTGACCACTCCCCTGACCTGCACCTCCCCTGGGAGGTGTCCAGAGCTCCTCCAGTGTGCTCCAGACCTCTGCTATCTTGGAAACAGAGGTGCTGCCAGCACACTGGACTGCTCTGAGTGGCCAGTGCCACCAGGTGACGTCAGAGACTCCTTCTGATAGGCTCCTTCAGGTGTTAGTAGCCTATCCTCTCTCCTAGGTAGCCAAACCCTCTTTTCTGGCTATTTAGGGTCTCTGTCTCTGGGGAAACTTTAGATAACAAATGCAAGAGCTCATCAGAGTTCCTCTGCATCTCTCTCTTCACCTTCTGCCAAGGAATCGACTGCTGACCGCGCTGGAAGCCTGCAAAACTGCAACATAGTAGCAAAGACGACTACTGCAACTCGGTAATGCTGATCCTGCCGCCTTCTCGACTGTTTTCCTGCTTGTGCATGCTGTGGGGGTAGTCTGCCTCCTCTCTGCACCAGAGGCTCCGAAGAAATCTCCCGTGGGTCGACGGAATCTTCCCCCTGCAACCGCAGGCACCAAAAAGCTGCATTACTGGTCCCTTGGGTCTCCTCTCAGCACAACGAGCGAGGTCCCTCGAATCCAGAAACTCTGTCCAAGTGACTCCCACAGTCCAGTGACTCTTCAGTCCAAGTTTGGTGGAGGTAAGTCCTTGCCTCACCTCGCTAGACTGCATTGCTGGGAACTGCAACTTTTGCAACTACTCCAGCCCCTGTGCACTTCCGGCGGAAATCCTTTGTGCACATCCAAGCCTGGGTCCACGGCACTCAAACCTGCATTGCACGACTTTCTAAGTTGGTCTCCGGCGACGTGGGACTACTTTGTGCAACTTCGGTGAGCACCATTTCATGCATCCTTGTAGTGCCTGTTTCTGCCACTTCTCCGGGTGCTACCTGCGTCAAAGAGGGCTCTTTGTCTTGCTCTACGTCTCTTCTCTCTCCTGATTCAATTTGCTACCTCCTGGTCCCTCCTGGGCCTCAGCAGCATCTAAAAACACTAACTGCACGATTTGCAGCTAGCAAGGCTTGTTGGCATTCTTTCGTCGGGAAAACACTTCTGCACGACTTTCCACGGCAAGAGGGATCGGACCACCAAAGGGGAAGTATCTAGTCCTTTTCGTTCCTGCAGAAACCGCAGCTTCTTCTGTCCAGTAGAAGCTTCTTTGCACCCACAGCTGGCATTTCCTGGGCATCTGCCCATCTCCGACTTGCTTGTGACTTTTGGACTTGGTCCCCTTGTTCCACAGGTACCCTAGATTGGAAATCCACAGTTGTTGCATTGTTGGTTGGTGTCTTTCCTGCATTATTCCTCTATCACGACTTCTTTGTCTTTTGGGGAACTTTAGTGCACTTTGCACTCACTTTTCAGGGTCTTGGGGAGGGCTCATTTTCTAACTCTCACTATTTTCTAATAGTCCCAGCGACCCTCTACAAGGTCACATAGGTTTGGGGTCCATTCGTGGTTCGCATTCCACTTTTGGAGTATATGGTTTGTGTTGCCCCTATCCCTATGTGTCCCCATTGCATCCTATTGTAACTATACATTGTTTGCACTGTTTTCTAAGACTATACTGCATATTTTTGGTATTATGTACATATAACTTGGGTATAATTGCTATCCTCATACTGAGGGTACTCACTGAGATACTTTGGCATATTGTCATAAAAATAAAGTACCTTTATTTTTAGTATATCTGTGTATTGTGTTTTCTTATGATATTGTGCAAGTGACACTTGTGGTACTGTAGTAACTTCACACGTCTCCTAGTTCAGCCTAAGCTGCTCTGCTAAGCTACCATTATCTATCAGCCTAAGCTGCTAGACACCCTATACACTAATAAGGGATAACTGGGCCTTGTGCAAGGTGCAAGTACCCCTTGGTACTCACTACAAGCCAGTCCAGCCTCCTACATTGGTTGCGCAGCGGTGGGATAAGTGCTTTGAGACTACTTACCACTCTTGTCATTGTACTTTTCATGAGAGAAAAATATACAAAACAAGTTCAGTGTGTGTACACATTGCTAAAAATTTTTGCATTTCCTCTTTTCACTCTTTTCTAAAGTGCTGAAAAGTACTTCTAAACTTTCAAAAAGTTCTTAAAAGTTTAAAAAGTTTTTTTCTGTCTTTCTAAAAAGTTCTGAAAACTTTTTTCTCTTTTTCTATCACTTTTAACTCTCTCTAAAAATGTCTGGCACAGGCCAAAATGTTGATCTGTCCAAACTTGCATATGATCACCTTAGCTGGAAAGGAGCAAGGAGTCTCTGCATAGAGAGAGGTTTGAGTGTAGGGAAGAATCCTTCCTTGGAATTGTTAATTAACATGCTTAGAGAACAAGATAAGGCCATAAGTGCCCCATCTGTTGAAAAAGTACCTAATAGTTCCCAATCTGATTCAGGGTCTCCCCCAGGAAAAGATTCAGGAAAGAAACTTCCTAGCCTGCCCATTACTAGACAGTCTAGCATAGTTGGTAATGATGGAGAGCCACACCATACAAATAGTGTTGTCTCACTGTAGGAGGCTGGACTGGCTTGTAGTGAGTACCAAGGGGTACTTGCACCTTGCACCAGGCCCAGTTATCCCTTATTAGTGTATAGGGTGTCTAGCAGCTTAGGCTGATAGATAATGGTAGCTTAGCAGAGCAGCTTAGGCTGAACTAGGAGACGTGTGAAGCTACTACAGTACCACTTAGTGTCATATGCACAATATCATAAGAAAACACAATACACAGTTATACTAAAAATAAAGGTACTTTATTTTTATGACAATATGCCAAAGTATCTTAGAGTGTACCCTCAGTGAGAGGATAGGAAATATACACAAGATATATATACACAATAGCAAAAATATGCAGTATAGTCTTAGAAAACAGTGCAAACAATGTATAGTTACAATAGGATGCAATGGGGAAACATAGGGATAGGGGCAACACAAGCCATATACTCCAAAAGTGGAATGCGAACCACGAATGGACCCCAAACCTATGTGACCTTGTAGAGGGTCGCTGGGACTATTAGAAAATAGTGAGAGTTAGAAAAATAACCCTCCCCAAGACCCTGAAAAGTGAGTGCAAAGTGCACTAAAGTTCCCCTAAGGACAAAATAGTCGTGTTAGAGGGAAAATGCAAGGAAAACACAAATCAGCAATGCAACAACGATGGATTCCTGACTGAGGGTACCTGTGGAACAAGGGGACCAAGTCCAAAAGTCACAAGCAACTCGGAGATGGGCAGATGCCCAAGAAATGCCAGCGGTTGGTGCAAAGAAGCTCTTACTAGGCTGAAGAACTGTGAATACTGCAGGAACGACAAGGGCTAGAGACTTCCCCTTTGGAGGATGGAGCCCCCACGCCTTGGAGAGTCGTTCAAAAGTGTTTTCCCGCCAGATGGATGCCAACAAGCCTTGCTACACGCAAATCGTGCGTTTGGCGTTTTTGGACGCTGCTGGGGCCCAGGAGGGACCAGGAGGTCGCAAATTGGACCTGCAGAGAGAGGGGTTGTCGAGCAAGACAAAAAGCCCTCACAGAAGCAGGTAGCACCCGGAGAAGTGCCAGAAACAGGCACTACGAGGATGCGTGAAACGGTGCTTGCCGAAGTTGCACAAAGGAGTCCCACGTCGCCGGAGACCAACTTAGAAAGTCGTGCAATGCAGGTTAGAGTGCCTTGGACCCAGGCTTGGCTGTGCACGATGGATTTCCGCCGGAAGTGCACAGGGGCCGGAGCAGCTTGCAAAGTCGCGGTTCCCAGCAATGCAGCCCAGCGAGGTGAGGCAAGGACTTACCTCCACCAAACTTGGGCTGAAGAGTCACTGGACTGTGTGGGTCACTTGGACGGTGTCGCTGGATTCGAGGGACCTCGCTCGTCGTGCTGAGAGGAGACCCAAGGGACCGGTAATGCAGCTTTTCGGTGCCTGCGGTTGCAGGGGGAAGATTCCGTCGACCCACGGGAGATTTCTTCGGAGCTTCTGGTGCAGAGAGGAGGCAGACTACCCCCACAGCATGCACAAGCAGGAAAACAGTCGAGAAGGCGGCAGGATCAGCGTTACAGAGTTGCAGTAGTCGTCTTTGCTACTATGTTGCAGGTTTGCAGGCTTCCAGCGCGGTCAGCGGTCGATTCCTTATCAGAAGGTGAAGAGGGAGATGCAGAGGAACTCGGCTGAGCTCATGCATTCGTTATCTAAAGTTTCCCCAGAGACAGAGACCCTAAATAGCCAGAAAAGAGGGTTTGGCTACCTAGGAGAGAGGAAAGGCTACTAACACCTGAAGGAGCCTATCACAAGGAGTCTCTGACGTCACCTGGTGGCACTGGCCACTCAGAGCAGTCCAGTGTGCCAGCAGCACCTCTGTTTCCAAGATGGCAGAGGTCTGGAGCACACTGGAGGAGCTCTGGACACCTCCCAGGGGAGGTGCAGGTCAGGGGAGTGGTCACTCCCCTTTCCTTTGTCCAGTTTCGCGCCAGAGCAGGGGCTAAGGGGTCCCTGAACCGGTGTAGACTGGCTTATGCAGAATTGGGCACATCTGTGCCCAACAAAGCATTTCCAGAGGCTGGGGGAGGCTACTCCTCCCCTGCCTTCACACCATTTTCCAAAGGGAGAGGGTGTCACACCCTCTCTCAGAGGAAGTTCTTTGTTCTGCCATCCTGGGCCAGGCCTGGCTGGACCCCAGGAGGGCAGCTGCCTGTCTGAGGGGTTGGCAGCAGCAGCAGCTGCAGTGAAACCCCAGGAAGGGCAGTCTGGCAGTACAAGGGTCTGTGCTACAGACCACTGGGATCATGGAATTGTACCAACAATGCCAGGATGGCATAGAGGGGGCAATTCCATGATCATAGACATGTTACATGGCCATATTCGGAGTTACCATGGTGAAGCTACATATAGGTAGTGACCTATATGTAGTGCACGCGTGTAATGGTGTCCCCGCACTCACAAAGTTCAGTGAATTGGCTCTGAACAATGTGGGGGCACCTTGGCTAGTGCCAGGGTGCCCTCACACTAAGTAACTTTGCACCTAACCTTTACCAGGTAAAGGTTAGACATATAGGTGACTTATAAGTTACTTAAGTGCAGTGTAAAATGGCTGTGAAATAACGTGGACGTTATTTCACTCAGGCTGCAGTGGCAGGCCTGTGTAAGAATTGTCAGAGCTCCCTATGGGTGGCAAAAGAAATGCTGCAGCCCATAGGGATCTCCTGGAACCCCAATACCCTGGGTACCTCAGTACCATATACCAGGGAATTATAAGGGTGTTCCCGTAAGCCAATGTAAATTGGTAAAAATGGTCACTAGCCTGTTAGTGACAATTTGAAAGTAATGAGAGAGCATAACCACTGAGGTTCTGGTTAGCAGAGCCTCAGTGAGACAGTTAGGCACCACACAGGGAACATATACATGCACACCTATGAGCACTGGGGCCCTGTGTGACAGGGTCCCAGTGACACATACATATAGGCCACAAACCTATGAGCACTGGGGTCCTGACTAGCAGGATCCCAGTGACACATAACAACCATACTGAAAACATGGTGTTTTCACTATGAGCACTGAGGCCTGGCTATCAGGATGCCAGTGAGACAGTGAAAACAGTGACAAACACCCTGACATACACTCACAAACAGGCCAAAAGTGGGGGTAACAAGGCTAGAAAGAGGCTACCTTCTCACACAACCCCCCCCCAAACGAAGGACAATAAGGCTAACCTTGGCCAGTTGAGACTTTATTGTCTAAGTGGTGATAAGTAGAGAGTAGCTCTGCAATAGACTGGTTACTCCCTTTATCATCCACTATATGGTTACTTCCCTGTGGGGATGTAAACCACCCTGTTTGAAGTTTTTTAGCTAACCAACAATGTGAAGATGTATTTTCAGAGTTTCTATCAGTAAGTTTTAGTTTAGAGCAGTGGGAATTATCCACTGAACCTATTTGTAATGATGGAAATGCCAGACAGGGATGCTGTCTCAGTAAAGCCATAGCTGGGCAAAAACTTTGTCCATTTGGCTGGAAGAGAGAACAGGGATGCTGTTTCTCTTGAGTTGGAGCAGGGCAGGGATGCTGTCCTATGAGCTCCACACTAGGGCAGGGATGCTGTCCTAAGTGTTGTGAGGCAGTACAGGGTTTCTGCACTAAAGTTTCTCTGGGAGGGTTGGAGGGATGCTCCATGTTAACTAAAATGGTGCTCTTTTTGTCACCAATGTTAGTTATTCCACAGAGAGGTACTTCTACCTCAGGGAGTCCAGCTATGCCAGCTGATGATTCCCTTGGAACAGGTGCCACCCTAGGAGAGGTTTCTCCCACCACAGGAATGGTATCCTGAATGGTAGGGTGGTTAGGGGATACTGTGATACCCTTTTTACCTGTTGATGGAGAGGGATCCTGAGTTCTCAGGCCTTCTCTCCTTTGCTTTTTCATTTCACTTGAAATAAGAGGGAACAATTCCGTAGGGATGCCCAGCATGGCTGCATGGGCATAAAACTCTACATCAGCCCAACCTGAGGCCTCTAGGTCATTACCTAAGAGACAGTCTACAGGTAAGCTAGGTGATACCACCACCTGCTTAGGGCCAGTAACTCCACCCCAACTAAACTGAATTATAGCTAAGGGAAGAAACTTAGTGGAGTTATGGACATCAATAATCTTATACTGTTGTCCAATGATGTGTTGTTCAGGAGGCACTAGGTTTTCAGTCACCAAAGTGAAACTGGCACCTGTGTCCCTGTAGGCCAAGGTCTCAACACCATTTATTGAAACTGTCTGCCTGTACTTATCCATTGTAAGGGGACAAGCAGCCAGTGTGGCAAGGCCAATGCCACTAGGTGTGACAGAAACTGTCTTGGGACTGATTACATCAGTTTCCACTATGGACCCATAAGTGAACCCAACTACACCCTTTGCTTGACTGTTGCCAGCAGTCCCACCACTAGTACCACTACTGCTAGGGGCACTAGAGCTTGATGTATTAGTGGTGGTAGGCTCAGGGGGTTTACCTGGACAGGACTTATCCCCTGGCCTATGGCCTCTGTTTTTACACACAAAGCACCAAGGCTTTTTAATGTGTGCAGGTTGGGAAGAAGAGGAAGAATTTGTTTTATCCCCACCCTCTGAAGAGTGTTTAAGATTTGAAGTGGGATCTTTGGTTTTACCCTTATCCCATGCTTATCTTGAGATTTTTCACCATCTTTCTTCTTATTGCCATCTTTGTCACCCCCTGTATGAACTTTTCTGTTCACCCTTGTTCTGACCCATTTGTCTGCCTTCTTTCCCAATTCTTGGGGAGAGGTCAGATCAGAGTCTACCAGGTACTGGTGCAACAAATCAGACACACAATTATTAAGTATATGCTCTCTCAGGATTGTGTTATACAGGCTTTCATAATCAGTAACTTTACTGCCATGTAACCACCCCTCCAAGGCCTTCACTGAATGGTCAATGAAATCAACCCAGTCTTGTGAAGACTCCTTTTTGGTCTCTCTGAACTTTATCCTGTACTGTTCAGTGGTTAAGCCATAACCATCCAGGAGTGCATTCTTAAGAACTTGGAAATTATTAGCATCATTTTCTTTTACAGTAAGGAGCCTAACCCTACCTTTTCCACTAAATGATAGCCATAGGATAGCAGCCCACTGCTTTTGAGGGACATCCTGTACAGCACAGGCCCTCTCAAGTGCAGCAAACCACTTGTTAATGTCATCCCCCTCCTTATAAGGGGGAACTATCTTGTGCAGATTCCTGGAATCATGCTCTTTTGCAGGATGACTATGGGGAATACTGCTGCTGCCACCATGGGTATCTAAACCCAACTTCTGTCTTTCCTTCTCTAATTCTAAAGACTGTCTATCCAAATCCAGCTGTTGCTTCTTGAGCTTCAGTCTGGTTTGTTCCACTCTCAATCTATTGAGCTCCCTTTCTAACAATCTGTCATCAGGGTGGGTGGGAGGGACATTTCTAGATACAGAGGTATGATGGGAATGAACAGAAGGAGACTTGTCCCTTACAGAGGGCACCCTAACAGCTTGGCTACCAGTATAATGTGAGAGCACACCCTTAGTATGGTGTGATTCAACCTCTGTACCAACTATGCTAGACTGTCTAGTAATGGGCAGGCTGAGAAGTTTCTTTCCTGAACCTTTTCCTGGGGGAGTCCCTGGATCAGATTGAGAACCATTAGCTACTTTTTCAACAGATTGGGCACTTATGGCCTTATCCTGTACTCTAAGCATATTAATTAACAGTTCTAAAGAAGGATTCTTCCCTACACTCAAACCTCTCTCTATGCAGAGACTCCTTGCTCCTTTCCAGCTAAGGTGATCATATGCAAGTTTGGACAGTTCAATATTTTGGCCTGTGCCAGACATTTTTAGAGAGAGTTAAAGTGATAGACAAAGAGAAAAAAGTTTTCAGAACTTTTTGGAAAGACAGAAAAAACTTTTTAAACTTTTAAGAACTTTTTGAAAGTTTAGAAGTACTTTTCAGCACTTAGAAAAGAGTGAAAAGAGGAAATGCAAAACTTTTTGGCTATGTGTATATACACTGACCTTGTTTTGTATATTTTTCTCTTATGAAAAGTACAATGACAAGAGTGGTAAGTAGTCTCAAAGCACTTATCCCACCGCTGCACAACCAATGTAGGAGGCTGGACTGGCTTGTAGTGAGTACCAAGGGGTACTTGCACCTTGCACCAGGCCCAGTTATCCCTTATTAGTGTATAGGGTGTCTAGCAGCTTAGGCTGATAGATAATGGTAGCTTAGCAGAGCAGCTTAGGCTGAACTAGGAGACGCGTGAAGCTACTACAGTACCACTTAGTGTCATATGCACAATATCATAAGAAAACACAATACACAGTTATACTAAAAATAAAGGTACTTTATTTTTATGACAATATGCCAAAGTATCTTAGAGTGTACCCTCAGTGAGAGGATAGGAAATATACACAAGATATATATACACAATAGCAAAAATATGCAGTATAGTCTTAGAAAACAGTGCAAACAATGTATAGTTACAATAGGATGCAATGGGGAAACATAGGGATAGGGGCAACACAAGCCATATACTCCAAAAGTGGAATGCGAACCCCGAATGGACCCCAAACCTATGTGACCTTGTAGAGGGTCGCTGGGACTATTAGAAAATAGTGAGAGTTAGAAAAATAACCCTCCCCAAGACCCTGAAAAGTGAGTGCAAAGTGCACTAAAGTTCCCCTAAGGACAAAATAGTCGTGTTAGAGGGAAAATGCAAGGAAAACACAAATCAGCAATGCAACAACGATGGATTCCTGACTGAGGGTACCTGTGGAACAAGGGGACCAAGTCCAAAAGTCACAAGCAACTCGGAGATGGGCAGATGCCCAAGAAATGCCAGCGGTTGGTGCAAAGAAGCTCTTACTTGGCTGAAGAACTGTGAATACTGCAGGAACGACAAGGGCTAGAGACTTCCTCTTTGGAGGATGGAGCCCCCACGCCTTGGAGAGTCGTGCAGAAGTGTTTTCCCGCCGGATGGACGCCAACAAGCCTTGCTACACGCAAATCGTGCGTTTGGCATTTTTGGACGCTGCTGGGGCCCAGGAGGGACCAGGAGGTCGCAAATTGGACCTGCAGAGAGAGGGGACGTCGAGCAAGACAAAAAGCCCTCACTGAAGCAGGTAGCACCCGGAGAAGTGCCAGAAACAGGCACTACGAGGATGCGTTAAACGGTGCTCGCCGAAGTTGCACAAAGGAGTCCCACGTCGCCGGAGACCAACTTAGAAAGTCGTGCAATGCAGGTTAGAGTGCCGTGGACCCAGGCTTGGCTGTGCATGAAGGATTTCCGCCGGAAGTGCACAGGGGCCGGAGTAGCTTGCAAAGTCGCGGTTCCCAGCAATGCAGCCCAGCGAGGTGAGGCAAGGACTTACCTCCACCAAACTTGGGCTGAAGAGTCACTGGACTGTGGGGGTCACGTGGACGGTGTCGCTGGATTCGAGGGACCTCGCTCGTCGTGCTGAGAGGAGACCCAAGGGACCGGTAATGCAGCTTTTCGGTGCCTGCGGTTGCAGGGGGAAGATTCCGTCGACCCACGGGAGATTTCTTCGGAGCTTCTGGTGCAGAGAGGAGGCAGACTACCCCCACAGCATGCACAAGCAGGAAAACAGTCGAGAAGGCGGCAGGATCAGCGTTACAGAGTTGCAGTAGTCGTCTTTGCTACTATGTTGGAGGTTTGCAGGCTTCCAGCGCGGTCAGCGGTCGATTCCTTATCAGAAGGTGAAGAGGGAGATGCAGAGGAACTCGGCTGAGCTCATGCATTCGTTATCTAAAGTTTCCCCAGAGACAGAGACCCTAAATAGCCAGAAAAGAGGGTTTGGCTACCTAGGAGAGAGGAAAGGCTACTAACACCTGAAGGAGCCTATCACAAGGAGTCTCTGACGTCACCTGGTGGCACTGGCCACTCAGAGCAGTCCAGTGTGCCAGCAGCACCTCTGTTTCCAAGATGGCAGAGGTCTGGAGCACACTGGAGGAGCTCTGGACACCTCCCAGGGGAGGTGCAGGTCAGGGGAGTGGTCACTCCCCTTTCCTTTGTCCAGTTTCGCGCCAGAGCAGGGGCTAAGGGGTCCCTGAACCGGTGTAGACTGGCTTATGCAGAATTGGGCACATCTGTGCCCAACAAAGCATTTCCAGAGGCTGGGGGAGGCTACTCCTCCCCTGCCTTCACACCATTTTCCAAAGGGAGAGGGTGTCACACCCTCTCTCAGAGGAAGTTCTTTGTTCTGCCATCCTGGGCCAGGCCTGGCTGGACCCCAGGAGGGCAGCTGCCTGTCTGAGGGGTTGGCAGCAGCAGCAGCTGCAGTGAAACCCCAGGAAGGGCAGTCTGGCAGTACAAGGGTCTGTGCTACAGACCACTGGGATCATGGAATTGTACCAACAATGCCAGGATGGCATAGAGGGGGCAATTCCATGATCATAGACATGTTACATGGCCATATTCGGAGTTACCATGGTGAAGCTACATATAGGTAGTGACCTATATGTAGTGCACGCGTGTAATGGTGTCCCCGCACTCACAAAGTTCAGTGAATTGGCTCTGAACAATGTGGGGGCACCTTGGCTAGTGCCAGGGTGCCCTCACACTAAGTAACTTTGCACCTAACCTTTAACAGGTAAAGGTTAGACATATAGGTGACTTATAAGTTACTTAAGTGCAGTGTAAAATGGCTGTGAAATAACGTGGACGTTATTTCACTCAGGCTGCAGTGGCAGGCCTGTGTAAGAATTGTCAGAGCTCCCTATAGGTGGCAAAAGAAATGCTGCAGCCCATAGGGATCTCCTGGAACCCCAATACCCTGGGTACCTCAGTACCATATACTAGGGAATTATAAGGGTGTTCCCGTAAGCCAATGTAAATTGGTAAAAATGGTCACTAGCCTGTTAGTGACAATTTGAAAGTAATGAGAGAGCATAACCACTGAGGTTCTGGTTAGCAGAGCCTCAGTGAGACAGTTAGGCACCACACAGGGAACATATACATGCACACCTATGAGCACTGGGGCCCTGTGTGACAGGGTCCCAGTGACACATACATATAGGCCACAAACCTATGAGCACTGGGGTCCTGACTAGCAGGATCCCAGTGACACATAACAACCATACTGAAAACATGGTGTTTTCACTATGAGCACTGAGGCCTGGCTATCAGGATGCCAGTGAGACAGTGAAAACAGTGACAAACACCCTGACATACACTCACAAACAGGCCAAAAGTGGGGGTAACAAGGCTAGAAAGAGGCTACCTTCTCACACTCACATCATAGCAAAAGCATTTATTCTCACCACACTGGTAGTAATGTTTCTGTTAGCCAAGCTGTTAGGGTGGCTTCTGTAAGGGACAGGTCTCCTTCTGTCCATTCTCACCATGCTTCTGTGTCTAGGAATGTCCCTCCCACCCACCCTGATGACAGAATGTTAGAAAGGGAGCTCAATAGATTGAGAGTGGAGCAATCCAGACTGAAGCTTAAACAGCAACAGATGGATTTAGATAGACAATCCTTAGAAGTAGAGAAGGAAAGACAGAAATTGGGTTTTGAAACCCATGGTGGCAGCAGCAGTATTCCCCATAGTCATCCTGTAAAAGAGCATGATTCCAGGAATCTGCACAAGATAGTTCCCCCTTATAAGGAGGGGGATGACATTAACAAGTGGTTTGCTGCACTTGAGAGGGCCTGTGTTGTACAGGATGTCCCTCAAAGGCAGTGGGCTGCTATCCTATGGCTATCATTTAGTGGAAAAGGTAGGGATAGGCTCCTTACTGTGAAAGAAAGTGATGCCAATAATTTCCAAGTTCTTAAGAATGCACTCCTGGATGGTTATGGCTTAACCACTGAACAATACAGGATAAAGTTCAGAGAGACCAAAAAGGAGTCTTCACAAGACTGGGTTGATTTCATTGACCATTCAGTGAAGGCCTTGGAGGGGTGGTTACATGGCAGTAAGGTTACTGACTTTGAAAGCCTGTATAACTTGATCCTGAGAGAGCATATTCTTAATAATTGTGTGTCTGATTTGTTGCACCAGTACTTGGTGGACTCTGATCTGACCTCTCCCCAAGAATTGGGAAAGAAGGCAGACAAATGGGTCAGAACAAGAGTGAACAGAAAAGTTCATACAGGGGGTGACAAAGATGGCAACAAAAAGAAGGATGGTAAGTCTTCAGACAAGGGTGGGGACAAATCTAAAAATGAGTCTTCAACAGGCCCACAAAAACACTCTGGTGGGGGTGGTGGGTCCAAATCCTCCTTTAATCAGAACAAGGAAAAGAAACCATGGTGCTATTTTTGTAAAGTAAAAGGCCATTGGGCAACAGATTCCAGTTGTCCAAAGAAAAGCACCAAGCCTCCTACCACTACAACCCCTACTGCTACACCTAGTGTCCCTACTAATAGCAGTGGTGGTGGGAGCAAACCTACTAATAGCCAATCCAAGGGAGTAGCTGGGCTCACTTTTGATAACTTAGTTGGGGTTGGCCTTGTTAGGGAGGCCACAGAGGCTGTGTTAGTCTCTGAGGGGGCTATTGATTTAGCCACCTTAGCTGCTTGTCCCCTTAATATGGATAAGTACAGGCAGCTACCCCTAATAAATGGTGTTGAGGTTCAGGCCTACAGGGACACTGGTGCCAGTGTGACTATGGTCATAGAGAAACTGGTCCACCCTGAACAACACCTACTTGGTCACCAGTACCAAGTAACCGATGCTCACAACAACACACTTAGCCACCCCATGGCTGTTGTTAATCTCAACTGGGGGGGGGGTTACTGGTCCAAAGAAAGTTGTGGTAGCCTCAGATTTACCTGTAGACTGTCTACTAGGAAATGATTTGGAGACATCAGCTTGGTCAGATGTGGAGTTGGAGGCCCATGCAGCAATGCTGGGCATTCCAGGGCATATTTTTGCTTTAACCAGGGCTCAGGCCAAAAAGCAAAAAGGACAGGGAAGCTTGGATCCTGGAACAATGGACCAAGTGCTCCCTAAAGCTAGGGCTAGTAGAAGCAAACCACTTCCTACTATCCCTCCCTCTACAGTGGATTCAACTTCAGAGGAAGAAGAATTCCCTCCCTGTGCAGAACCTACACCAGAGGAGCTGGAAGCAGATACTGCTGAGCTTTTGGGTGAAGGGGGGCCTGCCAGAGAGGAGCTGAGTGTGGCACAGCAAACCTGTCCCACATTAGAGGGTCTGAGACAGCAAGCTGTCAAACAGGCTAATGGGGATGTCAGTGACTCTCACAGAGTTTACTGGGAGGACAACCTCTTGTACACTGAGGCAAGGGATCCTAAACCTGGAGCTGCCAGGAGATTAGTGATTCCTCAGGAGTACAGAAAGTTCCTCCTAACACTGGCTCACGACATTCCCCTAGCTGGGCATCTGGGACAAATGAAAACTTGGGACAGGCTGGTTCCCTTGTTTCATTGGCCTGGGATGTCTGAGGACACAAAGGAATTATGTAAGTCCTGTGAAACCTGTCAAGCCAGTGGCAATACAGGTGGCACTCCAAAGGCACCCCTTATTCCTCTGCCTGTGGTTGGGGTTCCCTTTGAAAGGGTAGGGGTTGACATAGTTGGCCCCCTTGACCCTCCTACTGCTTCAGGCAATAGATTCATCTTGGTGGTAGTGGACCATGCCACAAGATATCCTGAAGCTATACCTTTAAGGACCACTACAGCTCCTGCAGTGGCAAAGGCCCTCCTGGGAATATTTTCCAGGGTGGGCTTCCCAAAGGAAGTAGTATCAGACAGGGGAAGCAATTTCATGTCTGCATACTTAAAGGCCATGTGGAAGGAGTGTGGTATAACTTATAAGTTCACAACACCCTATCATCCACAAACAAATGGACTGGTGGAGAGATTTAACAAAACTCTCAAAGGCATGATTATGGGTCTCCCTGAAAAACTCTGCAGGAGATGGGATATCCTTTTACCATGCCTCCTTTTTGCCTACAGGGAGGTACCCCAGAAAGGAGTGGGCTTCAGCCCCTTTGAACTTCTTTTTGGACACCCTGTTAGGGGTCCACTAACACTTGTGAAGGAGGGTTGGGAACAACCTTTAAAAGCTCCTAAGCAGGATATTGTGGATTATGTACTTGGCCTCAGATCAAGGATGGCTGAGTATATGAAAAAGGCCAGTAAAAACCTTCAGGCCAGCCAAGAGCTCCAGAAGCAATGGCATGATCAGAAGGCTGTTTTGGTTCAGTACCAACCAGGGCAGAAAGTGTGGGTCTTGGAGCCTGTGGCCCCAAGAGCACTCCAAGATAAATGGAGTGGACCCCACACAATTGTTGAGAAAAAGGGTGAAGTCACTTATTTAGTTGACTTAGGCACTGCAAGGAGTCCCCTTAGGGTACTCCATGTAAACCGCCTGAAACCCTACTATGACAGGGCTGATCTCACCCTGCTCATGGCAACTGATGAGGGACAGGAAGAAGACAGTGATCCTCTACCTGATCTCTTCTCTTCCACAGAACAAGATGCTCTTGTGGAAGGTGTAGTTTAGTCTGATTGTCTAACTGCTGAGCAAAAAGATAATTGCATAACTCTCCTAGATCAATTCTCTGAACTCTTCTCTACTGTGCCAGGTACCACTTCTTGGTGTGAGCACACTATAGATACTGGAGACAGCTTGCCTGTCAAAAGTAAGATCTATAGGCAGCCTGACCATGTCAGGGACTGCATAAAGCAAGAGGTCCAGAAAATGTTAGAACTAGGAGTGGTTGAGCACTCTGAAAGTCCATGGGCTTCTCCTGTGGTACTTGTACCAAAACCCCATTCCCAAGATGGAAAGAAGGAAATGCGGTTTTGTGTAGACTAAAGAGGTCTCAACCTTGTAACCAAACCTGATGCTCACCCTATACCCAGGGCAGATGAGCTCATAGATACACTGGCATCTGCCAAGTATCTAATCACTTTTGACTTGACTGCAGGGTATTGGCAGATCAAATTGTCAGAAGATGCTAAACCTAAGACTGCATTTTCAACCATTGGAGGACATTACCAGTTCACTGTAATGCCTTTTGGTTTGAAAAATGCACCTGCCACTTTTCAGAGGTTGGTGAACACAGTCCTGCAAGAGCTGGAAGCTTTCAGTGCAGCATATCTGAACGATATAGCTGTCTTTAGCTCCAGCTGGGATGAGCACCTGGTCCACCTATGGAAAGTTTTAGAGGCCCTGCAAAAGGCAGGCCTCACTATCAAGGCTTCAAAGTGCCAGATAGGGCAGGGTAAAGTGGTTTATCTGGGACACGTTGTTGGTGGGGAACAGATTGCACCACTTCAGGGGAAAATCCAAACAATTATTGATTGGGTTCCCCCTACTACACAGACTCAGGTGAGAGCCTTCCTAGGCCTCACTGGGTATTACAGGAAGTTCATTAAGAACTATGGCTCCATTGCAGCCCCTCTTAATGACCTCACTTCCAAAAAGATGCCTAAAAAGGTATTATGGACAACAAACTGTCAGAAAGCTTTTGAGGAGCTGAAGCAGGCCATGTGCTCTGCACCTGTCCTGAAAAGCCCTTGTTACTCTAAAAAATTCTATGTCCAAACTGATGCATCTGAATTAGGAGTAGGGGCAGTCCTATCACAACTTAATTCTGAGGGCCAGGATCAACCTGTTGCTTTTATTAGTAGGAGGTTGACCCCTAGAGAAAAGCGTTGGTCTGCCATAGAGAGGGAGGCCTTTGCTGTGGTCTGGGCTCTGAAGAAGTTGAGGCCATACCTGTTTGGCACTCACTTCATTGTTCAGACAGACCACAAACCTCTACTTTGGCTAAAACAAATGAAAGGTGAAAATCCTAAATTGTTGAGGTGGTCCATATCCCTACAGGGAATGGACTATACAGTGGAACATAGACCTGGGAGTAGCCACTCCAATGCAGATGGACTCTCCAGATATTTCCACTTAGACAATGAAGACTCATCAGGTCATGGCTAGTCTTATTGTCCTTCGTTTGGGGGGGGGGTTGTGTAGGAAAGTACCATCTTGCCTGGCATGTTACCCCCATTTTTCACTGTATATATGTTGTTTTAGTTGTATGTGTCACTGGGACCCTGTTCTCCAGGGCCCCAGTGCTCATAAGTGTGCCTGAATGTGTTACCTGTGTAGTGACTAACTGTCTCACTGAGGCTCTGCTAATCAGAACCTCAGTGGTTATGCTCTCTTATTTCTTTCAAATTGTCACTAACAGGCTAGTGACCAATTTTACCAATTTACATTGGCATACTGGAACACCCTTATAATTCCCTAGTATATGGTACTGAAGTACCCAGGGTATTGGGGTTCCATGAGATCCCTATGGGCTGCAGCATTTCTTTTGCCACCCATAGGAAGCTCTGACAATTCTTACACAGGCCTGCCACTGCAGCCTGAGTGAAATAACGTCCACGTTATTTCACAGCCATTTTACACTGCACTTAAGTAACTTATAAGTCACCTATATGTCTAACCTTTACCTGGTAAAGGTTAGGTGCAAAGTTACTAAGTGTGAGGGCACCCTGGCACTAGCCAAGGTGCCCCCACATTGTTCAGGGCCAATTCCCTGAACTTTGTGAGTGCGGGGACACCATTACACACGTGCACTACATATAGGTCACTACCTATCTGTAGCTTCACAATGGTAACTCCGAATATGGCCATGTAACATGTCTAAGATCATGGAATTGCCCCCTCTATGCCATCCTGGCATTATTGGTACAATTCCATGATCCCAGTGGTCTGTAGCACAGACCCTGGTACTGCCAAACTGCCTTTCCTGGGGTTTCACTGCAGCTGCTGCTGCTGCCAACCCCTCAGACAGGTTTCTGCCCCCCTGGGGTCAAGCCAGGCTTGTCCCAGGATGGCAGAACAAGGGACTTCCTCTGAGAGAGGGTGTTACACCCTCTCCCTTTGGAAAATGGTGTGAAGGCAGGGGAGGAGTAGCCTCCCCCAGCCTCTGGAAATGCTTTCTTGGGCACAGATGTGCCCAATTCTGCATAAGCCAGTCTACACCGGTTCAGGGACCCCTTAGCCCCTGCTCTGGCGCGAAACTGGACAAAGGAAAGGGGAGTGACCACTCCCCTGACCTGCACCTCCCCTGGGAGGTGTCCAGAGCTCCTCCAGTGTGCTCCAGACCTCTGCCATCTTGGAAACAGAGGTGCTGCTGGCACACTGGACTGCTCTGAGTGGCCAGTGCCACCAGGTGACGTCAGAGACTCCTTCTGATAGGCTCCTTCAGGTGTTAGTAGCCTATCCTCTCTCCTAGGTAGCCAAACCCTCTTTTCTGGCTATTTAGGGTCTCTGTCTCTGGGGAAACTTTAGATAACGAATGCAAGAGCTCATCAGTGTTCCTCTGCATCTCTCTCTTCACCTTCTGCCAAGGAATCGACTGCTGACCGCGCTGGAAGCCTGCAAAACTGCAACATAGTAGCAAAGACGACTACTGCAACTCTGTAATGCTGATCCTGCCGCCTTCTCGACTGTTTTCCTGCTTGTGCATGCTGTGGGGGTAGTCTGCCTCCTCTCTGCACCAGAGGCTCCGAAGAAATCTCCCGTGGGTCGACGGAATCTTCCCCCTGCAACCGCAGGCACCAAAAAGCTGCATTACTGGTCCCTTGGGTCTCCTCTCAGCACAACGAGCGAGGTCCCTCGAATCCAGCAACTCTGTCCAAGTTACTCCCACAGTCCAGTGACTCTTCAGTCCAAGTTTGGTGGAGGTAAGTCCTTGCCTCACCTCGCTAGACTGCATTGCTGGAAACCGCAACTTTTGCAACTACTCCAGCCCCTGTGCACTTCCGGCGGAAATCCTTTGTGCACAGCCAAGCCTGGGTCCACGGCACTCTAACCTGCATTGCACGACTTTCTAAGTTGGTCTCCGGCGACGTGGGACTCCTTTGTGCAACTTCGGCGAGCACCATTTCATGCATCCTCGTAGTGCCTGTTTCTGGCACTTCTCCGGGTGCTACCTCCTTCAGAGAGGGCTCTTTGTTTTGCTCGACATCTCCTCTCTCTCTTGATCCAATTTGCGACCTCCTGGTCCCTCCTGGGCCTCAGCAGCATCCAAAAACACTAACTGCACGATTTGCAGCTAGCAAGGCTTGTTGGCATTCTTTCGTCGGGAAAACACTTCTGCACGACTTTCCACGGCAAGAGGGATTGGTCCACCAAAGCGGAAGTATCTAGTCCTTTTCGTTCCTGCAGAAACCGCAGCTTCTTCTGTCCAGTAGAAGCTTCTTTGCACCCACAGCTGGCATTTCCTGGGCATCTGCCCATCTCCGACTTGCTTGTGACTTTTGGACTTGGTCCCCTTGTTCCACAGGTACCCTAGATTGGAAATCCACAGTTGTTGCATTGTTGGTTGGTGTCTTTCCTGCATTATTCCTCTATCACGACTTCTTTGTCTTTTGGGGAACTTTAGTGCACTTTGCACTCACTTTTCAGGGTCTTGGGGAGGGCTAATTTTCTAACTCTCACTATTTTCTAATAGTCCCAGCGACCCTCTACAAGGTCACATAGGTTTGGGGTCCATTCGTGGTTCGCATTCCACTTTTGGAGTATATGGTTTGTGTTGCCCCTATCCCTATGTGTCCCCATTGCATCCTATTGTAACTATACATTGTTTGCACTGTTTTCTAAGACTATACTGCATATTTTTGGTATTATGTACATATAACTTGGGTATAATTGCTATCCTCATACTTAGGGTACTCAGTGAGATACTTTGGCATATTGTCATAAAAATAAAGTACCTTTATTTTTAGTATATCTGTGTATTGTGTTTTCTTATGATATTGTGCAAGTGACACTTGTGGTACTGTAGTAACTTCACACGTCTCCTAGTTCAGCCTAAGCTGCTCTGCTAAGCTACCATTATCTATCAGCCTAAGCTGCTAGACACCCTATACACTAATAAGGAATAACTGGGCCTGGTGCAAGGTGCAAGTACCCCTTGGTACTCACTACAAGCCAGTCCAGCCTCCTACATTGGTTGTGCAGCGGTGGGATAAGTGCTTTGAGACTACTTACCACTCTTGTCATTGTACTTTTCATGAGAGAAAAATATACAAAACAAGTTCAGTGTGTGTACACATTGCTAAAAAGTTTTGCATTTCCTCTTTTCACTCTTTTCTAAAGTGCTGAAAAGTACTTCTAAACTTTCTAAAAGTTCTTAAAAGTTTAATAGGTTTTTTTCTGTCTTTCTAAAAAGTTCTGAAAACTTTTTTCTCTTTTTCTATCACTTTTAACTCTCTCTAAAAATGTCTGGCACAGGCCAAAATGTTGATCTGTCCAAACTTGCATATGATCACCTTAGCTGGAAAGGAGCAAGGAGTCTCTGCATAGAGAGAGGTTTGAGTGTAGGGAAGAATCCTTCCTTGGAATTGTTAATTAACATGCTTAGAGAACAAGATAAGGCCATAAGTGCCCCATCTGTTGAAAAAGTACCTAATAGTTCCCAATCTGATTCAGGGTCTCCCCCAGGAAAAGATTCAGGAAAGAAACTTCCTAGCCTACCCATTACTAGACAGTCTAGCATAGTTGGTAATGATGGAGAGCCACACCATACAAATAGTGTTGTCTCACATCATAGCAAAAGCATTTATTCTCACCACACTGGTAGTAATGTTTCTGTTAGCCAAGCTGTTAGGGTGGCTTCTGTAAGGGACAGGTCTCCTTCTGACCATTCTCACCATGCTTCTGTGTCTAGGAATGTCCCTCCCACCCACCCTGATGACAGAATGTTAGAAAGGGAGCTCAATAGATTGAGAGTGGAGCAATCCAGACTGAAGCTTAAACAGCAACAGATGGATTTAGATAGACAATCCTTAGAAGTAGAGAAGGAAAGACAGAAATTGGGTTTTGAAACCCATGGTGGCAGCAGCAGTATTCCCCATAGTCATCCTGTAAAAGAGCATGATTCCAGGAATCTGCACAAGATAGTTCCCCCTTATAAGGAGGGGGATGACATTAACAAGTGGTTTGCTGCACTTGAGAGGGCCTGTGTTGTACAGGATGTCCCTCAAAGGCAGTGGGCTGCTATCCTATGGCTATCATTTAGTGGAAAAGGTAGGGATAGGCTCCTTACTGTGAAAGAAAGTGATGCCAATAATTTCCAAGTTCTTAAGAATGCACTCCTGGATGGTTATGGCTTAACCACTGAACAATACAGGATAAAGTTCAGAGAGACCAAAAAGGAGTTTTCACAAGACTGGGTTGATTTCATTGACCATTCAGTGAAGGCCTTGGAGGGGTGGTTAAATGGCAGTAAGGTTACTGACTTTGAAAGCCTGTATAACTTGATCCTGAGAGAGCATATTCTTAATAATTGTGTGTCTGATTTGTTGCACCAGTACTTGGTGGACTCTGATCTGACCTCTCCCCAAGAATTGGGAAAGAAGGCAGACAAATGGGTCAGAACAAGAGTGAACAGAAAAGTTCATACAGGGGGTGACAAAGATGGCAACAAAAAGAAGGATGGTAAGTCTTCAGACAAGGGTGGGGACAAATCTAAAAATGAGTCTTCAACAGGCCCACAAAAACACTCTGGTGGGGGTGGTGGGTCCAAATCCTCCTTTAATCAGAACAAGGAAAAGAAACCATGGTGCTATTTTTGTAAAGTAAAAGGCCATTGGGCAACAGATTCCAGTTGTCCAAAGAAAAGCACCAAGCCTCCTACCACTACAACCCCTACTGCTACACCTAGTGTCCCTACTAATAGCAGTGGTGGTGGGAGCAAACCTACTAATAGCCAATCCAAGGGAGTAGCTGGGCTCACTTTTGATAACTTAGTTGGGGTTGGCCTTGTTAGGGAGGCCACAGAGGCTGTGTTAGTCTCTGAGGGGGCTATTGATTTAGCCACCTTAGCTGCTTGTCCCCTTAATATGGATAAGTACAGGCAGCTACCCCTAATAAATGGTGTTGAGGTTCAGGCCTACAGGGACACTGGTGCCAGTGTGACTATGGTCATAGAGAAACTGGTCCACCCTGAACAACACCTACTTGGTCACCAGTACCAAGTAACCGATGCTCACAACAACACACTTAGCCACCCCATGGCTGTTGTTAATCTCAACTGGGGGGGGGGTTACTGGTCCAAATAAAGTTGTGGTAGCCTCAGATTTACCTGTAGACTGTCTACTAGGAAATGATTTGGAGACATCAGCTTGGTCATATGTGGAGTTGGAGGCCCATGCAGCAATGCTGGGCATTCCAGGGCATATTTTTGCTTTAACCAGGGCTCAGGCCAAAAAGCAAAAAGGACAGGGAAGCTTGGATCCTGGAACAATGGACCAAGTGCTCCCTAAAGCTAGGGCTAGTAGAAGCAAACCACTTCCTACTATCCCTCCCTCTACAGTGGATTCAACTTCAGAGGAAGAAGAATTCCCTCCCTGTGCAGAACCTACACCAGAGGAGCTGGAAGCAGATACTGCTGAGCTTTTGGGTGAAGGGAGGCCTGCCAGAGAGGAGCTGAGTGTGGCACAGCAAACCTGTCCCACATTAGAGGGTCTGAGACAGCAAGCTGTCAAACAGGCTAATGGGGATGTCAGTGACTCTCACAGAGTTTACTGGGAGGACTACCTCTTGTACACTGAGGCAAGGGATCCTAAACCTGGAGCTGCCAGGAGATTAGTGATTCCTCAGGAGTACAGAAAGTTCCTCCTAACACTGGCTCACGACATTCCCCTAGCTGGGCATCTGGGACAAATGAAAACTTGGGACAGGCTGGTTCCCTTGTTTCATTGGCCTGGGATGTCTGAGGACACAAAGGAATTTTGTAAGTCCTGTGAAACCTGTCAAGCCAATGGCAAGACAGGTGGCACTCCAAAGGCACCCCTTATTCCACTGCCTGTGGTTGGGGTTCCCTTTGAAAGGGTAGGGGTTGACATAGTTGGCCCCCTTGACCCTCCTACTGCTTCAGGCAATAGATTCATCTTGGTGGTAGTGGACCATGCCACAAGATATCCTGAAGCTATACCTTTAAGGACCACTACAGCTCCTGCAGTGGCAAAGGCCCTCCTGGGAATATTTTCCAGAGTGGGCTTCCCAAAGGAAGTAGTATCAGACAGGGGAAGCAATTTCATGTCTGCATACTTAAAGGCCATGTGGAAGGAGTGTGGTGTAACTTATAAGTTCACAACACCCTATCATCCACAAACAAATGGACTGGTGGAGAGATTTAACAAAACTCTCAAAGGCATGATTATGGGTCTCCCTGAAAAACTCTGCAGGAGATGGGATATCCTTTTACCATGCCTCCTTTTTGCCTACAGGGAGGTACCCCAGAAAGGAGTGGGCTTCAGCCCCTTTGAACTTCTTTTTGGACACCCTGTTAGGGGTCCACTAACACTTGTGAAGGAGGGTTGGGAACAACCTTTAAAAGCTCCTAAGCAGGATATTGTGGATTATGTACTTGGCCTCAGATCAAGGATGGCTGAGTATATGAAAAAGGCCAGTAAAAACCTTCAGGCCAGCCAAGAGCTCCAGAAGCAATGGCATGATCAGAAGGCTGTTTTGGTTCAGTACCAACCAGGGCAGAAAGTGTGGGTCTTGGAGCCTGTGGCCCCAAGAGCACTCCAAGATAAATGGAGTGGACCCCACACAATTGTTGAGAAAAAGGGTGAAGTCACCTATTTAGTTGACTTAGGCACTGCAAGGAGTCCCCTTAGGGTACTCCATGTAAACCGCCTGAAACCCTACTATGACAGGGCTGATCTCACCCTGCTCATGGCAACTGATGAGGGACAGGAAGAAGACAGTGATCCTCTACCTGATCTCTTCTCTTCCACAGAACAAGATACGCTTGTGGAAGGTGTAGTTTTGGCTGATTGTCTAACTGCTGAGCAAAAAGATAATTGCATAACTCTCCTAGATCAATTCTCTGAACTCTTCTCTACTGTGCCAGGTACCACTTCTTGGTGTGAGCACACTATAGATACTGGAGACAGCTTGCCTGTCAAAAGTAAGATCTATAGGCAGCCTGACCATGTCAGGGACTGCATAAAGCAAGAGGTCCAGAAAATGTTAGAACTAGGAGTGGTTGAGCACTCTGAAAGTCCATGGGCTTCTCCTGTGGTACTTGTACCAAAACCCCATTCCCAAGATGGAAAGAAGGAAATGCGGTTTTGTGTAGACTATAGAGGTCTCAACCTTGTAACCAAAACTGATGCTCACCCTATACCCAGGGCAGATGAGCTCATAGATACACTGGCATCTGCCAAGTATCTAATCACTTTTGACTTGACTGCAGGGTATTGGCAGATCAAATTGTCAGAAGATGCTAAACCTAAGACTGCATTTTCAACCATTGGAGGACATTACCAGTTCACTGTAATGCCTTTTGGTTTGAAAAATGCACCTGCCATTTTTCAGAGGTTGGTGAACACAGTCCTGCAAGGGCTGGAAGCTTTCAGTGCAGCATATCTGAACGATATAGCTGTCTTTAGCTCCAGCTGGGATGAGCACCTGGTCCACCTATGGAAAGTTTTAGAGGCCCTGCAAAAGGCAGGCCTCACTATCAAGGCTTCAAAGTGCCAGATAGGGCAGGGTAAAGTGGTTTATCTGGGAAACCTTGTTGGTGGGGAATAGATTGCACCACTTCAGGGGAAAATCCAAACAATTATTGATTGGGTTCCCCCTACTACACAGACTCAGGTGAGAGCCTTCCTAGGCCTCACTGGGTATTACAGGAAGTTCATTAAGAACTATGGCTCCATTGCAGCCCCTCTTAATGACCTCACTTCCAAAAAGATGCCTAAAAAGGTATTATGGACAACAAACTGTCAGAAAGCTTTTGAGGAGCTGAAGCAGGCCATGTGCTCTGCACCTGTCCTGAAAAGCCCTTGTTACTCTAAAAAATTCTATGTCCAAACTGATGCATCTGAATTAGGAGTAGGGGCAGTCCTATCACAACTTAATTCTGAGGGCCAGGATCAACCTGTTGCTTTTATTAGTAGGAGGTTGACCCCTAGAGAAAAGCGTTGGTCTGCCATAGAGAGGGAGGCCTTTGCTGTGGTCTGGGCTCTGAAGAAGTTGAGGCCATACCTGTTTGGCACTCACTTCATTGTTCAGACAAACCACAAACCTCTACTTTGGCTAAAACAAATGAAAGGTGAAAATCCTAAATTGTTGAGGTGGTCCATATCCCTACAGGGAATGGACTATACAGTGGAACATAGACCTGGGAGTAGCCACTCCAATGCAGATGGAATCTCCAGATATTTCCACTTAGACAATGAAGACTCATCAGGTCATGGCTAGTCTTATTGTCCTTCGTTTGGGGGGGGTTGTGTAGGAAAGTACCATCTTGCCTGGCATGTTACCCCCATTTTTCACTGTATATATGTTGTTTTAGTTGTATGTGTCACTGGGACCCTGTTCTCCAGGGCCCCAGTGCTCATAAGTGTGCCTGAATGTGTTACCTGTGTAGTGACTAACTGTCTCACTGAGGCTCTGCTAATCAGAACCTCAGTGGTTATGCTCTCTCATTTCTTTCAAATTGTCACTAACAGGCTAGTGACCAATTTTACCAATTTACATTGGCATACTGGAACACCCTTATAATACCCTAGTATATGGTACTGAAGTACCCAGGGTATTGGGGTTCCATGAGATCCCTATGGGCTGCAGCATTTCTTTTGCCACCCATAGGAAGCTCTGACAATTCTTACACAGGCCTGCCACTGCAGCCTGAGTGAAATAAAGTCCACATTATTTCACAGCCATTTTACACTGCACTTAAGTAACTTATAAGTCACCTATATGTCTAACCTTTACCTGGTAAAGGATAGGTGCAAAGTTACTAAGTGTGAGGGCACCCTGGCACTAGCCAAGGTGCCCCCACATTGTTCAGGGCCAATTCCCTGAACTTTGTGAGTGCGGGGACACCATTACACACGTGCACTACATATAGGTCACTACCTATCTGTAGCTTCACAATGGTAACTCCAAATATGGCCATGTAACATGTCTAAGATCATGGAATTGCCCCCTCTATGCCATCCTGGCATTATTGGTACAATTCCATGATCCCAGTGGTCTGTAGCACAGACCCTGGTACTGCCAAACTGCCTTTCCTGGGGTTTCACTGCAGCTGCTGCTGCTGCCAACCCCTCAGACAGGTTTCTGTCCCCTGGGGTCAAGCCAGGCTTGTCCCAGGATGGCAGAACAAAGGACTTCCTCTGAGAGAGGGTGTTACACCCTCTCCCTTTGGAAAATGGTGTGAAGGCAGGGGAGGAGTAGCCTCCCCCAGCCTCTGGAAATGCTTTCTTGGGCACAGATGTGCCCAATTCTGCATAAGCCAGTCTACACCGTTTCAGGGACCCCTTAGCCCCTGCTCTGGCATGAAACTGGACAAAGGAAAGGGGAGTGACCACTCCCCTGACCTGCACCTCCCCTGGGAGCTGTCCAGAGCTCCTCCAGTGTGCTCCAGACCTCTGCCATCTTGGAAACAGAGGTGCTGCTGGCACACTGGACTGCTCTGAGTGGCCAGTGCCACCAGGTGACGTCAGAGACTCCTTGTGATAGGCTCCTTCAGGTGTTGCTAGCCTATCCTCTCTCCTAGGTAGCCAAACCCTCTTTTCTGGCTATTTAGGGTCTCTGTCTCTGTGGAAACTTTAGATAACGAATGCAAGAGCTCATCAGAGTTCCTCTGCATCTCTCTCTTCACCTTCTGCCAAGGAATCGACTGCTGACCGCGCTGGAAGCCTGCAAAACTGCAACATAGTAGCAAAGACGACTACTGCAACTCTGTAACGCTGATCCTGCCGCCTTCTCGACTGTTTTCCTGCTTGTGCATGCTCTGGGGGTAGTCTGCCTCCTCTCTGCACCAGAAGCTCCGAAGAAATCTCCCGTGGGTCGACGGAATCTTCCCCCTGCAACCGCAGGCACCAAAAAACTGCATTACCGGTCCCTTGGGTCTCCTCTCAGCATGACGAGCGAGGTCCCTCGAATCCAGCAACTCTGTCCAAGTGACTCCCACAGTCCAGTGACTCTTCAGTCCAAGTTTGGTGGAGGTAAGTCCTTGCCTCACCTCGCTAGACTGCATTGCTGGGAACCGCAACTTTTGCAACTACTCCGGCCCCTGTGCACTTCCAGCAGAAATCCTTTGTGCACAGCCAAGCCTGGATCCACGGCACTCTAACCTGCATTGCACGACTTTCTAAGTTGGTCTCCGGCGACGTGGGACTCCTTTGTGCAACTTCGGCGAGCACCGTTTCACGCATCCTCGTAGTGCCTGTTTCTGGCACTTCTCTGGGTGCTACCTGCTTTAGAGAGGACTCCTTGTCTTGCTCGACGTCCCTTCTCTCTCCTGGTCCAATTTGCGACCTCCTGGTCCCTCCTGGTCCCTCCTGGGCCTCAGCAGCGTCCAAAAACACTAACCGCACGATTTGCAGCTAGCACGGCTTGTTGGCGTTCTTTCGGCGGGAAAACACTTCTGCACGACTCTCCACGGCAAGAGGGATCCGTCCACCAAAGGGGAAGTCTCTAGCCCTTTTCGTTCCTGCAGAAACCGCAGCTTCTTCTGTCCAGTAGAAGCTTCTTTGCACCCACAGCTGGCATTTCCTGGGCATCTGCCCATCTCCGACTTGCTTGTGACTTTTGGACTTGGTCCCCTTGTTCCACAGGTACCCTAGATTGGAAATCCACAGTTGTTGCATTGTTGGGTGGTGTCTTTCCTGCATTATTCCTCTATCACGACTTCTTTGTCTTTTGGGGAACTTTAGTGCACTTTGCACTCACTTTTCAGGGTCTTGGGGAGGGCTAATTTTCTAACTTTCACTATTTTCTAATAGTCCCAGCGACCCTCTACAAGGTCACATAGGTTTGGGGTCCATTCGTGGTTCGCATTCCACTTTTGGAGTATATGGTTTGTGTTGCCCCTATCCCTATGTGTCCCCATTGCATCCTATTGTAACTATACATTGTTTGCACTGTTTTCTAAGACTATACTGCATATTTTTGGTATTATGTACATATAACTTGGGTATAATTGCTATCCTCATACTGAGGGTACTCACTGAGATACTTTGGCATATTGTCATAAAACTAAAGTACCTTTATTTTTAGTATATCTGTGTATTGTGTTTTCTTATGATATTGTGCAAGTGACACTTGTGGTACTGTAGTAGCTTCACACGTCTCCTAGTTCAGCCTAAGCTGCTCTGCTAAGCTACCATTATCTATCAGCCTAAGCTGCTAGACACCCTATACACTAATAAGGGATAACTGGGCCTGGTGCAAGGTGCAAGTACCCCTTGGTACTCACTACAAGCCAGTCCAGCCTCCTACAGACTTCAACTGGTTCAAGGAGGGACTTCCTGTTTGCTACATGTGAAAATTAGCTAACCAGAGACCCCTGCATCAAATCCTGAAGAAACTGACCAGCTGACCACTGCCCAGGGGCCATTTCAGAGTTTGAGCAAGGTGCATTCTGGGAGTTGGAGTTTTCACCCTCAAGGAGCAACTCAGAGCTTCTGGAACCTTGGGGTGAGTGAGCTGTGGACTCCTAAAGGACCTTAAAAGACCTTCTGAAAAAAGATTCAGAAGTTTGGAGAAGAATGGATAACTTTTTGGAAAAAGCCTCATAGAGGGACCGACACGCCGTGGTTATTCTAGCTGGCTTGCCTCAACCATGACCCGGCCTAACTTGCAGATTCGTCCCGCTGAAGAAAATATCTGAATAAATGACAAGGTCCGAACGTAGATAGTTGACGGGGACCTCCTGCGCAGTGTTTCCGAAGTGGGCTCTAGGGTTGTCGGATCAAGATTCAGGTTTGGCCCGGTCGAATGATTTTCATCTCGAAAAATCGTCTAAGTCCGAACGTAGAAATCTTCACTGAAGTCTCCTGTGACCCGTATCCAAGGAAGGGCTCCAGGGGGGTTGTATCGTACTGGCAACTTCATCCCGCTGAAGAAAATCTTCAAGAAAATGGCTAAGTCCGAAGGTAAACTTTTGACCGAGGCCTCCTGCTTGCTGTAGCCGAGCAGTGTTCCATCACGATCAGTGTGAAACTTTGACTTTGCCCCGGTCGAGGTGCGACCAGATGACCAGATTGACGCTTTTTGTTTCTAGGTAATAAAAAAACACTATGGCGGTCATTACAACATTGGCGGAAAAGCCGCTTACCAACGTGCAGAAGACCGCCAACACACCGCCGCGGCAGCGGAATTCCGCCACAGCTATTATGACCCACATCTCGGAATCCTACAAAATTCAGACACCCACACAAGTCCGCCACACCAAAGGTCAATGATAAACTGGCGAAAACAAAACCTCCACCGTCATGCCAACAGAAATATGCCCACACTATCACTACACACGAATCCACGCAGCGGTCTTTCAACCGCGGTATTCCATTGGCGGTACACACCGCTGCGCTCAAAATACACACACATCTCCAAAACACAGCCACATTGGACAATTCGAAATACACACAGCTGATACACATACACACACCACTCCCACACACCCAATACAATATAAAACACACATCCACATCACCCACAAACCTTTACGACCACAATTACAGAGAGAATGCCAGAGAGAGACACCACCATCAACAAACTAGCATCCACAGGCAAACAACACCATCACCCACATAACTTTCACGCACCTCACACTACACACCACTACATATCACCACACTTATCACCACACCCACCACCCCACACATCACCTACACCACCCCATGGCATGGTAAAGACACCCCAGGTTCTCGGAGGAGGAGCTCAGGGTCATGGTGGAGGAAATTGTCTGGGTAGAGCCACAGCTATTCGGATCACAAGTGCAGCACACCTCCATTGCAAGGAAGATGGAGCTATGGCGAAGAATAATCGACAGGGTCAACGCAGTGGGACAACACCCAAGAAATCGGGAGGACATCAGGAAGAGGTGGAAAGACCTATGGGGGAAGTGCGTTCCGTGGTCTCAAGACACCACCTGGCGGTTCAGCGGACTGGCGGCGGACCCCCACCTCCTCCCCCACAACTAACAACATGGGAGGAGCAGGTCTTGGCGATTCTGCATCCTCAGGGCCTCGCAGGAGTCGGTGGAGGAATGGACTCTGGTAAGTCAAATCTTAACTATTACATCCCCCACCCTACCTGCATGCTATCACATACCCCCACCCTCGCCCCCACCCCTATCACTCCAACTCCTCACAAATGTACCAATATCACAAACCACACATCCCAACACCAAGCCCTGCATGCAACAACAACGCATGGACACACATCACTAAAGCATGCCCACTGCACATACCCATACACCCCCCTAAACCATCATCACTCGAGCTCCCACACAGGAATGCCAGCACTGGGGTACATGGTCACCCACCCATTGCACACTATGACACACACAGATGCAATAATCATGCCTTTACACCCCCGCAGGACCACTACCCAACACCACTAGACAGGAGGGTCCAGACATGTCCACTCCACCCACAGAAGAGGCCCACAGTGATGACAGCACCTTTGTCCACCTGGATCTAGATGACCAGCCCGGACCATCGGGGGCCTCGGGACAGTTGGTTCCCCTCACACAGGCACAGGCCACCACAGAGCTTCCCCCCTCTGGAAACTCCAGCACAGCACCCACCCAGTGGGCCCATACCTCCGTCCCCAGGACACGTCAATCAGCTGTGTGTCCACCACTACAGGGAACCCAGGATAACCCACCACCCCAGCAACAACAGGTACCTGGGGGCAGTGGCAGTGGGCACACGGTCCAGGGGACAGAGGCCCAGGAACACAGGGGGAACTGGGAGGGCTGCTGGGCGACAGGGGGCGGACAGGCCAAGGGAACCCACTCTCCAAGAGGCCCTTACCTCCATCATGGGAGCATACCACCACTCCCAGGAGACGACGGCAACAGAACTGGCCAAGTTTCAGGAGACCCAGCGCATGCAGGAGGAACAGTATTTGGGCTTCAGGGAGGAACTCAGAACAATCAGCTCCGCCCTGGGCACCATCGTAGGGGTGCTGAAGGAAGTACTCAACACCAGGAGGGACACTGTGGCACTCCAAGGGGCCCCTGACACCAACATGGACGATGAACTGCCCACCACCTCCGACGGCGCTAGTGGACAGGATGCCCCGCCACAGGACCACCACACCAGCACCCCACCCCCTGCAGAGGGAGAACCACCCTGCAAACGGTCCCTGAGATCCAGGAACAGGACAGAGCACGATGCCAAGACCCCTGCCAAGAAATGAGACCACCGTGATTGTCATCCCACTGTCCCACTTTCTCACCCTGTCCATATTGAAACTGCCCCAGCTCCACTTCCTATGCCCATATGGGCAATGCACCTGTGAGACTAATAGACTGGACTCTGCCATGGACACTCCTCCGCCATCATCCCTCACCATTAAACTTCCCCCTCCAATTTTTTGTATATAAATAAACACACCTAAAGTACCAAAAGATCTGGAGTCTGTCTGTGATTTCAATTTGCAATTACAGTGACAAAATGTTCATGAAATAGTAATGTCAACATACCTATGTCACACAGCTCTAGTCTAAGCAGATGAGACACATTGGGACCCACACCTGTGAAACCGTAAGGGAAAGTGACAACTCAGTGACCATACACTGGGTGAAATCGACTGACAGGAGAGAGGTAGAAGTGTAAAAGTACATGTAGTAGGCAGGAATGCATTCTCACCTGTGTTTCACTGGAAATATTGCTGGATGACTGAGTCCCTGTTCTGCATGTCTTCTTCCTCTGCTTCCTCCTCATCACTGTCCACAGGCTCCACAGCTGCCACAACACCGCCGTCTGGACCATCCTCCTGCAGAAAAGGCACCTGTCGTCGCAAAGCCAAGTTGTGAAGCATACAGCAGGCCACGATGATCTGGCACACCTTCTTTGGTGAGTAGAATAAGGATCCACCTGTCATATGCAGACACCTGAACCTGGCCTTCAGGAGGCCGAAGGTCCGCTCGATCACCCTCCTAGTTCGCCCATGGGCCTCATTGTAGCGTTCCTCTGCCCTTGTCCTGGGATTCCTCACTGGGGTCAGTAGCCATGACAGGTTGGGGCAACCAGAGTCACCTAATAGCCTCACACGGTGCCTCTGGAGTTGACCCATCACATAAGGGATGTTGCTATTCCGCAGGATGTATGCGTCATGCACTGAGCCAGGGAACATGACATTCACATGGGAGATGTACTGGTCTGCCAAACATACCATCTGTACATTCATGGAATGATAACTTCCGGTTCCTGTACACCTGTTCACTCCTGTGGGGGGGAGGGACCAAAGCCACATGGATCTCATCAATGGCACCTATGATGTTGGGGATATTTCCAAGGGCATAGTGGTCATCTTTCACTGTAGGCAAATCCTCCACCTGAGGGAAAACGATGTAGCTCTGCATGTGTTTCAGCAGGGCAGGCAACACTCTGGACAATACGTTGGAAAACATAGGCTGGGACATCCCTGATGCCATGGCCACAGTTGTTTGAAAAGACCCACTAGCAAGGAAATGCAGCACTGATAGCACCTGCACTTGAGGGGGGATTCCTGTGGGATGGTGGATTGCTGACATTAGGTCTGGCTCCAACTGGGTACACAATTCTTGGATTGTGGCACGGTCAAACCTGTAGGTGATAATCAAATTTCTTTCCTCCATTGTCGACAGGTCCACCAGGGTTCGGTACACTGGAGGATTACGCCATCTCCTCACATGTCCCAGTGGACGGTGCCTATGAAGGACAACAGCGAGCACAGAGTCAAACAACTCAGAGGTATGTACCCACAGTCTACACAGAACACCATTCATACACAAAATGTGGCCTGTATGTGTGTTGAGACTAGGCCTAGGTATGTGTGATGCAGTTGGTAATTAGGCCATGTGGGCCCCTGAAATGGGGGCTGCCTGACCTGTAAAGTGGGACAATGGGATGTGAGGTAACTGCGCTGGCGTGGTACACAGTCGCGGTAGGCGGTCGAAGACCGCGGCACAATGCTGCATTGGTTAACATTGGACCCTATAGGTCCTAGGAGCCAATGACGATGTACGCCGGCGGTGATGGTACGCAGCGCCGCGGACGTGACCGCTGCAGACGTGACTGCTATTTTCTATCACTTCAATCACTCGATACCTGATCTTCGACAGGAGAGGACCTACACTGCAAGTGCTGCTGTGACCTCGGTCTGGAAGAGACAATGGCTCGTGCGTCTGGGGAAAGGACCCCTGCCTTCACATCTGAGGAGTTGGAGAAGCTCGTCGATGGGGTCCTTCCCCAGTACACGCTACTTTACGGTGTAGGAGGCTGGCCTGGCTTGTAGTGGGTACCAAGGGGTACTTACACTCTGTACCAGATCCAGTTATCCCTTATTAGTGTAGAAGAGGTGTTTCTAGCAGCTTAGGCTGATAGAAGGTAGCTATAGCAGAGCAGCTTAGGCTGAACTAGGAGACATGCAAAGCTCCTACTATACCACTGGTGTCATATGCAAAATATCATAAGAAAACACAATACACAGATATACTAAAAATAAAAGGTACTTTATTTTTATGACAATATGCCAAATGTATCTCAGTGAGTACCCGCAGTATGAGGATGCCAAATATACACAAGATATATGTACACAATGCCAAAAATATGCAGTAATAGCAAAAGTAAGTAATGCAAGCAATGTAAAGTCACAGTAGATTGCAATAGGAGCACATAGGTATAGGGGCATCACAAACCATATACTCCAAAAGTGGAATGCGAACCACGAATGGACCCCAAACCTATGTGAGCTTGTAGAGGGTTGCTGGGACTGTAAGAAAACAGTGAGGGTTAGAAAAATAGCCCACCCCAGGACCCTGAAAAGTAGGTGTAAAGTGCACCTATAACCCCTAGAAAGCACAGAAGTTGTGATAGGGGGATTCTGCAAGGAAGACCAACACCAGCAAAGCAACCACAGTGGATTTCCAGACCTGAGTACCTGTGAAACAAGGGGACCAAGTCCAAGAGTCGCAACAATGTCGAGAGTGGGCAGATGCCCAGGAAATGCCAGCTGAGGGTGCAAAGAAGCTGCCACCGGATGGTAGAAGCTGTGGATTCTGCAAGAACGAAGAGGACTAGGAACTTCCCCTTTGGAGGATGGATGTCCAACGTCGTGAAGAAGCTTGCAGAGGTGTTCCCACGTAGAAAGACCGCAAACAAGCCTTGCTAGCGGCAAGGAGGTCGGCACTTGGATGAGGAGACAGAGGGGGCGCCCAGCAAGTCAGGGAGCCCTCACAGAAGCAGGCAGCACCCGCAGAAGTACCGGAACAGGCACTTGGAAGAGGAGTGAACTGGGGTCCACCCCAAGTCAGAAAAGGGAGTCCCAGGATGTAGGAAAGTCCTCCTTTTTGCCCTGGTCACCCCCACACTTTTTGGACAGGTACTGGTGGTTACTGACTCTTGGCTGTGCCCTGGGTACTGCTTACTAGTCCCAGGGCCAGTGCTCTGTGTAAAATGGATATGCAAATTAGGCTAATTATAATTGGCTAAGTTAACCTACCTATAAGTCCCTAGTATATGGTAGGGCATGTAGGTTTAGGGACCACAGCATAGGTAGTGCACCCATAGGTGCGCTGCTGAGGTGCCCAGTGTCATTTTAAAGGCAGGCCTGCCTTGCTGGCTGCTTTTAAATTAAAGTTATATGCAAATTCGACTTTGGAATTAAAAGTAGTTCCAAAGTCTCAAACTGCCTTATTTTTACATATAAGTCACCCCTAAGAGGTGCCCTATGTGCCCCTAGGGCTGGGTGCCATGTAACTATAAGCAGGGACTTTATAAAAATAGTTTTATAAGCCCTGGTGAGGTAAAAACAGCCAAATTCGTTTTTCCCTCATTGTAGTAATTGGCCTTCATAGGCTAGAATGGGGAGACTTTATTTTAATTTTTAAAGTCTCCTTAAATGATAGATACCAAGAATTTGGTATCAAATTAATTGTTGTAATAAATCCCACAACTTCCAGTTGTTGGATTTAATATAACTTGTTCAGGTAAAGAGTTTTAAACTTTACCTGAAAAGTTGCCCATTTCAGCCCTGCATTGTTTTTGCTGCTGTGCTCTGATTGGCCAGCTCTAGTAGCTTGGCCAAGCTGCCTTGATGAGGTGTGAAGTGGCCTGGCTTCACACAAAGGAATGTGCCTGTGGGAGGGAATCTCCCCTCAGCAGATGGTGAGGCAGGAAGGGGGAGGGCTGCCAAACTGGTCTTCAAAGGCAGAGAAGGACATTTGGAGCAACCAGCAACACCCCCATATCCTGCAACCCCAGACAACTAGGTGCCCCCTTGATTAGATTAGGAGAGGGCAGGAGAGGGGTGTGTTTATGATTTTTAGCCACACCAGTGGGTGGGCTCAGCCAGATGTAACCTCCAAAAATCAGATTCAGCCATGATGGATTTTTAGAGAATGTTGCCTCCTGGGATTGATTTTTGCCACACTTCCCAGGAAGTGGTCATCACAGGGGGAAGGACCCTGCACCTGATTGGAGAACCAGGACCCCCCTGCTTTTCACCCAGGAGCAAGGATAAAACTGGCAGACCTGCACCCACACCTCAGATCCCCATCAGATTCCAACAAGGAAGAACCAAAGGAGAAGAAGGACTGCCCTGCTGGACCCCTGGCCTGCACCTGGAACCTGCACTCAGAAGGACTGCACCAGCTGCACACTTGGGCTTCACCACAAGAAGGACTTTGCCTGGCTTCAACTGGTTCAAGGAGGGACTCCCTGTTTGCTACAGGTGAAAAATTGCTATCCAGATTCCCCTGCACCAACTCCTGAAGAAAGCGACCAGCTGACCAGTGGCCAAAAAGGAGTTTGCGCCAGGTGCATTCTGGGAGTTGTAGTCCTCACCCCCCCCAAGGACCATCTCAGAACTTCTGGACCCTTGGGGTGAGCTGTGGACCCCAAAAGAACCTTAAATGGACATCTGGGAGAAGCCCCAGAACTTTGGAGAAGTTTGGAGAATTTTTGTAAAAAAGCTCCATAGAGGGACCGACCCGCCGCGGCAGCTCTAGCCGGCTTGCCTCAACCGCGACCCGGCCTGATTTGCTGGTTCGTCCCGGTAAAGAAAAATCTCCGAAAAAGAGACTAAGTCCGAAGGTAAAAAGTTGACCGGGACCTCCCAGCCATCGTATCTGAGAAGGGCTCCATGGACGTCGGATCAAGATCCAGGTTTACACCGGTCGAAGGATTTTCACCTCGAAAAAACGACTAAGTCCGAAGGTAAAAATCTCCACCGAGGATTCCAGCATCGCGTATCCGGGGAAGGGCTCCAGGAGGTCGGATTGGACTGGCAGGTTCGTCCCTCTGAAGAAAATCTTCGAAAAAAAAACTAAGGGGGTCATTCCGACCCCGCCGGGCGGAAACCTCCAAAAGACCGCACCGCGGTCAAATGACCGCGGGGGTCATCACAACTTTCCCGCCCGCCGGCCCAGCGGGAAAGCCCCTGCAAAGATGCAAAGAGGAAGCCGGCTCCGAATAGAGCCGGCGGATTTGCAGGGGTGCGACGGGTGCAGTGGCACCCGTGGCGATTTTCAGTGTCTGCAAAGCAGACACTGAAAATCTTTGTGGGGCCCTGTTAGGGGGCCCCTGCACTGCCCATGCCAGTGGTATGGGCAGTGCAGGGGCCCCCAGGGGCCCCATAACACCCGTTTCCGCCAGCCTGGTTCTGGCGGTGAAAACCGACAGAAACAGGCTGGCGGGAAGGGGGTCGGAATCCCCATGGCGGCCCCCTGGGCCAGGGGTAAATCGGCGGGAAACCACTGGTTGCCCTTTTCTGACCGCGGCTTTACCGCCACGGTCAGAATTGCCCATGAAGCACCGCCAGCCTGTTGGCGGTGCTTCCGCGGCCCTCTACCCTGGCGGTTTCAAACCGCCAGGGTCAGAATGAGGGCCTAAGTGTGAAGGTAACATTTTAACCGAGGCCTCCAGCGGCCTGTAGCCGAGCAGGGCTCCATCGCGGTCGGCCTGAAACTTTGACTTTGCCCCGGTCGAGGTGCAACCAGATGACCCGATTTGCGCTTTTTGTTTCTAGGAGCTAAAAAAAAAAAATATTCTTTAAAAATTCATATCTCCGGTTCCCCTTATCCGATTTTTTTCATTTTGGTGTCATTTTAAAGATAAAAATATAATCTATTTTTATAAATTGGTTTTGGATTTTTAAACTGTTTCCTGTGTTTTATTTAATTACTGTTTTGTTATATTTGAATGCTTTACACTCTGTCTTCTAAGTTAAGCCTTAACGCTCGTTGCCAAGCTAGCAAGGGTTGAGCTGGGTTTAATTTACTGAGACCTAACTGGACCATAGTGGAGGTTAGTGGCCTATTGCTAAGTGTAGGTACCTACCTGCCCTTACCAATAACCCATTTTCCAACACAGGACAACTCAGAAGGTTATGCACTGCAGGTTAGAGTGCAGGGGACCCAGGCTTGGCTGTGCACAAAGAAAATCCTGGAAGAGTGTACAGGAGCCGGAGCAGCTGCAAATCACGCTGTACCCAGCAATGCAGTCTAGCATGGGGAGGCAAGGACTTACCTCCACCAAACTTGGACTGAAGAGTCACTGGACTGTGGGAGTCACTTGGACAGAGTTGCTGAGTTCCAGGGACCACGCTCGTCGTGCTGAGAGGGTACCCAGAGGACCGGTGATGTAGTCTTTTGTTGCCTGCGGTTGCAGGGGGAAGATTCCGTCAACCCACAGGAGATTTCTTCAGAGCTCCTGGTGCAAGAAGGAGGCAGGCTACCCCCACAGCATGCACCACCGGGAAACAGGCGAGAAAGCCAGCAGGATGAAGCGATACAAGGTTGCAGTAGTCGTCTTTGCTACTTTGTTGCGGTTTTGCAGGCGTCCTGAGCAGTCAGCGGTCGATCCTTTGGCAGAAGGTGAAGAGAGAAGTGCAGAGGAACTCTGCTGAGCTCTTGCATTCGGTATCTGCAGAATTCCCCAAAGCAGAGACCCTAAATAGCCAGAAAAGGAGGTTTGGCTACCTAGGAAGGAGGATAGGCTAGTAACACTGGTAAGAGCCTATCAAAAGGAGTCTCTGACATCACCTGCTGGCCCTGGCCACTCAGAGCTACTCCTCCCCAGCCCTGACACCTTTTTCCAAAGGGAGAGGGCGTAGCACCCTCTCTCTGAGGAAGTCCTTTGTTCTGCCTTCCTGGGCCAGGCCTGGCTGGAGCCCAGGAGGGCAGAAACCTGTCTGAGGGGTTGGCAGCAGCAGCCGCTGCAGTGAAACCCTGGGAAAGGCAGTTTGGCAGTACCCGGGTCTGTGCTAGAGACTCAGGGGATCATGGAATTGTCTCCCCAATGCCAGAATGGCATTGGGGTGACAATTCCATGATCTTAGACATGTTACATGGCCATGTTCGGAGTTACCATTGTGACGCTATACATAGGTAGTGACCTATGTTTAGTGCACACGTGAAATGGTGTCCCCGCACCCAAAAAGTCTGGGGAATTTGCCCTGAACGCTGTGGGGGCACAGTGGCTAGTGCCAGGGTGCCCACACACTAAGTAACTTAGCACCCAACCTTCACCAGGTGAAGGTTAGACATATGGGTGACTTATAAGTTACTTAAGTGTAGTGGTAAATGGCTGTGAAATAACGTGGACGTTATTTCACTCAGGCTGCAGTGGCAGGCCTTTGTAAGAATTGTCAGAGTTCCCTATGGGTGGCAAAAGAAATGCTGCAGCCCATAGGGATCTCCTGGAACCCCAATACCCTGGGTACCTTAGTACCATATACTAGGGAATTATAAGGGTGTTCCAGTATGCCAATGTGAATTCGTAAAATTGGTCACTAGCCTGTTAGTGACAATTTGTAAAGCAGAGAGAGCATAACCACTGAGGTTCTGGTTAGCAGAGCCTCAGTGAGACAGTTAGGCATCACACAGGGAACACATACATATAGGCCACAAACGTATGAGCACTGGGGTACTGGCTAGCAGGGTCCCAGTGACACATAACAAACATACTGACAACATAGGGTTTTCACTATGAGCACTGGACCCTGGCTAGTAGGATCCCAGTGAGACAGTGAAAACACCATGACATATACTCACAACCAGGCCAAAAGTGGGGGTAACAAGGCTAGAAAGAGACTACTTTCTCACATATGGTCCTCCAGACCAACAGGTAAGTTCACAGGGAACACGTTGTATGGGCTATGCCTGTGTGGAGAGGGCTGGTTGTAAGAAGGAAGGGGGCAGAGTTATGCGTGTATGAAAGACGGTGGGTGCATGTGCCACATGGCAAGGGTAGGGATGGGGGCCACTCACTTTGAAGGCGCAGTTGGTAATGACTTCTCTTCGTACCCTGTACATTTCATGTAGGTCAGCGCCCACCAGAAGAAGGATATTTGGCGTGGCATCGCCAAGGACGTCCGGACCCTGGGGGTCCACCACAGACGGAGCACCCACTGCCGGAAGATATGGGAGGACATTCGCCGCTGGAGCAAGAAGACGGCGGAGGCTCAGCTGGGGATGGCCTCCCAACGTGTGAGTGGTGCCCGTCGAACCATGAGCCCCCTGATGTTCACGATCCTGGTGGTGGCCTACCCAGAGTTGGATGGGCGCTTGAGGGCATCACAGCAGACACAAGGGGGTGAGTACACTTTCATTCAGTTGACTGCGCGCAGTGGAGGTGTCTGGGTGGGGGAGGAGGGCTGAGTGTTTCCCTAGGCCATGGCGAGTTCCGTAGGCTAGGCCCCTCCGTAAGGCATGGCCCTGTGGCCCCCCATCTCACCTCTGTAGAGTGCCAATTACTGCTATTCATGCACCTGTGTCATCTATGTGTGCAGATGTCGTCCATATCCTTGTAGGCCATTTCCCAGGAATTGCACTGTAGAGCCCAACAGCGCGACGTAGTGCAGGGGGCTTCTGTCTCTGTCTTGTCAGCCAACGGTAGTGGTAATCCATGCACTCAACATGTCTTTCTTTTGTCCCCCCCCACCTTTTTTGTGGTCTCCCTGTTCTTATGTGCATTAGCATCATCAGGTGGAGGAGCAGTGGCACCGGAGCACGAGGGAGCTGCATCCCACATGGCCATGGAGGGCCACACTAGGACGCAGAATACACCAGTGGGACGGAGGGCGAGGGGAGCACCAAGGCGGGGACAGGAGCTGAAACCAGCGACACAGACTTGTCCTCCGATTGGAGCTCCCTTTTGGTGGCGGCAACTTCTGTGCCCCCCACTTCTACAGGTACAGCCACCACCCTCCCTACCAGCACCGCCCTCCCAGCAGCCCCTCAGCCTTCACCCCGTGCCCGCTCACCCAGGAGGGGGGGCATCACCTGCGCCCCAGGCACCTCAGGCCCTGCCCCAGTCACCCCTGCTGCCCTCAGTGAGGAGGCCATTGACCTCCTCAGGTCACTCACTGGTGGGCAGTCTACCATTTTGAATGCCATCCAGGGTGTAGAAAGGCAGTTGCAGCAAACTAATGCATTCCTGGAGGGCATTCATTCTGGTCAGGCGGCCCTTCACCGATCCTTTCAAACTCTGGCCTCAGCACTGATGGCAGCCATTGTCCCTATGTCTAGCCTCCCCCTTCCAACTTCCTCCACCCAGACCCAATCCCCTGTACCTCTGCCTATCCCAAGCATACCATCAGAGCAGCCTGCACACACCTCACCACACAAGGGAAGATCAGGCAAACAGAAGCACCACACATCCCACAGGCACTCATGCAAACATCACACACATACAGACACACCAACATCCACTGCCTCCACTGTGCCCCCCTCCTCGTCGTCTGCCTCCTCCCTCCCAGTCTCGTCTACACTCACACCTGCATGCACTACCTCTACAGCCACTAAGTCCCGCACCAGCACACCCCGCTCACGTGCAGTCACCACCCCCACTACCATTCACACGTCCCCTGTGTCCTCTCCCAGTGTGTCTGTGACGCCTCCTCCGAAGATACACAAACGCAGGCACACACCCACCCAACATACATCCACCTCACCACAGCCTCCAGCGCATGCACCTGCACCCAAAGCCACAAAACATACACCTCCTACAACCACCACCTCTTCCTCCACTCCCAAACCCCCCCCAGCTATCCGTCCCAGTGTGTCCGAACAACTTTTCCTGTCCACCCTTAACCTATTTCCCACCCCCGTCAAACTCATAGGTCCTTAACTAGCACATCAGCCACAAAATCTCCGGGACCAGTCGTGCATGTTGTCACAAGTATGCGGAGTGCACCGGACACCAGGACAGCCAGTGTGTCAAGGAGCCACAGCACAGTCAGTCCCCCCCCCTGTGAAGCACCAGAAGTTGGCCAGTGCCCGGCGGGAGAGGGGGGAAGACTCCAGCCACCCAAGCCGCTCCCAGGGGTCCCGGTGGGAGTGTGGACTCAGCTGTGACTCCTCCCAAGGTGGGGAAGGGCCACAAGAAACCCGGCAAGTCTGGGAGGAGCAGCACCACGGAGAAGCCCGCCATCATCCCCGCTGCCCAGGAGGGCCCCGCCAGCCCCATCATCGCTGCCCAGGAGGGCTCCGCCAGCCCCAGCCCAGCTGCCCAGGAGGGCCCCGCAAGCCACAGCCCAGCTGCCCAGGAGGGCACCGCTAGCCACAGCCCAGCTGCCTAGGAGGATCCGCCAGCCACAGCCCAGATGCCCAGGAGGGCCCCGCCAGCCACAACCCACCTACCCAGGAGAGCCCCGCCAGCCACAGCCCAGCTGACCAATGAAGGACAGCCAGCCCCAGCCCAGCTGGGCAATGAAGGACCGCCAACTCAAGCACCGCTGAACAGGGCAAGCACCGCTGAACAGGGCAAGGACCGCCAACTCAAGCACCGCTGAACAGGGCAAGCATCGCTGAACAGGGCAAGCACCGCTGAACAGGGCAAGGACCGCCAACTCAAGCACCGCTGAACAGGGCAAGGACCGCCAACTCAAGCACCGCTGAACAGGGCAAGGACCGCCAACTCAAGCACCGGTGAACAGGGCAAGCACTGCTTGTAGGAAAGTACCATCTTGCCTGGCATGTTACCCCCATATTTCACTGTATATATGTTGTTTTAGTTGTATGTGTCACTGGGACCCTGCCAGCCAGGGTCCCAGTGCTCATAAGTGTGCCCTGTATGTGTTACCTGTGTTATGACTAACTGTCTCACTGAGGCTCTGCTATCCAGAACCTCAGTGGTTATGCTCTCTCATTTCTTTCCAAATTGTCACTAACAGGCTAGTGACCAATTTCACCAATTTACATCGGCATACTGAAACACCCTTATAATTCCCTAGTATATGGTACTGAGGTACCCAGGGTATTGGGGTTCAAGGAGATCCCTATGGGCTGCAGCATTTCTTGTGCCACCCATAGGGAGATCTGTCAATTCTTACACAGGCCTGCCTGTGCAGCCTGAGTGAAATAACGTCCACGTTATTTCACAGCCATTTACCACTGCACTTAAGTAACTTATAAGTCACCTATATGTCTAACCTTTACCTGGTAAAGGTTGGGTGCTAAGTTACTTAGTGTGTGGGCACCCTGGCACTAGCCAAGGTGCTCCCACATTGTTCAGGGCAAATTCCCCGGACTTTGTGAGTGCGGGTACACCATTACACGCGTGCACTATACATATGTCACGACATATGTATAGCGTCACAATGGTAACTCCGAACATGGCCATGTAACATGTCTAGGATCATGGAATTGCCTCCCCAATGCCGGCATTGGGGAGACAATTCCATGATCCCCCGAGTCTCTAGCTCAGACCCGGGCACTGCCAAACTACCTTTCCCGGGGTTTCACTGCAGCTGCTGCTGCTGCCAACTCCTCAGACAGGTTTCTGCCCTCCTGGGGTCAAGCCAGGCCTGGCCCAAGAAGGCAGAACAAAGGACTTCCTCAGAGAGAGGGTGTTACACCCTCTCCCTTTAGAAAAAGGTGTCAAGGCTGGGGAGGAGTAGCCTCCCCCAGCCTCTGGAAATGCTTTGATGGGCATAGATGGTGCCCATCTCTGCATAAGCCAGTCTGCACCGGTTTAGGGATCCCTCAGCCCTGCTCTGGCGCAAAACTGGACAAAGGAAAGGGGAGTGACCACTCCCCTGACCTGCACCTCCCCTGGGAGGTGCCGAGAGCTCCTCCAGTGTGATCCAGACCTCTGCCATCTTGGAAACAGAGGTGCTGCTGGCACACTGGACTGCTCTGAGTGGCCAGTGCCAGCAGGTGACGTCAGAGACTCCTTCTGATAGGCTCCTTCAGGTGTTGCTAGCCTATCCTCTCTCCTAGGTAGTCAAACCTCCTTTTCTGGCTATTTAGGGTCTCTGCTTTGGGGAATTCCTTAGATAACGAATGCAAGAGCTCATCAGAGTTCCTCTGCATCTCTCTCTTCACCTTCTGCCAAGGAATCGGCTGCTGACCGCGCTGGAAGCCTGGAAAACTGCAACAAAGTAGCAAAGACGACTACTGCGACCTTGTAACGCTGATCCTGCTGCCTTCTCTACTGTTTTCCTGGTAGTGCATGCTGTGGGGGTAGTCAGCCTCCTCTCTGCACTAGAAGCTCCGAAGAAATCTCCCGTGGGTTGACGGAATCTTCCCCCTGCAACCGCAGGCACCGAAGAACTGCATCACCAGTCCTCTGGGTCTCCTCTCAGCACGACGAGCGAGGTCCCTTGAACTCAGCAACTCTGTACAAGTAACTCCCACAGTCCAGTGACTCTTCAGTCCAAGTTTGGTGAAGGTAAGTCCTTGCCTCCCCACGATAGACTGCATTGCTGGGAACCATGTGTTTTGAAGCTACTCCGGCTCCTGTGCACTCTTCCAGGATTTCCTTTGTGCACAGCCAAGCCTGCATCCCTAGCACTCTAACCTGCATTGCACAACCTCCTGAGTTGTCCTCCGGCTTCGTGGGACCCTCTTGTGCAACTTCGGGAGAGCACTGATTCACTCCACTTTGTAGTGCCTGTTCTGGCACTTCTCAGGGTGCTGCTTGCTTCTGAGTGGGCTCTTTGTCTTGCTGGACGCCCTCTCTGTCTCCTCACACAATTGGCGACATCCTGGTCCCTCCTGGGCCACAGCAGCATCCAAAAACCCTAACCATGACCCTTGCAGCTAGCAAGGCTTGTTTGCAGTCTTTCCGCACAGAAATACCTCTGGAAGACTCTTCACGACGTGGGACATCCATCCCCCAAAGGGGAAGTTTCTAGCCCTTGTCGTTCTTGCAGAATCCACAGCTTCTACCATCAAGTGGCAGCTTATGTGCACCCACAGCTGGCATTTCCTGGGCATCTGCCCACTCCAGACTTGATCGTGACTTTTGGACTTGGTCCCCTTGTTCCACAGGTACTCTTGTCAGGAAATCCATTGTTGTTGCATTGCTGGTGTTGGTCTTCGTTGCAGAATTCCCCTATCACTACTTCTGTGCTCTTTGGGGAACTTAGGTGCACTTGGCACCCACTTTTCACGGTCTTGGGGTGGGCTATTTTTCTAACCCTCACTGTTTTCTTACAGTCCCAGCGACCCTCTACAAGGTCACATAGGTTTGGGGTCCATTCGTGGTTCGCATTCCACTTCTAGAGTATATGGTTTGTGTTGCCCCTATCCCTATGTGCCCCCATTGCATTCTATTGTGACTATACATTGTTTGCACTGTTTTCTATTGTTATTACTGCATATTTTGGTATTGTGTACATATATCTTGTGTATATTTGCTATCCTCATACTGAGGGTACTCACTGAGATACTTTGGCATATTGTCATAAAAATAAAGTACCTTTATTTTTAGTATATCTGTGTATTGTGTTTTCTTATGATGTGGTGCAAGTGACTCTAGTGATACTGTAGGAGCTTCACTTGTCTCCTAGTTCAGCCTAAGCTGCTCTGCTAAGCTACCTTTTCTATCAGCCTAAGCTGCTAGACACCCTCTACACTAATAAGGGATACCTGGGCCTGGTGCAAGGTGTAAGTACCCCTTGGTACTCACTACAAGCCGGTCCAGCCTCCTACACCGCTGAACAGGGCAAGGACCGCCAACTCAAGCACCGCTGAACAGGGCAAGGACCGCCAACTCAAGCACCGCTAGCCCATGTGCGGCAGGGGCAGTGACGGAACTGGGACCGTCACAGGGTGAGTGATGCACTCTGAGCACCAGTCCCCCTCCAGAACCAGTCGAGAACGACATCCACTACCTCAGTCCTTGGCAGGATGAAGCACTCTGGGCACAAAGCCCCCTCCAGAACCAGTGGAGAAAGACATCCACTACCTCAGTCCTTAGCAGGACGAAGCACTCTGGGCACAAAGCCCCCTCTAGAACCAGTGGAGAATGTTATCTACTTGAGAGACTGTGGCTTTGCACTCCCCAGGATTGATCAGTGGGCACACCACCCACTGTAGAGACTTGAGAGACTGTGGCTTTACACTCCCCAGGATTGATCAGTGGGCACACCACCCACTGTAGAGACTTGAGAGACTGTGGCTTTGCACTCCCCAGGATTGATCAGTGGGCAAACCACCCACTGTAGAGACTTGAGAGACTGTTGCTTTGCACTCCCCAGGATTGATCAGTGGGCAAACCACCCACTGTAGAGACTTGAGAGACTGTGGCTTTGCACTCCCCAGGATTGATCAGTGGGCAAACCACCCACTGTAGAGACTTGTGAGACTGTGGCGTTGCACTCCCCAGGACACATCAGTGGGCATGGAGGCCCCTCGTGGATCTGGCGTCATGCACTCATCCGGCTGAGGTGCCCCCCCTTCCCTTCCCCCTGAGGTGCCTGTTGTATTTCTATCTGATGCCCCTGCAGTGTTCTCTCTGTTTTGATCTGGTATCGTGTGTGGGCCTCGCCCATGCATTTTGGGCCCAGTGGTCCACGGACTATGAATGGTACAATACCTGAACTAATAATCTTGGTGTATATTTTGTTAATAGTGTATATATATTTTTTTTTGCTTACTGAATCTTGATATATTACAATGGTTACACTCATTTCCTTTTGTCTTTGCATTCTTCCAGGGGGTTTGGGGGGTGTAACTAGAATGTATAAATATGTATTAGTGTGTGTGTTGTAGTGGGTGAGGGTGGGGGTGGGGGTGTTGCATGTGTGTGTCACTGTTTTTTGCCTCCCCCCTCCCCTGTGTCGTAGGTGCAGTACTCACCATGGTCTTCGCCGCCGGCGTTGGTGCTCCTGGTACAGGAGCAGGAAAACTATCGCAGGGAGAATTTGGAGTTCCGGGTCCATGGTGTCCTCCTTCCTCGTGGAGTGTGTAGAGGTGAGCGTTTTCCCTTCGAAATTCATGTTTCCGCCGTGTTTTTATCTGCGGTGTATCCGCCCCGGAAAAGGTGGCGTATTGGCCTGTCATAATAGTGTGGGCGGTACACTGTCCTCTGCCTGTCTGTTGGCGGTGACCGCCGAGCTGCTTGTTTGTACCGCCGTGGCGGTCGGAGTGTTAAAGTGGCTGTCTTAGTTGGCGGTTTCCGCCACGGTCGTAATTGCAAAATCTTTACTGCTGGCCTGTTGGCGGTCTTACCGCCGCTTTAACACCGTCCGCCAGGGTTGTAATGAACCCCTAATTCTTTAAATATTCAAATCTCCGCTTCCCCTCATCTGATTTTATTTGTTTTGGTGTCATTTTAAAGGTAAAAATATACCCTGTTAGTATAAATTTGTGTTGGATTTCTATTGTGTTTTGTTTTTTACTTATTTACTATTTTGTGATTTTTAAATGCTTTGCACACTTGTCTCCTTAGTGAAGCCTTGTCGCTCGTTGCCACGCTACCTATGGCTGAGCTGGGTTTAATTTATTGAGACCTAACACCTGTCCTGTGAGAGAGAAAAGTCTTGGGTAATGGTCAGAGCTTAATTAGTGCCTATGTTAATAAATAAGAGCTATTGCCAAACTCCAGCTAACACAGGCATTAAATATGATATTCCATCACCTGGTGGCACTGTCTGTCTAATTTTCAACAGAGCACAAAGGCAGTGGCTCTAGTTATGACCTTGGCGGACACCAGACTGCCAGGGTCACGGTCGCAGTCGGGACACCAGCAACAGCCTTGCGGTCTCAGCGGTTGTAATCTTCCAGGGCAGCGCTGCCCTGGGGATTACGAGTCTCCATTCTGCCATCCTTTGCATGGAAGTAGTCCAACCATGCAAAGGCTGGTGGAAAAGGGGTGCTGGGGGCCCCATGGGGGCCCCTGCACTGCCCATGCACTTGGCATGGGCAGTGCAGAGGTCCCCATTGACAGCCTATTTGCGCTTTCCACTGCACAAGGACGACGGGTGCTGGTGCACCCACCGCTCAGCCACATTAGCGCCGGCTCCATTAGGAGCCGGCGTCAATGTTAAGGCCCTGTTCACCGCAGGACCGGTGGGCGGAAATGCTCTTTCTGCCAGCCGGTCCTGCGGTGACCTCTTTATAGGGCCGGCGATGTTCAGGCCGCACACGAGGCCTGATGGCAGAACGAGTTTGGTTGGAAACTCATAATGGGGGCCAGTTTATTTACCAACTCGATAGACATTTTAAAAAAATACTAGCACATCCAGGTTATTCTTAGAGCATTGGATGTCCTGGAATAGTCCAAATTGGCACGCTTGTGGAGTGTGATGGTTTGAAAATAGTATCAGTTCTAGCGTTTTGCAGTGGAGTCAGGGCCACGGGACACTGCAGGATGGAGTGGCCTTCTGAGACATGGCTTGGGCCCTGGCTCATGTGTTTTTGTAAATAAAGTAAAGGCCACTTAGGTGTTGGCGTGTCCATGCACAAATTGGCCTATATGGAGGTAACGGCCCTTTCCTTAGATATGCAATAGAATTGGTCAATTTTATATGGAATGGACTGAAGTAAGGTTTGTGATTAACTAGGGCTGTGAATGATTTTGTCATATGTTTTTAGAGGGGAAGTGTACCCGGAAAAGCTAGTGACTGAAAACAGGCCTAAGGTTGGTGAGCCATGTGATGGAGCGATAGTTAAGCTACCTGGGTATCAATCACATCAGAATTTCATTATATCATCCCATCTCTCCAGCGATGAGTTAGATCAGCCTCAAATTCATGGCTGGCTATGAGGGTCTCTAGACTTTATCTTGTCGGCCCACCAGGTTGCACGCCTCGGCCCCATGGTTTACTGAATATTTATAGGCAGTGAAACCTAGCTGTAATGGACTGGAGAGGGTCTGGAGGTATAGCTACGATGACTCCTCCAAGATCAAATATAAAATGGCTTTGAATCATTATCACATCCTTTGTAGAATGGTTATGATGCACTGCATTTACCATGATGCATTGGGACAAAATGAGCAATGAGATGTGAGGTAGTGTGCCCCTATCCTCTTTCCATTTGAAAACGCTCCCTTGAGCTACTGAGCTGACAAGCTTGTGTTCATGCACCCAGTGAGTGATACAGAGCCCGGAGAAGACTCTGGGCAACGTTTCCAGCACCCCCAAAATGACTTATTGTTCTCTACTGATGAAGGAATGAATCCAGAAACACGTATCTAGAGTTACACAACACAGGCTGCACCAACAAGAGTGAAAATTAAAGACTACTACTGAAGTGTTATCATGCACTGCGTTCACCATGATGCATTGGTGCAAATTGAATGCTGGTGATAGAGCGTAGTTTAAATATTACATATGCTAAACGTGAAATGCTTATATCAATGACCAATAATGCTGCATAGAAAACTACAATAATTAGAGTAATGCTTAAACGTGCATCTGAAATTCGACTATAATGTATGAGGTTACCGATATACGTGAACTAACAATGATAATTAAAACTGTTCATGCAATGATTTATATTAAACTTACAATATTACATTTGTATTAAAATCTCATAGGCCTTAAGTTAGCGTAAGTTGTAGATTTTGGCTGCCTAGCTCTCATATTAAAGCATTGTTTCTGTTTTCCAGTGTGCTGACTCGCAAAGGGCCATGACCCTGCATTTGTTCTTTTCTCCGTTTTATGTAACCATATAAATTCAGTTCTCATCCACATGCTAGCTGCCTTAGTGTGAATTCAAATACAATTTGAAACAAAAGTAGATTAATCTAAAAGTACAAGGACATTTGACCATGGACAAAGGAACTCATGACCCAAGAAACGTGCCAAGTGGTGAAGAAACCCACCGGATGTGCCACCTCCGAAGACGTCAATTATGAAGACCAATCAAAGTGTTATAAATTATCGTGGGTTGACAATTGGGATTACCTAATGTATAATTTGATAGGTTAAAGATAGTGGGGTACAGTGAATGTCCAATAGAATTTTGAGGGAAGGTATTACAAAAAAGGGATAAAAACTCATGTCACAGAGGGGTCGAGAGAACTAGGTAGAGAATGCTATTGATTTTATCCAGAAACTGTCACTCTGTTTGGTGACTTTGAGACTTAATAAACCATCTTCACCTATAGACTGCCCTTTACACTTCTCCTCCTTATGAGGGAAGTGTCCCCTGTCCTTTAGAAGAAGTTAGACTGATGGCGTTCTGACTGATGTCCTGAAGGCGAAGACTGATCCTGTGTGCTGACCTAATCCTCGGAGGGTAATTATGACAATGTGATTTGTAATTTGTCTGTTTGCTTTTCCTTTCTAGGTACCAACTGCTCATGTTTTAATAGAGGCCAATAGTTAGATGTTTTCTAAATTGATGTTCTAAATTATTTTGCATGAAGCCCCCACATGCTGATGCTAATTGGTGGTTAGGATAGGTAATCACTCTGACTGAAGCAAATAGACAAAGACTGAAGTTACTCTATGCTGAACTGAGACAGTGATATTCTTGTATTCTGATCTATGTTCGCGCCGTGCTATGTTCTTATGTTTGTGATTCTTGCATTAATGAAATCTTACCACAGTTGCCATATTGTGACTATGCTCTTATGCTTCCTGGTATTAAGATTAACTCTTCTGCTCGTAGATTGTAATCAATAGGGAAAAAAATTCATAAAATTCTATCAAAGGTGTGGTTATTCATGGCTGAAAAGTCATGGTTGCGCAGATAATTTGATTAATGTCTATAACCAAGGTAAAGTGGATTGTGGTGGTGAATATTGATGACATTATTGATATATTGCTTGACATATTGATCAGTTATCTCATCCTACGGTGTCTCACCACTGGGTCACAAGATTCATTGGCCTAAAACGAGTCCTAATGTATATAAAATTGACATAAAAGGACGCGTTATCACTGGAATGTGGGGCAGTGTGCTCCCACCCTCTTTGTATATTCAGTGTGGCTATTTTCAGAGCTCTGATATAATGAGAAAGATCTATTAATGTGTCGCTTCTCTGCAGGCATCAAAAGGAGTAGTGGATTTGTTCCCCACAAGGCAAGTAGATTTAAGAAGCATCTCATCCTTTGAAAAAGTAGATATTTATAACATTATATACCCCAAAAGATGGTGTAGGAGTATTACACATTATAAAGTAACCCTACTATTTAGCAAAACTAAGTTATTAGCAATTAACTTCATAAGTTAATTGTACCTCATGAGTTAAAAATATTGTAACAATAATGATTTATTTTCCAGAGTCCTATGGACCACGCTTCTGCCATTTGAAAGAGCTGTGATTAACAGATGTTGCTCTATCCTCTTTTATGGTGGTCAGTTTACTAAGTTGAGAAAAAGGTATCGCTGCTGGGATTCAAACGCAGGACCTGGAGTGCACTGTATTTTCTCAGCTGCAGGTGCTCAGCTGCTGAGCTATCCTTCTGGCTCAACCATGTCTAATGTGTTCCTAAAGCTCCTTTCCCCAGTGCTTTAAACTGTGGTATCAATCAATCAAACAATTAAACAGGATTTATAGGGCGCTGCTAAATACCAGGGAGAGGGAGAGTATCCAGGTGCTGGGAGCCAAGCTGCTCAGGTGGGATCAGTTGAAGAACCAGGTCGTGAATCCCTTTCTGAATTCCTGAACAAAGGGCGAGATCCGGAGGTGGAAGCGGGGGCTTTTCCAGGTCATCACGGCGAGGTAGGAGAAGGGGCATCCTCCACTGTAGCTTTGGTGGGTGCGTGGGGAGTGAGAGAGGGTGAGGGAGGCGGAGCATCGGTGTCTGGAAGGCAGATGGAAGTTGTAGGAAAGTACCATCTTGCCTGGCATGTTACCCCCATTTTTCACTGTATATATGTTGTTTTAGTTGTATGTGTCACTGGGACCCTGTTCTCCAGGGCCCCAGTGCTCATAAGTGTGAGTGAAGGTGTTACCTGTGTAGTGACTAACTGTCTCACTGAGGCTCTGCTAATCTGAACCTCAGTGGTTATGCTCTCTCATTTCTTTCAAATTGTCACTAACAGGCTAGTGACCAATTTTACCAATTTACATTGGCATACTGGAACACCCTTATAATGCCATAGTATATGGTACTGAGGTACCCAGGGTATTGGGGTTCCAGGAGATCCCTGTGGGCTGCAGCATTTCTTTTGCCACCCATAGGGAGCTCTGACAATTCTTACACAGGCCTGCCACTGCAGCCTGAGTGAAATAACATCCACGTTATTTCACAGCCATTTACCACTGCACTTAAGTAACTTATAAGTCACCTATATGTCTAACCTTTACCTGGTAAAGGTTAGGTGCAAAGTTACTTAGTGTGAGGGCACCCTGGCACTAGCCAAGGTGCCCCCACATTGTTCAGGGCCAATTCCCCTGACTTTGTGAGTGCGGGGACACCATTACACGGGTGCACTACATATAGGTCACTACCTATATGTAGCTTCACAATGGTAACTCCGAATATGGCCATGTAACATGTCTATGATCATGGAATTGCCCCCTCTATGCCCTCCTGGCATAGTTGGCACAATCCCATGATCCCAGTGGTCTGTAGCACAGACTCAAGTACTGCCAAACTGCCTTTTCAGGGGTTTCACTGCAGCTGCTGCTGCTGCCAACCCCTCAGACAGGTTTCTGCCCCCCTGGGGTCAAGCCAGGCTTGTCCCAGGATGGCAGAACAAAGGACTTCCTCTGAGAGAGGGTGTTAAACCCTCTCCCTTTGGAAAATGGTGTGAAGGCAGGGGAGGAGTAGCCTCCCCCAGCCTCTGGAAATACTTTCTTGGGCACATTTGTGCCCAATTCTGCATAAGCCAGTCTACACCGGTTCAGGGACCCCTTAGCCCTGCTCTGGCGCGAAACTGGACAAAGGAAAGGGGAGTGTCCACTCCCCTGACCTGCACCTCCCCTGGGAGGTGTCCAGAGCTCCTCCAGTGTGTTCCAGACCTCTGCCATCTTGGAAACAGAGGTGCTGCTGGCACACTGGACTGCTCTGTGTGGCCAGTGCCACCAGGTGACGTCAGAGACTCCTTCTGATAGGCTCCTTCAGGTGTTGCTAGCCTATCCTCTCTCCTAGGTAGCCAAACCCTCTTTTCTGGCTATTTAGGGTCTCTGTCTCTGGGGAAACTTTAGGTAACGAATGCAAGAGCTCATCAGAGTTCCTCTGCATCTCTCTCTTCACCTTCTGCCAAGGAATCAACTGCTGACCGCGCTGGAAGCCTGCAAAACTGCAACATAGTAGTAAAGACGACTAATGCAACTCTGTAACGCTGATCCTGCCGCCTTCTCGACTGTTTTCCTGGTGGTGCATGCTGTGGGGGTAGTCTGCCTCCTCTCTGCACTAGAAGCTCCGAAGAAATCTCCCGTGGGTCGACGGAATCTTCCCCCTGCTACCGCAGGCACAAAAAAGCTGCATTACCGGTCCCTTGGGTCTCCTCTCAGCACAACGAGCGAGGTCCCTTGAATCCAGCAACTCTGTACAAGTGACTCTTACAGTGCAGTGACTCTTCAGTCCAAGTTTGGTGGAGGTAAGTCCTTGCCTCCCCACGCCAGACTGCATTGTTGGAAACCACAACTTTTGAAACTACTCCGGCTTCCGTGCACTTCCAGCAGAAATCCTTTGTGCACAGCCAAGCCTGGGTCCACGGCACTCTAACCTGCATTGCACGACTTTCTAAGTTGGTCTCCGACGACGTGGGACTCCTTTGTGCAACTTCGGCGAGCACCATTTTACACATCCTTGTAGTGCCTGTTTCTGGCACTTCTCTGGGTGCTACCTGCTGCTGAGAGGGCTCCTTGCCTTGCTCAACGTCTCTTCTCTCTCCTGGTCTAATTTGCGACCTCCTGGTCCGTCCTGGGCTACAGCAGCATCCAAAAACGTTAACCGCACGATTTGCAACTAGCAAGGCTTGTTGGCGTTCTTTCGGCGGGAAAACACTTCTGCACGACTTTCCACGGCAAGAGAGATCCGTTCACCAAAGGGGAAGTCTCTAGCCCTTTTCGTTCCTGCAGAAACCTCAGCTTCTTCTGTCCAGTAGAAGCTTCTTTGCATCCACAGCTGGCATTTCCTGGGCATCTGCCCATCTCCGACTTGCTTGTGACTTTTGGACTTGGTCCCCTTGTTCCACAGGTACATTAGATTGGAAATCCACAGTTGTTGCATTGTTGGTTTGTGTCTTTCCTGCATTATTCCTCTATCACGACTTCTTTGTCTTTTGGGGAACTTCAGTGCACTTTGCACTCACTTTTCAGGGTCTTGGGGAGGGCTAATTTTCTAACTCTCACTATTTGCTAATAGTCCCAGCGACCCTCTACAAGGTCACATAGGTTTGGGGTCCATTCGTGGTTCACATTCCACTTTTGGAGTATATGGTTTGTGTTGCCCCTATCCCTATGTGTCCCCATTGCATCCTATTGTAACTATACATTGTTTGCACTGTTTTCTAAGACTATACTGCATATTTTTGGTATTGTGTACATATAACTTGTGTATATTTGCTATCCTCTTACTGAGGGTACACTCTAAGATACTTTGGCATATTGTCATAAAAATAAAGTACCTTTATTTTTAGTATAACTGTGTATTGTGTTTTCTTATGATATTGTGCAAGTGACACTTGTGGTACTGTAGTAGCTTCACACGTCTCCTAGTTCAGCCTAAGCTGCTCTGCTAAGCTACCATTATCTATCAGCCTAAGCTGCTAGACACCCTATACACTAATAAGGGATAACTGGGCCTGGTGCAAGGTGCAAGTATCCCTTGGTACTCACTACAAGCCAGTCCAGCCTCCTACATTGGTTGTGCAGCGGTGGGATAAGTGCTTTGAGACTACTTACCACTCTTGTCGTTGTACTTTTCATAAGAGAAAAATATACAAAACAAGTTCAGTGTGTGTACACAGTGCTAAAAAGTTTTGCATTTCCTCTTTTCACTCTTTTCTAAGTGCTGAAAAGTACATCTAAACTTTCTAAAAAGTTCTAAAAAGTTTAAAAGTTTTTTTTCTGTCTTTCTAACAGTTCTGAAAACTTTTTTCTCTTTTTCTATCACTTTAACTCTCTCTAAAAAATGTCTGGCACAGGCCAAAATGTTGACCTGTCCAAGATTGCATATGATCACCTTAGCTGGAAAGGAGCAAGGAGTCTCTGTGTAGAGAGAGGTTTGAGTGTAGGGAAGAATCCTTCTTTGGAATTGTTGCTTAATATGCTTAGAGAACAAGATAAGGCCTTAGGGGCCACATCTGTTGAGAAAGCAGCAAATGGTTCCCAATCTGATCCAGGGACTCCCCCAGGAAAAGATTCAGGAAAGAAACTTCTCAGCCTGCCCATTACTAGACAGTCTAGCATAGTTGGTACAGATGTTGAATCACACCATACAGATGGTGTGCTCCCACATTATACTGTTAGCCAAGCTGTTAGGGTGCCTTCTGTAAGGGACAGGTCTCCTTCTGTCCATTCTCACCATACTTCTGTGTCTAGGAATGTCCCTCCCACCCACCCTGAAGACAGATTGTTAGAAAGGGAGCTCAATAGATTGAGAGTGGAACAAACCAGACTGAAGCTAAAGAAGCAACAGCTGGATTTGGATAGACAGACCTTAGAAGTAGATAAGGAGAGACAAAAATTGGGTTTAGAAACCCATGGTGGCAGCAGCAGTATTCCCCATAGTCATCCTGCAAGAGAGCATGATTCAAGGAATCTGCACAAGATAGTTCCCCCTTATAAGGAGGGGGATGACATTAACAAGTGGTTTGCTGCACTTGAGAGGGCCTGTGTTGTACAGGATGTCCCTTAAAGGCAGTGGGCTGCTATCCTATGGCTATCATTTAGTGGAAAAGGTAGGGATAGGCTCCTTACTGTGAAAGAAAGTGATGCCAATAATTTTACAGTTCTTAAGAATGCACTCCTGGATGGTTATGGCTTAACCACTGAACAGTACAGGATAAAGTTCAGAGATACCAAAAAGGAGTCTTCACAAGACTGGGTTGATTTCATTGACCAGGCAGTGAAGGCCTTGGAGGGGTGGTTACATGGCAGTAAAGTTACTGATTATGACAGCCTGTATAACTTGATCCTGAGAGAGCATATTCTTAATAATTGTGTGTCTGATTTGTTGCACCAGTACTTGGTGGACTCTGATCTGACCTCCCCCCAATAATTGGGAAAGAAGGCAGAAAAATGGGTCAGAACAAGGGTGAACAGAAAAGTTCATACAGGGGGTGACAAAGATGGCAATAAGAAGAAGGATGGTGAAAAATCTCAAGATAAGCATGGGGATAAGGGTAAAACCAAAGATCCCACTTCAAATCTTAAACACTCTTCAGGGGGTGGGGATAAAACAAATTATTCTTCTTCTTCTCAACCTACACAATTTAAAAAGCCTTGGTGCTTTGTGTGTAAAAATAGAGGCCATAGGCCAGGGGATAAGTCCTGTCCAGGTAAACCCCCTGAGCCTACCACCACTAATACATCAAGCTCTAGTGCCCCTAGCAGTAGTGGTACTAGTGGTGGGACTGCTGGCAACAGTCAAGTTAAGGGTGTAGTTGGGTTCACTTATGGGTCCATAGTAGAAACTGGGGTAGTCAATCCCAAGACAGTTTCTGTCACACCTAGTGGCATTGGCCTTGCCACACTGGCTGCTTGTCCCCTTACAATGGATAAGTACAGGCAGACAGTTTCAATAAATGGTGTTGAGGCCTTGGCCTACAGGGACACAGGTGCCAGTATCACTTTGGTGACTGAAAACCTAGTGCACCCTGATCAACACATCATTGGACAACAGTATAAGATTATTGATGTCCATAACTCCACTAAGTTTCTTCCCTTAGCTATAATTCAGTTTAGTTGGGGTGGAGTTACTGGCCCTAAGCAGGTGGTGGTATCACCTAGCTTACCTGTAGACTGTCTCTTAGGTAATGACCTAGAGGCCTCAGGTTGGGCTGATGTAGAGTTTTATGCCCATGCAGCCATGCTGGGCATCCCAGAGGAATTGTTCCCTCTCATTTCTACTGAAATGAAAAAGCAAAGGAGAGAAGGCCTGAAAACTCAGGATCCCTCTCCAATAACAGGAAAAAGCGATATCACAGCATCCCCTAACCACCCTACCATTCAGGATACCATTCCTGTGGTGGGAGAAACCTCTCCTGGGGTGGCACCTGTTCCAAGGGAATCATCAGTTGGCAAAACTGTACTCCCTGAGGTAGAAGTACCTCTCTGTGGGGTAACTAACATTGGTGAGAAAAAGAGCACCATTTTAGTTAACATGGAGCATCCCTCCAACCCTCCCAGAGAAACTTTAGTGCAGAAACCCTGCACTGCCTCACAACACTTAGGACAGCATCCCTGCCCTAGTGTGGAGCTCATAGGACAGCATCCCTGCCCTGCTCCAACTCAAGAGAAACAGCATCCCTGTTCTCTCTTCCAGCCAGATGGACAAAGTTTTTGCCCAGCTATGGCTTTTCTGAGACAGCATCCCTGTCTTGCATTTCCATCACTACAAATAGGTTCAGTGGACAATTCCCACTGCTCTAAACTAAAACTTACTGATAGAAACTCTGAAAATACATCTTCACATTGTTGCTTAGCTAAAAAACTTCAAACAGGGTGGTTTACATCCCCACAGGGAAGTAACCATATAGTGGATGATAAAGGGAGTAACCAGTCTATTGCAGAGCTACTCTCTACTTATCACCACTTAGACAATAAAGTCTGAACTGGCCAAGGTTAGCCTTATTGTCCTTCGTTTGGGGGGGGTTGTGTGAGAAAGTAGCCTCTTTCTAGCCTTGTTACCCCCACTTTTGGCCTGTTTGTGAGTGTATGTCAGGGTATTTTCACTGTCTCACTGGGATCCTGCTAACCAGGGCCCAGTGCTCATAGTGAAAACCCTATGTTTTCAGTATGTTTGTTATGTGTCACTGGGACCCTGCTAGTCAGGACCCCAGTGCTCATACGTTTGTGGCCTATATGTATGTGTTCCCTGTGTGGTGCCTAACTGTCTCACTGAGGCTCTGCTAACCAGAACCTCAGTGGTTATGCTCTCTCATTTCTTTCAAATTGTCACTAACAGGCTAGTGACCAATTTTACCAATTTACATTGGCATACTGGAACACCCTTATAATTCCCTAGTATATGGAACTGAGGTACCCAGGGTATTGGGGTTCTAGGAGATCCCTATGGGCTGCAGCATTTCTTTTGCCACCCATAGGGAGCTCTGACAATTCTTACACAGGCCTGCCACTGCAGCCTGAGTGAAATAACGTCCACGTTATTTCACAGCCATTTACCACTGCACTTAAGTAACTTATAAGTCACCTATATGTCTAACCTTTACCTGGTAAAGGTTAGGTGCAAAGTTACTTAGTGTGAGGGCACCCTGGCACTAGCCAAGGTGCCCCCACATTGTTCAGGGCCAATTCCCCTGACTTTGTGAGTGCGGGGACACCATTACACGCGTGCACTACATATAGGTCACTACCTATATGTAGCTTCACAATGGTAACTCCGAATATGGCCATGTAACATGTCTATGATCATGGAATTGCCCCCTCTATGCCATCCTGGCATTGTTGGTACAATTCCATGATCCCAGTGGTCTGTAGCACAGACCCTGGTACTGCCAAACTGCCTTTTCAGGGGTTTCACTGCAGCTGCTGCTGCTGCCAACCCCTCAGACAGGCAGCTGCCCTCCTGGGGTCCAGCCAGGCCTGGCCCAGGATGGCAGAACAAAGAACTTCCTCTGAGAGAGGGTGTGACACCCTCTCCCTTTGGAAAATGGTGTGAAGGCAGGGGAGGAGTAGCCTCCCCCAGCCTCTGGAAATGCTTTGTTGGGCACAGATGTGCCCAATTCTGCATAAGCCAGTCTACACCGGTTCAGGGACCCCTTAGCCCCTGCTCTGGCGCGAAACTGGACAAAGGAAAGGGGAGTGACCACTCCCCTGACCTGCACCTCCCCTGGGAGGTGTCCAGAGCTCCTCCAGTGTGCTCCAGACCTCTGCCATCTTGGAAACAGAGGAGCTGCTGGCACACTGGACTGCTCTGAGTGGCCAGTGCCACCAGGTGACGTCAGAGACTCCTTGTGATAGGCTCCTTCAGGTGTTAGTAGCCTTTCCTCTCTCCTAGGTAGCCAAACCCTCTTTTCTGGCTATTTAGGGTCTCTGTCTCTGGGGAAACTTTAGATAACGAATGCATGAGCTCAGCCGAGTTCCTCTGCATCTCCCTCTTCACCTTCTGATAAGGAATCGACCGCTGACCGCGCTGGAAGCCTGCAAACCTGCAACATAGTAGCAAAGACGACTACTGCAACTCTGTAACGCTGATCCTGCCGCCTTCTCAACTGTTTTCCTGCTTGTGCATGCTGTGGGGGTAGCCTGCCTCCTCTCTGCACCAGAAGCTCCGAAGAAATCTCCCGTGGGTCGACGGAATCTTCCCCCTGCAACCGCAGGCACCAAAAAGCTGCATTACCGGTCCCTTGGGTCTCCTCTCAGCACGACGAGCGAGGTCCCTCGAATACAGCGACACCGTCCAAGTGACCCCCACAGTCCAGTGACTCTCCAGCCCAAGTTTGGTGGAGGTAAGTCCTTGCCTCACCTCGCTGGGCTGCATTGCTGGGAACCGCGACTTTGCAAGCTACTCCGGCCCCTGTGCACTTCCGGCAGAAATCCTTCGTGCACAGCCAAGCCTGGGTCCACGGCACTCTAACCTGCATTGCACGACTTTCTAAGTTGGTCTCCGGCGACGTGGGATTCCTTTGTGCAACTTCGGCGAGCACCGTTTCACGCATACTTGTAGTGCCTGTTTCTGGCACTTCTCCGGGTGCTACCTGCTTCAGTGAGGGCTCTTTGTCTTGCTCGACGTCCCCTCTCTCTGCAGGTCCAATTTGCGACCTCCTGGTCCCTCCTGGGCCCCAGCAGCGTCCAAAAACGCCAAACGCACGATTTGCGTGTAGCAAGGCTTGTTGGCGTCCATCTGGCGGGAAAACACTTCTGCACGACTCTCCAAGGCGTGTGGGATCCATCCTCCAAAGGGGAAGCCTCTAGCCTTTGTCGTTCCTGCAGTATTCACAGTTCTTCAGCCTAGTAAGAGCTTCTTTGCACCAACCGCTGGCATTTCTTGGGCATCTGCCCATCTCCGAGCTACTTGTGACTTTTGGACTTGGTCCCCTTGTTCCACAGGTACCCTCAGTCAGGAATCCATCGTTGTTGCATTGCTGATTTGTGTTTTCCTTGCATTTCCCCTCTAACACGACTATTTTGTCCTTAGGGGAACTTTGGTGCACTTTGCACTCACTTTTCAGGGTCTTGGGGAGGGTTATTTTTCTAACTCTCACTATTTTCTGATAGTCCCAGCGACCCTCTACAAGGTCACATAGGTTTGGGGTCCATTCGTGGTTCGCATTCCACTTCTGGAGTATATGGTTTGTGTTGCCCCTATCCCTATGTTTCCCCATTGCATCCTATTGTAACTATACATTGTTTGCACTGTTTTCTAAGACTATACTGCATATTTTTGCTATTGTGTATATATATCTTGTGTATATTTCCTATACTCTCACTGAGGGTACACTCTAAGATACTTTGGCATATTTTCATAAAAATAAAGTACCTTTATTTTTAGTATAACTGTGTATTGTGTTTTCTTATGATATTGTGCATATGACACTAAGTGGTACTGTAGTAGCTTCACACGTCTCCTAGTTCAGCCTAAGCTGCTCTGCTAAGCTACCATTATCTATCAGCCTAAGCTGCTAGACACCCTATACACTAATAAGGGATAACTGGGCCTGGTGCAAGGTGCAAGTACCCCTTGGTACTCACTACAAGCCAGTCCAGCCTCCTACATTGGTTGTGCAGCGACGGGATAAGTGCTTTGAGACTACTTACCACTCTTGTCATTGTACTTTTCATAAGAGAAAAATATACAAAACAAGGTCAGTGTATATACACATAGCCAAAAAGTTTTGCATTTCCTCTTTTCACTCTTTTCTAAGTGCTGAAAAGTACTTCTAAACTTTCAAAAAGTTCTTAAAAGTTTAAAAAGTTTTTTCTGTCTTTCCAAAAAGTTCTGAAAACTTTTTTCTCTTTGTCTATCACTTTAACTCTCTCTAAAAATGTCTGGCACAGGCCAAAAAGTTGAACTGTCCAAACTTGCATATGATCACCTTAGCTGGAAAGGAGCAAGGAGTCTCTGCATAGAGAGAGGTTTGAGTGTAGGGAAGAATCCTTCCTTAGAACTGTTAATTAATATGCTTAGAGTACAGGATAAGGCCATAAGTGCCCAATCTGTAGAAAAAGTAGCTAATGGTTCTCAATCTGATCCAGGGACTCCCCCAGGAAAAGGTTCAGGAAAGAAACTTCTCAGCCTGCCCATTACTAGACAGTCTAACATAGTTGGTACAGAGGTTGAATCACATCATACTGATGATGTGCTCTCACATTATGCTGGTAGCCAAGCTGTTAGGGTGCCCTTGGTAAGGGACAGGTCTCCTTCTGTTCATTCCCATCATACCTCTGTATCTAGAAATGTCCCTCCCACCCACCCTGATGACAGATTGTTAGAAAGGGAGCTCAATAGATTGAGAGTGGAACAAACCAGACTGAAGCTCAAGAAGCAACAGCTGGATTTGGATAGACAGTCTTTAGAAATAGAGAGGGAAAGACAGAAAATGGGTTTAGATACCCATGGTGGCAGCAGCAGTATTCCCCATAGTCATCCTGCAAAAGAGCATGATTCCAGGAATCTGCATAAGATAGTTCCCCCTTACAAGGAGGGGGATGACATTAACAAGTGGTTTGCTGCACTTGAGAGGGCCTGTGCTGTACAGGATGTCCCTCAAAAGCAGTGGGCTGCTATCCTATGGCTATCATTTACTGGAAAAGGTAGGGATAGGCTCCTTACTGTAAAAGAAAATGATGCTAACAATTTCCAAGTTCTTAAGAATGCACTCCTGGATGGTTATGGCTTAACCACTGAACAGTACAGGATAAAGTTCAGAGATACCAAAAAGGAGTCTTCACAAGACTGGGTTGATTTCATTGACCAGGCAGTGAAGGCCTTGGAGGGGTGGTTACATGGCAGTAAAGTTACTGATTATGACAGCCTGTATAACTTGATCCTGAGAGAGCATATTCTTAATAATTGTGTGTCTGATTTGTTGCACCAGTACTTGGTGGACTCTGATCTGACCTCCCCCCAATAATTGGGAAAGAAGGCAGAAAAATGGGTCAGAACAAGGGTGAACAGAAAAGTTCATACAGGGGGTGACAAAGATGGCAACAAAAAGAAGGATGGTAAGTCTTCTGACAAGGGTGGGGACAAATCTAAAAATGAGTCTTCATCAGGCCCACAAAAACACTCTGGTGGGGGTGGTGGGCCCAAATCCTCCTTTAATCAGAACAAGGAAAAGAAACCATGGTGCTATTTATGTAAGATAAAAGGCCATTGGACAACAGATCCCAGTTGTCCAAAGAAAGGCACCACAGCTCCTACCACTACAACCCCTACTGCTACACCTAGTGTCCCTACTAATAGCAGTGGTGGTGGGAGCAAACCTACTAATAGCCAATCAAAGGGAGTAGCTGGGCTCACTTTTGGTAATTTAGTTGGGGTTGGTCTGATTAGGGAGACCACAGAGGCTACTTTAGTCTCTGAAGGGGCTATTGACTTAGCCACTTTGGTTGCTTGCCCCCATAACTTGGAGAAGTACAAGCAACTAACCCTAATAAATGGTGTTGAGGTCCAGGCCTACAGGGACACAGGTGCCAGTGTCACAATGGTGATTGAGAAACTGGTGCACCCTGAACAACACATACTTGGACACCAGTACCAAGTAACCGATGCTCACAACATAACAAAAAGCCACCCCATGGCTGTTGTAAATCTCAACTGGGGGGGGGTATCTGGTCCAAAGAAAGTTGTGGTAGCTTCAGATTTACCTGTAGACTGTCTATTAGGGAACGATTTGGAGACATCAGCTTGGTCAGATGTGGAGTTGGAGGCCCATGCAGCAATGCTGGGCATCCCAGGGCATATTTTTGCTTTGACAAGGGCTCAGGCCAAAAAGCAAAAAGGACAGGGAAGCTTGGATCCTGGAACAATGGACCAAGTGCTCCCTAAAGCTAGGGCTAGTAGAAGCAAACCACTTCCTACTATCCCTCCCTCTACAGTGGATTCTACTTCTGAGGAAGAAGAATTCCCTCCCTGTGCAGAACCTACACCAGAGGAGCTGGAAGCAGACACTGCTGAGCTTTTGGGTGAAGGGGGGCCTGCCAGAGAGGAGCTGAGTGTGGCACAGCAAACCTGTCCCACATTAGAGGGTCTCAGACAGCAAGCTGTCAAACAGGCTAATGGGGATGTCAGTGACTCACACAGAGTTTACTGGGAGGACAACCTCTTGTACACTGAGCATAGGGATCCTAAACCTGGAGCTGCCAGGAGATTAGTAATTCCTCAGGAGTACAGAAAGTTCCTCCTAACACTGGCACATGACATTCCCTTAGCTGGGCACCTGGGTCAAATGAAAACTTGGGACAGATTGGTACCATTGTTTCATTGGCCTAGGATGTCTGAGGACACAAAAGAATTTTGTAAGTCCTGTGAAACCTGTCAAGCCAGTGGCAAGACAGGTGGCACACCAAAGGCACCCCTTATCCCACTGCCTGTGGTTGGGGTTCCCTTTGAAAGGGTAGGGGTTGACATAGTTGGCCCCCTTGACCCTCCTACTGCTTCAGGCAATAGGTTTATCTTGGTGGTAGTGGACCATGCCACAAGATATCCTGAAGCTATTCCTTTAAGGACCAATACAGCTCCTGCAGTGGCAAAGGCCCTCCTGGGAATATTTTCCAGGGTGGGCTTCCCAAAGGAAGTAGTATCAGACAGGGGAAGCAATTTCATGTCTGCATACTTAAAGGCCATGTGGAAGGAGTGTGGTGTAACTTACAAGTTCACAACACCCTATCATCCACAAACAAATGGACTGGTGGAGAGATTTAATAAAACTCTCAAAGGCATGATTATGGGACTCCCCGAAAAACTCCGCAGGAGATGGGATATCCTTCTACCATGCCTCCTTTTTGCCTACAGGGAGGTACCCCAGAAAGGAGTGGGCTTCAGCCCCTTTGAACTTCTTTTTGGACACCCTGTTAGGGGTCCACTCACACTTGTAAAGGAGGGTTGGGAACAACCTTTAAAAGCTCCTAAGCAGGATATTGTGGATTATGTACTTGGCCTCAGATCAAGGATGGCTGAGTACATGAAAAAGGCCAGTAAAAACCTTCAGGCCAGCCAAGAGCTCCAGAAGCAATGGCATGATCAGAAGGCTGTTTTGGTTCAGTACCAACCAGGGCAGAAAGTGTGGGTCTTGGAGCCTGTGGCCCCAAGAGCACTCCAAGATAAATGGAGTGGTCCACACACAATTGTTGAAAAGAAGGGTGAAGTCACCTACTTGGTTGACTTAGGCACTGCCAGGAGTCCCCTTAGGGTGCTCCATGTCAACCGCCTGAAACCCTACTATGACAGGGCTGATCTCACCCTGCTCATGGCAACAGATGAGGGACAGGAAGAAGACAGTGATCCTCTACCTGATCTCTTCTCTTCCACAGAACAAGATGCTCTTGTGGAAGGTGTAGTTTTGGCTGATTGTCTTACTGCTGAGCAGAAAGATAATTGCATAAATCTCCTAGGACAATTTTCAGAACTCTTCTCCATTGTGCCAGGCACCACTTCTTGGTGTGAGCACACTATAGATACTGGAGACAGTTTACCTGTCAAAAGTAAGATCTATAGGCAGCCTGACCATGTCAGGGACTGCATAAAGCAAGAAGTTCAGAAGATGTTGGAACTAGGAGTGGTCGAGCACTCTGACAGTCCATGGGCTTCTCCTGTGGTACTGGTACCAAAACCCAATTCTAAAGATGGAAAGAAGGAAATGAGGTTTTGTGTCGACTATAGAGGTCTCAACTTGGTAACCAAAACTGATGCTCACCCTATACCCAGGGCAGATGAGCTCATAGATACACTGGCATCTGCCAAGTATCTAAGCACTTTTAATTTGACTGCAGGGTATTGGCAGATCAAATTGTCAGAAGATGCTAAATCTAAGACTGCATTTTCTACCATTGGAGGACATTACCAGTTTACTGTAATGCCTTTTGGTCTGAAAAATGCACCTGCCACTTTTCAGAGGTTGGTGAACACAGTCCTGCAAGGGCTGGAAGCTTTCAGTGCAGCATATTTGGATGATATAGCTGTCTTTAGCTCCAGCTGGGATGATCACCTGGTCCACCTTTGGAAAGTTTTGGAGGCCCTGCAAAAGGCAGGCCTCACTATCAAGGCTTCAAAGTGCCAGATAGGGCAGGGTAAGGTGGTTTATCTGGGACACCTTGTTGGTGGGGAACAGATTGCACCACTTCAGGGGAAAATCCAAACAATTATTGATTGGGTTCCCCCTACCACTCAGACTCAGGTAAGAGCCTTCCTAGGCCTCACTGGGTATTACAGGAGGTTCATTAAGAACTATGGCTCCATTGCAGCCCCTCTTAATGACCTCACATCCAAGAAAATGCCTAAAAAGGTATTATGGACAGCAAACTGTCAGAAAGCTTTTGAGGAGCTAAAGCAGGCCATGTGATCTGCACCTGTCCTGAAAAGCCCTTGTTACTCTAAAAAATTCTATGTCCAAACTGATGCATCTGAATTAGGAGTAGGGGCAGTCCTATCACAACTTAATTCTGAGGGCCAGGATCAACCTGTTGCTTTTATTAGTAGAAGGTTGACCCCTAGAGAAAAGCGTTGGTCTGCCATTGAGAGGGAGGCCTTTGCTGTGGTCTGGGCTCTGAAGAAGTTGAGGCCATACCTGTTTGGCACTCACTTCATTGTTCAGACAGACCACAAACCTCTACTTTGGCTAAAACAAATGAAAGGTGAAAATCCAAAATTGTTGAGGTGGTCCATATCCCTACAGGGAATGGACTATACAGTGGAACATAGACCTGGGAGTAGCCACTCCAATGCAGATGGACTCTCCAGATATTTCCACTTAGACAATGAAGACTCATCAGGTAATGGCTAGTCTTATTGTCCTTCGTTTGGGGGGGGGGGTTGTGTAGGAAAGTACCATCTTGCCTGGCATGTTACCCCCATTTTTCACTGTATATATGTTGTTTTAGTTGTATGTGTCACTGGGACCCTGGTAACCCAGGGCCCCAGTGCTCATAAGTGTGCCTGAATGTGTTACCTGTGTAGTGACTAACTGTCTCACTGAGGCTCTGCTAATCAGAACCTCAGTGGTTATGCTCTCTCATTTCTTTCCAAATTGTCACTGACAGGCTAGTGACCATTTTTACCAATTTACATTGGCTTACTGGAACACCCTTATAATTCCCTAGTATATGGTACTGAGGTACCCAGGGTATTGGGGTTCCAGGAGATCCCTATGGGCTGCAGCATTTCTTTTGCCACCCATAGGGAGCTCTGACAATTCTTACACAGGCCTGCCACTGCAGCCTGAGTGAAATAACGTCCACGTTATTTCACAGCCATTTTACACTGCACTTAAGTAACTTATAAGTCACCTATATGTCTAACCTTTACCTGGTAAAGGTTAGGTGCAAAGTTACTTAGTGTGAGGGCACCCTGGCACTAGCCAAGGTGCCCCCACATTGTTCAGAGCCAATTCACTGAACTTTGTGAGTGCGGGGACACCATTACACGCGTGCACTACATATAGGTCACTACCTATATGTAGCTTCACCATGGTAACTCCGAATATGGCCATGTAACATGTCTATGATCATGGAATTGCCCCCTCTATGCCATCCTGGCATTGTTGGTACAATTCCATGATCCCAGTGGTCTGTAGCACAGACCCTGGTACTGCCAGACTGCCCTTCCTGGGGTTTCTCTGCAGCTGCTGCTGCTGCCAACCCCTCAGACAGGCAGCTGCCCTCCTGGGGTCCAGCCAGGCCTGGCCCAGGATGGCAGAACAAAGAACTTCCTCTGAGAGAGGGTGTGACACCCTCTCCCTTTGGAAAATGGTGTGAAGGCAGGGGAGGAGTAGCCTCCCCCAGCCTCTGGAAATGCTTTGTTGGGCACAGATGTGCCCAATTCTGCATAAGCCAGTCTACACCGGTTCAGGGACCCCTTAGCCCCTGCTCTGGCGCGAAACTGGACAAAGGAAAGGGGAGTGACCACTCCCCTGACCTGCACCTCCCCTGGGAGGTGTCCAGAGCTCCTCCAGTGTGCTCCAGACCTCTGCCATCTTGGAAACAGAGGTGCTGCTGGCACACTGGACTGCTCTGAGTGGCCAGTGCCACCAGGTGACGTCAGAGACTCCTTGTGATAGGCTCCTTCAGGTGTTAGTAGCCTTTCCTCTCTCCTAGGTAGCCAAACCCTCTTTTCTGGCTATTTAGGGTCTCTGTCTCTGGGGAAAGTTTAGATAACGAATGCATGAGCTCAGCCGAGTTCCTCTGCATCTCCCTCTTCACCTTCTGATAAGGAATCGACCGCTGACCGCGCTGGAAGCCTGCAAACCTGCAACATAGTAGCAAAGACGACTACTGCAACTCTGTAACGCTGATCCTGCCGCCTTCTCGACTGTTTTCCTGCTTGTGCATGCTGTGGGGGTAGCCTGCCTCCTCTCTGCACCAGAAGCTCCGAAGAAATCTCCCGTGGGTCGACGGAATCTTCCCCCTGCAACCGCAGGCACCAAAAAGCTGCATTACCGGTCCCTTGGGTCTCCTCTCAGCACGACGAGCGAGGTCCTTCGAATCCAGCGACACCGTCCAAGTGACCCCCACAGTCCAGTGACTCTCCAGCCCAAGTTTGGTGGAGGTAAGTCCTTCCCTCACCTCGCTGGGCTGCATTGCTGGGAACAGCGACTTTGCAAGCTACTCCGGCCCCTGTGCACTTCCGGCAGAAATCCTTCGTGCACAGCCAAGCCTGGGTCCACGGCACTCTAACCTGCATTGCACGACTTTCTAAGTTGGTCTCCGGCGACGTGGGACTCCTTTGTGCAACTTCGGCGAGCACCGTTTCACGCATCCTCGTAGTGCCTGTTTCTGGCACTTCTCCGGGTGCTACCTGCTTCAGTGAGGGCTCTTTGTCTTGCTCGACGTGCCCTCTCTCTGCAGGTCCAATTTGCGACCTCCTGGTCCCTCCTGGGCCCCAGCAGCGTCCAAAAACGCCAAACGCACGATTTGCGTGTAGCAAGGCTTGTTGGCGTCCATCCGGCGGGAAAACACTTCTGCACGACTCTCCAAGGCGTGGGGGATCCATCCTCCAAAGGGGAAGCCTCTAGCCCTTGTCGTTCCTGCAGTATTCACAGTTCTTCAGCCTAGTAAGAGCTTCTTTGCACCAACCGCTGGCATTTCTTGGGCATCTGCCCATCTCCGAGCTACTTGTGACTTTTGGACTTGATCCCCTTGTTCCACAGGTACCCTCAGTCAGGAATCCATCGTTGTTGCATTGCTGATTTGTGTTTTCCTTGCATTTCCCCTCTAACACGACTATTTTGTCCTTAGGGGAACTTTGGTGCACTTTGCACTCACTTTTCAGGGTCTTGGGGAGGGTTATTTTTCTAACTCTCACTATTTTCTGATAGTCCCAGCGACCCTCTACAAGGTCACATAGGTTTGGGGTCCATTCGTGGTTCGCATTCCACTTCTGGAGTATATGGTTTGTGTTGCCCCTATCCCTATGTTTCCCCATTGCATCCTATTGTAACTATACATTGTTTGCACTGTTTTCTAAGACTATACTGCATATTTTTGCTATTGTGTATATATATCTTGTGTATATTTCCTATCCTCTCACTGAGGGTACACTCTAAGATACTTTGGCATATTGTCATAAAAATAAAGTACCTTTATTTTTAGTATAACTGTGTATTGTGTTTTCTTATGATATTGTGCATATGACACTAAGTGGTACTGTAGTAGCTTCACACGTCTCCTAGTTCAGCCTAAGCTGCTCTGCTAAGCTACCATTATCTATCAGCCTAAGCTGCTAGACACCCTATACACTAATAAGGGATAACTGGGCCTGGTTCATGGTGCAAGTACCCCTTGGTACTCACTACAAGCCAGTCCAGCCTCCTACAAGGGGGAACCCAATCTATAATAGTTTGGATTTTCCCCTGAAGTGGTGCAATCTGTTCTCCACCAACTAGGTGTCCCAGATAAACCACCTTCCCCTGCCCTATCTGGCACTTTGAAGCCTTGATAGTGAGGCCTGCCTTTTGCAGGGCCTCTAAAACATTCCATAGGTGGACCAGGTGATCATCCCAACTGGAGCTAAAGACAGCTATATCGTCCAGATATGCTACACTAAAAGGTTCCAGCCCTTGCAGGACTGTATTCACCAACCTCTGAAAAGTGGCAGGTGCATTTTTCAATCCAAAAGGCATTACTGTGAATTGGTAATGGCCTCCAATGGTTGAAAATGCAGTTTTTGCTTTTGCATCTTCTGATAATTTGATCTGCCAATACCCTGCAGTCAAGTCAAAAGTGCTTAGATACTTGGCAGATGCCAGTGTATCTATGAGCTCATCTGCCCTGGGTATAGGGTGAGCATCAGTTTTGGTTACTTGGTTGAGACCTCTATAGTCTACACAAAACCGCATTTCCTTCTTTCCATCTTTGGAATGAGGTTTTGGTACAAGTACCACAGGAGAGGCCCATGGACTTTCAGAGTGCTCAAACACTCCCAGTTTTAACTTTTTCTGCACTTCTTGTTTTATGCAGTCTCTGACATGGTCAGGCTGCCTATAGATCTTACTTTTGACAGGCAAGCTGTCTCCAGTATCTATAGTGTGCTCACACCAAGAAGTGGTGCCTGGCACAGTAGAGAAGAGTTCAGAAAACTGACCCAGGAGATTTATGCAGTGGTCTTTCTGCTCAGCAGTAAGACAATCTGCCAGTACAACCCCTTCCACAAGAGCATCTTGTTCTGTGGAAGAGAAGAGATCAGGGAGAGGGCCACTCTGTTCTTCCTTTCCCTCATCTGTTGCCATGAGCAGGGTGAGATCAGCCCTGTCATAGTAGGGTTTCAGGTGATTGACATGGAGCACCAGAAGGGGACTCCTGGCAGTGCCTAAGTCAACTAAGTAGGTGACTTCACCCTTTTTCTCAACAATTGTGTGGGGTCCACTCCATTTATCTTGGAGTGCTCTTGGGGCCACAGGCTCCAAGACCCACACTTTCTGCCCTGGTTGGTACTGAACCAAAACAGCCTTCTGGTCATACCATTGCTTTTGGTACACTACATATAGGTCACTACCTATCTGTAACTTCACAATGGTAACTCCGAATATGGCCATGTAACATGTCTAAGATCATGGAATTGCCCCCTCTATGCCATCCTGGCATTATTGGTACAATTCCATGATCCCAGTGGTCTGTAGCACAGACCCTGGTACTGCCAAACTGCCTTTCCTGGGGTTTCACTGCAGCTGCTGCTGCTGCCAACCCCTCAGACAGGTTTCTGCCCCCCTGGGGTCAAGCCAGGCTTGTCCCAGGATGGCAGAACAAAGGACTTCCTCTGAGAGAGGGTGTTAAACCCTCTCCCTTTGGAAAATGGTGTGAAGGCAGGGGAGGAGTAGCCTCCCCCAGCCTCTGGAAATGCTTTCTTGTTCACATTTGTCCCCAATTCTGCATAAGCCAGTCTACACCGGTTCAGGGACCCCTTAGCCCTGCTCTGGCGCGAAACTGGACAAAGGAAAGGGGAGTGACCACTCCCCTGACCTGCACCTCCCCTGGGAGGTGTCCAGAGCTCCTCCAGTGTGCTCCAGATCTCAGCCATCTTGGAAACAGATGTGCTGCCAGCACACTGGACTGCTCTGAGTGGCCAGTGCCACCAGGTGACGTCAGAGACTCCTTCTGATAGGCTCCTTCAGGTGTTAGTAGCCTATCCTCTCTCCTAGGTAGCCAAACCCTCTTTTCTGGCTATTTAGGGTCTCTGTCTCTGGGGAAACTTTAGATAACGAATGCAAGAGCTCATCAGAGTTCCTCTGCATCTCCCTCTTCACCTTCTGATAAGGAAACGACCGCTGACCGCGCTGGAAGCCTGCAAACCTGCAACATAGTGGCAAAGACGACTACTGCAACTCTGTAATGCTGATCCTGCCGCCTTCACAACTGTTTTCCTGCTTGTGCATGCTGTGGGGGTAGTCTGCCTCCTCTCTGCACCAGAAGCTCCGAAGAAATCTCCCGTGGGTCGACGGAATCTTCCCCCTGCAACCGCAGGCACCAAAAAGCTGCATTACCGGTCCCTTGGGTCTCCTCTCAGCATGACAAACGAGGTCCCTTGAATCCAGCAACTCTGTTCAAGTGACTATCACAGTTCAGTGACTCTTCAGTCCAAGTTTGGTGGAGGTAAGTCCTTGCCTCACCTCGCTAGACTGCATTGCTGGGAACCGCAACTTTTGCAGCTACTCCGGCCCCTGTGCACTTCCGGCGGAAATCCTTCGTGCACAGCCAAGCCTGGGTCCACAGCACTCTAACCTGCATTGCACGACTTTCTAAGTTGGTCTCCGGCGACGTGGGACTCCTTTGTGCAACTTCGGCAAGCACCGTTTCACGCATCCTTGTAGTGCCTGTTTCTGGCACTTTTTTGGGTGCTACCTGCTGTTGAGAGGGCTCTTTGTCTTGCTCGACGTCTCCTCTCTCTCCTGGTCCAATTTGCAACCTCCTGGTCCCTCCTGGGCTTCAGCAGCGTCCGAAAATGTTAACTGCACGATTTGCAGCTAGCAAGGCTTGTTGGCGTTCTTTTGGCGGGAAAATACTTCTGCACAACTCTCCACGGCGAGAGAAATCCGTCCTCCAAAGGGGAAGTCTCTAGCCCTTTTCGTTCCTGCAGAAACTGCAGCTTCTTCTGTCCAGTAGAAGCTTCTTTGCACCCGCAGCTGGCATTTCCTGGGCATCTGCCCATCTCCGACTTGCTTGTGACTTTTGGACTTGGTCCCCTTGTTCCACAGGTACCCTAGATTGGAAATCCACAGTTGTTGCATTGTTGGTTGGTGTCTTTCCTGCATTATTCCTCTATCACGACTTCTTTGTCTTTTGGGGAACTTCAGTGCACTTTCCACTCACTTTTCAGGATCTTGGGGAGGGCTAATTTTCTAACTCTCACTATTTTCTAATAGTCCCAGCGACCCTCTACAAGGTCACATAGGTTTGGGGTCCATTCGTGGTTCACATTCCACTTTTGGAGTATATGGTTTGTGTTGCCCCTATCCCTATGTGTCCCCTTTGCATCCTATTGTAACTATACATTGTTTGCACTGTTTTCTAAGACTATACTGCATATTTTTGGAATTGTGTACATATAACTTGTGTATAATTGCTATCCTCATACTGAGGGTACTCACTGAGATATTTTGGCATATTGTCATAAAAATAAAGTACCTTTATTTTTAGTATATCTGTGTATTGTGTTTTCTTATGATATTGTGCAAGTGACACTTGTGGTACTGTAGTAGCTTCACACGTCTCCTAGTTCAGCCTAAGCTGCTCTGCTAAGCTACCATTATCTATCAGCCTAATCTGCTAGACACCCTATACACTAATAAGGGATAACTGGGCCTGGTGCAAGGTGCAAGTACCCCTTGGTACTCACTACAAGCCAGTCCAGCCTCCTACATTGGTTGTGCAGCGGTGGGATAAGTGCTTTGAGACTACTTACCACTCTTGTCATTGTACTTTTCATAAGAGAAAAATATACAAAACAAGTTCAGTGTGTGTACACATTGCTAAAAAGTTTTGCATTTCCTCTTTTCACTCTTTTCTAAAGTGCTGAAAAGTACTTCTAAACTTTCAAAAAGTTCTTAAAAGTTTAAAAAGTTTTTTTTCTGTCTTTCTAAAAAGTTCTGAAAACTTTTTTCTCTTTTTCTATCACTTTTAACTCTCTCTAAAAATGTCTGGCACAGGCCAAAATGTTGATCTGTCCAAACTTGCATATGATCACCTTAGCTGGAAAGGAGCAAGGAGTCTCTGCATAGACAGAGGTTTGAGTGTAGGGAAGAATCCTTCCTTGGAATTGTTGCTTAACATGCTTAGAGAACAAGATAAGGCCATAGGGGCCACATCTGTTGAAAAAGTAGCAAATGGTTCCCAATCTGATCCAGGGACTACCCCTAGAAAAGATTCAGGAAAGAAACTCCCTAGCCTGCCCATTACTAGACAGTCTAGCATAGTTGGTAATGATGGAGAGCCACACCATACAAATAGTGTTGTCTCACATCATAGCAAAAGCATTTATTCTCACCACACTGGTAGTAATGTTTCTGTTAGCCAAGCTGTTAGGGTGGCTTCTGTAAGGGACAGGTCTCCTTCTGTCCATTCTCACCATACTTCTGTGTCTAGGAATGTCCCTCCCACCCACCCTGATGACAGAATGTTAGAAAGGGAACTCAATAGATTGAGAGTGGAGCAATCCAGACTGAAGCTTAAACAGCAACAGCTGGATTTAGATAGACAATCCTTAGAAGTAGAGAAGGAAAGACAGAAATTGGGTTTTGAAACCCATGGTGGCAGCAGCAGTATTCCCCATAGTCATCCTGTAAAAGAGCATGATTCCAGGAATCTGCACAAGATAGTTCCCCCTTATAAGGAGGGGGATGACATTAACAAGTGGTTTGCTGCACTTGAGAGGGCCTGTGTTGTACAGGATGTCCCTCAAAGGCAGTGGGCTGCTATCCTATGGCTATCATTTAGTGGAAAAGGTAGGGATAGGCTCCTTACTGTGAAAGAAAGTGATGCCAATAATTTCCAAGTTCTTAAGAATGCACTCCTGGATGGTTATGGCTTAACCACTGAACAATACAGGATAAAGTTCAGAGAGACCAAAAAGGAGTCTTCACAAGACTGGGTTGATTTCATTGACCATTCAGTGAAGGCCTTGGAGGGGTGGTTAAATGGCAGTAAGGTTACTGACTTTGAAAGCCTGTATAACTTGATCCTGAGAGAGCATATTCTTAATAATTGTGTGTCTGATTTGTTGCACCAGTACTTGGTGGACTCTGATCTGACCTCTCCCCAAGAATTGGGAAAGAAGGCAGACAAATGGGTCAGAACAAGAGTGAACAGAAAAGTTCATACAGGGGGTGACAAAGATGGCAACAAAAAGAAGGATGGTAAGTCTTCAGACAAGGGTGGGGACAAATCTAAAAATGAGTCTTCATCAGGCCCACAAAAACACTCTGGTGGGGGTGGTGGGTCCAAATCCTCCTTTAATCAGAACAAGGAAAAGAAACCATGGTGCTATTTTTGTAAAGTAAAAGGCCATTGGGCAACAGATTCCAGTTGACCAAAGAAAAGCACCAAGCCTCCTACCACTACAACCCCTACTGCTACACCTAGTGTCCCTACTAATAGCAGTGGTGGTGGGAGCAAACCTACTAATAGCCAATGCAAGGGAGTAGCTGGGCTCACTTTTGGTAAGTTAGTTGGGGTTGGCCTTGTTAGGGAGGCCACAGAGGCTGTGTTAGTCTCTGAGGGGGCTATTGATTTAGCCACCTTAGCTGCTTGTCCCCTTAATATGGATAAGTACAGGCAGCTACCCCTAATAAATGGTGTTGAGGTTCAGGCCTACAGGGACACTGGTGCCAGTGTAACTATGGTCATAGAAAAACTGGTCCACCCTGAACAACACCTACTTGGTCACCAGTACCAAGTAACCGATGCTCACAACAACACACTTAGCCACCCCATGGCTGTTGTTAATCTCAACTGGGGGGGGGGGGTTACTGGTCCAAAGAAAGTTGTGGTAGCCTCAGATTTACCTGTAGACTGTCTACTAGGAAATGATTTGGAGACATCAGCTTGGTCAGATGTGGAGTTGGAGGCCCATGCAGCAATGCTGGGCATCCCAGGGCATATTTTTGCTTTAAACAGGGCTCAGGCCAAAAAGCAAAAAGGACATGGAAGCTTGGATCCTGGAACAATGGACCAAGTGCTCCCTAAAGCTAGGGCTAGTAGAAGCAAACCACTTCCTACTATCCCTCCCTCTACAGTGGATTCAACTTCAGAGGAAGAAGAATTCCCTCCCTGTGCAGAACCTACACCAGAGGAGCTTGAAGCAGATACTGCTGAGCTTTTGGGTGAAGGGGGGCCTGCCAGAGAGGAGCTGAGTGTGGCATAGCAAACCTGTCCCACATTAGAGGGTCTGAGACAGCAAGCTGTCAAACAGGCTAATGGGGATGTCAGTGACTCTCACAGAGTTTACTGGGAGGACAACCTCTTGTACACTGAGCATAGGGATCCTAAACCTGGAGCTGCCAGGAGATTAGTGATTCCTCAGGAGTACAGAAAGTTCCTCCTAACTCTGGCACACGACATTCCCCTAGCTGGGCATCTAGGACAAATGAAAACTTGGGACAGACTTGTTCCCTTGTTTCATTGGCCTAGAATGTCTGAGGACACAAAGGAATTTTGTAAGTCCTTTGAAACCTGTCAAGACAGGTGGAACTCCAAAGGCACCCCTTATTCCACTGCCTGTGGTTGGGGTACCCTTTGAAAGGGTAGGGGTTGACATAGTTGGCCCCCTTGACCCTCCTACTGCTTCAGGCAATAGATTCATCTTGGTGGTAGTGGACCATGCCACAAGATATCCTGAAGCTATTCCTTTAAGGACCACTACAGCTCCTGCAGTGACAAAGGCCCTCCTGGGAATATTTTCCAGGGTGGGCTTCCCAAAGGAAGTAGTATCAGACAGGGGAAGCAATTTCATGTCTGCATACTTAAAGGCCATGTGGAAGGAGTGTGGTGTAACTTATAAGTTCACAACACCCTATCATCCACAAACAAATGGACTGGTAGAGAGATTTAACAAAACTCTCAAGGGCATGATTATGGGTCTCCCTGAAAAACTCCGCAGGAGATGGGATATCCTTCTACCATGCCTCCTTTTTGCCTACAGGGAGGTACCCCAGAAAGGAGTGGGCTTCAGCCCCTTTGAACTTCTTTTTGGACACCCTGTTAGGGGTCCACTCACACTTGTAAAGGAGGGTTGGGAACAACCTTTAAAAGCTCCTAAGCAGGATATGGTGGACTATGTACTTGGCCTCAGATCAAGGATGGCTGAGTATATGAAAAAGGCCAGTAAAAACCTTCAGGCCAGCCAAGAGCTCCAGAAGCAATGGCATGATCAGAAGGCTGTTTTGGTTCAGTACCAACCAGGGCAGAAAGTGTGGATCTTGGAGCCTGTGGCCCCAAGAGCACTCCAAGATAAATGGAGTGGTCCCCACACAATTGTTGACAAAAAGGGTGAAGTCACCTATTTGGCTGACTTAGGCACTGCAAGGAGTCCCCTTAGGGTACTCCATGTAAACCACCTGAAACCCTACTATGACAGGGCTGATCTCACCCTGCTCATGGCAACTGATGAGGGACAGGAAGAAGACAGTGATCCTCTACCTGATCTCTTCTCTTCCACAGAACAAGATGCTCTTGTGGAAGGTGTAGTTTTGGCTGATTGTCTTACTGCTGAGCAGAAAGATAATTGCATAAATCTCCTAGATCAATTCTCTGAACTCTTCTCTACTGTGCCAGGTACCACTTCTTGGTGTGAGCACACTATAGATACTGGAGACAGCTTGCCTGTCAAAAGTAAGATCTATAGGCAGCCTGACCATGTCAGGGACTGCATAAAGCAAGAGGTCCAGAAAATGTTAGAACTAGGAGTGGTTGAGCACTCTGAAAGTCCATGGGCTTCTCCTGTGGTACTTGTACCAAAACCTCATTCCAAAGATGGAAAGAAGGAAATGCGGTTTTGTGTAGACTACAAAGGTCTGAACTTGGTAACCAAAACTGATGCTCACCCTATACCCAGGGCAGATGAGCTCATAGATACACTGGCATCTGCCAAGTATCTAAGCACTTTTGACTTGACTGCAGGGTATTGGCAGATCAAATTGTCAGAAGATGCTAAACCTAAGACTGCATTTTCAACCATTGGAGGACATTACCAGTTCACTGTAAAGCCTTTTATTTTGAAAAATGCACCTGCCACTTTTCAGAGGTTGGTGCACACAGTCCTGCAAGGGCTGGAAGCTTTCAGTGCAGCATATCTGGACGATATAGCTGTCTTTAGCTCCACCTGGGATGAGCACCTGGTCCACCTATGGAAAGTTTTGGAGGCCCTGCAAAAGGCAGGCCTCACTATCAAGGCTTCAAAGTGCCAGATAGGGCAGGGTAAGGTGGTTTATCTGGGACACCTTGTTGGTGGGGAACAGATTGCACCACTTCAGGGGAAAATCCAAACAATTATTGAATGGGTTCCCCCTACTACACAGACTCAGGTGAGAGCCTTCCTAGGCCTCACTGGGTATTACAGGAGGTTCATTAAGAACTATGGCTCCATTGCAGCCCCTCTTAATGACCTCACTTCCAAGAAGATGCCTAAAAAGGTATTATGGACAGCAAACTGTCAGAAAGCTTTTGAGGAGCTGAAGCAGGCCATGTGCTCTGCACCTGTCCTGAAAAGCCCTTGTTACTCTAAAAAATTCTATGTCCAAACTGATGCATCTGAATTAGGAGTAGGGGCAGTCCTATCACAACTTAATTCTGAGGGCCAGGATCAACCTGTTGCTTTTATTAGTAGGAGGTTGACCCCTAGAGAAAAGCGTTGGTCTGCCATTGAGAGGGAGGCCTTTGCTGTGGTCTGGGCACTGAAGAAGTTGAGGCCATACCTGTTTGGCACTCACTTCATTATTCAGACAGACCACAAACCTCTACTTTGGCTAAAACAAATGAAAGGTGAAAATCCTAAATTGTTGAGGTGGTCCATATCCCTACAGGGAATGGACTATACAGTCGAACATAGACCTGGGAGTAGCCACTCCAATGCAGATGGACTCTCCAGATATTTCCACTTAGACAATGAAGACTCATCAGGTCATGGCTAGTCTTATTGTCCTTCGTTTGGGGGGGGGTTGTGTAGGAAAGTACCATCTTGCCTGGCATGTTACCCCCATTTTTCACTGTATATATGTTGTTTTAGTTGTATATGTCACTGGGACCCTGTTCTCCAGGGCCCCAGTGCTCATAAGTGTGCCTGAATGTGTTGCCTGTGTAGTGACTAACTGTCTCACTGAGGCTCTGCTAATCAGAACCTCAGTGGTTATGCTCTCTCATTTCTTTCCAAATTGTCACTAACAGGCTAGTGACCAATTTACCAATTTATATTGGATTACTGGAACACCCTTATAATTCCCTAGTATATGGTACTGAGGTACCCAGGGTATTGGGGTTCCTGGAGATCCCTATGGGCTGCAGCATTTCTTTTGCCACCCATAGGGAGCTCTGACAATTCTTACACAGGCCTGCCACTGCATCCTGAGTGAAATAACGTCCACGTTATTTCACAGCCATTTTACACTGCACTTAAGTAACTTATAAGTCACCTATATGTCTAACCTTTACCTGGTAAAGGTTAGATGCAAAGTTACTTAGTGTGAGGGCACCCTGGCACTAGCCAAGGTGCCCCCACATTGTTCAGAGCCAATTCCCTGAACTTTGTGAGTGCGGGGACACCATTACACGCGTGCACTACATATAGGTCACTACCTATATGTAGCTTCACAATGGTAACTCCGAATATGGCCATGTAACATGTCTAAGATCATGGAATTGCCCCCTCTGTGCCATCCTGGCATTATTGGTACAATTCCATGATCCCAGTGGTCTGTAGCACAGACCCTGGTACTGCCAAACTGCCTTTCCTGGGGTTTCACTGCAGCTGCTGCTGCTGCCAACCCCTCAGACAGGGTTCTGCCCCCCTGGGGTCAAGCCAGGCTTATCCCAGGATGGCAGAACAAAGGACTTCCTCTGAGAGAGGGTGTTACACCCTCTCCCTTTGGAAAATGGTGTGAAGGCAGGGGAGGAGTAGCCTCCCCCAGCCTCTGGAAATGCTTTCTTGGGCACAGATGTGCCCAATTCTGCATAAGCCAGTCTACACCGGTTCAGGGACCCCTTAGCCCCTGCTCTGGCGCGAAACTGGACAAAGGAAAGGGGAGTGACCACTCCCCTGACCTGCACCTCCCCTGGGAGGTGTCCAGAGCTCCTCCAGTGTGCTCCAGACCTCTGCCATCTTGGAAACAGAGGTGCTGCCAGCACACTGGACTGCTCTGAGTGGCCAGTGCCACCAGGTGACGTCAGAGACTCCTTCTGATAGGCTCCTTCAGGTGTTAGTAGCCTATCCTCTCTCCTAAGTATCCAAACCCTCTTTTCTGGCTATTTAGGGTCTCTGTCTCTGGGGAAACTTTAGATAACGAATGCAAGAGCGCATAAGAGTTCCTCTGCATCTCTCTCTTCACCTTCTGACAAGGAATCGACTGCTGACCGCGCTGGAAACCTGCAAAACTGCAACATAGTAGCAAAGACGACTACTGCAACTCTGTAACGCTGATCCTGCCGCCTTCTCGACTGTTTTCCTGCTTGTGCATGCTGTGGGGGTAGTCTGCCTCCTCTCTGCACCAGAAGCTCCAAAGAAATCTCCCGTGGGTCGACGGAATCTTCCTCCTGCAACCGCAGGCACCAAAAAGCTGCATTACCGGTCCCTTGGGTCTCCTCTCAGCACGACGAGCGAGGTCCCTCGAATCCAGCGACTCTGTCCAAGTGACCCCCACAGTCCAGTGACTCTTCAGTCCAAGTTTGGTGGATGTAAGTCCTTGCCTCACCTCGCTAGACTGCATTGCTGGGAAACGCGACTTTTGCAGCTACTCCGGCCCCTGTGCACTTCTGGCGGAAATCCTTTGTGCACAGCAAAGCCTGGGTCCACGGCACTCTAACCTGCATTGCACGACTTTCTAAGTTGGTCTCCGGCGACGTGGGACTCCTTTGTGCAACTTCGGCGAGCACTGTTTCACGCATCCTCGTAGTGCCTGTTTCTGGCACTTCTTTGGGTGGTACCTGCTTCAGAGAGGGCTCCTTGTCTTGCTCGACATCCCATCTCTCTCCTGGTCCAATTTGCTACCTCCTGGTTCCTCCTGGGCCTCAGCAGCGTCCAAAAACGCTAACCGCATGATTTGCAGCTAGCAAGGTCTGTTGGCGTTCTTTCGGCGGGAAAATACTTCTGCACAACTCTCCACGGCGAGTGAGATCCGTCCACCAAAGGGGAAGTCTCTAGCCCTTTTCGTTCCTGCACAAACCACAGCTTCTTCTGTCCAGTAGAAGCTTCTTTGCACCCGCAGCTGGCATTTCCTGGGCATCTGCCCATCTCCAACTTGCTTGTGACTTTTGGACTTGGTCCCCTTGTTCCACAGGTACCCTAGATTGGAAATCTACAGTTGTTGCATTGTTGGTTGGTGTCTTTCCTGCATTATTCCTCTATCACGACTTCTTTGTCTTTTGGGGAACTTCAGTGCACTTTGCACTCACTTTTCAGGGTCTTGAGGAGGGCTATTTTTCTAACTCTCACTATTTTCTAATAGTCCCAGCGACCCTCTACAAGGTCACATAGGTTTGGGGTCCATTCGTGGTTCACATTCCACTTTTGGAGTATATGGTTTGTGTTGCCCCTATCCCTATGTGTCCCCATTGCATCCTATTGTAACTATACATTGTTTGCACTGTTTTCTAAGACTATACTGCATATTTTTGGTATTGTGTACATATAACTTGTGTATAATTGCTATCCTCATACTGAGGGTACTCACTGAGATACTTTGGCATATTGTCATAAAAATAAAGTACCTTTATTTTTAGTATATCTGTGTATTGTGTTTTCTTATGATATTGTGCAAGTGACACTTGTGGTACTGTAGTAGCTTCACACGTCTCCTAGTTCAGCCTGAGCTGCTCTGCTAAGCTACCATTATCTATCAGCCTAAGCTGCTAGACACCCTATACACTAATAAGGGATAACTGGGCCTGGTGCAAGGTGCAAGTACCCCTTGGTACTCACTACAAGCCAGTCCAGCCTCCTACAGGGGTGTTCTGGCATTAGGAGGTCCGTCAAAATGGCACAGTGAAATCTACAAGATTTTACTGCCCCATTTATTATATAATTTTCAATGCCTGCTCAGCACAGGCGTTAAAATGACACACCCATATTAACCTATGGACCTCCTTGTACTTTGATGCTAGTGAGGCAAAGCGTGACAATAGCATAACAAATTCTGATGCTATTGGCCTAATGTGCGCTATGGTGCACCATATTACAAATACGATGCGCACATGGTGTTGTTAGGTGGGGCAGGACCGATGCAAGAAAACTGATGCATCAGTTCTGATGCGCCAGTTTCTTGTAAATCTGGTGTTAGATGTTTTGCAAATAGTTTTCCTTCTGCATCCAAAAGGGCTATCAGGCAAGTTAGATGGTTCGCTTCTAGCCCATGTTTGTGCAAAGGTTGAATATTGGTCCCCGGCCAGCAAACAGGAGTACGGCCAGCGACAAGACACGGTCATAAGCTGTCTACAGCATTTGCCTCCACAATCGTGGGCCGTGCGTCGACACCGCAATGAGAATCCCGTCTGGACCTGGGGCTCGAGAGTTCCTACATTTTTGTATAAGTGTCGGCATTTAGAAAATGCTATCTGTACAGTTCTTAAAGCCAGCCAACATTCCTTTTACAAGAGCAACATTTATCTATCTACAGACATTACCAACCTCGAGGATCTCCCACCTCACTTCTGATTACATTCACCGGGCTATGAGGTTGAGGCCAATTATGATTATGGAATGAGAGCGAACTGTTCTTTTCAATTTCTGTGACCTGGTTTTAGGGCACTTGTCATCATGCTCTGTGGTTCTTTGTTTCTTATTTATTCTGTGTTTTTATGCTAATTTATGATTCTTTCATGATCAATTTCGTTGCTCCAATACAGGTTGAATAGAACTGAAGTGTCACAGTGTCCTCCTCAGTGATTTATTCTGTGTTTTTATGCTAATTTATGATTCTTTCAGGATCAATTTCATAGCTTCAATACAGGTTGAATTGAACTGAAGTGTCAGTGTCCTCCTCAGTGATTTCAATGCCATTTTAACAAGTGAAATAGGAGGACCTGGTAATGAAATATACCTCAAAAAGTGAATATTTAAATGATTTTCCCAAGTTCCAAAAGGAATATGAAAGTCAATAATGGGCCTGTATTAGGCAGTAACTTTGCAAATTAGTTTCCAGAATTGTTTCATGTTCTTTGTTACAATTGCCTTGTGTGATGCCGCCCATTGTTTGTCATATTCATTAGCTGTGGTGCTCTGAATGCAGTTTTTGTTTGCTGGTTTGAGATGCCTGATGGATGTGGTGCAGTCTCAGCTCCTGGGTGTCAGAAGTAGGTGCCTCATTGATTTTCTATGAAGGTTCTTCAAACAGAGGTTGTTGCCAATCCATTGATGGGCATCAAAATTCCTGGACACAATGGGGTTTGTCTGAAATTCCATGTGGACAAGTGATCGAAGACTATCTATGAATTTCTAGACCTTAATACAAGCTCTGTCCTCATAATGGAATATATTAAATTTCTCTTGCTCCCTAATCAGACTTGGGTTCTTGTCCAATGACAATGGCTGGTTGATCGCCTGGAAAACATCCTTAGAAACATTGAAAGCCGGAGAGTGATAAACTTTTTCAAAAGTCCAGATTTGATTCTTCACATTTGACTGCTTCTCTAGAAGATTGGTGGAGGCATGTTTAAATCTCCATCTGACCCGCCTTCATCAGTCTGATAAAATGGGCACAACTCAAGGAAATATCGCTGAAGTTTGTAATAAACATGTACAGTTAATATAGTGATCAACTAGAAACTCCAGTTAGGACAAGATTTGGGGTAAGAGTTACAGAGTTAGTTGTTGATTGGGATAAATACATTTTGACAAAAAGTAGTTGCTTCCTTTTGAGATTATGCATCATAACTGCTAATGTGGTGTAATAAGGTTAGGACCAGATTTCCTGAGAAATCAAAGTTCTTGTTTACTAGCATGATCAGCCTTCCAGAACGATGACCAAACCAGGCCTCTGCTGCCTTTTTCTCAAAGACTGCAACATTTGGTTAAAACAAAGTTTAAATTTTCCACACTATCAATCAATCAATCAGGACTTATAAAGTGAAGCAAATCATGCTTGAGGGTCTCAGGGCGCTACAGATGCTAGCCGCGTTGTGGTGCTCTGTCATTTGAACAGCTGTGTCTTGAGTCCTTTCCTGAATTCCCAGAGCAATGCAGCATTCCTGAGGTGCACTGGAAGGTCGTTCCAAGCTTTGGCCTCCATGTGAGAGAAGGAGCGTCTTCTGCTGGGAGGTGGATCACATGTCCCTGATCGGTTGGTGGAAGGTCATTTGTTTGTTAATGTATGCTGGTCCTTCATTCTGCAGGGCTTTGTATGGTGGGTCAGCATCTTGAACTGGCATATCTTCTGAATCAGGAGCCGGTGTAGCTTCTTGAGGTGAGGGGTGATGTGAGTCCATCTGGGGAGGTCAAGGATGAGTCTTGTCGCTGAGTTTTGTATTGTCTGTAGTCTCTTCAGGAGGTGTGCTGTGATTCCTGCATAAAGAGTGTCACCGTAGTCCATCCTGGTGGCGTCCAGAGCTTGTGTGATTTATGATACTATTTTGAATATCAGTGGGAGCTGGAAAATAGCACATGGTGGTATTGTAAATGTTGTTAATAATGGGATTATAAAAAGCATTCACATAATATTGAGAACTGATTTGTACTGGGACTGGGGAGGATTGACTGTAACAAGCAATCTTTGGGGAAAAGTAAAGTATGTATGGTTTCAGTTCCATGTATGCATTTGATATTGTGAAATGCATACATGGAATTATGTCTACGTATTAATCCTGAAGAAGTTGGTGCTTATCAACTTTTCCCACCGAAACGCATCAACGGATTTTCAAGGCACAATCTACGGTGCTCTGGTGTTCCGTACATGTTACTAATGAATTTCATGGACAGCAAGTGATATAAGAAGTAGAGGTGCACATATTCAAGGACGAATTGTGTTGTCTTTAAAATATCCTCGTAAGTTTTGATGTTCATGTATATGTGTCTTATACACAAAGTGTGTATTTAACGAATGCTTTTAGTTATGCGGTTATGATATAATACTGAGTAAGTGTGGAAGGGCTGACTTTGGAAATTGATTGTTGGCTTGGAAACTGAAATTGAATGTTCATACAGTGTTGTTATCTGGTACTTCAGTCTGTTCTGCAGAACTTGATGGGATAGGACCGTGAGATAGGACTGTTCCAAACCACATCAGAAGAAGTGGCTGATCGTACCAAAGGAGGTGTTCTGTCTGATGGCCCCACATTGAGTGCGTGGAGCTCACTTGGAGGGAGGTCGATGCTTCTGCTCGTGAGCTGACAATTGTTGGAATCCTGACCACATAATCCATTGACTAGAAGAGGAAAGAAACCATTCACAACTTAATGGAGTAGTGATGATGATTCCTTAGGATTGCAATGGAGTATTATGTATTTGATGAATTGTCTCAACTTTCTAAACCTGCTGCTGTCGATGGTTGAAAGTCCTCTTAGGTGGGTTTAGGCATTTCATCCACCTGGGTCGATACTTGCAGCCAGATGGAGCGTTCATCAGATGTTGGAATATTACTGAGGTCATCAGTCAGGTGACCTATTTCCTTTTGAAGGGTTCCACACTTTCATTATCACAATGTGTCCTTTACGCTGTATTCTGCGCAGTAGTTTCATCTGGTACTTGAGTCTAATTATTGAAAACAGGATCGGTGTTTTGATTGGGAGAGCCAAGCGATGGTGCCTCTTTTGCTTTATCTATTTTTTTATTTAGTCATTTCAACCTTTTCTAACACCATTTACTAATATAAATTTGAAAAGGAGCATCATCTGTTAAGGAAATGTTGTCCTACTGCAATTAGCATTGGTCTTCTGCAAAGGCAGCTTGGAAGATGATGCGGTTTGACCACCGCTCGGCGTGTCGTAGAGGCCCTAGGTGTGAGTTGTAAAGTGGATTGGCCTCTAATGTGGTTTGGATGGAGAGATCCTCAGAAGGTGAATGAGTGATGGTGGAAGGCGGCAGAGCTGAAGAGGATCTGGCCGTTGACACTGAGTTTTGAGGCACTTTTTAAGTTCAACTTATTTTCAAGTAGCTGCAAAAAGATAATTGTATTGCCCATTTTTGTCAGGGGGAAGTAGTTTCTGTAGTGGCAATAACTTTCTCTTCCATTGTGTTAGAGTTGTTCAAAATAAGTAGTTCTAAGTGGACGTTTGTCGAAAGGGTAGCCTGTTACCACTAAAAATAGATTAAAACTGGAGGGTATCAGCAATTTCGTGAGAGGTGAACTTATTACACTCATAGCATAAAGCGCCGGATACACAGAGGGAGGAACTACCTGTGTGGGATTAAGGGGGGCAGAGATTCATCCCAAATGTTGCTCGGCCTCTTCCACTCTCACTCCCGGGTAGCAAGGGAGAGGCAGTGATGGAATTTAAAAAAACACCTTCCATATCTACCAAAGGATCCGTGTTGTTGAGTGAACTTGCACCCTGGTCCAGCTCCCCTTTGGCTGGTCCGCCTTGGGGTACAGGCACCACAGACAGCCTGTCCATGCCTGGGGGCCCCCAGCTGCTTGGTGATGCCTCGTATGGTCTATCCAGGCCTCGCCCAACTCATCCCCTCCTCTGACATCATTAGGACCGTTTCCTCGAGCAGAGAGATTGAAAGTGGGAGCTCCATCAGTTGCATCCGAGGTGGACGGGCCCCTGCTGACGGCGTCCATCCCTCTCCCGGCGCATCACTAATGATGGAAGCGCCAAGCGCAGGGAGAGCACTGAGGGCTCGGCTAGGCGCTGTCTGACTCGTTGCAGCAACTCCGAACCGGGCTTTAATGATGTGTGGAGGATGCGGAGCCAACGGGCATTAACAGGGTATCACCCCACTCGGGGACCATCTCCCGCGCGCATATGGCCGAGTCTGGAAAGCGTCATGCAGGGGCAAACATTGCCTTCATCCTGCCTGGGTCGGTACTGGTCAGAGAGGTTTAAGGCTCGGGCACAGTGGGCCCCGGACAGGGACCCCGCCTTTCAGGGGCCCCCCTCAGAGCCAGCTCTGTCCTTACCCCGGTGACCTTGAGTAACTCTTCACAGTTTTCCTTTGATGTATTTTAACCCGAGCGATGTACTGGAATCTATTAGAGACATTTGGCAGAGAAATGTTCGTTTTTCAACACCAAGCAACGTCCATAAAAGCAGTTTCTTTAGATTAAAACAGGAGCTCACATGATATCAGTGAGCTGCTGCTGAATTATAATATTGAAAACACACGCCACTGCCCTTAAATAGATGTAAATACCCATGAATGTGGGTGGGTGACCTGTCCGAAGAGGGCCTCAAAGAACTGAAACTGGATCATAAATTGGAAGCTGTTGCCCACAAACTACGTTTGGCCCAAGGTTCCTCAAATCCTTAAGATGACCCTGGTGCCGGCAGATACATTGTTTGCGACGGGCAAAATTATTTTTTTCAGCATAACCCTCGCATGCAGCGCCTCATCCACTGCTTAATTTGAGACAGTGGTTTCCGGTGCCGGGCACCAGCACTCATTTTTGAAGACCAGCACTTATTTTTTTGCGTCAAGCATTTACTGTGAGCAAAAGACACATATGGGAAAGACGGAAGAAGAGAAAAACGAAAAAGCGTCACAAAGGCAGAAACAGAAAGATGCAAGAGAGAGCTGAAGGGGCAGGGAGTGGCTGTAAATGGATTAAAGAGGCCCGAGATGGCTTCAGGATTACGCTACCTCAGTATTCAATACTCACACATTTAATTGCAGCAGCCGCGTGTTTCAGATAAGGGCTCTGGACACCAGCACATTTTTATTTACAAATTAAGCACTGCCCAGTAGATCTGCGGCCCCTTGCACAGTGGAACTTTTACTTTGTGGTTTCAGACAGGATGTAAGGCAGGTCAACGTCAGCAATTGCCCAGGGCCCCCACCTTCCAAGAGGCCCCCTAGAAAATGTAACCATCTCTCTATCAAACTTCTGTCTAGTCTTATTCTCTACGTAAACCTCTCATCCACTCTTCCTGTCTCTATTTCTGGCTCTCTTTACCCAGGGCCAACTTGAGGGTTGTGAACCTTTCAAAGTTTAACATATGAATTAGTACTTTTTTTGCATCATGCAGTCCTTAGTTAGCAGTATCTGGGTAATAAAATTCAAATTTGTTCAGTATAGGGGCCCCCAAAATATGCCTTGCGCGGGGCCCACAAAATCTTTAAGATGACACTGTGTGGTTTCTTTGTCGATATTATTTCACTTTCTCTCAAGTTTTTGTAGGAGGCTGGCCTGGTTTGTAGTGGGTACCAAAGGTACTTACACCTTATACCAGGTCTGGTTATCCCTTATTAGTGAAATGTAGTCAGTGTCTAGAAGCCAGGCTCACTAGGGGTAGCTGTAGCTGAACAGCCAAGGCTTCTCTAGGAGAATTACAAAGCTCATGCAATACCAATGTAGTCACACAGTATTTACACACATTAAATAAAATACTAAGTGTTACAAAAATAAAGGTACTTTATTTTAGTGACACAATGCCAAAAATACCTTAGACACTATACTCCCTTAGGTGGCAATTCATATACACAGTATATACACTAGAATGCAGAAATAGCTGTAAAAACAGTTAGAAAACCGTGCAAATAGTGAAAATCACGATAGGTTGCAATGGGCCTATGGAGAACACAAACCATATCCTAAAATAGTGGAATGTGAAAGTCGGTTTCCCACCTAGGCAAGTGTAGTGTATAGAGGGGTGCTGGGAGTGTAAGAAAACACCAAAGGTAAGTAAAAGAATCCACCCAGAGCCCAGGAAAACAGGAGTAAATTACAGTGTTTCCTAGAACACACAAGAGGTCGTGATAGAAGATAATGCAAGAACTAGAAGCACTGAAGAGTCCAGGGAGAACAGGAGCCCCTGCTAACCAGGATGAAGGTGCAAAAGAAAGAAGAGTCAGTACTGCACCCAAGAAGACGGATGCGGGTTCCTGGTTGGTGCAGATGATGCCCCACGCCAGATGGAAGATTGCAGTCTGGCTTATGTCGATGGATTCCACCAACAAGCCTTGGCACATGCAAAGCACGCAGTTAGCGGAAAATGGCGCTGCCCAGGACCATGAGGGACCTAATGGCCTCTACCTAGGAGCGGGAGACAGAGAGGGCTCTCAGCTACTCAGAGAGCCCTCAGAAGACCAGGCAGCACGCATAGGAGTCCCACAGCAAGGGGAGGAAGAAGGTGCAAATAGAGGCCCACGCAGCACAACACAAAGGGATCCCAAGCTGACGGAGAACGACTCCGGAAGCTGTGCATTGCAGGATGGAGTGCTGAGCACCTAAGCTGTGCTGTGCATGAAGAACTTTGTGGAAGGTCTCACACAAGCCTTGACAACTGCAAATTACGCTGTGCACAGCACAGGGGTACTGTCTTGCATGTGGGGAGGCAAGCTCTTACCTCCAATGAAGTTGTGTCATAGTTGGACTCTTGCTCTAGGCAAGACTGCTGGTTTAAGGATGACAGTACTTATGTTTGTAGGCGACTATGCCAGTCCGACAACAAATCACAACTTTCATCCCAACCCTTCCGGCACACAAGCAGCACCTCAGCAAAAACCCAAAACAGTAAAAGGTGATTTGTGGCAGCCTTTACTCATGGACTCAAGCGTGTGACATCTCAGGGAGTGTCGTGGTTAAACGGAGATTACCCCTTTCTCACATTAACTACATGTCTCAATCAAACACAGGCAATGAAGAAGATGCAGTAACGTTTCAAAACTGCATTCTGCGATAAGTTGCATGGGCTGTAATGATTAGGATAATTAACAGTGCAAGAAACAGAATGGTAAAGAAAAGAGTCATTGATACAAATACCCCCACCATCTTGCAATATCATGAAATGACATGAAGTGTGTGATACGTCCTAATACCCTAGCATGATGGGCCTAACCTCTAACCTAAAGGAGAGCTGGGTATGTTAAACCTAATCTGCCAATGCCATGTCCATGAGAGGAGCCCCCAACCTTCGTTAACTTGGAATGAGGTCTCGAGCTCAGACTCCGTAGGAACACGAAGACTGGGTCAGCGTCAAGGTGACGTGCAGCATCGATAGCAGCGATGGCATCTGGTCGAAATCCCTCTGACTATCTGTTAAAGTGAGGAGAATTTATACAGACCTACTTGGACCCCTGATGTAGGTTTGTTCCCAAACAATAGATAACAAGGCGTGCTTGGGACGGTAATTAATATAAACAATTTCCTCGAAAGCATGAAGAGGGAAAGTACCTAAAGTGAACACCTACAGTTTGTTTGTCTTTGTCGCTTGATCTTGATGCCTTAGCGCTGTAACACTCATAACACAAACTAAAACACCGACCTAACTCAAAACCAGGAAGCCATCTTAAAAGATTTAATTAAATAAATAGGCTAAGACAGAGCAAGCTAAGTAGGATAAAAGTCACTGGGTGATGGGGGAACAAGTCTGCAAGCCACAGGCTAAGCTAACTCCTGTATTCATAAAAAAAAAACTAGGATTCACTACAGTTGGACAGCTGGACCTTTTGACAGTCGGGGTCACTTCAGTCCACCATCCGTGTTGCTGGATCCACACTCGTCGTCAGGAGAGGGGACCCACGTCACCGGTCGTCACTGCAGAGGGGTGCTGGCTGAAGCAGGGAAGTGACTCCTTCACTTTGAGGGAGATTCCTTCGCTTCTTCTAGTGCAGGATGAAGACAGGCAGTCCTCGGATGATTCATGACCTGGAAACACTCTGTTGCAGTTTGTAGAGTTCCTGGATGCCCTTCAAAGCATTTCCAGAGGCTCTGGGAGGCTACCGCTCCCATCCCTGTAAGGTGCTTGAGCAACAGGAGGGCAGAAACCTGTCTGTGAGCCGGGGCTGCCTGGAAAACCTCAGAAGGCTGGTATGACTGTACTGGGGTCCAAAGTGCATGGAATTGTAAAACCAATACTAGAATCAGAACTGGGGTACAATTCCCAGTTGTTAGACACCTTACATGGCCATATTCGGAGTTCCATTGTGAAGCTGGACATGGGTATTGATCTATATGTAGTGCACGCGTAAAATGGCGTCCCCGCACTCATGAAGTCTGGAAAAATGGTCCTGGGTGACGTGGGGGAACCTCTGTTAGTGCAGGGGTGCCCTCACACACAGGTACTCTGCACCGTGCCTTCAGGGTTAAAAGGCCTGACATATAGGTGACTTATAAGTGAGCTGGTGCAGTGAAAATGGCTGTGAATGGGTGCATGCACTATTTCATGCAGACTGCAATGACAGTCCTGCAGAGGCACTTGCATGGGCTTCCTATGAGTGGCAAAAGTAATGCTGCAGCCCATAGGGATCCCCTGGAACTCCAATGCCCTGGGTACCTAAGTACTGTATACTAGGGACTTATAAGGGGTGACCAGAATGACAATTTGGGATGAAATACTGGATTTCCAGTGTGTAGTGACAAGAGAGGAGAGAGAGCACAAGCACTAGGGTCCTGGTTAGCAGGATCCCAGTGACCCAGTCAAACCCACTGACATCAGGCAGACATTGGGGTTACATGCCAGAAAGAGGGTACTTTCCTACTGTGTTCCAGGGTGACATTTGCTGGCAGGTTCACATTACGCTTCAATTAATTTTGTTAATGTTTGTGGCCATTTTTAACTGTTGAAAGTAAAAGCCTCTTTAGCGATTACTGTTTTACAAACTTTTGATTTGCAGGCAGAGGACCCTGAAGAAGAATAAAACAGGTTGCAAGTGAAACTGAATGATATCTGTGGTTCTGCAGCTGTTTTTTTCCTGGGGAAAAACACACCTAGTTCGAGCCTCTGCTGCTGTCACTAAGCTTGCACTTTTATGGCTGAAGGTTGAAGAATGGTGCAACGAAGAACAACCATTTGCAATGTAATGGGTCTCGCATTTGCTCGGGCTATTAGGGCTGTAAATTTCTAAATGGAATAGCGGTAACAAAACGACCCCAAGGAGGGACAAACGTAAAGCATTCACCAATGAAAACAAAGGATTTTTGAAAGGCAAGACCATGAACAAGAAATAGCGATGGGGGTGCGGTCGGCATGGTTAAAAGCTCACAGATAGATTACAATACGTCAGAGGGCTTGCGCGCTCGACCTAAAAAGCAGCAACACCACAGCTGTCACCCTGAATCAGTCTTCAAGCTCCCAATATCACTGCCCATTGGACTAAGGGGCCTTTACCCCCACCCCTGTCAGTTTCAGTGGGTAAAGCTGGCGGGGCTGGTGCTGCCAGTCAGAATTTCAACTAACATTCTGCATAGACTGCTAGTGTCTTTTACAGTCTTAATCATTCCGCAAGTCTTTTTCTTTTCAATACCTTTTGCATAGTTGGTGACATGTTGTCAATGCTCAGTTTCTGTTGTTCAGAGATAAAGCGCCGTAGCTTAGTAAAACCCACGGCAGGGTCAAAACCTGCTATTGGGAAGCACCTCACCATTTACATAAAAACAAAAGAGGTGCCCTGCAACCCCATTTTGCAACAAAAGACAAACAGAAAGCTCCAATTTAAAGCCCAAAGGCAGTCTGTGCTATGGGAAGCTGAATCATGTTTCATTTCCAAATGAAACATACATTAAGTTAAAACTGCATATGGTACCATAATATGCTGCAGCAGTGGTTTATTTTATTTGTTTAAATTTTGATGATGTCATTCATAATGAGCAATGCGGAGCGGAAGCAATAGTTGGTTCTCACATGGGGTAAAACATAAAATGAAACACTCTACTGATGCAATTTATTCTGGTGGTTATATGTGCGACTATGTACCCAATGCAAACATTGTTTAAATGCTCTATTTGTGATTTACATATGGCTGGGTCCAAACTGGGGTGGAGCGTGAGCAAACAAACTATGGATTGAACCCAGATCTTTGTGACTGAGGGTGAATGTTTGCATTGTTCATTATTACTTCCATCATCTGTTCTTTTTGCATTTGTCACCCCAAGTGGGAAGGGTACGCCCAGACGTGGGTCAAATGCCCACTGCACCACTGGATTTATGCTAGCTTAGCTGAAGATGGGTGATACCCTAAAACCGATCCTAGGATGCTTGTTCCTGGTCCAGGGAGGACCTGGCCTGGCAGTTCGGGCTGGACTGTTCCCATGGGGAACAGGGTCAAGACTGATTTGCATATGGCTGGGTCCAAAGTGGGGTGGCGCAGTGAGCAAAAAAATGATGGGTTAAATCCAGATCTTTGTGACGGGTGAATGTTTGCATTGTTCAGCATTCCATCCATCATCTTTCTTTTTTATATCTGATTTACAAGCAATGGGGCATTCAGGGCAGAAGAACAGACCTATATGTCATTGAGGGGACATTACTGTTCCAACACCCGTCATCTCCATTTCCACTGTCTTCCTTCTGACATTCAAGTCCAGTACTTTTAAGCTTGTGCCTAAGACACTGCGTAACTTTTTCTGGAGTTTACTAAGTTGCAAAGACCTTCAGTGGCTGCATGGATTTCACATGAGTTTGCCTCTTGTGCATCGGGAACTGCAATGGTTTCCCTGGGTTTTAGATATTCTGGCATCTAGGTCCATTCCTCTTACAAAAGCTTGGGGTGATCGAAGAGTACTTACCATCTGCTATTACTTAGGTGTTTCTACTGCGGCCGTATTGCTGACACTAAGCCTTTCTATCTTTAATCCATATCTGCCTTTTCCATTAAGAAAATGTACCCTGCTGACATGTTTTCAGCTGTCAGGATTCAACCCGTCACCCCACCTTTCATTTGGTGACAAGAGATGGAGCTATAACTCCTTGTGAGCATTTGTAATCGTCTGGTTCTGGTTCATCAGACTTGTTTTCTCTTTCTCTGTGGATTTGAGCATCATTTCACTTGCCTTAGCTTTCTTTTTTCCTAATTATGACACGTTATTTATCAGTTCTGCATGAATTACTTATATACTGCCTTCATGTAATTTTGGAAATGGTGTGAACAAACGTGCTTTAGCAATATTAAAATGATAAATACATTTGTGAATGGTGTAGTTTGCTCAAGTTTGATAAAAACATTTTTGATGAACGGGGAACACAGCGGCTGAAGGTCAGCAGCGCGCGTGCTGCTAGAACAGCCTCAGCGCTGCTTGACCCCCCACCGGTGTGAGAAGGCAGGAGAAAGGAGAAAGGAGAGGGAATACGGGACGGGAGTCCCGCATTCTTACCTAACGCAGTGTGCCCCCCGCAGGCTGCGAAACCGGATCCCGGCGCGAGTTAGAACGCCAGAAGCGGCAGGAGGAACAGCAGCAGGAGCGGCAGGAGGAACGGCAGGAGGAACAGCAGCAGGAGCGGCAGGAGGAACGGCAGGAGGAACGGCAGGAGGAACAGCAGGAGGAACAGCAGCAGGAGCGGCAGGAGGAGCGGCAGGAGGAACAGCAGGAGGAACAGCAGCAGGAGCAGCAGGAGGAACGGCAGGAGGAACAGCAGGAGGAACAGCAGCAGGAGCGGCAGGAGGAACGGCAGGAGGAACAGCAGGAGGAACAGCAGCAGGAGCGGCAGGAGGAGCGGCAGGGGGAACAGCAGGAGGAACAGCAGCAGGAGCGGCAGGAGGAACGGCAGGAGGAACGGCAGGAGGAACAGCAGGAGGAACAGCAGCAGGAGCGGCAGGAGGAACGGCAGGAGGAACAGCAGGAGGAACAGCAGGAGGAACAGCAGCAGGAGCGGCAGGAGGAACGGCAGGAGGAACAGCAGGAGCGGCAAACGGCGGTAATTGGGAGCACGCAGCTCTCGAGGTTCGTAGAGTGCGCGCTCTCACATCCAGGGTCGCGTTGAGGGGAGCGACCGGAGGCAAGGCAGGCAGGGGACGCACAAGAAGATCTGGCTGCATGGAAGGCAGCATGGAAGGAAGGATTAGTGCACCATTGCCTCATTCAAGAAGAAGGGACTCTCCCTCTCTCCTTCAATATCTGGACTCATGAATCTGCATAGAGGTAACGTGGACGATCATATGGACCAGGTACCGGGAGAAGGGGGAGGGCATGCGGAGACTGAGGACTTTAACAGTTTTAGGGAGGGGGGCTCTCCTTATACACTGCCAGGACAGGTTAGTAAAGATATTGTCAGCGCTCCTGAAAGCACTATAGATGTTTTTCCTGTGGAAAGGGGGTTAGCACTCCCACCGCAAGGGAAAAAAACTGAGGGGAGAAAAAAACAGCCCACCCCTCTCCCTCAACAGAAAATAACCCCCTCACTGAGGCCATACTTTAAAGCCAAGAGTTTAGATAATATCATGGCCACTGCTAATATATCTCCCCTTCCCACTTCTCCGAGTGTAATACCAAATAAAACCTTATGGTCTGAATGTGAGGAGGGGGAGCAAGTAGATTCGCTCAGGATCAATCGTTCTTCCTCATCCGCACCCTCTTTAAGTGAGGGGAGGATATTAAGCACAGGTATGCTAGCGCAGAGGCAGGCCCCTCCGGCTATAGGAGAAGATACCTCCCTGCTACAAAGCAATGGTACTGTGGAGGGAATGACAGCAGATCCTTTGGACTCCCGGCAGGACCCACTACTGGAGTCGAACTCAACGCATGATCAGTCATCTCTAGAATCTTTGCTGCACTCCTTATCTAAGGAAGTTAGGCAGGGATTCCTAGTATCTCAGAATAATCAGAAAGGGATTCAAGAGGTCTGCGAAGCTTTGGCGGCGAAGATGGGTATTTTAGCACAACAAACTCAGATTCTGGAAAATCAAGTGGTTCAATTAATGAAGAAAAAAAACTGACAATGTTGGAAATTATTGCAATTAATTAAAAAATTTAAATGTAATTTTTTTTTTAGCCTTTTTCCCTCTATTTATATTTTTTTTATAAGTTAAGTAATTAGGTGAATTTCTTTAATAAAATTAAAAATTACCACGATGGTGATTATTGATGATTTTAATTTTTCACTGCATTTTATATTTAATATGGATGGAGGATGTATATAGAATATTATGTTGATTGATATTTTATGTATTTGTATATTTTTTATAGCCCTGAACAAGTCCGTGAGGACGAAACACGTTGGCTATGATGGATTAGATATTGTCATTGTGGATAAATAAAGAACAAAAACATTTTCATAAGAATTCTATTGAATTATGTGATTTTTGAAGAAATGTGATAATTTTGTGGATATCAATAGACACTTCGATGTGCTGGGTCTCCTTTTCAATGTTATGAGCCCATGGCTATTTGAGGTCTAGGGAGTTGGCCCTCATGACCCGTGCACCGAAAAGAGCCATAAATTGCATATATATAATAAAGGAAGAAGGTGCGGTTTCAATTCACCTTGATCCCCATTTTTTTTATTTTGAGAATACTCAAGAAGCAATCTATGAAAACAAGCATGCAAATTTCAGAGTTGTAGTAGTAAGTCTTTATGCACAGTTGCTAAGTATTTTCATGAAGGCTTTTTTTAAAGGCCTTTTGAACATTATTCTGCTACTGGTATTCAAAGGTATTGTAAACATTTGAGTATCAGTGCTATTCTGTCATGGATGTCAATTTACGAAAAAGCCAGGGGTAGTGGAAATGCCATCACACACACCTTGACCACCAGCAGTTTTATATGGTTGACTCCTGGATTCACCCCTAGCGTCTAAACATATTCCTCTGTACTACTCACTATATAGCTTGAGGAAAATGATGCGTAGAGCAACATTTCTTTTCTTTTCATGCCTCTTCCTCCATGATGCATGGCATTGGCAGGGATACCAAATGTTAAGCTTGATCTAGCAGCTGCTAACAATGGTTCCCCTAATTGTGGCCTGTCCGCACTGTGGGGACACCATGGGCCATCACACTTTGAGCCCCATTCCTATGCTTCATGTGCTATTGGTGCTACCATCTTTTACAACTTGGAAGGCACTTTCAGGCTGCGGGAGTTCCCAATCATGTCAAAATTGTGGATATTTATTGAAAGAAGGTACTCCAGGTCACCATGTAAGACAATGGATAGAAGCAGAGCCAGTCCTTGCTTCAATAAAGCCCTGGGTGGAAGGAAATATGCTGCCCTCGCTATTACTGGTCAGTTGCCTCTGAACACACATCGCACCTCCCTTAACTCACCTGGATCAGCAACAACCTTGCTTCATCTGTCTGGTTCCAAGTTGTTTGTTGGGAAACAGAGGGGGTGTTGATGTGTGGCTTCAGGGGGTGGGAGGTAGATGGGAGGTCAAGGTAGAGGTCCCATAGGGTGCTAAAACAGTGAATTTGGCATGTTTCAAAACAATTAGAAGCATTTTAAACTAAATCACTGGAGCCAAAGTAGAGGGATGTTACTGTTTGCAGGACCTTCATGCAGGTAGTCCTTTTCAACCCTCTGAAGATTGGAGCCATGGGCCTGGGCCCAGCACATCCATGCCAACAGCCAGTTCTGGGTGGAGGCTCCAATGTTTTATATGCTATAGAGCCTGGACATGATGCCCCTTTCCCCAGAAAGGAAAGGAGTTGTCTTGTTGTTGAAATAATTTAAACACATAGGGGCAAATTTATGAAAAGTGGGGAATCATAGCATGATGTGCCACTTTTTTGGGAACACCCCTAACATTACCATGTGTGCGCATTATTTATAATACAGCGCACCATGGCACACATTGAGGAACTATCATCACAAATGTTGATGCTAGTTTTGCGCTTTGCAAGATCAGTGCCAAAAATATTGAAGCTAATTCTGCAAAGTGAAAGGAGGCGCATTGAAAACAATGGGAGCCTCATTTTAACACCTGCCTTAGGCAGGCATTAAAAATGATGCAATGTAATCTCATAGATTCTACTGTCCCATTTTTCTGAGCCTCCTAATGCGGGGACACCACCTTGTATACATTATGCCTGGTGTAGGCATAATGTGGCACAAAGGCTTACAAAGTGGTGCAATGCGTGCATTGTCCAAAAAAGTCTCCACAGGGTATACGTTCTACTACAAAACAAATGAAGGGACCCCCTACGTGTAACTTTATCTCGGGTTTTCACAATGGCCTCTGCCACCATGCTAGCCCCCCCCGAAGTTTGAGTCTAGTCGCGCCCATGCTGCTGAGGGTCTGGCTCAACGCCAGCCTGAGACTTTGAAAGACCCACTGGACTACGCCTTTTGGCTGGTCAGTGCTGAGAGCTTTGGTTGTCTGACAGAATATCGATCCAAAAAATATTGTGTGGACAGAATATAAAGGACCAACATATCGAGAAGGAATATGACACTAAACCACTACTACCTAAACAACTACTACTTAAACAATGACTTCCCAACACCGAAAAAACCTATAAAACAAATTATTTTACAACAAAGTCTAAACAACGAAAAAAAGCATTAACTAAATTATTCCTGAACAACGAACACCTATTTAACGACTACGAAAACCACTAAATGACGAATATTCCACTAAACCACTACTATGTAAACCACGACTACCTAAACAACGACTCCCCAAATAACTACTACCTAAACAACGACTACCTCAAAAAAAATTACCTAAATAACGACTCCCCAAATAACTAATACCCAAACAAACTACTACCCAAACAATGAATACTTAAACAACTAACCCTAAAATAACTACTACCCAACACCGAAAACGCCTAAACACCTAATATATTTAAAACAAACTCCAAACAACGAAAAATATTAATAATTAATATCACAACTAAACAATAACTATTACTAAATAAAATATTAAAACCACTACAGTACTACGTAAAAAATAAACGAAATCGAAAATAACAATATATTTCCTACATACAAAAAACAAAACATCACAAAAATCCAAAACATATAAACACCGTTTTAAATCAAAATAAATAATACCTAAATAATTATAAAACAACACAACACTAAACAAAAAAAACCTACATAAAACGATCCTACAACACTTTCTACATGACCCAGGAAGTACTTCCTCTACTGAACAAACGAGAACGAACATAAAAAAAATACAAACTACAAAACAAATACACTGCACAATTATATATATCTAACATCACAAACGAACTCACAATAAAAAAACACATCCAAAACAAATTCAATTTACAAATAAAACAATACTTACAAAAACACATATGAATACCAACGACCTCCATTTTCCACTCATTACTACACCAAACAACTTACAGAGAAGACGAGCATATCACTACGGAAAAGAATTAAAATATAATTTATCCAACACCGCCATCTACTGAGATAACAAGGGAAAATATCCATAAATAAATATAAAGAAATTTACTAACCTATACCACAGCTAAAATAATATTTAATGAATGTACCTTTCGTACTATTTTGTTACAGGCATAAATATCAAGAATCTGACCAAAAAGATAAACACCACACCTTCACCATCAAAGGTAAACCATTACCATTATTCAAAAACAATTTCACTAAACTTAAACAATTGCATTAAAAAAAATGTTAAATAACGAATACCATAATATAATTAATATATATATATAAAATATTAAAACTACAAAAATAACTATTACAACTCCACCAAACACTTACCTCTAAACAGCTGCTGGACAATAAACATAAATATTTTTTACAACAAAACACCAACTTCCAAAATAACTAGTACCTTAACAACAAGGACAGAACACCAACCTGTTCTTACTACTAATAAATTTACCACAAATGCCTTAACAACAATATTTCATTGTAAAAGCATTCTTGATAAAAGCATTGCTAATAGGCACCATTCACCCTACATCCCTCACCCCAACCCCCCAACCGCACCCCAAAACCTAAAACCCCCTGACCCCCACCCCCTCCCCAAAACCAAGACCGCCCCACCCCCCAACCCTACCCCAAAACCTAAAACCCCCTAACCCCCACCTCCTCCTCAAAACCAAAAACGCCCCACCCCACCAAACACACCCAAAAAACTAAAAAACCCTGACCCCCCACCCGTCCCCGTCCCCAAAACCCTCACACCCCCCCAACCCCACCCCAAAATCTAAAACCCCCTAACACCCCACCCCCTCCCCAAAACCAAAAATGCCCCACCCCCAACCCCACCCCAAAACCGAAAACACCCTACCCCCCACCCCCTCCCCAAAACCCAAAACGCCCCACCCCCCAACCCCACCCCAAAACCAAAAACCCCCTTCCCCCACCCCCTCCCCAAAACCAAAAACACCCCACCACCCAACCCCACCCCAAAACCTAAAACCCGCTGACCCCACACCCACTCCTCAAGACCAAAAACGCCCCACCCCCCCAACCCCACCCTAAAACCCCTCACCCTCCACCACTTCCCCAAAACCAAAAACGCCCCACCCCCCAACCCCACCCCAAAACCTAAAACCCCCTGACCCTCCACCCCCTCCCCAAAACCAAAAACACCCCACCCCCCACCCCACCCCAAAACCTGAAAACCCCCTCACCCCAACCCCCTCTCCAAACCAAAAACTCCCCAGCCCCCAACCCCACCCCAAAACCTAAAACCCCCTAACCCCCACCCCCTCCCCAAAACCTAAAACCCCCCACTAACCTAATTACCTCAATAAATAACACACAATCACTAAATATAAAAAATAACAAACCACCTACACCAAACACTTACAAATAGGACACATTATATATTAATTAACTTACTAAGTGGTAAAGTAATCCACCGCAAATGTAATAATAAAAACTGCACACTTCTTTTAACCTATTTCTTTTATATGATTTACAGATATTTCACAAATGGCATCGCAAGGAGAAGCAAGTTACATAACCTCAAGAACCAGAAACCAGCTACTAAAGTATGTAGGTTATCTTTATTTCAGAGACAAGATTGTCAACCTCAGGAGCCATTGGAGGTGTGTACAATTCTACTCTTCACATTGTAGAGGCAGAGCTGTAACTCTAGAAAACACCGTTGTTAAGACAACAGATCACAACCACTCTGCCTCTGCAATAGAAATTGAGATAAGAGAAAACATACAAAAAATAAAAAACATTGCACACACCTCCAATGACTCCTGCGGACAGGTTATAAGGGAGGTAGTACAAAATATTCCAATACAGATTTCCGGTAGCATGCCTTCTGTACCAAGCCTTAGAAGAATATTTAAACGAGAAAGACTGGCAAGTAATCCCCAACATATAACACCACAAATCTATGAAGACATTAACATCCCCCCAGAACTAACAATTACCTTCTGTAGGAGGCTGGACTGGCTTGTAGTGAGTACCAAGGGGTACTTGCACCTTGCACCAGGCCCAGTTATCCCTTATTAGTGTATAGGGTGTCTAGCAGCATAGGCTGATAGATAATGGTAGCTTAGCAGAGCAGCTTAGGCTGAACTAGGAGACAAGTGAAGCTCCTACAGTACCACAAGTGTCACTTGCACAATATCATAAGAAAACACAATACACAGTTACACTAAAAATAAAGGTACTTTATTTTTATGACAAAATGCCAAAGTATCTCAGATTGTACCCTCAGTGAGAGGATAGGAAATATACACAAGATATATGTACACAATACCAAAAATATGCAGTATAGTCTTAGAAAACAGTGCAAACAATGTATAGTTACAATAGGATGCAATGGGGACACATAGGGATAGGGGCAACACAAACCATATACTCCAAAAGTGGAATGCGAACCACGAATGGACCCCAAACCTATGTGACCTTGTAGAGGGTCGCTGGGACTATTAGAAAATAGTGAGGGTTAGAAAAATAGCCCACCCCAAGACCCTGAAAAGTGAGTGCAAAGTGCACTAAAGTTCCCCAAAGGACATAGAAGTCGTGATAGGGGAATTCTGCAGGAAAGACACAAACCAGCAATGCAACAACAATGGATTTCCAGTTGAGGGTACCTGTGGAACAAGGGGACCAAGTCCAAAAGTCACAAGCAAGTCGGAGATAGGCAGATGCCAGGAAATGCCAGCTGTGGGTGTAAAGAAGCTTCTACTGGACAGAAGAAGCGTAGGTTTCTGCAGGAACGACAAGGGCTAGAGACTTCCCCTTTGGAGAAGTGTTTTCCCGCCGAAAGACCGCCAACAAGCCTTGCTAGCTGCAAATCGTGCAGTAAGCATTTTTGGATGCTGCTATGGCCCAGGAGGGACCAGGATGTCGCAAATTGCGTCAGGAGAGAGAGGGGATGTCGAGCAAGACAAGGAGCCCTCTCAGCAGCAGGTAGCACCCGGAGAAGTGCCAGAAACAGGCACTACGCTGATGCGTGAAACGGTGCTCACCCGAAGTTACACAAAGGAGTCCCACGTCGCCGGAGACCAACTTAGAAAGTCGTGCAATGCAGGTTAGAGTGCCATGGACCCAGGCTTGGCAGTGCACAAAGGATTTCCGCCGGAAGTGCACAGGGGCCGGAGTAGCTGCAAAAGTCGCGGTTCCCAGCAACACAGTCTGGCGTGGGGAGGCAAGGACTTACCTCCACCAAACTTGGACTGAAGAGTCACTGGACTGTGGGAGTCACTTGGACAGAGTTTCTGGATTCCAGGAACCTCGCTCGTCGCGCTGAGAGGAGACCCAAGGGACCGGTAATGCAGTTCTTTGGTGCCTGCGGTTGCAGGGGGAAGATTCCGTCGACCCACGGGAGATTTCTTCGGAGCTTCTAGTGCAGAGAGGAGGCAGACTACCCCCACAGCATGCACCACCAGGAAAACAGTCGAGAAGGCAGCAGGATCAGTGTTACAGAGTTGCAGTAGTCGTCTTTGCTACTTTGTTGCAGGTTTGCAGGCTTCCAGCGCGGTCAGCAGTCGATTCCTTGGCAGAAGGTGAAGAGAGAGATGCAGAGGAACTCTGATGAGCTCTTGCATTCGTTATCTAAAGTTTCCCCAGAGACAGAGACCCTAAATAGCCAGAAAAGAGGGTTTGGCTACCTAGCAGAGAGGATAGGCTAGCAACACCTGAAGGAGCCTATCAGAAGGAGTCTCTGACGTCACCTGGTGGCAATGGCCACTCAGAGCAGTCCAGTGTGCCAGCAGCACCTCTGTTTCCAAGATGGCAGAGGTCTGGAGCACACTGGAGGAGCTATAGACACCTCCAAGGGGAGGTGCAGGTCAGAGGAGTGGTCACTCCCCTTTCCTTTGTCCAGTTTCGCGCCAGAGCAGGGCTAAGGGGTCCCCTGAACCGGTGTAGACTGGCTTATGCAGAATTGGGCACATCTGTGCCCATGAAAGCATTTCCAGAGGCTGGGGGAGGCTACTCCTCCCCTGCCTTCACACCATTTTCCAAAGGGAGAGGGTGTAACACCCTCTCTCAGAGGAAGTCCTTTGTTCTGCCATCCTGGGACAAGCCTGGCTTGACCCCAGGAGGGCAGAAACCTGTCTTAGGGGTTGGCAGCAGCAGCAGCTGCAGTGTAACCCCAGGAAAGGCAGTTTGGCAGTACCAGGGTCTGTGCTACAGACCACTGGGATCATGGGATTGTGCCAATTATGCCAGGATGGCATAGAGGGGGCAATTCCATGATCATAGACATGTTACATGGCCATATTCGGAGTTACCATTGTGAAGCTACATATAGGTAGTGACCTATATGTAGTGCACGCGTGTAATGGTGTCCCCGCACTCACAAAGTCCGGGGAATTGGCCCTGAACAATGTGGGGGCACCTTGGCTAGTGCCAGGGTGCCCTCACACTAAGTAACTTTGCACCTAACCTTTACCAGGTAAAGGTTAGACATATAGGTGACTTATAAGTTACTTAAGTGCAGTGTAAAATGGCTTTGAAATAACGTGGACGTTATTTCACTCAGGCTGCAGTGGCAGGGCTGTGTAAGAATTGTCAGAGCTCCCTATGGGTGGCAAAAGAAATGCTGCAGCCCATAGGGATCTCCTGGAACCCCAATGCCCTGGGTACCTCAGTACCATATACTAGGGAATTATAAGGGTGTTCCAGTAAGCCAATGTAAATTGGTAAAATTGGTCACTAGCCTGTTAGTGACAATTTGAAAGAAATGAGAGAGCATAACCACTGAGGTTCTGATTAGCAGAGCCTCAGTGAGACAGTTAGTCACTACACAGGTAACACATTCAGGCACACTTATGAGCACTGGGGCCCTGGATGACAGGGTCCCAGTGACACATACAACTAAAACAACATATATACAGTGAAAAATGGGGGTAACATGCCAGGCAAGATGGTACTTTCCTACACAACCCCCCACCAAACGAAGGACAATAAGACTAGCCATGACCTGATGAGTCTTCATTGTCTAAGTGGAAATATCTGGAGAGTCCATCTGCATTGGAGTGGCTACTCCTAGGTCTATGTTCCACTGTATAGTCCATTCCCTGTAGGGATATGGACCACCTCAACAATTTAGGATTTTCACCTTTCATTTGTTTTAGCCAAAGTAGAGGTTTGTGGTCTGTTTGAACAATGAAGTGAGTGCCAAACAGGTATGGCCTCAACTTCTTCAGTGCCCAGATGTTGGAAAATGGGTTATTGGTAAGGGCAGGTAGGTACCTACACCTAGCAACAAGCCACTAACCTCCACTTGGTCCAGTTAGGTCTCAGTAAATTAACCCCAGCTCAACCCTTGGTAGCTTGGCAACGAGCGTCAAGGCTTAACTTAGGAGACAGTGTGTAAAGCATTCAAATATCACAAAACAGTAATTAAATAAAACACAGGAAACAGTTTAAAAATCCAAAACCAATTTATAAAAATAGTTTATATTTTTATCTTTAAAATGTCACAAAAACGAATAAAATCGGATAAGGGGAACCGGAGATATGAATTTTTAAAGAATTATTATTTTTCTAGCGCTTAGAAACAAAAAGCGCCAATCGGGTCATCTGGTTGCACCTCGACCGGGGCAAAGTCAAAGTTTCAGGCCGACCGCGATGGAGCCCTGCTCGGCTACAGGTCGCGGGAGGCCTCGGTTAAAAAGTTAACTTCTGACTTAGGGGGTCATTCTGACTCCCGCCGGGCGCGGTCACCGCGCGCCCGGCGGGAGCCGCCAAAATAACGTACCGCGGTCGGAAGACCGCGGTGGGTATTTTGAGGTTTCCCCTGGGCTGGCGGGCGGCCTCCAAAAGGCCGCCCGCCAGCCCAGGGGAAACCGACCTTCCCACGATGAAGCCGGCTCGTAATCGAGCCGGCGGAGTAGGAAGGTGCGACGGGTGCTACTGCACCCGTCGCATATTTCACTGTCTGCTAAGCAGACAGTGAAATACAAGCGGGGCCCTCGTACAGGGGCCCCTGCAGTGCCCATGCCATTGGCATGGGCACTGCAGGGGCCCCCAGGGGCCCCGCGACACCCCCTACCGCCATCCTGTTCCTGGCGGGCGAACCGCCAGGAACAGGATGGCGGTAGGGGGTGTCAGAATCCCCTCGGCTGCGCAGCAAGCTGCGCCGCCTTGGAGGATTCCAACAGGCAGTGGTAAACCGGCGGGAGACCGCCGGTTTACCCTTTCTGACCGCGGCTGAACCGCCACGGTCAGAATGCCCTCGGGAGCACCGCCAGCCTGTTGGCGGTGCTACCGTGGTTGGTGGCCCTGGCGGCCACCGGCCGCCAGGGTCAGAATGACCCCCTTAGTCTTTATTTTGAAGATTTTCTTCAGCGGGACGAGCCTGCCAGTCCAATCCAACCTCCTGGAGCCCTTCTCCGGTTACGCGATGCTGGATTCCTCGGTGAAGATTTTTACCTTCGGACTTAGTCGTTTTTTCGAGGTGAAAATCCTTCGACCGGGGTAAACCTGGATCTTGATCCGACGTCCATGGAGCCCTTCTCGGATACGAGGGCTGGGAGGTCCCGGTCAACTTTTTACCTTCGGACTTAGTCTCTTTTTCTGAGATTTTTCTTTACCGGGACGAACCACCAAGTCAGGCCGGGTCGCGGTTGAGGCAAGCCGGCTAGAATTTCCGCGGCGGGTCGGTCCCTCGATGGAGCTTTTTTACAAAAATTCTCAAATCTTCTCCAAACTTCTGGGGCTTCACCCAGATGTTCTTTTAAGGTTCTTTTGGGGTCCACAGCTCACCCCAAGGGTCCAGAAGTTCTGAGATGGTCCTTGGGGGGTGCGGACTACAACTCCCAGAATGCACCTGGCGCAAACTCCTTTTTGGCCACTGGACAGTGGTCAGCTGGTCACTTTCTTCAGGAGTTGGTGCAGGGGACTCTGGATAGCAATTTTTCACCTGTAGCAAACAGGGAGTCCCTCCTTGAACCAGTTGAAGCCAGGCAAAGTCCTTCTTGTGGTGAAGCCCAAGTGTGCATCTGGTGCAGTCCTTCTGAGTGCAGGCTCCAGGTGCAGGCCAGGGGTCCAGCAGGGCAGTCCTTCTTCTCCTTTAGTTCTTTTCTTGTTGAAATCTGGTGGGGATCTGAGGTGTGGGTGCAGGTCTGCCAGTTTTATCCTTGCTCCTGGGTGAAAAGCAGGGGGGTCCTGGTTCTCCAATCAGGTACAGGGTCATCCCCCTGTGATGACCACTTCCTGGGAAGTGTGGCAAAAATCCATCCCAGTGGGCAACATTCTCTATAAATCCATCATGGCTGAATCTGATTTTTGGAGGTTACATCTGGCTGAGCCCACCCACTGGTGTGGCTAAAAATCATAAACACGTCCCTCTCTTGCCCTCTCCTAATCTAATCAAGGGGGCACCTAGTTGTCTGGGGTTGCAGGATGTGGGGGTGTTGCTGGTTGCTCCAAATGTCCTTCTCTGCCTTTGAAGACCAGTTTGGCAGCCCTCCCCCTTCCTGCCTCACTATCTGCTGAGGGGAGATTCTCTCCCACAGGCACATTCCTTTGTGTGAAGCCAGGCCACTTCACACCTCATCAAGGAAGCCTGGACAGGCTTCTAGAGGCTGGCCAATCAGAGCACAGCAGCAAAAACAATGCAGGGCTGAAATTGGCAACTTTTTAGGTAAAGTCTAAAACTCTTTACCTGAACAAGTTATATTAAATCCAACAACTGGAAGTTGTGGGATTTATTACAACAATTAATTTGATACCAAATTCTTGGTATGCATCATTTAAGGAGACTTTAAAATTTAAAACAAAGTCTCCCCATTCTAGCCTATGAAGGCCATTTACTACAATGAGGGAAAAACTAATTTGGCTGTTTTTACCTCACTAGGGCTTATAAAACTATTTTTATAAAGTCCCTGCTTATAGCTACATGGCACCCAGCCCTAGGGGCACATAGGGCACACCTTAGGGGTGACTTATATGTAAAAATAAGGTAGTTTAAGACTTTGGAACTACTTTTAATTCCAAAGTCGAAATTGCATATAACTTTAATTTAAAAGCAGCCAGCAAGGTAGGCCTGCCTTTAAAATGACACTAGGCACCTCAGCAGTGCACCTATGGGTGCACCACCTATGCTGGGGTCCCTAAACCTACATGCCCTACCATATACTAGGGACATATAGGTAGGTTAACTTAGCCAATTATAATTAGCCTAATTTGCATATCCATTTTACACAGAGCACAGGCCCTGGGACTGGTTAGCAGTACCCAGGGCACCATCAGAGTCAGGAAAACACCAGCAAAAAGTGGAAAATGGGGGCAAAAAGTTAGGGGGCCTCTGCAATCAGCCCTGTTTTCTCACACCAGACCACAGCAAAGGCCTCCCTCTCAATGGCAGACCAACGCTTTTCTCTAGGGGTCAACCTTCTACTAATAAAAGCAACAGGTTGATCCTGGCCCTCAGAATTAAGTTGTGATAGGACTGCCCCTACTCCTAATTCAGATGCATCAGTTTGGACATAGAATTGTTTAGAGTAACAAGGGCTTTTCAGGACAGGTGCAGAGCACATGGCCTGCTTCAGCTCCTCAAAAGCTTTCTGACAGTTTGCTGTCCATAATACCTTTTTAGGCATTTTCTTGGATGTGAGGTCATTAAGAGGGGCTGCAATGGAGCCATAGTTTTTAATGAACCTCCTGTAATACCCAGTGAGGCCTAGGAAGGCTCTCACCTGAGTCTGAGTAGTAGCGGGAACCCAATCAATTATTGTTTGGATTTTCCCCTGAAGTGGTGCAATCTGTTCCCCACCAACAAGGTGTCCCAGATAAACCACCTTACCCTACCCTATCTGGCACTTTGAAGCCTTGATAGTGAGGCCTGCCTTTTGCAGGGCCTCCAAACCTTTCCATAGGTGGACCAGGTGGTCATCCCAGCTGGAGCTAAAGACAGCTATATCGTCCAAATATGCTGCACTGAAAGCTTCCAGCCCTTGCAGGACTGTGTTCACCAACCTCTGAAAAGTGGCAGGTGCATTTTTCAATACAAAAGGCATTACTGTGAACTGGTAATGTCATCCAATGGTTGAAAAAGCAGTTTTAGGTTTAGCATCTTCTGATAATTTGATCTGCCAATACCCTGCAGTCAAATCAAATGTGCTTAGATACTTGGCAGATGCCAGTGTATCTATGAGCTCATCTGCCCTGGGTATAGGGTGAGCATCAGTTTTGGTTACCTGGTTGAGACCTCTGTAGTCTACACAAAACCGCATTTCCTTCTTTCCATCTTTGGAATGGGGTTTTGGTACAAGTACCACAGGAGAAGCCCATGGACTTTCAGAGTGCTCAACCACTCCCAGTTCTAAAATTTTCTGCACCTCTTGCTTTATGCAGTCCCTGACATGGTCAGGCTGCCTATAGATCTTACTTTTGACAGGCAAGCTGTCTCCAGTATCTATAGTGTGCTCACACCAAGAAGTGGTACCTGGCACAGTAGAGAAGAGTTCAGAAAACTGACCCAGGAGATATATGCAATGGTCTTTCTGCTCAGCAGTAAGACAATCAGCCAAAACTACCCCTTCCACCAGAGCATCTTGTTCTGTGGAAGAGAAAAGATCAGGTAGAGGATCACTGTCTTCTTCCTGTCCCTCATCAGTTGCCATGAGCAGGGTGAGATCAGCCCTGTCATAGTAGGGTTTCAGGCGATTGACATGGAGCACCCTAAGGGGACTCCTGGCAGTGCCTAAGTCAACTAAATAGGTGACTTCACCCTTTTTCTCAACAATTGTGTGGGGACCACTCCATTTATCTTGGAGTGCTCTTGGGGCCACAGGCTCCAAGACCCACACTTTCTGCCCTGGTTTGTACTGAACCAAAACAGTCTTCTGGTCATGCCATTGCTTTTGGAGCTCTTGGCTCGCCTGAAGGTTTTTACTGGCCTTTTTTATATACTCAGACATCCTTGATCTGAGGCCAAGTACATAATCCACAATATCTTGTTTTGGAGCTTTTAAAGGTTGTTCCCAACCCTCCTTGACAAGTGTGAGTGGACCCCTAACATGGTGTCCAAAGAGGAGTTCAAAGGGGCTGAAGCCCACTCCTTTCTGGGGTACCTCCCTGTAGGCAAAAAGGAGGCATCGTAAAAGGATATCCCATCTCCTGCGGAGTTTTTCAGGGAGACCCATAATCATGCCTTTGAGAGTTTTGTTAAATCTCTCCACCAGTCCATTAGTTTGTGGATGATAAGGTGTAGTGAACTTATAAGTCACACCACACTCCTTCCACATGGCCTTTAAGTATGCAGACATGAAATTGCTTCCCCTGTCTGATACTACTTCCTTTGGAAAGCCCACCCTGGAAAATATTCTCAGGAGGGCCTTTGCCACTGCAGGTGCTGTAGTGGTCCTTAAAGGAATTGCTTCAGGATATCTTGTGGCATGGTCCACTACCACCAAGATAAACCTATTGCCTGAAGCAGTAGGAGGGTCAAGGGGGCCAACTATGTCAACCCCTACCCTTTCAAAGGGAACCCCAACCACAGGCAGTGGAATAAGGGGTGCCTTTGGGGTGCCACCTGTCTTGCCACTGGCTTGACAGGTTTCACAGGACTTACAAAATTCCTTTGTGTCCTCAGACATTCTAGGCCAATGAAACAAGGGAACAAGCCTGTCCCAAGTTTTCATTTGTCCCAGATGTCCAGCTAGGGGAATGTCGTGTGCAAGAGTTAGGAGGAACTTTCTGTACTACTGAGGAATCACTAATCTCCTGGCAGCTCCAGGTTTAGGATCCCTTGCCTCAGTGTACAAGAGATTGTCTTCCCAGTAAACTCTGTGAGAGTCACTGACATCCCCATTAGCCTGTTTGACAGCTTGCTGTCTTAGACCCTCTAATGTGGGACAGGTTTGCTGTGCCACACTCAGCTCCTCCCTGGCAGGCCCCCCTTGACCCAAAAGCTCAGCAGTGTCTGCTTCAAGCTCCTCTGGTGTAGGTTCTGCACAGGGAGGAAATTCTTCTTCCTCAGAAGTTGAATCCACTGTAGAGGGAGGGATAGTAGGAAGTGGTTTGCTTCTACTAGCCCTAGCTTTAGGGAGCACTTGGTCCATTGTTCCAGGATCCAAGCTTCCCTGTACTTTTTGCTTTTTGGCCTAAGCCCTGGTTAAAGCAAAAATATGCCCTGGGATGCCCAGCATTGCTGCATGGGCCTCCAACTCCACATCTGACCAAGCTGATATCTCCAAATCATTTCCTAGTAGACAGTTTACAGGTAAATCTGAGGCTACCACAACTTTCTTTGGACCAGTAACCCCCCCCCAGTTGAGATTTACAACAGCCATGGGGTGGCTAAGTGTGTTGTTGTGAGCATCGTTTACTTGGTACTGGTGACCAAGTAGGTGTTGTTCAGGGTGGACCAGTTTCTCTATGACCATAGTCACACTGGCTCCCGTGTCCCTGTAGGCCTGAACCTCAACACCATTTATTAGGGGTAGCTGCTTGTACTTATCCATATTAAGGGGACAAGAAACTAAGGTGGCTAAATCAATAGCCCCCTCAGAGACTAACACAGCCTCTGTGGTCTCCCTAACAAGACCAACCCCAACTAATTTACCAAAAGTGAGCCCAGCTACTCCCTTGGATTGGCTATTAGTAGGTTTGCTCCCCCCACCACTGCTATTAGTAGGGACACTAGGTGTAGCAGTAGGGGTTGTAGTGGTAGGAGGCTTGGTGCTTTTCTTTGGACAACTGGGATCTGTTGTCCAATGGCCTTTTACTTTACATAAATAGCACCATGGTTTCTTTTCTTTGTTTTGATTAAAAGAGGATTTGGGCCCACCACCCCCACCAGAGTGTTTTTGGTGGGCCTGATGAAGACTCATTCTTAGATTTGTCCCCACCTTTGGCAGAAGACTTACCATCCTTCTTTCTGTTGCCATCTTTGTCACCCCCTGTATGAACTTTTCTGTTCACCCTTGTTCTGACCCATCTGTCTGCCTTCTTTCCCAATTCTTGGGGAGAGGTCACATCAGAGTCCACCAAGTACTGGTGCAACAAATCAGACACACAATTATTAAGAATATGCTCTCTCAGGATCAAGTTATACAGGCTGTCATAATCAGTAACTTTACTGCCATGTAACCACCCCTCCAAGGCCTTCACTGAATGGTCAATGAAATCAGCCCAGTCTTGTGAAGACTCCTTTTTGGTCTCTCTGAACTTTATCCTGTATTGTTCAGTGGTTAAGCCATAACCATCCAGGAGTGCATTCTTAAGAACTGTAAAATTATTGGCATCACTTTCTTTCACAGTAAGGAGCCTATCCCTACCTTTTCCACTAAATGATAGCCATAGGATAGCAGCCCACTGCCTTTGAGGGACATCCTGTACAATACAGGCCCTCTCAAGTGCAGCAAACCACTTGTTAATGTCATCCCCCTCCTTATAAGGGGGAACTATCTTATGCAGATTCCTTGAATCATGCTCTTTTGCCGGATGACTATGGGGAATACTGCTGCTGCCACCATGGGTTTCTAAACCCAACTTCTGTCTTTCCTTCTCTAGTTCTAAAGACAGTCTATCCAAATCCAGCTGTTGCTTTTTAAGCTTCAGTCTGGTTTGTTCCACCCTTCACTTATTGAGTTCCCTTTCTAACAATCTGTCATCAGGGTTGGTGGGAGGGACATTCCTAGACACAGAAGTATGATGGGAATGAACAGAAGGAGACCTGTCCCTTACAGAGGTCACCTTAACAGCTTGGCTAACAGTGTAATGTGAGAGCACACCATCTGTCTGATGTGACCCATCCTCTGTACCAACTATGCTAGACTGTCTAGTAATGGGCAGGCTAAGAAGTTTCTTTCCTGAATCTTTTCCTGGGGGAGTCCCTGGATCAGATTGGGAACCATTAGCTACTTTTTCAACAGATGGGGCACTTTTAGCCTTATCTTGTTCTCTAAGCATGTTAAGTAACAGTTCCAAGGAAGGATTCTTCCCTACACTCAAACCTCTTTCTACACAGAGACTCCTTGCTCCTTTCCAGCTAAGGTGGTCATATGCAATTTTGGACATATCAACATTTTGGCCTGTGCCAGACATTTTAGAAAGGGTTTAAGTGATAGAAAAAGAGAAAAAAGTTTGTCAGAGCTTTTTAGAAAGACAGAAAAAAAACTTTTTAAACTTTTAAGAACTTTTTGAAAGTTTAGAAGTACTTTTCAGCACTTTAGAAAAGGGTGAAAAGAGGAAATGCAAAACTTTTTAGCTATGTGTACACACACTGAACTTGTTTTGTATATTTTTCTCTTATGAAAAGTACAATGACAAGAGTGGTAAGTAGTCTCAAAGCACTTATCCCACCGCTGCACAACCAATGTAGGAGGCTGGACTGGCTTGTAGTGAGTACCAAGGGGTACTTGCACCTTGCACCAGGCCCAGTTATCCCTTATTAGTGTATAGGGTGTCTAGCAGCATAGGCTGATAGATAATGGTAGCTTAGCAGAGCAGCTTAGGCTGAACTAGGAGACGAGTGAAGCTCCTACAGTACCACTAGTGTCACTTGCACAATATCATAAGAAAACACAATACACAGATATACTAAAAATAAAGGTACTTTATTTTTATGACAATAAGCCAAAGTATCTCAGAGTGTACCCTCAGTATGAGGATAGTAATTATACACAAGTTATATGTACACAATACCAAAAATATGCAGTATAGTCTTAGAAAACAGTGCAAACAATGTATAGTTACAATAGGATGCAATGGGGACACATAGGGATAGGGGCAACACAAACCATATACTCCAAAAGTGGAATGCGAACCACGGATGGACCCCAAACCTATGTGACCTTGTAGAGGGTCGCGGGGACTATTAGAAAATAGTGAGGGTTAGAAAAATAGCCCACCCCAAGACCCTGAAAAGTGAGTGCAAAGTGCACTAAAGTTCCCCAAAGGACATAGAAGTCGTGATAGGGGAATTCTGCAGGAAAGACACAAACCAGCAATGCAACAATGATGGATTTCCAGTCGAGGGTACCTGTGGAACAAGGGGACCAAGTCCAAAAGTCACAAGCAAGTCGGAGATGGGCAGATGCCCAGGAAATGCCAGCTGTGGGTGCAAAGAAGCTTCTACTGGACAGAAGAAGCGTAGGTTTCTGCAGGAACGACAAGGGATAGAGACTTCCCCTTTGGAGGACGGATCCCTCACGCCGTGGAGAGTCATGCAGACATGTTTTCCTGCCGAAAGATCGCCAACAAGCCTTTCTAGCTGCAAATCGTGTGGTAAGCATTTTTGGATGTTGCTATGGCCCAGGAGGGACCAGGATGTCTCACATTGCGTCAGGAGAGAGAGGGGACATCGAGCAACACAAGGAGCCCTCTCAGCAGCAGGTAGCTCCCGGAGAAGTGCCAGAAACAGGCACTACAAGGATGCGTGAAATGGTGCTCACCCGAAGTTACACAAAGGAGTCCCACGTCGCCGGAGACCAACTTAGAAAGTCGTGCAATGCAGGTTAGAGTGCTGTGGAACCAGGCTTGGCTGTGCACAAAGGATTTCCGCCGGAAGTGCACAGGGGCCGGAGTAGCTTCAAAAGTCGCTGTTCCCAGTAATACAGTCTGGCGTGGGGAGGCAAGGACTTACCTCCACCAAACTTGGACTGAAGAGTCACTAGACTGTGGGAGTCACTTGGACAGAGTTGCTAGATTCGAGGGACCTCGCTCGTCGTGCTGAGAGGAGACCCAAGGGACCGGTAATGCAGCTTTTTGGTGCCTGCGTTTGCAGGGGGAAGATTCCGTCGACCCACGGGAGATTTCTTCGGAGCTTCTAGTGCAGAGAGGAGGCAGACTACCCCCACAGCATGCACCACCAGGAAAACAGTCGAGAAGGCGGCAGGATCAGTGTTACAGAGTTGCAGTAGTCGTCTTTGCTACTTTGTTGCAGGTTTGCAGGCTTCCAGCGCGGTCAGCAGTCGATTCCTTGGCAGAAGGTAAAGAGAGAGATGCAGAGGAACTCTGATGAGCTCTTGCATTCGTTATCTAAAGTTTCCCCAGAGACAGAGACCCTAAATAGCCAGAAAAGAGGGTTTGGCTACCTAGGAGAGAGGATAGGCTAGCAACACCTGAAGGAGCCTATCAGAAGGAGTCTCTGACGTCACCTGGTGGCACTGGCCACTCAGAGCAGTCCAGTGTGCCAGCAGCACCTCTGTTTCCAAGATGGCAGAGGTCTGGAGCACACTGGAGGAGCTCTGGACACCTCCCAGGGGAGGTGCAGGTCAGGGGAGTGGTCACTCCCCTTTCCTTTGTCCAGTTTCGCGCCAGAGCAGGGCTAAGGGGTCCCCTGAACCGGTGTAGACTGGCTTATGCCGAATTGGGCACATCTGTGCCCATGAAAGCATTTCCAGAGGCTGGGGGAGGCTACTCCTCCCCTGCCTTCACACCATTTTCCAAAGGGAGAGGGTGTAACACCCTCTCTCAGAGGAAGTCCTTTGTTCTGCCATCCTGGGACAAGCCTGGCTTGACCCCAGGAGGGCAGAAACCTGTCTGAGGGGTTGGCAGCAGCTGCAGTGTAACCCCAGGAAAGGCAGTTTGGCAGTACCAGGGTCTGTGCTACAGACAACTGGGATCATGGGATTGTGCCAATTATGCCAGGATGGCATAGAGGGGGCAATTCCATGATCATAGACATGTTACATGGCCATATTCGGAGTTACCATTGTGAAGCTACATATAGGTAGTGACCTATATGTAGTGCACGCGTGTAATGGTGTCCCCGCACTCACAAAGTCCGGGGAATTGGCCCTGAACAATGTGGGGGCACCTTGGCTAGTGCCAGGGTGACCTCACACTAAGTAACTTTGCACCTAACCTTTACCAGATAAAGGTTAGACATATAGGTGACTTATAAGTTACTTAAGTGCAGTGTAAAATGGCTGTGAAAAAACGTGGACGTTATTTCACTCAGGCTGCAGTGGCAGGCCTGTGTATGAATTGTCAGAGCTCCCTATGGGTGGCAAAAGAAATGCTGCAGCCCATAGGGATCTCCTGGAACCCCAATACCCTGGGTACCTCAGTACCATATACTAGGGAATTATAAGGGTGTTCCAGTAAGCCAATGTAAATTGGTAATATTGGTCACTAGCCTGTTAGTGACAATTTGAAAGAAATGAGAGAGCATAACCACTGAGGTTCTGATTAGCAGAGCCTCAGTGAGACAGTTAGTCACTACACAGGTAACACATTCAGGCACACTTATGAGCACTGGGGCCCTGGATGACAGGGTCCCAGTGACATATACAACTAAAACAACATATATACAGTGAAAAATGGGGGTAACATGCCAGGCAAGATGGTACTTTCCTACACCTTCTCCAAAGAAACTTTCCTCATTCACGACAATGAAAACCCTCAAAAAAGAATTTTAATATTCAGCACAACATCCAATTTACTAATCCTACAAAATAGTGAAATTTGGATGATGGATGGAACCTTTAAATCTACACCATATCCATTCACTCAACTTTACACCATACATGCCACAAAAAATAACACTACAATCCCCCTAGTGTATGCATTACTGCCTGATAAACATTCCTCTACGTACAGTGAATTTTGTATCAACAATCAAAAACAAAACATTAAATAACACACCTAGAAAAGTAATACTAGATTTCGAATTATTAATGATAAATACAATACTAAAAATATATCAACAAACCCAAATTCAAGGATGCTTTTTCCACTTTTCACAAGCATATTGGCGTAGAATACAAAAATCATCCCTAAGTAGAGAATATTTCTCAGATTGCATACTACAATTTGAATTAAAAAAACTCACAGCATTATGCTTTGTACCACCTACAAAAGTAGATGAGTATTACACCACAATAACAGAGTCTAACTATTATACACAAAATGAAGAAAAATTAGAACCCTTACTAAATTACTTCGAAGAAACCTGGATTGGACACCTAAACAGATCTGGTCGCAGACGAAAGGCAAGATTTCCAATAGAATGGTGGAACTGCTACCAAACCTGTTTAGAAGGTGGTGCAAAGACTAATAATGCCATAGAAGGATGGCACAACACCTTCAATAAAATAATAGGTAAACCCCACCCAAACCTGTATCATTTCATGGAAATTTTGAAAAAGGAACAAAGTTTCCAAGAAATGAGACTTGCTCAATCACTGTCAGGTAGCCTGAATCCACGCACAAGTAAAAAATGCAAAGAAATGACCGAAATAATTTTGGCAAAAATACAACAATTTGATACAATAACACCATCAGACTACCTCAACAGTCTAGCATATATTCTACATTACTAACAACCACTAACCTACTGAAAAATTACTTGCCAGCTCTAAAAAAAACAAACACCATCAATTAAATTGGCATTTTTCAAAAAACATTTACACTAAATTTACACAACAAAAATTGTTCCTACCTTTCAAGTTTTCATGTCTTTAGCCAAACACGTGATGCTGAATAAATCTTCTTCATTAATATAGAAAGAAGCATCTCATACTTAGAAAAGAAAAAAAAAACATTAATCATCCGAAAACAATTCAAAAATATTCATATTAAATGGATGATAAAAAGAACAACTCTATATACTATAAAAACAATCAAAGAAATAAAATATAATACTTTACCAAACCAGAAATTCGAAAAATATCTAAAAAACGTAAAATACCAAATATACTTTTTTTTACCAAAAAAAAGTAAAAAAAAATAATCACATACTAACCAAAGCCACATCATTAATTAAAACATTAACTATCAAGAAAAAGACATGAAAACGATATAAAGGATACTACTAACACAAAAGAAAAAATTAATCACAAAACCTATTACAATGAACTAAAAATTTTTTTCATAAACCGAACAACAGACTCCCTCAAAAATCCCAAAACTACATTTATAAAAAAAATATACAATTCTTTCCAACTACTACAAAAGCACTATAATAATTTGTAAGATAAAACAGTACTAAACATTTTTTTTTACTTTTACGAAACCAATATCGTATACAAAAATATACGAAAACAAATAAGAAACATAACAAACACCGAAAATCTACTACCTACCTTATAACTACCTCCAACAACTATTTCTGTAATAAAAATACCCTACTACATACTGTAAAAAATTATTATAAATCCCACTTACCTGAACGAGGTCTCCGCTTCCGTCCTATCTCCGACTGAATACAGGAGACGTCAAACAACGTAAACATGGAAGAGCACTAAAAATAGAAAACGGACTATTTCACTCATAGACTATAATGGGGAAAATAAGAAAATACCACAGAAAATTGGTAAAGAAATATAAATAAATAAGTAAAACATTTCTATAAATCTGTAAATATCAAATAATAATGTAAACATTTTTTTTGCATTTTTTAAACTTGATTATGTTCAAAATAAAAAATATTTTAAAACAAATGAATAGTATTTTTTTAAAATTAAATTTACATGAAAAAAAACATTATTGCAAATGCAAAAATTTCTAACACCTAAAAAAAAAAATCTATATATAATCTACAAATAATTATTTAATTAATTAATTTTTAGAAATAATATTAAGACAAATTAATATATGTATAAAATTATACATCCCAAAAAAAAAATATGAATAATATTAATTACATTAGATCAAAAAAAAATAATCAAAATAAAAAATATAAAACATTTTAACACATTTTAAAGCTCAAATGAAAAAATGTAAATCTAATAAATATTTAAAATAAAAAAGTAACATTATTATATTCCAAAATCTACTATACCAACTACTATACTATTAAAAAATCAAATATACATTTTTAAACATAACTATTTTTAAACAAAATTATTTTTACACCTTCAATAACAAAAAAAAAAATACAAAACCTAAATATATAAAACAAAAAAATAATTCACCCATAATAAAAAATTATAAACTATCAATACATGTCCAAATCATGATCCACCAATAAACCAAATTGCATCCTAAAAAAATAAATAACATAAATAAAAAAATAACTCAAACATAGGAAAAAAACCTAATCATAAAAACAATACCCCAACCATAAAACCTACAATCCCTATATCCCACCCCTAAGTCTAAATATACTTTCAATAAAAAAATAAACAATTAACCAAATACAATAAATAATACCAGACTACTAATATACTTCCCACCCATAAACCCTACATCCCATATATCCCACCCCTAAACCCACAACATAAATGATAACATTTAATAAAATACAATTACTTAAATTAATACCCAAGTATTAACACACTTCCCCACCCATAACAACCACAACCCATACATTTCAAAAATAAATCCACAATATACCTTTAATAAAAGATTAAAAAAAATACTCAAAGTCCTAATAAAATACTCAAATATGAATATACTACCCCCACACCAATTTCAAAAAACAAAATAAAAATACCCAACTATGTAAATGAACACCCAATTACTAATACACTTCACCACCCATAAGCCCTACATCCCATATATCCCACACCTAAAACCACAACATAAACTATAATATTAAAAAATACAAGCACTTAAATTAATACCTAAGTATTAATACACTTGCCCACCCATAACCCCTACATCCCATATATCCCGCCCCTAAACCCACAACATAAATTACAACATATAAAAAAACACAAATACTTAAATTAATACCTGAGTATTAATACAATTTCCCACCCATAACCCCTACATCCCATATAGCCCGCCCCTAAACCCACAACATAAATTACAACATATAAAAAACACAAGTACTTAAATAAATACCTGAGTATTAATACACTTGCCCACCCATAACCCCTACATCCCACATATCCCACCCATAAACCCACAACATAAATTACAACATATAAAAAAACACAAGTACATAAATTAATACCTGAGTATTAATACACTTCCCCACCCATAACCCCTACATCACATATATCCCGCCCATAAACCCACAACATAAATTACAACATATAAAAAAACACAAGTACTTAAATGAATACCTGAGTATTAATACACTTGCCCACCCATAACCCCTACATCCCACATATCCCACCCCTAAACCCACAACATAAATTACAACATATAAAAAAAACACAATTACTTAAAATAATACCTGGGTATTAATACACTTCCCCACCCATAACCCCTACATCCCATATATCCCGCCCCTAAATCCACAACATAAATTACAATATATAAAAGAACTAAAATACTTAAAATAATACCTTAGTATTAATACAATACCCCACCCATAACACCCACAACCCATAGAATCCATTACTTAATCCACACAAACTACTAAAATTAAACATATAATAATTAAACCCTATACAAATAAAAAACAAAACACAAAACTCACTTTAAAATTCATCAAAAAATAACTCACTTACCTTAAAATTCGTTGTTCTGGCATTAGTTGTTAAGGTAAAATCGTTGTTAAACCAGTAGTTGTTCAAAACTTCGTTTTTAAGACCCAGTAGTTCTTCAAGATTCGTTGTTAAAGCAAGTAGTAATTCAAACGTAGTTGTTCAGGTTGATATAGATTTGCTATTCTTAACTCCACATCTAAGTACCTCGAAGATCTATCATGAAGGTACATATATGTGGAGTTAAGTATAGTAAAACTTTACTCATAGAAACTTAACTTCATGACATTTCATCAATATTCTTGACACAATAGTCTGTCCTCTCGATGTTTTGTCCAAACACCCTCAGCCCACCTACCCCTCCCCCGCTCCCATCACACTCACCACCTGGGGCTGATTTAGATCTTTGCAGACGGATTACTCTGTCACAATCGTGACGGTTATTTTGTCTGCCATATTACAATTTCCATTGGATATATTGCAATCGTAATGCGGCAGACGGGATATCAGTCACATTTGGGACAGAGTAACCCCATTTCCCAAGATCTAAATCAGGCCCTTGGTGTCCACCACCGGAGGTTTGGCAGGGTATAGACAGACAGCAGGAGAGCAGCTGTTCGGAAAATGCTGTGTGAACGTCCCTACAAATGCAGCGAGATGGGACAAAAATCGGTAAAGCCACGTTTGGAACCAGGCATAGGCATGAGCTCAGTCCGGTGGCTTCTGCAATCTCTAGCGGCAGCAACACTGACTTATGCTATGGGGAGGAGCCACCTACACCAAGAAGTGGAGACATGGGGCCAGATTTAATAAAGTGTTACTGCACCCAGTGCAGCGCCACTTTTCTTGCGCCCCTTAGCGCCCCCCCTCCCCCAATTCCGCCATGTGTGCAGCATATCTAAGATAGAGTGCACCATGGTGATAGTTAGGGAACTAGCGTCAGAAATTCTGACGCTAGCTCAGAGCTTTGCAGGATTAGCAGCAAAAATGTTAACGCTAATGCTGCAAAGCCCATTGAGGCCCATTGTAAACAATGGTGTGCCTCCTATTGATGCCTGCTCTGAGCAGGTGTTAAAAGTGCCCAAAAAATGACGCAAAGACATCTGTTAGATTTCCTTGCGCCATTTTTTCACCCCCCCCAACGGGGGAGCACCCCATTTGCATACATTATGCCTGGCGCAGGCTTAATGTAGCGCAACGGGTAACAAAGTAGCGCAATGCATGGATCGCTCCACTTTGTAAATCTGGTGTGGCCTTGTTGGGCCACATTAGCATCAAAACATCCTGCTAAGGAGGTGCAAGGGGCTCTTAAATCTGCCCCTGGGGTCTATTAATAGGGCAAATAAATCCCCATGTTTTCTTCTCTAAAATTCCCTTGTAGATGTTCCTGGGTGACTAACCATGAAATAAAGCTTCACATGTGTGGTAAGGATCTGACCTTCTTTAATACGAGTTCAGCATATGTTACTCTGAATCAAAAAGCATAGACAATAACTGCGAACATGCCACTGGTGGCTACATTCTAAGGATGACATGTTCTACCAATCCTGACCTTTGTTTTAGCCAAAACACTTTGCACCCTGTGATTTCTAGGCTACACTTACTATGCATAAAGTGAAATGTAACGTCCCGGAACGCACCTGCAGTTGACTAAAAAACAGGACTGCGCACTGTCCTGACGTGAACCTTCACTTGTCTTTCCAAGATCTTCTCTGAAGACTTTCTTCTCACTTGGAGATAAAACGTATGAGCACATATACAGTATAATGCGCCAGAAGACGTTTATTCATACACCTGGATCAGCAGTGTTTGTGGACATCAAAGCGCCAGGTTCAGGCTTCTGTTCTGCATTGTCCTTGCCTCTGGGGATGTTTCCAGTGTTAGCATTATTTTATTATTTCGCATCTTTGTTGGAAATGTTGGCCAATGTCACCCTACTGGAATGTGTCTGTCTTTAACCATGAAAAGCAGATTGAAAACATTATGGAAACAGAATGTTAGACCATAGAGCACAGCTGGTAAATGGATAAACTGAGTAATACAAGGGAATACTATCTGAATTGTTAGTAGATTAAAATGCCAGGATTAGAACAGGCACATACATGGATTTCAGGAAGGTTATTTCCTTTTGTGGTCACAAATAAGCAGCAAACTGCAAGAAAACAACAAAGGCCTTTTTTCTAAATTAATGGCGAGTGCTGTAGCAGCAAAATACTGTTAGAACTCTGACCATCCGTGCATCATTCCTGCTGAAATGGCACTCTGACCATCATTCCTGGTGAGGTGAAACTCTGACCACCATTCCTGGTGAGGTGAAACTCTGACCATCCTTGCATCATTCCCGCTGAAATGGCACTCTGACCATCATTCCTGGTGAGGTGAAACTCTGACCATCCTTGCATCATTCCCGCTGAAATGGCACTCTGACCATCATTCCTGGTGAGGTGAAACTCTGACCATCCTTGCATCATTCCCGCTGAAATGGCACTCTGACCATCATTCCTGGTGAGGTGAAACTCTGACCATCATTCCTGGTGAGGTAGAACTCTGACCATCCGTGCATCATTCCCGCTGAAATGGCACTCTGACCATCATTCCTGGTGAGGTGAAACTCTGACCATCCTGCGTCATTCCTGGTGAGGTAGAACTCTGACCATCCTTGCATCATTCCTGCTGAAATGGCACTCTGACCATCATTCCTGGTGAGGTGGAACTCTGACCATCCTTGCATCATTCCTAGTGAGGTGAAACTCTGACCATCCTGCGTCATTCCTGGTGAGGTAGAACTCTGACCATCCTTGCATCATTCCCGCTGAAATGGCACTCTGACCATCATTCCTGGTGAGGTGGAACTCTGACCATCATTCCTGGTGAGGTGGAACTCTGACCATCATTCCTGGTGAGGTGGAACTCTGACCATCCTGCGTCATTCCTGGTGAGGTGAAACTCTGACCATCCTGCGTCATTCCTGGTGAGGTAGAACTCTGACCATCCTTGCATCATTCCTCCTGAAATGGCACTCTGACCATCATTCCTGGTGAGGTGAAACTCTGACCATCCTGCGTCATTCCTGGTGAGGTAGAACTCTGACCATCCTTGCATCATTCCTGCTGAAATGGCACTCTGACCATCATTCCTGGTGAGGTGGAACTCTGACCATCCTTGCATCATTCCTAGTGAGGTGAAACTCTGACCATCCAGCGTCATTCCTGGTGAGGTAGAACTCTGACCATCCTTGCATCATTCCTGCTGAAATGGCACTCTGACCATCATTCCTGGTGAGGTGAAACTCTGACCATCCTGCGCCATTCCTGGTGAGGTAGAAATCTGACAATCTTGCGCCATTCCTGGTGAGTTGGAATTCTGACCATCCTTGCAACATTCCTAGTGAGGTGGAACTCTGACCATCATTCCTGGTGAGGTGAAACTCTGACCATCCTGCGTCATTCCTGGTGAGGTGAAACTCTGACCATCCTGCGTCATTCCTGGTGAGGTAGAACTCTGACCATCCTTGCGCCGTTCCTGGTGACATGGAACTCTGACCATCATTCCTGGTGAGGTGGAAATCTGACCATCCTTGCATCATTCCCGCTGAAATGGCACTCTGACCATCATCCCTGGTGAGGTGAAACTCTGACCATCCTGCGTCATTCCTGGTGAGGTGAAACTCTGACCATCCTGCGTCATTCCTGGTGAGGTAGAACTCTGACCATCCTTGCATCATTCCTCCTGAAATGGCACTCTGACCATCATTCCTGGTGAGGTGAAATTCTGACCATCATTCCTGGTGAGGTGGAACTCTGACCATCCTGCGTCATTCCTGGTGAGGTAGAACTCTGACCATCCTTGCATCATTCCCGCTGAAATGGCACTCTGACCATCATCCCTGGTGAGGTGAAACTCTGACCATCCTGCGCCATTCCTGGTGAGGTGAAACTCTGACCATCCTTGCATCATTCCTGCTGAAATGGCACTCTGACCATCATTCCTGGTGACGTGGAACTCTGACCATCCTTGCACCGTTCCTGGTGACGTGGAACTCTGACCATCCTTGCGCCGTTCCTGGTGACGTGGAACTCTGACCATCCTTGCATCATTCCCGCTGAAATGGCACTCTGACCATCATTCCTGGTGAGGTGAAACTCTGACCATCCTGCGCCATTCCTGGTGAGGTGAAACTCTGACCATCCTGCGCCATTCCTGGTGAATTGGAATCCTGACCAGCCTTGCAACATTCCTGGTGAGGTAGAACTCTGACTGTCCGTGCATCATTCTTGGTTAGGTGGAACTCTGACCATCTTTGCACCTTTCAGGGTGAGGTGGAACTCTGACCACCCTTTCATCACTCTGGTTGAGGTGAAACTCTGACCATCCTTGCATCATGCCAAGTAAGGGGAAACTGACCATCCTTGCATCATTTCTGGTGAGGTGGAACTCTGACCATCCTTGCATCATTCCTTGTGAGGTGGAACTCTGACCATCCTTGCATCATTCCTTGTGAGGTGGAACTCTGACCATCCTTGCATCATTCCTTGTGAGGTGGAACTCTGACCATCCTTGCATCATTCCTTGTGAGGTGGAACTCTGAGCATCCTTGCATCATTCCTTGTGAGGTGGAACTCTGAGCATCCTTGCATCCATGCAATTTTCCTAACCAGTGGCTTTTTTGGAGTTGTAGATACAAAGTGCTTTCATTTTTAGGTCGAGCCTAGGCAGTGCGCAGGCGCTGTCTCTCGGACTGTTGTAATTGCTCTGTGGGCTCTATTCCCACCTACTGGCTTGTTATTGGCTGTGTGCTTGTTGTAATTATATTCTTTGTTCACTGTTGGTTTCTGGCATGCATTTGTCATGCCTCCCTTCGTGTTTATCCCTCCCAAAGCGCAGCTACCAAGTACAATCTTCCTACACAGGTTTCCTTTTTTAGATGTTTGTGGAACTTTTTTTTTTAGTATCTGTAGTCGCACTGTAGCGATCAGTCTGTTAAGCGCCAGTTGCACGTTGCCTTTAACTTGTGTTTGCACAGCTTTGGTTAGTACATTTTAAAACGTGTTTAAAAATAACAGTGCGCGCGTTGTTTTATTGTTAATGTTTGAACAGTTTCGGTTATTATTCATTATTTTGCAATACATGCTTTCCTACACAAACAAGCTCTCACGCACATACACACATCTTTCTCCCACACAGAAGCGCTCTCTTTTACACACACATGCTCTGCCTCACACACATCACTCACAGAGACATTCATACAGAGTTTACTCGAAGTTTTCACCATGTCAGGTTAATACCGCAGCGCTTTCCCTTTGATCTCCTGTTTGCACAGTTTCTGTTATTAATTGCCTCGCTTCCATGTTATGCAGAGTTTATGTGCTGTAAATTGACAAATCTTGACAGTGTCAGCACGGTTCTAATTATACACTGACCCTATTTCAAACACTGCCAGTACAGGCTTAGTTGTGCTTGCTTAATATTTAGGTATGTATTGGCATTTTTAGAAGAGGACAAGTGCTATCGTAAACTTTTACTTTACTTCCTCACAGCTTAAAATAACACATGTTACGGTTCAGCTGTGCCTGTTTAAACTTTATTATTTATTAACATTTATTTAGAGCCTATCAGTGACAAGTTTGTATTTTGTTTAGCATTTGCACAGCTTAAAATATTCCTATTTACAACTCAGCCTTCTATTATGCAGGGGCACATTTTTATTGAATTACTAATGGCGGTTCCGTCATTTTTTAGGCACCAGTATTGCACAGTTTTTTTATAATCTTTTATTATTACCAAACAACGTGTAAATACAAGTCTATTTATGTGCATCACGATAGTCTGAAGCCTTTGAAGGTTACTTTTAATCCTTAAAGGCATGTGCGGCTAGTTTTTTCCAAGGAACAAAAGCAATTTAGGGACAAAGAAAGAGTCTGCAGTGGCCAGACAGGGTTCAGTCGTTTGTTGATGTGTTGAGAAAGATATTGCTTAGCTTCAGTGGCAAGAGAATCAGCACTGAAGACCAGTGGGATCTTTGATGAATACAGCCTAGGTTTTTTACAATTTCACACCACTCCAGACTTTGTCCTTATTTTCGTTTAGTAATTTTATAAACCTTTGTAAATCTAGCAGGGTATAGGTTGCCTTTTATATCGTGTTTGCTCATTTTAGTTTTAACATCGGAAATAATGCCTACATTTAACATTGCGCTTTTTGTGTTTTCTGTAAGGTATGCACAGATTTAGTTAGAAAATTTCGAGACATGTTTAAATATAACATTGCCCGCATATACATTTCACTTCAGTTGACCCACTTTTAGGGATTAAATATTTTGCAGCGATCTTATGCGAAGTTTATTTGCTGTTATATTGGTACTCATAACACACATGCACTCTCTCACATATATACGCTCCTACGGACAGACACTATTTTTGTTTACACACATAGGGTATTTCACTTTCTCTTACTTACACACTCTCTGTCTTTCTTTTTCTCTGTCTCTATTCAACTCTCTCATTCATACAGCATTCTCTCTCGTTGTCGCACACCTTACTCACACACAGCAATAACTCTTATGCACACACTGTCTTTTTGTTTACTTTATTCTCTAGATGTCATCTAGTCATCAAAGACATTCTTCAAGAAATCATCTCAATATAAACTAATAAATGAACATGCTTTATATTTAGACCAATGTTTTTACTGCTATTCAAATCAACAATGTGCACCAAAATTAAAATACTGCATATATATATATATATATAATCAATCAATCAATCAATGAATTTATAAAGCACGCTATGTACCCGTTAGGGTTTCGAGGCGCTGGGGGCGGGGGGGCCTATGTGCTGCTATCGTTCGAAGAGCCATGTCTTGAGGAGTCTCCTGAAGGTGAGGAGGTCCTGGGTCTGGCGTAGTGAGGTCGGGAGTGAGTTCCAGGTCTTGGCGGCGAGGAAGGAGAAGGATCTGCCGCCAGAGGTCTTGCGCTGGATTCGGGGGAAGATGGCGAGGGCAAGGTTGGCAGAGCGTAGTTGACGTGAGGGAACGTAGAAGTTGAGTCTGGTGTTCAGGTAGGTGGGTCCGGTGTTGTGTAGTGCCTTGTGTGCGTTGGTGAGGAGTTTGAAGGTGATCCTCTTATCCACGGGGAGCCAGTGGAGGTCCTTCAGGTGGGGGGAGATGTGACATCGGCGGGGTATGTCAAGGATCAGGCGGGCGGATGCGTTCTGGATGCGTTGGAGTCGTTTGATGTCTTTCGTTGGGATGCCTGTGTAGAGTGCGTTGCCGTAGTCGAGTCTGCTACTGACGAGGGCTTGGGTCACCGTCTTTCTGGTTCCTGTTGGAATCCACTTGAAGATCCTGCGGAGCATGCGGAGGGTGTTAAAACAGGAAGAGGAGACAGCGTTGACCTGTTTGGACATGGAGAGAGCGGAGTCGAGGATGAAGCCGAGGTTTCGTGCGTGGCTGGGTGGGGTGGGTGGGGGGCCGAGGGCGGTGGGCCACCAAGAGTCATCCCAGGCCGAGGGGGTGCGCCCGAGGATGAGGACTTCCGTCTTGTCGGAGTTAAGTTTCAGGCGGCTGTTGCTCATCCACTCGGCGATGGATTTTAGTCCCTCGTGGAGGTTGGTTTTGGCGGTGAGAGGATCTTTGGTCAGGGAGAGGACGAGCTGGGTGTCATCGGCGTAGGAGATGATGCTGAGGTTGTGTTGGCGGGCCAGTTGTGCGAGGGGGGCCATGTAGACGTTGAACAACGTTGGGCTAAGTGAGGAGCCTTGGGGGACGCGGCAGATGAGGTTGGTGGCTTTGGAGCAGAAGGGTGAGAGTCGGACTCTCTGGGTTCTGCCGGAGAGAAAGGATGAGATCCAGTTGAGGGCTTTGTCTTGGATGCCGGCTTCGTGGAGACGGTTTAGTAGGGTGCGGTGGCAGACTGTATCGAAAGCGGCTGATAGGTCGAGGAGGATCAGGGCTGAGGTTTCGCCGTTGTCCATTTGTTGTCTGATGTCATCTGTGGCGGCGAGGAGTGCGGTCTCAGTGCTGTGGTTTCGTCTGAAACCAGATTGAGAGGGGTCTAGGATGGAGTTGTCTTCTAGGAAGTGGGCGAGCTGTGCGTTGACGATCTTCTCGATGACTTTCACTGGGAAACGGAGGAGGGAGATCGGTCGGAAGTTTTTGAGATCGTTGAGGTCAGCCTTAGGTTTCTTGAGGAGGGGTTGGATTTCTGCGTGCTTCCAGCTGTCCGGGAAGGTAGCGGTGTTGAAGGAGAGGTTGATGATCTTGCGGAGTTTGGGGTCGATGGTGGCGTCGGCTTTGTTGAATACGTGATGTGGGCAGGGGTCAGCGGGAGATCCTGAGTGGATGGAGTTCATGGTCTTTAGGGTTTTGGCGTCGTCTACTTGGGTCCAGGTGGTGATGCAGCAGGCGTGGGAGGAGTTGTCGGGGTAGGGTCTGGCGGAAGTGAGGTGCTGAAGCTGTCGTGGATGGCTGCGATTTTCTGGTAGAAGAAGGTGGAGAGATCGTCGCAGAGTTTCTGGGAAGGAGGGACGTTGTTGACGTTGGGGTTGGAAAGTTCCTTCACGATGCAGAAGAGTTCTTTACAGTCGTGAGCATTGTTGTTGAGGCGTTCTGTGAAGTGGGAGTGCTTGGCGAGTCGGATCAGTTGGTGGTGTTCACGGTTGTCTTCCTTGAGGGTAGCAAGGTTGTTGGGTGTGCGCTCGAGGATCCATTTTTTCTTGAGTTTCTGGCAGGTGCGTTTGGAGGTGGTCAGTTCGTCTGTGAACCAGGCTGTTTTTTTCTTTTCTTGGTTGGCGGTGGGTCTCTTGAGTGGAGCTAGGATGTTGGCGCAGTTGAGGATCCATTGATGGAGGTTGATGGCGGCGGAGTTCGGGTCGATGGGGTCGGGCGGTGGGTTTTTGGCGAGGGTGCTGGTTAGTTGATCTTCGGTGACTTTTCCCCAGCGGCGGTGAGGCGGTAGTGGGGTGCGGTGGTGTTCCGTGTTTTTCTTGAAGGTGAAATGGACGCAGTGATGGTCGGTCCAGTGGAGTTCGGAAGTGTGGCTGAATGAGATGTGGTTGCTTGAGGTGAAGAGTGGGTCAAGGGTGTGTCCGGCGATTTGGGTGGGAGTGTTGACCAGTTGACGGAGTCCGAGGTTGGAGAGGTTAGTGGACAGTGATGCGGTGTTGGCGTCATTGTTGTTCTCCAGGTGGAAGTTTAGATCTCCCAGGAGGATGTAGTCTGGAGAGGCGAGGGCGTGGGTGCTTGCGAGGTCGGAGACGGTGTCGCTGAAGGGGGCTCTTGGTCCTGGAGGGCGGTATATGAGGGTTCCTCTGAGGGTAGTGTTGGGGTCCGTGTGAATCTGGAAGTGGAGGTGTTCGGCTGTCTTGAGGGTGTCGTCCGTGTGGGTGTGGATCTTGAGGGTAGATTTGTGGGCGATGGCTATTCCTCCGCCGATTCCGTTGGTGTGATCTCTTCTGGTGATCTTGTATCCGTCAGGGATGGCGATGGCGATGTCAGGGGCCGAGAAGTCGTTCCACCAGGTTTCGGTCAGGAAGGCCACGTCTGGGGCGGTGGTGTCGAGCAGGTCCCAGAGCTCGATGGCGTGTTTTCGTGCGGAGCGTGTGTTGAGGAGGATGCAGTGCAGGTGGTTTGTGTTGGTTGTTGCTGGATTCGTTGTTCTGTTGCAGGAGAAGTTGCAGGTGCGGCAGGAAAAAGGTCCTTTGGTGTGCTTCGGGGTGGCCTGGAAGCACTCTGTGGAGGGGCCAGGGTTGAGGGCGAGGAGTTCGCTGGCCGAGTATCGGAGGCAGGGGGTGCGGGGGCGTGAGGACCAGGGGGGGTGGCGCGGGGCGCGGTCCAGGCACGGACGGGCGCAGACGGGCTTGCCTCTGGTGCGCCTCCGGCGCGTCTGCGGCGCGCCTGCTGCGTGGACGGGCAGTGCCAGCCATTAAGAAGGGAGGGGGGAGGGAGGAGCAGGTGGGAGGTGGGAGGGAGCGGCGAATGGGGGCGCGAGGGGGGCGGGCCGCAGGGAGGCAGCGGCAGGGAGAGAACTGCAAGGAGGAGCGCCCAAGGGGCGAAAACAAGAAAACAAGGCAGAAAAAAGTCGGGCACAATTTGAAAAAACAGTCACAAAAATACACTAATGGCACAAAATACAATCGGGGTACAGCAGTCAGGGGGGCACAACGGGGGCAGATGCGCAGGAGGCAAGGCGCTTGAAAAACAAATAGAAAACAATAGCAAAAGCACTTACAGGACGGCGAAAAGTGGCACAATCAGAAGGAGCACGACGGGGGCAGAAGCGCAAGGAGGCAAGGCGCTGAAAATATGGAAAAACACTTACAGGACGGCGGAAGCGGCACACGGGTCAAGTGAAGCTTACTAGAGCCCACTGGACACCAGGGATGAGGCGCAGGAGGATGCCTGCGGGTGGAGGAGGGCCTCGAACACGCTAGCAGCAGCGTGGGCGGGGGTCAGAGGCAGGAGACAGCAGGTTGGTGCTGCGGACGTGGGGGGCGAGCTCTAGACCTAAAACAGGTCATAGAGGTACATATATATATATACAGTATATACTAAAAAACAAATAAAATCTTTTTTTTTTTAAAATACCGTGGCCCGTATTTATACTTTTTGACGCTAAACTGCGCTAACGCAGTTTAGCGTCAAAAATTTTTGCGCCGGCTATCGCCATTCTGAAGCGCCATGCGGCCGCCGTATTTATTGAATGGCGTTAGCCGGCGCAAGCAGACCGGCGCTGCCTGGTGTGCGTGGAAAAAAACCACGTACACCAGGCAGCGCCGGCGTTGGGAAAAATGGCGCTAGGGCGTCTTAAAAATGGTGCAAGTCAGGTTGACGCAAAAAATCGCCTCCACCTGATTTGCGCCATTTTTAACGACGCCATTTACATGACTCCTGTCTTAGTAAAGACAGGAGTCATGCCCCCTTGCCCAATGGCCATGCCCAGGGGACTTATGTCCCCTGGGCATGGTCATTGGGCATTGAGGCATGTAGGGGGGCACAAATCAGGCCCCCCTATGCCAAAAAAATAAATAAAAAAATAAAAAAATTATACTTACCTGAACTTACCTGAATGTCCCTGGGGTGGGTCCCTCCATCCTTGGGTGTCCTCCTGGGGTGGGCAAGGGTGGCAGGGGGGGTCCCTGGGGGCATGGGAGGCCAGCTGTGGGCTCATTTTGAGCCCACAGGTCCCTTAACGCCTGCCCTGACCCACGCGCTAAAATCCGGCGCAAATGCGGGGTTTTTTGCCCCGCCCACTCCCGGGCGTAATTTTTGCCCGGGAGTATAAATACGACGCATTTGCGGCGCAGTCATTTTTTTAGACGGGAATGCCTACCTTGCATCTCATTAACGCAAGGAAGGCGTTCACGCAAAAAAATGACGCTCTTTCCTCATACTTTGGCGCTAGACGCGTCTAACGCCAAAGTATAAATATGGCGTTAGTTTTGCGCCAAATTTGCGTAGAAAAAAACGACGCTAATTCGGCGCAAACAGAGTATAAATATGCCCCAGTATTTTCTGAAATTACACTTACTTGTTGAAGCAAAAAGACCATTATATGATCACAATACCATTTGTATTATAATACAATAACATAAGCAACACCAATAGCTCAAATGATCACAAATGCGAGACCTATTACATTGCAAATGCTTGTTTAATTTATAGCATACCCTGTAAATAAATAAAAGCATGTACAGTTATAAATATTTGACTATCTAAAAGGAGTTCTTTATCACCATTCTTCCTGTAGGTTAGTTTTGGCATTTTAATACATTCTGTATAGTCTTTGCTGGCAGGGGTGTAATTTGGCTGCTGTATATTCTTGGTTGGAATTGGAAAGAAGCTGCAATATCTTAAGAAAAAAATCTGTCTGCTGTTATAGAACTGTTGGGACAGACAGATTAGTGGCCCACAGGTGCAGCAATGTTCAGGAGTAGGGTTGGCAAAATATATACTTTTAATTCTACATAAAGTTGGTGTGATTGCTAAAGATCAATGAAATTTTTTAGAACCTGTGCAGCAAAACTGTAATGTGGAATGAATAGTTCAATGGGAATTTAAAAATGTGCCCCAGTTTGTGAAGTGATTAGGACAGTAATGGTAAAAGCAATGCATTTATGTAAGCCAAACAAGCAGCAGATGATTCCTGTAGACCATGAAACAAAACCTACGCATATTAAAGAAGCTGAAACTAAACTACAGAATCCTTCCTTTTGCTGTTGGATGACAACTTCTCTTTGCATGTGTGCATTAGTTCATATTCACAAGCTCTGTGGCACAGTGCAAAGCAGCATGTGACCTTCTTCACTGGTCTACACCACAGGGAAAGGGCAGAAATGCACTATATCTCCAAGATACAGTGCATATCTGTCCTCTTCCCCGGCCGCTGGTGCACAATGGGCTGCCTAGCGCTGAAGCAGGCACCCTTGAACAATGGTGCAGGGATGCCTGCATCGCAGACAGGATTGTTTCTGTGCAGGAAGGGACACAAGTCCTTGTAGATTTGGGAATGCGCCGAAACCCATGAGTGTTGTGTAGGAAAACCCACCGCAACGCCCAAGGAATGGTCACCTGACGCAGTGTAAGGCAATGCAGCAACTTGCGCTGCATTGCCTCACACCAGTTCAACAAGACCATGAAAAACCACGCAAAGTGGCTTTGCATGGCCTTGAAGACATGGGCCTGCACTATACGCCGCCGGTGTGTCACAAAAAGTGACACACTGGCGGCGTAAGGGGCTTGTAAACAAGAGCCTCATTATTTATCTGAAATATTCCAAAAGGGACCATGAACAACAACCCAACTTAAAGATCTCTATTTCTTTCATGCAAATTAGAGATGCACATGTAGTTTGGCATACTCCTACTAAAGGCTTTAGGAGCACTGGGATTTCCTGCTATTGGACTAATGCCATTCAAAATGCACAATCCTCTGTGAATTATCCATTATGGTCTATCATGTTTTGATAAAAGTAGAGTGCTTACAACTATGCAATTTGTTGGTGAATTTTAATCAACTGCTCCTGATTGTGGCCTCCAAGCACTTGATCCACCTATAAGCACCAGGACATTTCATTTAACTTGGCTACACACTGGCTGGACTCCTGCACACAATTATAAAAATAAACCATCTGAAAACAAAAAGTGATATAAACCTTTCACTCTCAATCAATCAATCAAACATTTGGAGAGCATTGCAAATCCCCCTGATGGTCTCAAGGCGCTGGAGCTGTGTGCTGCTGCGTGGAGGTATGATCATTGAAAACCGAGGCCTTTAGCTCTCTCGGAGTTGCTGGAATGACGGTGCGGTCCTGATGTGCAGGGGACGATTGTTCCAAGCCTTGTCTGCAGGTGCGAGAAGGAGCACCCTCCACTGTTGGCTCGACTGATCCGTGGGGCGTCTGCAAGGGGAGGGCAGCTGATTGGAGGGGTCTGGTCGGTTGGGGAGGTCAGGCATTTGTTGATGTACGCCAGTTCTTCATTGTGCGGGGCCTTGTACGTATGTGTCAGCATCTTGAACTGGCATTTCTTCTGAATTAGGAGCCAGTGTAATTGAGACGGGGTGTGATGTAGGTCCTTCTTTGGAGGTCAAGTATGAGTCCTGCCACTGAGTTCTGTGTTGTCTGCCACTGAGTTCTGTGTTGTCTGTAGTCTCTTCAGGAGGTGTCAAACGCGGTGGACAGATCCAGGAGGATGACGGCTGCTGTTTCCCCATGATCCAGGAGTGCTCTGATGCCATCTGTGACTGCAATCAGGGCTGTCTCGGTGCTGTGGTTAGCTCAAAATCTGGATTGGGAGGGATCCAGGAGGTTGTGGGCTTCTAGATGTTAGGTGAGTAGCTGGTTGATCGCTTTCTCAAGGGCTTTTGCTGGAAAGGGGAGCAGAGAGATGGGCTGGTAGTTCTTCAATTCAGCTGGGTCGGCGGATGTTTTTTTCAGAAGGGGCCTCACTTCACTCTGAGAAGGAGGCTATAGTGATGGAGGTATTTACAGCCTCCCTGAGCTCGTTGCTGATTGTCTTGCTTCCTAAGTTGATGATGTGGTTGAGCAGTGGCCTGTGGGTGCTCCTGAGTGCATGGAGCTCATGATGGAGATAGTGCCTTACCTGTTAAAGAGTTCCCAATGAGTGAGAAGGTGTTTGGGGGTTGGCGATGAGTTCTGGGATGGCTTTACAGAAGCTGGGATGTGATCCTGGTGGTCTGTGGGCAAGAGTGCTTATGATTGTGCTTTTTCCGTCTGTGTGGAGTTGGAAGTTGAGGTGTTCGATTACTGTGTCGGGTCGGGGATGTCGTGCAGCGGATGGTGTCCCTGTAGATGATAGCGAATCTGCCTCTGTGCTTGTTGATTCGGTCCCAGTGTGTTATCTTGTAACGTTCGTGAATGGCGGAGGCAATGTCTAGGGTAGAGTTGGGGTTTAGCCAGGTTTCTGTGAGGAAGATGACTCCCGGGGTGAGGGGAGAGATCATGTCCCAGACCTCGGTGGCATGTGTACAGAGGGAATGTGTTTTGAGTAGGAATGCTGGAGTTGTGTCGTCGTGGTCTCAGTTTATGTGTCAAATGCGGAAGAGTTTGCAGTGTCGCTAGTGTCATTGGTTGCTTCAGTGCTGAAGGTGAGGCCGCAGTGTCGGCAGGAGAATGGTCATATAGTGGTATGCAGGGATGTGCGGCAGCAGTGGTTGTTGGTACATCCGCGTCCAGGGGTTGAAGTTCAGCGGCAGTGTATCTTCGTGGGGTGGAAGAGCCAGGGGCTCTGGTGCTGCATGCGGCTGCTGCACAGCTACACTGCGGCCTCCATTAAGTGGGTCCTAGAAGGAGGGGGGGATGCTGGGAGGCAGTAGGTAGGGCTATGTGGGAAAACAGGCAGAAGGTGGGAGCGACGATGGCAGAAAAAGGATTAACAGTGAAAAAATAGGCAATAATCTGGAAAAAGAACTCAGAAAAATGGGGGAGAGGAGGAGAAAGCAGTAAAAACTAGGCAAACAGCAGGAGAACACACTCAGAAAAACAGGAGGAAAGAAAAGAGAAAGCATTACAAAATGAGGCAAAAAGCAAGAGAAAGCACTCAGGAAAACGGGGGGGAGGCGGACAAAACAGTAAAAATGAGGCAGAACGCAGGAGCGAGCAATGCAGCAGCAGGAGAGAGCTGGCCTGGGGCCTGCTCCAGACTCTAGAAAACCCACAGTGAATTTTGAAATTCAGGCCTTTAGCCGCATTCGTTTTATACCGTCTTTGCTTGTTTTGCATTCTCTACACAGCTGGTCCGATCTTAAATTTTGGAAGCCAGTTGAGGACAGTGGCTGGAATGGATGCAGATGGTGTCAATTGACTGTAGAAGTGGACTTATGCACATACAACGGATTGGGTGAGAATGAGAAAGGGGCAAATGGCTTGAGTGTAGGGAGATGGAGAAAGATAAAATCACAGAGCACAAGCAGGAAAGAGTGCTGATGCTGAAATGAGCAGTGCATGCAAGCACACACATTCTGGCTACTCTGGTCTGATGTGTAGTTTGTAATCACTTCACAGAGAACTAATGTGCCCTGGGTGTGGATAGTCTTGGGGCCTGGGGAGCAGACAACTCAATGACCTTGGAAGCTGAATGTGTATGATGTGCGAGTTGTTCTCCATTTCTCTCTGAGAGCGCTCAGATCCAGTTTTCTCATCTGCCATTGGTGTGCTCAGAACCTCCTGGAGAGATTAGACACCAGCACCTTGACTGCTGTGTGGTGCCTGCAGCCTGTCTGTTTTCCCTCAGTGGTGCTATGTATGCTCAGCGACACCTTTCTACAATCATGCCTTAAGGCCCATGAGAAGCTTGATGCTGATATAAGGGAACAATGTAATGCCCTACTGTCACAGACCACAGCAGCACCATACTTAAAACAAGCATTTGCAATGGAATGGGTCTCGCGTTTGCTGGAGTTAGAGCTATTAGCCTTGTAAACTCCTAACCAGACTTTTCTTGCCACATAAACTGAAACTGAAAAAGTAATACAATTTTACAAAAGAGAGCCGATTTAAAGCACCACGCTATGACCATGAAGGTGACTAATTAGAACAAAAAGACCGGTCTGGTTTCGCCTTTGCATGGTAATAAACAAAAAAACTAATGTGATCGGGCTGAGTAAAACCTTGAATTCGTGAAGGAGCGCTAGGATAAACAATAGAATTAAACTGGTAGTCAAGAAAAGTGCTTGATTACTGCCCAGCGAGATCGCACTGCCTATGAAATAAAGAGAAAAAGTAGTCCAGAAACCATATGGAAAACATGAAGCCTCGTATGTTTTCAGTTGTTGGCCGATGCTCTTGAGAAGGGCTAAATCCCGGGAAAGGCATGACGTATGCATGCCTCTCACTAATGAAATCAAGTGAATTTTAAAAGGCAAGCCCACAAACCAGCGAAAGTGATGGGCGTGACATGGGCGTGGTTAAAAGACCACAGAGAGATTACAACAGGGACAGAGCGCATGCACCCCGACATTAAAAAATGAAAAAGTGTCCATAAACTATATCAGCTTGAGAAGGAAATACTGTTAGATGGCCAGTCAATGTCATCATGTTGACACAGAGGTTATCTTTGGTGGAGGATACCCCTCATTATGCACTGTGGTTTGAAACTAGCTGTTTCAGTGTTTTAGGCACCTCTTAGATGAACGGAGGAGGGTTAGCATGTGTGTAGATCTTTTTTACTGATGGTCAAATAAGGTCAGGCAGGAGTTGCAATGTGAAGCCAGTCCTAAAAAGACCCTCATAGCTAAATTTTCCCCGGTAGTTGGTAACATCTGCAAATAAGTAAAAGTTATTTGCAATGAATCTGTAGTAACAGAGTTCTGGGTATTACAATATTTGTGTTGTTTAAAGTGCATACAAAAAAGAATATGCATTGCAGATCATACCTAAACATTCACACAAGAATAGATTTTATCATTGGTAAGAGTGGTATAGTTTGAAACCATCAATGACATTCCTATGCAATTCTGAATCCTAAAATACAGATGTAGAGATCTGGCACACTGCTTCATCTGTTTCATAACAAAGGTTAAAAACAGTTTCAGGCCCAAATCCATTCTCTTCTGTAGATATGTCTTAACATGTTTTTAATTTTTACATCCTCACCATCCAGGGATGCAAATCTGTGCTTTTTTTTAGCACTGTTCCACAAAAGTGTTAGGTCTACATATCTTTTCAGTGCTTGTTTTCATCCAATTTACAAACAACATTTGCACTACTTTTTCAAATTTGACAACATTGATAGAATAATAGGGGATCACGTTCTTAACCAAGAGGCACATCTCCCTTCTTGCAGTATGTAAGATGAAAAGGACGCTTAAATACACAATAACATGCAGATAAATCTCATTTTTTCCAGTTTGATTTTGGAGAGCTTTTCAAAGGCGACACCTCTATAAACAAGTGTCACTATTGGGACTGACTTTCTAGAATGTTTTGTCATTGCGTCCACCGCTTTGTACCTACACTTTTCATCAAAAATGATGACTACTGCACTATAGGATTCCGCCCTATACGTAGACAAAATTTGCTGTACCAAAGCCCAATTTAAATGCTCATTAAAGGTTACTCCTGGGTATGCAGTTGATATCATTTGTTCAAGCCTTACGCCATGCACACATGTTCCAGTCACCCTAGCTGAATCATTTGATGCTGTCATAACCTCTGACTTCGCTAAGTATGTGTGTAGATCAACAGCAGCAATATATCTGATACAGTGTTTGCCAATTTTTGTAGTTTTTTAGGGGTATGTCAGATAAGCATGGCAAAAAGGAGAAGCAGAATGAAGCTATTACCAATTCTAGGCGAGTTGTCAGCATTTTGAGTAATAGATGACTCTGATCTGAAGAGAAAGGGCAACAATATGCATCCTTGTCCAAAAACCTTAGAAATGGTAAAGCGCTCAGGGGCATATTTACAAGAAAGTGGTGCATCGGTGCTGATGCGTCAGTTTTCTTGTGTGGCCCCTGCCCCACCTAACGACACCGTGGGTGTGCCACATTTACAATATGGGGCTCCATGGCGTACTTTAGGCCAATAGCGTCAACATTTATGACGCTATTGTGGCGCTTTGCTGAACCAGCATAAAAAATGTTGATGCTGGTGTTGCAAAGTGCAAGGAGGTGTAATTGACTAAAATGGGTGCGTCTTTAATGCCTGCTTTAAGCAGGTGTTAAAAATTACGCCAAGAACAGCAGGATGAAATCTTGTAGATTGTGCAGTTTCTGCGGGCCTCCTGATGCCGGAACGCCCCCTTGAATACATTATGCCTGACACAGGTATAATGTGGTCCAAGAGGTCGCAAAGTGGCACAATGCGTGCATTGCGTCACTTTGTAAATATTGCGTGGCGGAAATTATCTCCTTGAGCCACATTAATGTAAAAACCAACACTAGTGTGGCACAAGGAGGCGCAAGGGCCTTGTAAATGTGTCCCTCGGTGCCTTCCAGTTTATTCCAAAGCCCCGCGCGGAGGATGGAACTTCGGAGCAGACACTGAGTCGGAGTGGTTAACACGGGGCCTGGTTTAGAGTTTGGCGGATAGCTCGCTCCATCACAGACGTGAGGGATCTGCCGTCCAGCATATTTGGGTTCCCACAGGACAGAATGGGACGTAATATGGCGGACGGGAAATCCGTCCCATTTGTGATGGAGAAACCCCACCTGCCAAACTCTAAATCAGGCCATAAGTCTTGTTTCCAATTGAAGCCTTTAAAGGTAAATTGGCGATACAGATCTTACTGAGCCTAGACTCTGGGATCAAGCTGAGCTTATCTATAACATACAGCAGTAACCGCTCAACATTCATAACACATTAGTTTTTACTTACAATAATCTCCAATATTGTTGCCACACAATTTGCTTGTCTAAAAACGTGAACCACACATTCTCCTATTAAGAACCTTTTTGTAGGACATACCTACAGTAAAAGTCCATCGGCATTGCATTCAAACTCACAGTGAAAAGCTAAAACATGTCTTAATCCAGTGAACTACTTTATATATTAAACTACAGATATGACAGCACATATCAACCCCGTGAGCACCTCCGGCTTCCATGTCCTGTGCACGCTATGGAAGATCTTCGAGTACATGCCACAGAACACCAGATGGACCTCCACCCAATCACTCAGCAGAAGCAGGCTGGACCACGGAAACACACTGTATGACATCATCTCCACGCAACTTCTACAAGGACCCCAGATCATCCAGAATGTCGCTGCAAGGTTCATACTGGACCTCCTGCACTGCACCCACCTAGCGCCGCACCTCAAGGAGCTCCACTGGCGGCCCATTCACAAACGGAACCAACTCAAACTCCTCACTCACGCACACAAAGCCTAGCATACCATTGGATCAGCATACTTTATTACTCTTAAGCACCCACCGCATTCACAAAAACAAAGCAGAAGGTCACTTGTTCGCCTACATAACACCCAAAACATGGAATGACCTCCCGCATCACACCAGAGCCTCCTCCTCGTCCCGCATCACATCAGAGCCTCCTCCTCCTCCCGCATTACATCAGAGCCTCCTCCTCGTCCCGCATCACATCAGAGCCTCCTCCTCCTCCCGCATCACATCAGAGCCTCCTCCTCCTCCCGCATCACATCAGAGCCTCCTCCACGTCCCGCATCACATCAGAGCCTCCTCCTCGTCCCGCATCACATCAGAGCCTCCTCCTCCTCCCGCATCACATCAGAGCCTCCTCCTCCTCCCGCATCACATCAGAGCCTCCTCCTCCTCCCGCATCACATCAGAGCCTCCTCCTCGTCCCGCATCACATCAGAGCCTCCTCCTCCTCCCGCATCACATCAGAGCCTCCTCCTCCTCCCGCATCACATCAGAGCCTCCTCCTCGTCCTCACTTCTTGAACTCTGCAAGAGGCTGAAGCCCGGCTCTTCAAATAACTCTGCGGGGACCACACACCCTCTCACCTGCTTCAGTGTCTGATACCCTCAATGGTAATTAGTGCGCTCTACAAAGCAACATTACATAACACAAATGTGTTGTTGATTCTTCCGCAGTATAGCCTAATTGTGGTACTTTTGCCAAAACCACACCGTAGGGCAGAGCTCAGTTCACTCGGTAAAGATGCGACTGCTATGTTGATGGTTGCTTATTTCAGCATTTTACTATCTTACTTTTGGTGCTGGGATTACGTCAGTGGTTGATTGTTCTGTGCTGTTCCATTACTGCTGATTGGATAACGGTTTGAAAAGTCTTCTGCGGGTCAGCATTGTCGGAGGGAAAGACCTGTGATTCCAGCTCGGATGGTTGTCATTTGGCTTTAGAGTCACTTCCTTTGTCCCTGGGACATTATTTGGGCCATTCCGTATCAAACATACCTGTGCTTTACGTTTAGGCACTCCTTCACAGGTAGCCATAATGACGACTTACATTTTATTAAGGGAGTTTACCTGTATGTTATCACTTTCTCTGTCCCCCTTTCGGGCTAGTACTGTATTAAAACAAACATATTCCTTTAAGGAAGTGATGCTTCTAATTGCTATTTTCTTGCACCCCTGACCTTAATGGTGCCATCCGACCTTTTAATACCCATCACTTCTTCATTTCATTTTCATTGAACCTTAAGTTCTTGTTCTCGTTAACAAAATATATTACTTTTGTCCCTAGTACAGATAACATTGTCAAACACTTCTTGACCCACCAGATGAGATGTTCGTATGAACTGGACCTCTGTTCATTGATCGGTCTTACTGATTGGGCCTCCAAGGCTGCAGTAGAGTTTTCATCTGTTTAAATTTAGAGTGTTGAAGAGCAGCTGGAGACAAATTATATTTTTTTGTAGACACAATGTCATATGTTAGTAAACGTACTAACAGCTTTTTGTCAAAACCATGTTTTTACATCCTACAAAATCTCACAGTATCCTTTCTGCCAATGTAACAAGAGATCACAGCAAGTTTCTAAAGTTTACATAAAAGCCAACAACATACCCAGTTAGAACAGTTTAAACATTAAAACAAGTAATGAAGGAAAAAACAAGGTAACCAAAAACATATTAGAACATTTAGCAACACTGTTATAACTGGGACTACAGTAGCTAAGATTGCCATAACAACTGGTGCAACATATGTGGAAAAAAAGAAAAGACTCAGCTTGGGCTCTACCTCAGAAGATTTTTAATAATACAAAAATACAAATATTAAATATAAAATGTTTAATTAAAATAGAAAACAGATAACACAATTATCCCCAAAATAATAGATATAAAAACAAGGACACAGCCCGTCTCTTCTGTAGCCTACAATGGTGGCCGGGGCCTGGCGAAGCATGAATGTCTTTGTAGGCTCTCAAACAGCTCCCCAAAAAAAATCACCACCCATGCGGATGAACTCCTTGGTTCTTTTGGTGCTTGTGTGGCTCAGTTGCTGTATGGGTAGCATGGTCTTGCATTATTCGAGGAACTCTAGTGACTGCTGCCCCCGTCGGCCTGCCAGTGTCCTCAAAGGCTCCCGTTCAGCTCTCCAAACAGAGCTAGCATCTTGTGCTGCAAGAGCTCCCCACTATGTTTGAATTGAGTGTGATGGTGAGTGGAGTTTGGCGTCGTGCAAGGGTTTCTTGCAGTCCTACACTGGCTTTGTTAGTGTTCCTGGAGACACTTGCAGGCTCTCCATCAGCTCTCTAAAGTGTGGGAACTCCCTTCTCCCTGTGAAACAGCTGTGTTGGTGGCCATAGACTGCATAGTGTGAGGGACATATTTACAGGCTCTGCATCAGATACCCAAACAAAGTCATTATTCCAGGGGGAGAGAATCCCTGCTTTCTTGCAGTCTTTGGTGATTGAACATCGCCACCTGTCAGTCAGTGTCCTTGCAGGATCCCCAGCAGCTCCTTAAAGTCAGCTTTCTGTAGAGGTGGAATAGCTTGCTACTTTTGAAGCAGCTGTGGCCGTGAGTGGAAACTGGCATTGTTTGAGGGACTTCTGTGATGTTATTCCCATGCCAGGCAGTTGATGTTCTTTCAGGCTCTCCAACAGCTGCTCAAAAAAGTCAGGGCCAAGCTTTAAAGTACCTCTGAGGGTGCACAGGCCCTAGAAGTGGTAGCTAGTGGTATAGCGCAATGGAGTTTTGTGACAGGAGTCTCCTGCCAGCTTGCCAGTGTCCTCATAACTTAAAAGCTCTCAAGCAGTTCCCCAAGCTCATCCTCCCAAGCTGTGGAAACCTTCTGCTGCTGTTGAAGTGGTGGTGGGTGGGGGCCGGTCTAGTGTGAGATATTCTGGTGACTAGACCTCCCTACTGCCTTTTCGGTGTCCTTGCAGGCTCCTCAGTAGCTCATCAAATAACGTGAGACATTTATTAATTTGGCTTCTTAGGAGCAAGGACGCAGGCGGGTCCATCCAGTACCCACGTTGAATATGTATGTGGGCAAGTCAGTGAGAGGAAAGCTGGGAGGCAATGTGAGGAAGGGTGGAAGATTGACAGTGTGCTGGAGAGGGTGATGCACACAACAATCAAGCTGCATGGTATGGTAAGGACAATAGAACAAGGATGCAGGGAGAAAGTGAAGCTAAAGGGGATGAGGAGGGTGACCATAAATTGGGAAAATTGAATGTATCAATAAGTAGAGTGTAGGCGATAGAAATGTGGGAGAGAGTGAGAGGGATAAACGTTTGGGAATGGAGGGGAAGAAAGGTGTTGGGTGTTAATGACTTGTGTAAGAGGAACAAGGTCAACAGTGGGGTCCATTCTGGGAATGAGAAAGTGAAAAGGCTGGATAATTAGCGGTGTGTTGTGCGAAAATCCACTGAGTGCTCAAAGGAAATAGAGCCAAGAAACCATGATGATAATGGTGTAATAGGAAGGCTGATCACATCAAAACCATGCAATTTGATGCTACAAGCCTCACATCATTTAGTGGCTAGAGAAACCAAGGGATCAGAGTAAGGATGTGCTGAATTTTACAAAGGAATGCAAATTTAGAGCCAGCAAGAGAAACTGCTGGTAAAAACCAGAAAAAGCTCACTGAGACTGACACTGCCACACACCACAGGTGCGGGTGAGGCTGCGCTGAGCGTAAAAGCTCAGACCAGGCTACTACCTGGATGTCTTGGTTAATATAATTTCCCAAATTGCACAGGGCAGAAAGACAGAGGGTCCAGGTCAATATTCTTTTTTCACAAACCCCTTTCTTTTGCAGTGATCTACCACAATGATTCCACTCCTCTCTGGTGCCACTGGTCTGTTTCTATCTTCTCTTTTGCCAGCAGTCTGTTCCTCTGCTCATTGTTTCTGCCTCCACCTCTCCTCCTAGGAATGCCCCGGCTCCAGTTGTTTCCTCTGACAGCTCCTGCCTCTCCCTCGTGCTCTCATGTCTCACACTACTTTCAGCCCTCCCTTGTACCTTCAACCTCTACTGCCCATTGCTCCTAATGCATTATCTTGGCTTGCTTTATACCCCACCACCAACCCTGCCTCTTTCAGCTGCTGCCAGTCCTTCATGCCCTCAATCAGTCCTGTAGCTCCTGCGTCTCCCACTTGCATCCTGTCCTGTTACTTGTGCTACTCTGTCTTGTCTGGGTGTGTGCTGCTGTCCCCATCCTACCTCTGGAACATATGGTACCCCACTAATCCAGGCACTCCCTTCTGCCCCATCTCTTCCACTGCTCATTGCACCTGGTACTCCAACTTGGTACTGTGTCCATAAACCCGCACTCTGCCTCCTGCTCTTCTGGCTTACTGTCTATCCCCCTGAACCTCCCTCTTGCCCAAGTATGTCCAGATGGTCTTGATATTTTCCCCGCCACTTGTGTTCACTGTGTTCCACTGACGGCTGCTCTTGCCTTTCCCTTTGTGCGGCCTACATGTCCAGCTGCCCCAGGCGCTACTTTGTTCTCATTGTGTGTCTTACTCCCTATTGCTTAGCCTTGGCCTGAGGCATCCCAATGATTGAAGCTTCATCCTTCTTCCTATCCTTCCTATTGTCCATTCTCGGATTACTTATTGCCTATGTCCCCTACTTTCATCCCCTGTGTGTCCTGCTTAACCTGCCCCTTCCTCTTGCTGCTCCTTGCCCCCTCCTACTGTAGTGCTTCCTGCTGCTCCACCTCTCCTCTCCTGCTCATGGTGTATCTCACTGCTTCAATTTTCCCTCCTTACCCACAGTGTTTAATGCCCACAATTCCCTCCCCCCTCATTTTTGCCCCTAGTGTTTTCATCGGTTTTGACTCCAGTGTGACCCAACACTCCACCCCTTCCTTGTGTAGTTACTGTGTCCCTCTGTTCCAACCCCTCCTTCTTGCAGACGGCTCCCACATTCCCTCAGTTTATCCAGATACTTCAGCCTCTACTTCATGAGTCTGGGCTGTTCAGTAGACTAGTCTCTAAGATGAGCATTATTCTCTCCCCTCCCCCAGTCTCTTTCATCTTTCCTTGCTCTAGTCCATCCTTCATGCCTCCCGCATTCCCCACTGCTTTAGGTCCTACCTCATGCACCCAGCTCTCCTTCATCATGCACCCAGTGTATCTGCCTCCTAGTACCCATGCTTTCCCTCCTACTGCTCCTGTCCCTCCTGCTACCCCAAGTCTGTCCACTGCTCCTGCTCCTCCTGCTACCCCCTGTCTGGCCCACCGCTCCCACCCTCCCTGTTGACCCCAGCATGTTCAGTTGCTCACACATTCCCCTCTTGCCCTCTTTTTGTCCTATTGCCTATTGCTCCTTCTCCAGGCTGCCTCATTGCTTCAGTCCTTCGCTACTCTTTTTTTCTGTCCTATTGCTTCATCTCCTCCAATCATGCAGCTCTCACCTTCTCCTTTTTCTCCCAGTGTATACTATTGCTCTTGCTTCCCCTCTTCCCAAAGTCTGTTCCGATGCTCGCTGCTCCTGCACTTCTCACATCCCTTTCTAAATTACACTGCACTAGCATTCCTTCATGCAGCACCCAAACCTCCGTCTTGTCCCCAGTGTTTCCAGATTCTCCTGCCCCTTCCTCCTACCCTTTTGTGATTGTCCTTCCATCCTTTTTCTCAAGTAAGCTCAAACTGTTCTCTCTTGCCCCAGTCTGTAGCCTCTCCCATTGCCTCTGTGTTTTCCTCCTAACCTGGTCAGTTTGCTGACAATTGTTCTACCCTCATTCGGTGCCATGGTTCATTGCTCCAAGACATCCTCATGCCTCCAATATTTACAATTGCTTTAGACCCTCCCTCTTGAACTTAGAACTCCTTCATCATATGTTCAGATACCTCAGAGAATTGATTTGAAAGGATTAATGGGACAGACCAGAGTCATGAGAGAGGAGAACTACGAATTTGCACACATGAGGGAAACGTGTTAAGGTTTGGAGCAACAGGTAACGCAGCAGGCAGTGAAAAAGAAGAATATGGAGTAGTAACGCATGCTGATGGCATTTTATTTTCACCACTGTCATTTGCCCCTTGCATGTCCTGTTACTTTTTGCCTCCTTTATGCAAGTGTGTTCCGCGGGCCATTGTTTTAGTACTTCCTCCTTGCCTCACTGTGTCATATTGCTCCAATGCTTACTCCTGGACATATGCCCTCATTACAACCCTGGTGGTCGGTGTTAAAGCGGCAGTAATACCGCCAACAGGCAGGCGGTAAAACAATTGGGATAACGACCAGGGCGGAAACCGCCAACTCAGAGAGCCACTTTAATACTCTGACCGTCACGGCGGTAGCAACAAACACCGCGGTGGCCACCGCCAACAGACAGGCGGAAGACAATGTACCGCCCACCTCATCACAACCCGCCGATCCGCCAGCTTTTCCGGGGGGGTACCAACGCCATCAAAAGCACGGCGGAAACAGGACTTGGAAGGGAAAACACTCACCTCTCGACACTCAACGGAGAACCAGGACGCCATGGAGCCCGAGCTACAGGTCCTGCCCATGCTGGTCTACCTCCTCATCTACCTGGAATACGAAAGGCAGAGGCGACAACCATGGTGAGTACTGCACCTAGTACACAGGGGAGGTGGGTGAGGAAAAAGAGAGTGACACACACATGCAACGCGCAACACCCCCACCCCTACCCTCACCTACCACACCATACACACAAACACATGCATCAACATTACATTTACACCCTGTAACCCCCTGGAAGAACACAAGGCCCAAAGGAATTGAGTTAAATCAGTGATATTTTAGAAATAGGCAGATATACATAATGAATAGAAAAACAGTATTTATAAAAATATACAATATGTACATAAGGCGGTACATTGTCCATTCAAAATGTCCGTGGGCCACTGGGCCAAAAATCATGGGCCAAGCCCAGACTTGACTCCTGCCTCAATACGGAGAGAACACTGCAGGGGAACCAGGTCGAAAACACACAGGCACCTCAGGGTGATGGCGAAGGGGGGTGCACCTCATCCGGAAGATGGAATAACGCCACAGCTCCTGGAGGGGGCTCCAGGTCCACTGCTTGGTCCTGGGGAGTTCAAAGCCATAGTCTCTCAAGTGGGTGCTCTGCCCACTGCTTGGTCCTGGGGAGTGCAAAGCCACAGTCTCTCAAGTGGGTGGTTTGCCCACTGCTTGGTCCTGGGGGGTGCAAAGTCACAGTCTCTCAAGTCTCTCAAGAGGGTGGTTTGCCCACTGCTTGGTCCTGGGGAGTGCAAAGCCACAGTCTCTCAAGTCTCTCAAGTGGGTGGTTTACCCACTGCTTGGTCCTGGGGAGTGCTAGGCCACAGTCTCTCTAGTGTATGGCTTCTCCACTGGTTCTGGAAGGGGCCTTGAGCCCAGTGTGCTTCATCCTGCAAAGGATAGGGTGAATGGATGCCTTTCTCCACTGGTTCAGGAGGGGGCCTTGTGCCCAGTGATGCAACACTTGGGGTGTGGCAGTTCACAGTCCCTCATCTGGGTGTCTGAGGCACAAGAGTTGCAGGGTACAGGTTGCATTATAGTCCATGGAGGCAGGGCTAGACTTCATCGTGCGGTGGCTAAGGATACAAACTGATAGTAGTGCTGGTGCCGGTGGGGGTGCTGCCAGTGGTGGTGGGAGGCTCCTGCCCTTCTCCTACAGCCTTGGACGGCTGCCCACTGGGGCTGCTGCTGCTGGTAGTGGTCCTACTGTCAGCTGTGCAGGTGGCTGTGCTTGCTGCAGGGCCTGCGGCAGTGCAGGTTCTGGGGCTGCCAGTGGTGGAGGGAGGCTTTAGCCCTTCGCCTGTAAACTCGGACGGCTGCCCACTGGGGCTGCTGCTGCTTACAGTAGTGGTGCTAGCGGCGGTGCAGGTGGCGGTGCTTACGGCAGTGCTTGCGGCGGGGCTGCTGGAGGTGCTTGCCGCGGTGCAAGTGGCGGGGCTGGCGGTTGTGCTGGTAGCCACCAGGCCTTCACCTGCAGCCTCCAATGGCTGAAGTGCCTTGCCTGGTGTTTTCTGCCCCTTCCCCACCATGGCAGATGGTGGTGTGACCTTGGGCCTGGCAGCTGGACTTTTTGAGGAGGCCTTGCTGGGTGGTTTGTGCTCCTTGCCCTTGCTGCATGCTGTCCCCTTCTTCACCTTGGCAGGTGGCGGAAGGGTGTTGTCCTTTGCAGGGGTTGGTGGCACACTGCTGGGCTGACGGGTGTCCCCTTTGAGCCTCTGTGTGTTGCAGATACCACAGCGGACGTCGACTTGGTGGCTGAGGTGCTGGCCTGGGGTCTGGACACCCTGGCCCGAGGGGAAGGACGGGGGTGAGGGGTAGGAAAGAGGTCAATGTTTGCCTGGAAAATCTTCTTAGAGACAATGGAGTGGTAAGAGTGACAGGGTTTGGGAGTGGAGCAAGAGGGAGTGGTAGTAGGACGTGTCTGTCTGCTGAGTTGTGCAGGTGCATGGGCTGGATGCTGTTGTGAGGTGGAAGCATCTTAGGTGGGTGGGTGCTTGCGTTTGTGAACTTTGAGAGGAAGGATCACAACATAGTGGGAGAGGACACAGGGGACGTGTGCATGGATGAGGGGTGGTGACTGCTCATGAGGGGTTTGTTGTGATGGGCGTGCTGGTGATGGAGGTAGTGGATGAGGATGTAGTGCATGCAGGTATAAGTGGAGACGCTACTGGGAAGGAGGTGGACGATGAGGAGGAGGGGGACACAGTGGAGGCAGTGGATGTTGGTGTGTCTGCATGGGGATGGTGCTTGTGTGTGTGCCTGTGAGATGAAGTGTGGTGCTCGTGTTTGCCTGAGCCACTTCTGGGTGCTGATTTGGGTGAATGCTGGTTTGAAGGTGTGCTTGGGATAGGCCGGTGCTGAGGAAATTGGGTCTGGGTAGAGGAAGTTGGAGGGGGAAGCCTAGAGACAGGTACAAGGGCTGCCATCAGTGCTGAAGCCAGAGCCTGAAATGCTGTCTGTTGGGCCGCCACACCAGAGTGAATGCCCTCCAGGTATGCATTTTATTGTAGCAAATGCCTCTCAACACCCTGGATGGCATTCAATATGGTTGACTGGCCAACAGTAAGGGATCTCAGGAGGGAACAAAGGCTGACTGGGGAAGGGCCTGAGGTGCCTGGGGCGAAGGAGATGCCCACCCTCCAGGGTGAGCCAGCACAGGAAACACGCTGAGGGCCTGCTGGGAGGGCAGTACTTGTAGGGGCAGTGGCGGCTGTGCCTGTTATTGGGGTGGGCACAGAGGTGTCCACCACCACCAGGAAGCTTCCATCGGAGGAGGAATCACTGTCTGTGGTCTCCCCTCCTGTCCCCGTTGTGGTGCCCCCTCACCCTCCGTTCCACTGGTGCCCTCACCGTCATTGTTTTCGGCCTCCAGGCCAATGTGGGATGCAGCTCTCTCCATCGCCGGTACCTCTGCTCCTCCGCCAGATGATGCTAATACACACAAGGACAGGGTGACAAAACAAAAATGGGGGGAGAGACAGAGGATACACTTAGTCAATGCCAGCAATAACACTACCGTTGGCGTACACAACACATAGGGAGCAGCCCTGTGCACTAGGCCATGCACTACCAGTTATTAAGATAGTCACCAGCCCATGGGGTACAATGCCTACCGCCATTAGCTGCAGACAGGACCCTGCCCAGTAGTAGATGCCCACTGACACTATTGTGGTAGGAGTTCTTCAGAGCCTGCCCAACAAGGGACCTACCCTGCCATCTTCGCCCTGGCCAAGGGGCACCCATATCCCACATCCCCCACCCAGGTAACTCTTAACGCACACAAAGTCAGGATTCAGAATCTGTACTAACCCCCTTGTGGCTGCTGTGATGCCTTCAAGCGCCCATCCAACTCTGGATAGGCCACTGCCAGGATGCGGAACATCAGGGGGTCATGGAGGGACGAGCACCCCTTCCTCGTTGGGAGGCCAGCCGCAGCTGAGCCTCCGCCATCTTCTTTGCCCAGTGGCGCAGGTCCTCCAACATGCAACAAGCAAAGATGATCTGGCACACCTTCTTGGGTGAGTAGTACAGGGATCCACCAGTCAAATGGAGGCACCGGAACCTGGCCTTCAGGAGGCCGAAGGTCCTTTCAATAATCCTCCTTGTACACCCATGTGCCTCATTGTAACGCTCCTCTGCCCTTGTCCTGGCATTCCTCACTGGGGTCAGTAGCCATGAGAGGTTGGGGTAACCAGAGTCACCTGCAAATATAGAGAGACAACTGTTAGACACACACTAACCCTTAGCGAAAACCCCAGACACCTACTTATACTGTGTGGGGACCTTGGGCTCACCTATTAGCCACACCCGGTGTAGGAGGCTGGACTGGCTTGTAGTGAGTACCAAGGGGTACTTGCACCTTGCACCAGGCCCAGTTATCCCTTATTAGTGTATAGGGTGTCTAGCAGCTTAGGCTGATAGATAATGGTAGCTTAGCAGAGCAGCTTAGGCTGAACTAGGAGACGTGTGAAGCTACTACAGTACCACAAGTGTCACTTGCACAATATCATAAGAAAACACAATACACAGATATACTAAAAATAAAGGTACTTTATTTTTATGACAATATGCCAAAATATCTCAGTGAGTACCCTCAGTATGAGGATAGCAATTATACACAAGTTATATGTACACAATACCAAAAATATGCAGGATAGTCTTAGAAAACAGTGCAAACAATGTATAGTTACAATAGGATGCAATGGGGACACATAGGGATAGGGGCAACACAAACCATATACTCCAAAAGTGGAATGTGAACCACGAATGGACCCCAAACCTATGTGACCTTGTAGAGGGTCGCTGGGACTATTAGAAAATAGTGAGAGTTAGAAAATTAGCCCTCCCCAAGACCCTGAAAAGTGAGTGCAAAGTGCACTGAAGTTCCCCAAAAGACAAAGAGTCGTGATAGAGGAATAATGCAGGAAAGACACCAACCAACAATGCAACAACTGTGGATTTCCAATCTAGGGTACCTGTGGAACAAGGGGACCAAGTCCAAAAGTCACAAGCAAGTCGGAGATGGGCAAATGCCCAGGAAATGCCAGCTGCGGGTGCAAAGAAGCTTCTACTGGACAGAAGAAGCTGCGGTTTCTGCAGGAACGAAAAGGGCTAGAGACTTTCCCTTTGGTGGACAAATTCGACTCGCCTTGGAAAGTCGTGCAAAAGTGTTTTCCCGCCGAAAAAACGCCAACAAGCCTTGCTAGCTGCAAATCAAGCGGTTAGTGTTTTCGGACGCTGCTGAGGCCCAGGAGGGACCAGGAGGTCGCAAATTGGACCAGAGGAGATAGGGGACGTCGAGGAAGACAAGGAGCCCTCTATGAAGCAGGTAGCACCCGGAGAAGTGCCAGAAACAGGCACTACAGGGATGCGTGAAACGGTGCTCGCCGAAGTTGCACAAAGGAGTCCCACGTCGCCGGAGACCAACTTAGAAAGTCGTGCAATGCAGGTTAGAGTGCCGTGGACCCAGGCTTGGCTGTGCACAAAGGATTTCCGCCGGAAGTGCACAGGGGCCGGAGTAGCTGCAAAAGTCGCGGTCCCAAGCAATGCAGCCCAGCGAGGTGAGGCAAGGACTTACCTCCACCAAACTTGGACTGAAGAGTCACTGGACTGTGGGGGTCACTTGGACAGAGTTGCTGGATTCGAGGGACCTCGCTCGTCGTGCTGAGAGGAGACCCAAGGGACCGGTAATACAGCTTTTTGGTGCCTGCGGTTGCAGGGGGAAGATTCCGTCGACCCACGGGAGATTTCTTCGGAGCTTCTAGTGCAGAGAGGAGGCAGACTACCCCCACAGCATGCACCACCAGGAAAACAGTCGAGAAGGCGGCAGGATCAGCGTTACAGAGTTTCAGTAGTCGTCTTGGCTACTATGTTGCAGTTTTGCAGGCTTCCAGCGCGGTCAGCAGTCGATTCCTTGGCAGAAGGTGAAGAGATAGATGCAGAGGAACTCTGATGAGCTCTTGTATTCGTTATCTGAAGTTTCCCCAGAGACAGAGACCCTAAATAGCCAGAAAAGAGGGTTTGGCTACCTAGGAGAGAGGATAGGCTACTAACACCTGAAGGAGCCTATCAGCAGGAGTCTCTGATGTCACCTGGTGGCACTGGCCACTCAGAGCAGTCCAGTGTGCCAGCAGCACCTCTGTTTCCAAGATGGCAGAGGTCTGGAGCACACTGGAGGAGCTCTGGACACCTCCCAGGGGAGGTGCAGGTCAGGGGAGTGGTCACTCCCCTTTCCTTTGTCCAGTTTCGCGCCAGAGCAGGGGCTAAGGGGTCCCCTGAACCGGTGTAGACTGGCTTATGCAGAATTGGGCACCTCTGTGCCCAACAAAGCATTTCCAGAGGCTGGGGGAGGCTACTCCTCCCCTGCCTTCACACCATTTTCCAAAGGGAGAGGGTGTCACACCCTCTCTCAGAGGAAGTTCTTTGTTCTGCCATCCTGGGCCAGGCCTGGCTGGACCCCAGGAGGGCAGATGCCTGTCTGAGGGGTTGGCAGCAGCAGCAGCTGCAGTGAAACCCCAGGAAGGGCAGTTTGGCAGTACCAGGGTCTGTGCTACAGACCACTGGGATCATGGGATTGTGCCAACTATGCCAGGATGGCATAGAGGGGGCAATTCCATGATCATAGACATGTTACATGGCCATATTCGGAGTTACCATTGTGAAGCTACATATAGGTAGTGACCTATATGTAGTGCACGCGTGTAATGGTGTCCCCGCACTCACAAAGTTCAGGGAATTGGCTCTGAACAATGTGGGGGCACCTTGGCTAGTGCCAGGGTGCCCTCACACTAAGCAACTTTGCACCTAACCTTTACCAGGTAAAGGTTAGACATATAGGTGACTTATAAGTTACTTAAGTGCAGTGTAACATGGCTGTGAAATAACGTGGACGTTATTTCACTCAGGCTGCAGTGGCAGGCCTGTGTAAGAATTGTCAGAGCTCCCTATGGGTGGCAAAAGAAATGCTGCAGCCCATAGGGATCTCCTGGAACCCCAATACCCTGGGTACCTCAGTACCATATACTAGGGAATTATAAGGGTGTTCCAGTAAGCCAATGTAAATTGGTAAAATTGGTCACTAGCCTGTTAGTGACAATTTGAATGAAATGAGAGAGCATAACCACTGAGGTTCTGGTTAGCAGAGCCTCAGTGAGACAGTTAGGCACCACACAGGGAACACATACATATAGGCCACAACCTTATGAGCACTGGGGTCCTGACTAGCAGGGTCCCAGTGACACATAACAAACATACTGAAAACATGGGGTTTTCACTATGAGCACTGGGCCCTGGCTAGCAGGATTCCAGTGAGACAGTGAAAACACCCTGACATACACTCACAAACAGGCCAAAAGTGGGGGTAACAAGGCTAGAAAGAGGCTACTTTCTCACACAACCCCCCCCCCCCAAACGAAGGACAATAAGGCTAACTTTGGCCAGTTGAGACTTTATTGTCTAAGTGGTGATAAGTAGAGAGTAGCTCTGCAATAGACTGGTTACTCCCTTTATCATCCACTATATGGTTACTTCCCTGTGGGGATGTAAACCACCCTGTTTGAATTTTTTTAGCTAAGCAACAATGTGAAGATGTATTTTCAGAGTTTCTATCAGTAAGTTTTAGTTTAGAGCAGTGGGAATTGTCCACTGAACCTATTTGTAGTGATGGAAATTCCAGACAGGGATGCTGTCTCAGAAAAGTCATAGCTGGGCAAAAACTTTGTCCATATGGCTGGAAGAGAGAACAGGGATGCTGTTTCTCTTGAGTTGGAGCAGGGCAGGGATGCTGTCCTATGAGCTCCACACTAGGGCAGGGATGCTGTCCTAAGTGTTGTGAGGCAGTGCAGGGTTTCTGCACTAAAGTTTCTCTGGGAGGGTTGGAGGGATGCTCCATGTTAACTAAAATGGTGCTCTTTTTCTCACCAATGTTAGTTATCCCACAGAGAGGTACTTCTACCTCAGGGAGTCCAGCTTTGCCAGCTGATGATTCCCTTGGAACAGGTGCCACCCCAGGAGAGGTTTCTCCCACCACAGGAATGGTATCCTGAATGGTAGGGTGGTTAGGGGATACTGTGATACCCTTTTCACCTGTTGATGGAGAGGGATCCTGAGGCCCATATTTATACTTTTTGACGCTAAACTGCGCTAACGCAGTTTAGCGTCAAAAAGTTTTGCGCCGTCTAACGCCATTCTGAAGCGCCATGCGGGCGCCGTATTTATGGAATGGCGTTAGACGGCGCAATCAGACCGGCGCTGCCTGGTTTGCGTGGGAAAAAACCACGTAGACCAGACAGCGCCGGCGTAGGGGGAAAATGGCGCATGGGCGTCTTAAAATGGGGCAAGTCAGGTTACGTCGAAAAAATCGTCTTAACCCGACTTGCGCCATTTTTTAACGACGCCCATCCCCCATCAACATGACTCCTATCATTGTAAAGATAGGAGTCATGCCCCCTTGCCCAATGGCCATGCCCAGGGGACTTATGTCCCCTGGGCATGGTCATTGGGCATAGTGGCATGTAGGGGGGCACAAATAAGGCCCCCCTATGCCACCAAAACAAAATATAAAAAAAAAAAAAATTATACTTACCTGAACTTACCTGAATGTCCCTGGGGTGGGTCCCTCCATCCTTGGGGGTCCTCCTGGGGTGGGCAAGGGTGGCAGGGGGGGTCCCTGGGGGCATGGGAGGGCACCTGTGGGCTCATTTTGAGCCCACAGGCCCCTTAACGCCTGCCCTGAGCAGGCGTTAAAAAGTGGCGCAAATGCGCCGTTTTTAGCCACGCCAACTCCCGGGCGTCTCTTTTGCCCGGGAGTATAAATACCACGTAAAGGCCTGGGAGTCATTTTTTAGACGGGAACGCCTCCCTTGCATATCATTAACGCAAGGAAGGGGTTCACGCTAAAAAATGACGCACATTCCGGGAACTTTGGCGCTATTCGCCTCTAACGCCATAGTATAAATATGGCGTTAGTTGGCGTTAGTTTTGCGTCGAAATTGCGTCAAAAAAAACGACGCAATTTCGGCGCTAACGGAGTATAAATATGGCCCTGAGTTTTCAGGCCTTCTCTCCTTTGCTTTTTCATTTCTGTAGAAATGAGAGGGAACAATTCCTCAGGGATGCCCAGCATGGCTGCATGGGCATAAAACTCTACATCAGCCCAACCTGAGGCCTCTAGGTCATTACCTAAGAGACAGTCTACAGGTAAGCTAGGTGATACCACCACCTGCTTAGGGCCAGTAACTCCACCCCAACTAAACTGAATTATAGCTAAGGGAAGAAACTTAGTGGAGTTATGGACATCAATAATCTTATACTGTTGTCCAATGAAGTCGTGGAGAAGTGTGGCTCAAGTGGAGAAGTGTGGCTCAATGGTTAGAGCGGCAGACCCTGAAGCAGAGATCTGGCTCAAGACCAGGGTTCAAGTCCCGCTTCGGCAGGTCTTGGGCTCAATTCTGCTTGACCAGATAATTCTCGCCTCGGTGCCTAATCTAATTCATGGGTCCCACTCTGCAACTCTGGGCAATAGCTTGCTTAATCTCCACAATGGCCCCAACAGCGCTTGGATGTCTGGCTTCACCCTGGGGGTGCTCAGGAGTGGGTGCCTCACAGGGAAAAGCGAGGAGGGGTTCCATAGCGGTATGAGTACAGCGCCTTGAGACCCTAACGGGTGAGTAGTGTGCTATACAAGTGCTAATTTACATTTACAATGATGTGTTGATCAGGGTGCACTAGGTTTTCAGTCACCAAAGTGATACTGGCACCTGTGTCCCTGTAGGCCAAGGCCTCAACACCATTTATAGAAACTGTCTGCCTGTACTTATCCAATGTAAGGGGACAAGCAGCCAGTGTGGCAAGGCCAATGCCACTAGGTGAGACAGAAACTGTCTTGGGAGTGACTACCCCAGTTTCTACTATGGACCCAAAAGTGAACCCAACTACACCCTTTGCTTGACTGTTGCCAGCAGTCCCACCACCAGTACCACTACTGCTAGGGGCACTAGAGCTTGATGTATTAGTTGTGGTAGGCTCAGGGGGTTTACCTGGACAGGACTTATCCCCTGGCCTATGGCCTTTGTTTTTACACACAAAGCACCAAGGCTTTTTAAATTGTGTAGGTTGAGAAGAAGAGGAAGAATTTGTTTTATCCCCACCCTCTGAAGAGTGTTTAAGATTTGAAGTGGGATCTTTGGTTTTACCCTTATCCCCATGCTTATCTTGAGATTTTTCACCATCTTTCTTCTTAATGTTCTCTTTGTCACCCCCTGTATGAACTTTTCTGTTCACCCTTGTTCTGACCCATTTGTCTGCCTTCTTTCCCAATTCTGGGGGAGAGGTCAGATCAGAGTCCACTAAGTACTGGTGCAACAAATCAGACACACAATTATTAAGAATATGCTCTCTCAGGATCAAGTTATACAGGCTGTCATAATCAGTAACTTTACAGCCTTGTAACCACCCCTCCAAGGCTTTCACTGAATGGTCAACAAAATCAACCCAGTCTTGTGAAGACTCCTTTTTGGTCTCTCTGAACTTTATCCTGTATTGTTCAGTGGTTAAGCCATAACCATCCAGGAGTGCATTCTTAAGAACTTGGAAATTATTGGCATCACTTTCTTTCACAGTAAGGAGCCTATCCCTACCTTTTCCATTAAATGATAGCCATAGGATAGCAGCCCACTGCCTTTGAGGGACATCCTGTACAACACAGGCCCTCTCAAGTGCAGCAAACCACTTGTTAATGTCATCCCCCTCCTTATAAGGGGGAACTATCTTGTGCAGATTCCTGGAATCATGCTCTTTTACAGGATGACTATGGGGAATACTGCTGCTGCCACCATGGGTTTCAAAACCCAATTTCTGTCTTTCCTTCTCTACTTCTAAGGATTGTCTATCTAAATCCAGCTGTTGCTGTTTAAGCTTCAGTCTGGATTGCTCCACTCTCAATCTATTGAGCTCCCTTTCTAACATTCTGTCATCAGGGTGGGTGGGAGGGACATTCCTAGACACAGAAGTATGGTGAGAATGGACAGAAGGAGACCTGTCCCTTACAGAGGGCACCCTAACAGCTTGGCTGACAGTGTAATGTGAGAGCACATCATCTGTATGATGTGACTCCACCTCAGTATCAAATATGCTAGACTGTCTTGTAATGGGAAGGCTAAGAAGTTTCTTTCCTGAACCTTTACCTGGGGGTGTCCCTGGATCAGATTGAGAACCATTAGCTACTTTTTCAACAGATGGGGCACTTTTAGCCTTATCCTGTTCTCTAAGCATGTTAATTAACAGTTCCAAGGAAGGATTCTTCCCTATACTCAAACCTCTCTCTATGCAGAGACTCCTTGCTCCTTTCCAGCTAAGGTGATCATATGCAATCTTAGACAGGTCAACATTTTGGCCTGTGCCAGACATTTTTAGAGAGAGTTAAAGTGATAGAAAAAGAGAAAAAAGTTTTCAGAACTTTTTAGAAAGACAGAAAAAAAACTTTTAAAACTTTTTAGAACTTTTTAGAAAGTTTAGATGTACTTTTCAGCACTTAGAAAAGAGTGAAAAGAGGAAATGCAAAACTTTTTAGCACTGTGTACACACACTGAACTTGTTTTGTATATTTTTCTCTTATGAAAAGTACAATGACAAGAGTGGTAAGTAGTCTCAAAGCACTTATCCCACCGCTGCACAACCAATGTAGGAGGCTGGACTGGCTTGTAGTGAGTACCAAGGGGTACTTGCACCTTGCACCAGGCCCAGTTATCTCTTATTAGTGTATAGGGTGTCTAGCAGCTTAGGCTGATAGATAATGGTAGCTTAGCAGAGCAGCTTAGGCTGAACTAGGAGACGTGTGAAGCTACTACAGTACCACAAGTGTCACTTGCACAATATCATAAGAAAACACAATACACAGATATACTAAAAATAAAGGTACTTTATTTTTATGACAATATGCCAAAATATCTCAGTGAGTACCCTCAGTATGAGGATAGCAATTATACACAAGTTATATGTACACAATACCAAAAATATGCAGGATAGTCTTAGAAAACAGTGCAAACAATGTATAGTTACAATAGGATGCAATGGGGACACATAGGGATAGGGGCAACACAAACCATATACTCCAAAAGTGGAATGTGAACCACGAATGGACCCCAAACCTATGTGACCTTGTAGAGGGTCACTGGGACTATTAGAAAATAGTGAGAGTTAGAAAATTAGCCCTCCCCAAGACCCTGAAAAGTGAGTGCAAAGTGCACTGAAGTTCCCCAAAAGACAATGAGTCGTGATAGAGGAATAATGCAGGAAAGACACCAACCAACAATGCAACAACTGTGGATTTCCAATCTAGGGTACCTGTGGAACAAGGGGACCAAGTCCAAAAGTCACAAGCAAGTCGGAGATGGGCAAATGCCCAGGAAATGCCAGCTGCGGGTGCAAAGAAGCTTCTACTGGACAGAAGAAGCTGCAATTTCTGCAGGAACAAAAAGGGCTAGAGACTTCCCCTTTGGTGGACACATTTGGCTTGCATTGCAAAGTCGTGCAGAAGTATTTTCCTGCCGAAAAAACGCCAACAAGCCTTTCTAGCTGCAAATCGTGCGGTTAGCGTTTTCGGATGCTGCTGCGGCCCAGGAGGGACCAGGAGGTCGCAAATTGGACCAAAAGAGAGAGGGCACGTCGAGCAACACAAGGAGTCCTCCTAAAGCAGGTAGCAACCGGAGAAGTTCCAGAAACAGGCACTACAGTGATGTGTGAAACGGTGCTCGCCAAAGTTGCACAAAGGAGTCCCACGTCGCAGGAGACCAACTTAGAAAGTCGTGCAATGCAGGTTAGAGTGCCGTGGACCCAGGCTTGGCTGTGCACAAAGGATTTCCGCCGGAAGTACACAGGGGCCGGAGTAGCTGCAAAAGTCGCGGTTCCCAGCAATGCAGCCCAGCGAGGTGAGGCAAGGACTTACCTCCACCAAACTTGGACTGAAGAGTCACTGGACTGTGAGGGTCACTTGGACAGAGTTGCTGGATTCGAGGGACCTCGCTCGTCGTGCTGAGAGGAGACCCAAGGGACCGGTAATACAGCTTTTTGGTGCCTGCGGTTGCAGGGGGAAGATTCCGTCGACCCACGGGAGATTTCTTCGGAGCTTCTAGTGCAGAGAGGAGGCAGACTACCCCCACAGCATGCACCACCAGGAAAACAGTCGAGAAGGCGGCAGGATCAGCGTTACAGAGTTGCAGTAGTCGTCTTGGCTACTATGTTGCAGTTTTGCAGGCTTCCAGCGCGTCAGCAGTCGATTCCTTGGCAGAAGGTGAAGAGAGAGATGCAGAGGAACTCTGATGAGCTCTTGCATTCGTTATCTTAAGTTTCCCCAGAGACAGAGACCCTAAATAGCCAGAAAAGAGGGTTTGGCTACCTAGGAGAGAGGATAGGCTACTAACACCTGAAGGAGCCTATCAGCAGGAGTCTCTGACGTCACCTGGTGGCACTGGCCACTCAGAGCAGTCCAGTGTGCCAGCAGCACCTCTGTTTCCAAGATGGCAGAGGTCTGGAGCACACTGGAGGAGCTCTGGACACCTCCCAGGGGAGGTGCAGGTCAGGGGAGTGGTCACTCCCCTTTCCTTTGTCCAGTTTCGCGCCAGAGCAGGGGCTAAGGGGTCCCCTGAACCGGTGTAGACTGGCTTATGCAGAATTGGGCACCTCTGTGCCCAACAAAGCATTTCCAGAGGCTGGGAGAGGCTACTCCTCCCCTGCCTTCACACCATTTTCCAAAGGGAGAGAGTGTCACACCCTCTCTCAGAGGAAGTTCTTTGTTCTGCCATCCTGGGCCAGGCCTGGCTGGACCCCAGGAGGGCAGATGCCTGTCTGAGGGGTTGGCAGCAGCAGCAGCTGCAGTGAAACCCCAGGAAGGGCAGTTTGGCAGTACCAGGGTCTGTGCTACAGACCACTGGGATCATGGGATTGTGCCAACTATGCCAGGATGGCATAGAGGGGGCAATTCCATGATCATAGACATGTTACATGGCCATATTCGGAGTTACCATTGTGAAGCTACATATAGGTAGTGACCTATATGTAGTGCACGCGTGTAATGGTGTCCCCGCACTCACAAAGTTCAGGGAATTGGCTCTGAACAATGTGGGGGCACCTTGGCTAGTGCCAGGGTGCCCTCACACTAAGCAACTTTGCACCTAACCTTTACCAGGTAAAGGTTAGACATATAGGTGACTTATAAGTTACTTAAGTGCAGTGTAACATGGCTGTGAAATAACGTGGACGTTATTTCACTCAGGCTGCAGTGGCAGGCCTGTGTAAGAATTGTCAGAGCTCCCTATGGGTGGCAAAAGAAATGCTGCAGCCCATAGGGATCTCCTGGAACCCCAATACCCTGGGTACCTCAGTACCATATACTAGGGAATTATAAGGGTGTTCCAGTAAGCCAATGTAAATTGGTAAAATTGGTCACTAGCCTGTTAGTGACAATTTGAATGAAATGAGAGAGCATAACCACTGAGGTTCTGGTTAGCAGAGCCTCAGTGAGACAGTTAGGCACCACACAGGGAACACATACATATAGGCCACAACCTTATGAGCACTGGGGTCCTGACTAGCAGGGTCCCAGTGACACATAACAAACATACTGAAAACATGGGGTTTTCACTATGAGCACTGGGCCCTGGCTAGCAGGATTCCAGTGAGACAGTGAAAACACCCTGACATACACTCACAAACAGGCCAAAAGTGGGGGTAACAAGGCTAGAAAGAGGCTACTTTCTCACACCCGGTGCCTCTGGAGTTGGCCCATCAGATATGGGATGCTGCTATTCCTCAACATAAAGGTGTCATGCACAGAGCCAGGATATTTGGCATTCACATGGGAGATGTACTGGTCCGGCAAACACACCATCTGCACATTATTAGAGTGATGGATTTTTCTATTCCTAAAAACGTGTTCATTTCTCCGGGGGGGGTGCAAATGCCACATGTGTACCATCAATGGCACCAATGATTTTGTGGATATGTCCCAGGGCATAAAAGTCAGCTTTCACTGTGGCCAAATCTTCCACCTGGGGGAATACGATGTAGCTGTGCATGTGTTTCAGCAGGGCTGACAACGCTCTGGTCAACACGTTGGAGAACATTGGCTGAGACATCCCTGATGCCATGGCCACTGTTGTTTGGAAGGAACCACTTGCCAGGAAATGGATCACTGACAGGACCTGCACGAGAGGGGGATTACCTGTGGGCTGGCGCATAGCTGACATCAGGTATGGCTCCAATTGGGCACACAGTTCTTGGATTGTGGCACAATCAAATCTGTAGGTTATGATAATGTGTCTGTCCTTCATTGTCGCAAGGTCCACCAGGGGTCTGTACACCGGAGGATGCTGCCATCTCATATTCCGCCTCAGCGGTTGAAGCCTATGGAAGAAAACGGCGGGCAGAGGGTCATATTCACACATCTATTGCACTATTGACGATTTTTTTCCTTTACAGAACCAGTATGTGAATCAGACAATCAGTTGCTGTGCCAGTGTCTGCTCTGACACAGTTAGGTGACATGGCCCTTGCCCACCTGAAATGGCGGCTGCCTGACCTGTGAGGAGGGACAAGTGGATATGAGGTAATTCCGCTGGTGTTGTGCGCCGTCGAGGTAGGCGGTCGAAGACCGCCGCACAACTTCACATTGGTTATCATTGGGCCCTATGGGTTCCAGAAGCCAATGGCGATGTACGCCGGCTGTGACGGTACGCATCACCGCGGGCATGACCGCCATTTTCTATCTGTTCACTCACTTGCTACCTGACCTTCAAATGGAGAGGACCTATACTGCAAGTGCTGCTGTGACCTGTGTCTGGAAGCGACAATGGCTCATGTGTCTGGGGAAAGGGCCCCTCCTTCACTGTGGAGGAGTTGGAGAAAATGGTGGATGGGGTCCTACCCTAGTACACGTTACTCTATGGTCCTCCAGACAAACAGGTGAGTACACTGTGAGCGTGATGCGTGGGCCATTAATGTATGTAGTGCTCTGTGTGTAAGCCACATGTAGGTGGGGGGCAGAGGCGTCCTGGCCAGAGTGCTGCATGTAAGGTGGTCAATGTAGGTGCGTCAGGGGATGGGAGGGATCTGGTGGGCCATGAGTGTGACGGTCCGGACGGTTGACTAAATCACGTTTCTGATGTCTTTTCCATGCAGGTCAGCGCCCCCCAGAAAAAGGGTATTTGCCGTGCAATCTCCAAGGAGGTGCGGACCCTGGGGGTCTTTGACAGGTGGAGCACCCACTGCCGCAAAAGGTGGGAGGACCTTGGCCTCTGGCAAAGAAGCCAGCGGAGGCCCAGCTGGGGCTGGCCTCCCAACAAGGAAGGGGTGCCTGTTGCACCATGACCCCCCTGATGTTCCGCACCCTGGAGGTGGCCTATCTGGAGTTGGATGGGCGCTTGAAGGCATCACAGCAGCCACAAGGGATGAGTACAGATTCTATTCTGAATCCTGACTTTGCGCACGTTAAGAGTTACCTGGGGGGGATGTGGACTATGGGTGCCCTAGGGCCAGGGAGAAGATGGCAGTGTACGTCACTTGTTGGGCAGGCTCTGAAGTACTCCTACCCCAGTAGTGTTAGTGGGCATCTACTACTGGGCAGGGTCCTGTGTGCAGCTAATGGCGGTAGGCATTGTACCACATGGGCTGGTGACTATCTTATTAACTGGTAGTGCATGGCCTAGTGGATAGGGCTGCTCCCTGTGTGTTGTGTACGCCAACGGTATGTTGTTGCTGGCATTGACCAAGTATATCCTCTGTCTCCCCCCCCCATTTTAGTTTTGTCACCCTGTCCTTGTGTGCATTAGCATCAGAGGAGCAGAGGCAGCAGCAATGGAGGGAGCTGCATCCCACGTGGGCCTGGAGGCCGAATCCACTGACGGTGGGGGCACCAGTGGGATGGAGGGCGAGGGGAGCACCACGACAGGAACAGGAAGGGAGACCACAGACAGAGACTCCTCCTCCAATGGAAGCTCCCTGGTGGTAGTGGACACCTCTGTGCCCACCCCAATAACAGGTACAGCCACCACCCCTCCTACCAGCACATCCCTCCCAGCAGCCCCTCGGCATGTTTCCTGTGCCGCTCACCCAGGAGGGTGGGCATCTCCTTCACCCCATGCACCTCAGGCACTGCCCCAGTCAGCCCTGCTGCCTTCAGTGAGGAGGCTATTGACCTCCTGAGATCCCTTACCGTTGGGCAGTCAACCATGCTGAATGCCATCCAGGGTGTCGAGAGGCATTTGTTACAAACAAATGCATACCTGGAGGGCATTCACTCTGGCATGGCGGCCCAACAGAGAGCATTTCAGGCTCTGGCCTCAGCACTGATGGCAGCCCTTGTACCTGTCTCTAGCCTCCCCCCTTCAACTTCTTCCAGCCAGACCCAATCCCCTCAACCCCAGCCTATCCCAAGCACACCTTCATACCAGCACTCACCCAAATCAACACCCAGAAGTGGCTCAGGGAAACACAAGCACCACACTTCATCTCACAGGCACTCACACAAGCACCATCCCCATGCAGACACAACAAAATCCACTGCCTCCACTGTGTCCCCTCCTCCTCATTGTCTACCTCCCTCCTAGTAGCGTCTCTACTCACACCTGCATGCACTTCATCCTCATCTACTACCTCCATCACCAGCACGCCCATAACAACACACCCCTCACGAGCAGTCACCACCCCCACATCCATGCACATGTTGCCTGTGTCCTCTTCCACTGTGTCTGTGACCACTCCTCCCAAAGTACACAAATGCAAGCACCCCCCACCCAACAAACATCCACCTCACAACAGCATCCAGCCCATGCACCTGCACCCAAACTCAGCAGACAGACAGCTCCTACAACCTCCTCTTCTTCCACCCCCAAACCCTCTCGCTCTTCCCACCCCAGTGTCTCTAAGAAGATTTTCCTGGCAAACATTGACCTCTTCCCTACCCCTCCTGCCCCCATCCTTCCCCTCTGGCCAGGGTGTCCAGAACCCAGGCCAGCACCTCAGCCACCAAGTCAACATCCATTGGGGTACCTGCAACTCACAGAGGCTCAAAGGGGTTACCCATCAGCCCAGCCAGTGTGCCACCAACCCCTGCAAAGGACAAAACCATTCCGCCACCTGCCAAGGTGAATAAGGGGACAGCATGCAGCAAGGGAAAGGAGCACGAACCTCCCAGCAAGGCCTTCTTAAAAACTCCAACTGCCAGACCCAAGGTCACACTACCATCTGCCAAGGTGAGGAAGGGGCAGAAAACATCAGGCAAGGCACTTCAGCTGTCAGAGGCTGCAGGTGAAGGCCTGGTGGCTACCAGCACAACCGCCAGCCCAGCCACCTGCACTGGGGCCAGCACCGCCAGCAGCCCCGCCGCAAGCACCGCCACCTGCACCACCGCTAGCACCACTACTGTCAGCAGCAGCAGCCCCAGTGGGCAGCCGTCTGAGGCTGCAGTAGAAGGGCTAGAGCCTCCGTCCACCAATGGCAGCACCGGCACCTGCACCACAGCCAGGACCGCCACCTCCACCGCCACAAGCACCGGACCAAGCAGTGGGCAAACCACCCACTTGAGAGACTTGAGAGACTGTGGCTTTGCACTCCCCAGGTCCAGGCAGTGCGCAAACCACCCACTTGAGAGACTGTGGCTTTGTACTCCCCAGGACCAAGCAGTGGGCAGAGCAGTCATTGAGAGACTGTGGCTTTGCACTCCCCAGGACCAAGCAGTGGGCATGGAGCCCCCTCCAGGAGCAGTGACGTTATTCCATCTTCAGGCTGAGGTGCACCCCCTTTCTCCATCCCCCTGAGGTGCCTGTGTGTTTTCGACCCGATGCTCCTGCAGTGTTCTCTCCGTATTGAGGCAGGAGTCAAGTGTGGGCTCGGCCCACGATTTTTGGCCCAGTGGCCCGTGGACATTTTGATTGGACAGCACCTTCTGTAAATATTGCATATTTTTGTAAATATTGTTTTTCTATTCATTACATACATCTGCCTATTTCTAAAATATCACTGATTTAACTCAACTCCTTTGGTCCTTGCATTCTTCCAGGGGGTTACGGGATATAAATGTAATGTTGATGCATGTGTTTGTGTGTATGGTGTGGTGGGTGAGGGTGGGGGTGTGGTGTTGCGTGTTGCGGGTGTGTGTGTCACTCTCTTTTTTCCTCCCCCCTCCCCTGTGTACTAGGTGCAGTACTCACCGTGGTCGTCGCCATGGCCTTTCGTATTCCTGGTAGATGAGGAGGTTGACCAGCATGGGCAGGACCTGTAACTTCGGATCCATGGTGTCCTGGTTCTTCGTTGAGTGTCGAGAGGTGAGTGGTTTCCCTTCCAAGTCCTGTTTCTGCTGTGCTTTTGATGACGTTGGTACCACCCCGGAAAAGCTGATGGATAGGCGGGTTGTGATGGGGTGGGCGGTACATTGTCTTCCGCCTGTCTATTGGTGGTGACAGCCGCGGTGTTTGGTGCTACCGCCGTTGCGGTCTGAGTGCTAAAAGCGGCTCTCTGTGTTGGCGGTTTCTGCTGTGGTCGTGATCCCATTTTTTTTACCGCCGGCCTGTTGGCAGTATTACCACCGCTTTAACACCGACCACCAGGGTTGTAATGAGGGCCATAGTGTCCCTGCTGCCTCCAGCTTCTCCTTCACACAATTTCTTTTCCAGTTCTCATTGCTTCTGCTCATTGCACTTGACTCTGTGCATCTCCCTATTCCCAGCCCATGTCTATTGCAGCTCCCACCCCTTCATTGGCTCCCCAGTATAGACTGCTTCTCACAGCTCTCTTTCTTTTCTCTTGTCTATCAAGGGGCCCCCATCTTTTCACCTTCCATCTGTTGCACCCTGAAGACTATTTCTTCTGTCCATTCATTTTCTCCATTCTGTCCTGGTGTTCCTACCTTCCCTTTAGACTGCAGTGTATTCCCAAGTTAGAGGCCATATCTCTTGCTGTCTACGTGATCCATTGTTCATTGCCCCTGCATGTGCACTTTATCTAATTTTCTTCTTCCTCCGCCACCCTCTTTTGCAGCTCTCACCCCCTTCATCATATCAATGGTTGTTCCGCTACTCTAATCTTCCCTTGTTTCCCCTTTGCCCTGCTACATATTCATTCAATCACTCTGCTGTGCATACACATGTCCCACTGCTCATTGTTCCTTCCCCGCTCTTCTGCCCGCAACCTATCCCATTACTGCATTTCTGCCATTTGTTATGGCCTGTGTTTTTTTCTTGTTGTTTCTGACCTCCCTTTTGTACCATGTGTGTACAACTACATCCACCCCTCTTGCTTGCATTGTCTCAGCCTTTTTGCTTCATTCTTCCCTTTTTCCCTCAGTCAGCTGCATTGTTGATTGCTTGAGACAAACTATCTTCCTCCAGCGTCCCACAACACTCACATCATCTCTTCCCCTCCATCTTGATGACAGCCTGATTTAGTGCTCATGCCCTTCCTCCTTGCCTCTGATGTGAACTGAAGCCTTTTCACTGGAGTAGCACTATTTAGACTCCTTTACACATCACAATTGTGAAATTATTAATTCATATTTGACATTATACTTACTTTGTGCCTTCACCTTATTAATGTGTGAGGTATTTAAACACAATAATGAAACATAATCATTGTAGAAGTTAGGGATTTATACAGAAATGCCCTAATGTTTGGATAAACATGTAATCATGACATTTCTTATTCAAGTTTTACATCTATGTTAAAATTTACATTGTTGTGAGGGCATAAACGTGTATTTGAATTCATGCATTTTAGTTGAGGCCTACAATGTAGCTAAACCAGAGTGTTCCTTTTTTCCTTTTGCAGGAGCATTGTCATGATTCTTGTTAGCTAGAGAAAGGAGCATTGTTTGTATTAGACTGCTGATAATGAGGCCTGAAGAGGACTTGGAAAGGAGTCTGGTGACTTAATGGACAGAAGAAACCTCCTGTTCATCATGTACCAGGATCGCCAGATGTTCAAGGTTGCAGTTACTGCCTCAGGTTTGATACAATGGGAAACCTAAGGGATGTTGCAAATGCTTCTTTTGAGAAATGAACTCTTCTTAGTAGTCTGTGAAAAGACACAAATGTTGCTGATTCCCCTTAGACTTTGAGGGGTACAGACCTCTGGGCTTTCCTTTACGCTTGCGGGTGTGAAGCTTTATGCTGGGCATTTATTTTATTTTCCTAGACTTCTACAGAGGTCTACATTATGGTGACACCTTCTATGCTCCCTGATTAGAAACTTTATTTAGATGATTTAATGATTAACTTATGTTTACAAGAGAGAAAGGAAGTTTCTTTATGGAACACCCATTTGCTATAATTTGTTTCTTTATTGTGGTGCCTGTTACTATTCGGTACCTTGTTTTATTGCAATTATCCCAATTGAGATATTTCAGCTTAACAACTATACTGCTGCATCTTTCAAACGTATTCTTGGTATGCCTATACACTGGATTGATTAATAACCTGAAATAAACCCCTGTTAATGACATTGGTAACTACTGGTCCTTAATATGGAGTGACATTGGCTTCACAAGTCTGAGATATATTGTTAATGTCTGCGCTCTTAACGTGCTTCATGTCAACCAATAAAGGTCTTTATAACCAATGGAGAACAATTCTTTAATGCTTTTAGAAAGACATCGAGGCATTCATCCCTGTGCGCTCTGAGGTGGTATGATAGCTTCTCAAAGGTTTGGTTACTGAAGCAAAAAGAGTAGAATACCCTGGCTGGAGCCCCGAACTTGCCCAAGCCCAAACCTGTCTCTTAATGCCCATGTCTCAGTTCGGAGGATCAGCGGCATCCCAGTGGTTTGGAAAAGAGTTGTAGCAGCGGAGTAAGTATTAATAGGGTTGAGCGTTGTAATTGTGTGTGTCGAGCTTGCTGTATTTTGTTGAAGTTGTTTGATAACATGCAGTGATGTTTTAGTTCTTGTATGGATTTGGATGAGCAATGCTAAGAAGCTGATGTGACTATTGGGCTGGACGTAGCCTAGGATCCTGGGATAAGTAATATAAGTGTAGAAAATACACTGTGTTGCAATTTGTCTGCTAGATTTTGCTGGTGTTAGTTGTGAGGTGTCATCGGCTGCAAAAATGAGATAGGGACATACAACTTTGTCTGAAAGTGAGCTGTGATCAGTGTGGTGGATCCTGTCATGCAAAGATGAAAATCACATTAATGATGGTGATTTCTCACTGGTCGAGGGTTCACTCGTGTATGTTCGAGTAAGGCGAAAAGTGTTTGCTCTGGGCTGTTTTTTGTGTGATTAAACACTTTTAATTCTTTAGTGGAGCAATCAAAAGTTATTTGTTGAACATCTCTTAGGGTTTGTTTTGATTGTTTTGCATTGGGAAGAGTACGCTCGTGAAAATTGTAAGTGAGAGTGACCCACTGTAAGGAGTGAGAAGAATGCCATAGAGTGCCACACTTGGATTGGATGGATGGCATTAGTGCTGTGCTGTGTTGGTTTGTTATGTCACAGGGCGCCACACTGAGATTGGTCGTTAACATCGAACAAACTTTATGGTTACAGAAAGGATTTCTTGGAATTGAACGAAGTGCTACTTCTGACTGTTTATATTACTGTTAAAAAATGTAGTTTTTCAAGCCTATACGAGATGTGATTAGGGGAGATATGATACTCCCTGTTCAATGAGGATAAGAGTCACTGGCAAAAGACACTGCAGCTCATTTTATGGCATAAACGTGGGGCTATCTACGTGCATTTGGCTGAATCAGTACCATAAAATCACTGAAAGTGAAGGTGCGATGATATTTCCTCCCTATGGCACATTTAATGTGAGAATCATTGAAAATCTGAGAAGGGCACTGTAGGAAAAGAAGCTACCTCTGTGATCCGCACATTATGAGACACTTAATGTTTGAGAGGATGCTTGGGGGTCCCCGGCTTCCAGAAGTGATCCAGTGGGGGTTTGCAGGAGTCAAAAGGTTGGGAACCACTGTACTAGTCAACCTTCTTGCTTCAACTGATTCATTGTTCCAAACCTCTGTCTTGATGTCTATGTGCCACAATACTCCATCTACTTCCTCGTGCCCTGGTTTGTCCTTTTGCTATCACCTACCTCTCTACTGCAGAGTTCCGTGATATGCCAGTACCTAGACTGTGTGTCCTGCATTTTCAGAGCCTTCCTCTTTCCACCAATCTCTTCCACTCCTCATTGCTCCTGTCACTGCCTCTTCTATTCGGGTATGCTCGAGCTCCGATCTGTGGTCTGGCCTTTTCTTTCTGCCCCTCTCACTTTCTCCAGGTATGTCCCAATGTCTTTGATGAAGCCCTTGATTCCTGCCCTCTATCCGCCCGACTTTCTGCTGCTCTAAGTGTCACGCAGCTCTCTCCCCTCCACCTTGCTCTGATAATGTTTTGCTTCTCCTGCCTATCTTTATAGATCTCTCCAATCGTTTCCATCCAAAGCCCTTGACATTAGCCTATTCTGGCACCTCTCTATTGCACCAGAGTATCACAGGTCTTCAACCCTCTTTGTCGTTGCCGGTGTAGTGTTGATTTACAACAGAACCTTTCTAACTACCTGAGGACTCTGTATCACTGTGTGACGCAATTGTTAGAAAAAAATCCATGAGCATTTGGTTTTAAATGTTGAAGTACACAGACTAAAGGAAGGAATAAAGATGTGTGATTTACAGCTCCATGTGTGGCCTAGTCATTCAGCAGGTACCAGGTGTAGGAGGCTGGACTGGCTTGTAGTGAGTACCAAGGGGTACTTGCACCTTGCACCAGGCCCAGTTATCCCTTATTAGTGTATAGGGTGTCTAGCAGCTTAGGCTGATAGATAATGGTAGCTTAGCAAAGCAGCTCAGGCTGAACTAGGAGACGTGTGAAGCTACTACAGTACCACTTAGTGTCATATGCACAATATCATAAGAAAACACAATACACAGTTATACTAAAAATAAAGGTACTTTATTTTTATGACAATATGCCAAAGTATCTTAGAGTGTACCCTCAGTGAGAGGATAGGAAATATACACAAGATATATATACACAATAGCAAAAATATGCAGTATAGTCTTAGAAAACAGTGCAAACAATGTATAGTTACAATAGGATGCAATGGGGAAACATAGGGATAGGGGCAACACAAACCATATACTCCAGAAGTGGAATGCGAACCACGAATGGACCCCAAACCTATGTGACCTTGTAGAGGGTCGCTGGGACTATTAGAAAATAGTGAGAGTTAGAAAAATAACCCTCCCCAAGACCCTGAAAAGTGAGTGCAAAGTGCACTAAAGGTTCCCTAAGGACAAAATAGTCGTGTTAGAGGGAGAATGCAAGGAAAACACAAATCAGCAATGCAACAACGATGGATTCCTGTCTGAGGGTACCTGTGGAACAAGGGGACCAAGTCCAAAAGTCACAAGCAGCTCGGAGATGGGCAGATGCCCAAGAAATGCCAGCGGTTGGTGCAAAGAAGCTCTTACTAGGCTGAAGAACTGTGAATACTGCAGGAACGACAAGGGCTAGAGACTTCCCCTTTGGAGGATGGATCCCCCACGCCTTGCCGAGTCGTGCAGAAGTGTTTTCCCGCCGGATGGACGCCAACAAGCCTTGCTACACGCAAATCGTGCGTTTGGCGTTTTTGGACGCTGCTGGGGCCCAGGAGGGACCAGGAGGTCGCAAATTGGACCTGCAGAGAGAGGGGACGTCGAGCAAGACAAAGAGCCCTCACTGAAGCAGGTAGCACCCGGAGAAGTGCCAGAAACAGGCACTACGAGGATGCGTGAAACGGTACTCGCCGAAGTTGCACAAAGGAGTCCCACGTCGCCGGAGACCAACTTAGAAAGTCGTGCAATGCAGGTTAGAGTGCCGTGGACCCAGGCTTGGCTGTGCACGAAGGATTTCCGCCGGAAGTGCACAGGGGCCGGAGTAGCTTGCAAAGTCGCGGTTCCCAGCAATGCAGCCCAGCGAGGTGAGGCAAGGACTTACCTCCACCAAACTTGGGCTGAAGAGTCACTGGACTGTGGGGGTCACTTGGACGGTGTCGCTGGATTCGAGGGACCTCGCTCGTCGTGCTGAGAGGAGACCCAAGGGACCGGTAATGCAGCTTTTTGGTGCCTGCGGTTGCAGGGGGAAGATTCCGTCGACCCACGGGAGATTTCTTCGGAGCTTCTGGTGCAGAAAGGAGGCAGACTACCCCCACAGCATGCACAAGCAGGAAAACAGTCGAGAAGGCGGCAGGATCAGCGTTACAGAGTTGCAGTAGTCGTCTTTGCTACTATGTTGCAGGTTTGCAGGCTTCCAGCGCGGTCAGCGGTCGATTCCTTATCAGAAGGTGAAGAGGGAGATGCAGAGGAACTCGGCTGAGCTCATGCATTCGTTATCTAAAGTTTCCCCAGAGACAGAGACCCTAAATAGCCAGAAAAGAGGGTTTGGCTACCTAGGAGAGAGGAAAGGCTACTAACACCTGAAGGAGCCTATCAGCAGGAGTCTCTGACGTCACCTGGTGGCACTGGCCACTCAGAGCAGTCCAGTGTGCCAGCAGCACCTCTGTTTCCAAGATGGCAGAGGTCTGGAGCACACTGGAGGATCTCTGGACACCTCCCAGGGGAGGTGCAGGTCAGGGGAGTGGTCACTCCCCTTTCCTTTGTCCAGTATCGCGCCAGAGCAGGGGCTAAGGGGTCCCTGAACCGGTGTAGACTGGCTTATGCAGAATTGGGCACATCTGTGCCCAACAAAGCATTTCCAGAGGCTGGGGGAGGCTACTCCTCCCCTGCCTTCACACCATTTTCCAAAGGGAGAGGGTGTCACACCCTCTCTCAGAGGAAGTTCTTTGTTCTGCCATCCTGGGCCAGGCCTGGCTGGACCCCAGGAGGGCAGCTGCCTGTCTGAGGGGTTGGCAGCAGCAGCAGCTGCAGTGAAACCCCAGGAAGGGCAGTTTGGCAGTACCAGGGTCTGTGCTACAGACCACTGGGATCATGGAATTGTACCAACAACGCCAGGATGGCATAGAGGGGGCAATTCCATGATCATAGACATGTTACATGGCCATATTCGGAGTTACCATGGTGAAGCTACATATAGGTAGTGACCTATATGTAGTGCAAGCGTGTAATGGTGTCCCCGCACTCACAAAGTTCAGGGAATTGGCTCTGAACAATGTGGGGCCACCTTGGCTAGTGCCAGGGTGCCCTCACACTAAGTAACTTTGCACCCAACCTTTACCAGGTAAAGGTTAGACATATAGGTGACTTATAAGTTACTTAAGTGCAGTGTAAAATGGCTGTGAAATAACGTGGACGTTATTTCACTCAGGCTGCAGTGGCAGGCCTGTGTAAGAATTGTCAGAGCTCCCTATGGGTGGCAAAAGAAATGCTGCAGCCCATAGGGATCTCCTGGAACCCCAATACCCTGGGTACCTCAGTACCATATACTAGGGAATTATAAGGGTGTTCCAGTAAGCCAATGTAAATTGGTAAAAATGGTCACTAGCCTGTTAGTGACAATTTAAAAGTAATGAGAGAGCATAACCACTGAGGTTCTGGTTAGCAGAGCCTCAGTGAGACAGTTAGGCACCACACAGGGAACATATACATGCACACCTATGAGCACTGGGGCCCTGTGTGACAGGGTCCCAGTGACACATACATATAGGCCACAAACCTATGAGCACTGGGGTCCTGACCAGCAGGATCCCAGTGACACATAACAAACATACTGAAAACATAGTGTTTTCACTATGAGCACTGAGGCCTGGCTATCAGGATCCCAGTGAGACAGTGAAAACAGTGACAAACACCCTGACATACACTCACAAACAGGCCAAAAGTGGGGGTAACAAGGCTAGAAAGAGGCTACCTTCTCACACAACCCCCCCCCCCAAACGAAGGACAATAAGGCTAACCTTGGCCAGTTGAGACTTTATTGTCTAAGTGGTGATAAGTAGAGAGTAGCTCTGCAATAGACTGGTTACTCCTTTTATCATCCACTATATGGTTACTTCCCTGTGGGGATGTAAACCACCCTGTTTGAAGTTTTTTAGCTAACCAACAATGTGAAGATGTATTTTCAGAGTTTCTATCAGTAAGTTTTAGTTTAGAGCAGTGGGAATTATCCACTGAACCTATTTGTAATGATGGAAATGCCAGACAGGGATGCTGTCTCAGTAAAGCCATAGCTGGGCAAAAACTTTGTCCATTTGGCTGGAAGAGAGAACAGGGATGCTGTTTCTCTTGAGTTGGAGCAGGGCAGGGATGCTGTCCTATGAGCTCCACACTAGGGCAGGGATGCTGTCCTAAGTGTTGTGAGGCAGTGCAGAGTTTCTGCACTAAAGTTTCTCTGGGAGGGTTGGAGGGATGCTCCATGTTAACTAAAATGGTGCTGTTTTTCTCACCAATGTTAGTTATCCCACAGAGAGGTACTTCCACCTCAGGGAGTCCAGCTTTTCCAGCTGATGATTCCCTTGGAACAGGTGCCACCCCAGGAGAGGTTTCTCCCACCACAGGAATGGTATCCTGAATGGTAGGGTGGTTAGGGGATACTGTGATACCCTTTTTACCTGTTGATGGAGAGGGATCCTGAGTTTTCAGGCCTTCTCTCCTTTGCTTTTTCATTTCACTTGAAATGAGAGGGAACAATTCCTCAGGGATGCCCAGCATGGCTGCATGGGCATAAAACTCTACATCAGCCCAACCTGAGGCCTCTAGGTCATTACCTAAGAGACAGTCTACAGGTAAGCTAGGTGATACCACCACCTGCTTAGGGCCAGTAACTCCACCCCAACTAAACTGAATTATAGCTAAGGGAAGAAACTTAGTGGAGTTATGGACATCAATAATCTTATACTGTTGTCCAATGATGTGTTGTTCAGGGGGCACTAGGTTTTCAGTCACCAAAGTGAAACTGGCACCTGTGTCCCTGTAGGCCAAGGCCTCAACACCATTTATTGAAACTGTCTGCCTGTACTTATCCATTGTAAGGGGACAAGCAGCCAGTGTGGCAAGGCCAGTGCCACTAGGTGTGACAGAAACTGTCTTGGGACTGATTACTTCAGTTTCCACTATGGACCCATAAGTGAACCCAACTACACCCTTTGCTTGACTGTTGCCAGCAGTCCCACCACTAGTACCACTACTGCTAGGGGCACTAGAGCTTGATGTATTAGTGGTGGTAGGCTCAGGGGGTTTACCTGGACAGGACTTATCCCCTGGCCTATGGCCTCTATTTTTACACACAAAGCACCAAGGCTTTTTAATGTGTGCAGGTTGGGAAGAAGAGGAAGAATTTGTTTTATCCCCACCCTCTGAAGAGTGTTTAAGATTTGAAGTGGGATCTTTGGTTTTACCCTTATCCCCATGCTTATCTTGAGATTTTTCACCATCTTTCTTCTTATTGCCATCTTTGTCACCCCCTGTATGAACTTTTCTGTTCACCCTTGTTCTGACCCATTTGTCTGCCTTCTTTCCCAATTCTTGGGGAGAGGTCAGATCAGAGTCTACCAGGTACTGCTGCAACAAATCAGACACACAATTATTAAGTATATGCTCTCTCAGGATTGTGTTATACAGGCTTTCATAATCAGTAACTTTACTGCCATGTAACCACCCCTCCAAGGCCTTCACTGAATGGTCAATGAAATCAACCCAGTCTTGTGAAGACTCCTTTTTGGTCTCTCTGAACTTTATCCTGTACTGTTCAGTGGTTAAGCCATAACCATCCAGGAGTGCATTCTTAAGAACTGTAAAATTATTGGCATCATTTTCTTTCACTGTAAGGAGCCTATCCCTACCTTTTCCACTAAATGATAGCCATAGGATAGCAGCCCACTGCCTTTGAGGGACATCCTGTACAACACAGGCCCTCTCAAGTGCAGCAAACCACTTGTTAATGTCATCCCCCTCCTTATAAGGGGGAACTATCTTGTGCAGATTCCTGGAATCATGCTCTTTTGCAGGATGACTATGGGGAATACTGCTGCTGCCACCATGGGTATCTAAACCCAACTTCTGTCTTTCCCTCTCTATTTCTAAAGACTGTCTATCCAAATCCAGCTGTTGCTTCTTGAGCTTCAGTCTGGTTTGTTCCACTCTCAATCTATTGAGCTCCCTTTCCAACAATCTGTCATCAGGGTGGGTGGGAGGGACATTTCTAGATACAGAGGTATGATGGGAATGAACAGAAGGAGACCTGTCCCTTACAGAGGGCACCCTAACAGCTTGGCTACCAGCATAATGTGAGAGCACACCATCAGTATGGTGTGATTCAACCTCTGTACCAACTATGCTAGACTGTCTAGTAATGGGCAGGCTGAGAAGTTTCTTTCCTGAACCTTTTCCTGGGGGAGTCCCTGGATCAGATTGAGAACCATTAGCTACTTTTTCACCAGATTGGGCACTTATGGCCTTATCCTGTACTCTAAGCATATTAATTAACAGTTCTAAGGAAGGATTCTTCCCTACACTCAAACCTCTCTCTATGCAGAGACTCCTTGCTCCTTTCCAGCTAAGGTGATCATATGCAAGTTTGGACAGTTCAACATTTTTTCCTGTGCCAGACATTTTTTAGAGAGAGTTAAAGTGATAGAAAAAGAGAAAAAAGTTTTCAGAACTTTTTGGAAAGACAGAAAAAACTTTTTTAACTTTTAAGAACTTTTTGAAAGTTTAGAAGTACTTTTCAGCACTTAGAAAAGAGTGAAAAGAGGAAATGCAAAACTTTTTGGCTATGTGTATATACACTGACCTTGTTTTGTATATTTTTCTCTTATGAAAAGTACAATGACAAGAGTGGTAAGTAGTCTCAAAGCACTTATCCGACCACTGCACAACCAATGTAGGAGGCTGGACTGGCTTGTAGTGAGTACCAAGGGGTACTTGCACCTTGCACCAGGCCCAGTTATCCCTTATTAGTGTATAGGGTGTCTAGCAGCTTAGGCTGATAGATAATGGTAGCTTAGCAAAGCAGCTCAGGCTGAACTAGGAGACGTGTGAAGCTACTACAGTACCACTTAGTGTCATATGCACAATATCATAAGAAAACACAATACACAGTTATACTAAAAATAAAGGTACTTTATTTTTATGACAATATGCCAAAGTATCTTAGAGTGTACCCTCAGTGAGAGGATAGGAAATATACACAAGATATATATACACAATAGCAAAAATATGCAGTATAGTCTTAGAAAACAGTGCAAACAATGTATAGTTACAATAGGATGCAATGGGGAAACATAGGGATAGGGGCAACACAAACCATATACTCCAGAAGTGGAATGCGAACCACGAATGGACCCCAAACCTATGTGACCTTGTAGAGGGTCGCTGGGACTATTAGAAAATAGTGAGAGTTAGAAAAATAACCCTCCCCAAGACCCTGAAAAGTGAGTGCAAAGTGCACTAAAGTTCCCCTAAGGACAAAATAGTCGTGTTAGAGGGAGAATGCAAGGAAAACACAAATCAGCAATGCAACAACGATGGATTCCTGTCTGAGGGTACCTGTGGAACAAGGGGACCAAGTCCAAAAGTCACAAGCAGCTCGGAGATGGGCAGATGCCCAAGAAATGCCAGCGGTTGGTGCAAAGAAGCTCTTACTAGGCTGAAGAACTGTGAATACTGCAGGAACGACAAGGGCTAGAGACTTCCCCTTTGGAGGATGGATCCCCCACGCCTTGCCGAGTCGTGCAGAAGTGTTTTCCCGCCGGATGGACGCCAACAAGCCTTGCTACACGCAAATCGTGCGTTTGGCGTTTTTGGACGCTGCTGGGGCCCAGGAGGGACCAGGAGGTCGCAAATTGGACCTGCAGAGAGAGGGGACGTCGAGCAAGACAAAGAGCCCTCACTGAAGCAGGTAGCACCCGGAGAAGTGCCAGAAACAGGCACTACGAGGATGCGTGAAACGGTGCTCGCTGAAGTTGCACAAAGGAGTCCCACGTCGCCGGAGACCAACTTAGAAAGTCGTGCAATGCAGGTTAGAGTGCCGTGGACCCAGGCTTGGCTGTGCACGAAGGATTTCCGCCGGAAGTGCACAGGGGCCGGAGTAGCTTGCAAAGTCGCTGTTCCCAGCAATGCAGCCCAGCGAGGTGAGGCAAGGACTTACCTCCACCAAACTTGGGCTGAAGAGTCACTGGACTGTGGGGGTCACTTGGACGGTGTCGCTGGATTCGAGGGACCTCGCTCGTCGTGCTGAGAGGAGACCCAAGGGACCGCGAATGCAGCTTTTTGGTGCCTGCGGTTGCAGGGGGAAGATTCCGTCGACCCACGGGAGATTTCTTCGGAGCTTCTGGTGCAGAGAGGAGGCAGACTACCCCCACAGCATGCACAAGCAGGAAAACAGTCGAGAAGGCGGCAGGATCAGCGTTACAGAGTTGCAGTAGTCGTCTTTGCTACTATGTTGCAGGTTTGCAGGCTTCCAGCGCGGTCAGCGGTCGATTCCTTATCAGAAGGTGAAGAGGGAGATGCAGAGGAACTCGGCTGAGCTCATGCATTCGTTATCTAAAGTTTCCCCAGAGACAGAGACCCTAAATAGCCAGAAAAGAGGGTTTGGCTACCTAGGAGAGAGGAAAGGCTACTAACACCTAAAGGAGCCTATCAGCAGGAGTCTCTGACGTCACCTGGTGGCACTGGCCACTCAGAGCAGTCCAGTGTGCCAGCAGCACCTCTGTTTCCAAGATGGCAGAGGTCTGGAGCACACTGGAGGAGCTCTGGACACCTCCCAGGGGAGGTGCAGGTCAGGGGAGTGGTCACTCCCCTTTCCTTTGTCCAGTATCGCGCCAGAGCAGGGGCTAAGGGGTCCCTGAACCGGTGTAGACTGGCTTATGCAGAATTGGGCACATCTGTGCCCAACAAAGCATTTCCAGAGGCTGGGGGAGGCTACTCCTCCCCTGCCTTCACACCATTTTCCAAAGGGAGAGGGTGTCACACCCTCTCTCAGAGGAAGTTCTTTGTTCTGCCATCCTGGGCCAGGCCTGGCTGGACCCCAGGAGGGCAGCTGCCTGTCTGAGGGGTTGGCAGCAGCAGCAGCTGCAGTGAAACCCCAGGAAGGGCAGTTTGGCAGTACCAGGGTCTGTGCTACAGACCACTGGGATCATGGAATTGTACCAACAACGCCAGGATGGCATAGAGGGGGCAATTCCATGATCATAGACATGTTACATGGCCATATTCGGAGTTACCATGGTGAAGCTACATATAGGTAGTGACCTATATGTAGTGCACGCGTGTAATGGTGTCCCCGCACTCACAAAGTTCAGGGAATTGGCTCTGAACAATGTGGGGCCACCTTGGCTAGTGCCAGGGTGCCCTCACACTAAGTAACTTTGCACCCAACCTTTACCAGGTAAAGGTTAGACATATAGGTGACTTATAAGTTACTTAAGTGCAGTGTAAAATGGCTGTGAAATAACGTGGACGTTATTTCACTCAGGCTGCAGTGGCAGGCCTGTGTAAGAATTGTCAGAGCTCCCTATGGGTGGCAAAAGAAATGCTGCAGCCCATAGGGATCTCCTGGAACCCCAATACCCTGGGTACCTCAGTACCATATACTAGGGAATTATAAGGGTGTTCCAGTAAGCCAATGTAAATTGGTAAAAATGGTCACTAGCCTGTTAGTGACAATTTAAAAGTAATGAGAGAACATAACCACTGAGGTTCTGGTTAGCAGAGCCTCAGTGAGACAGTTAGGCACCACACAGGGAACATATACATGCACACCTATGAGCACTGGGGCCCTGTGTGACAGGGTCCCAGTGACACATACATATAGGCCACAAACCTATGAGCACTGGGGTCCTGACCAGCAGGATCCCAGTGACACATAACAAACATACTGAAAACATAGGCCCTCATTCTGACCCTGGCGGTCTTTGACCGCCAGGGCGGAGGACCGCGGGAGCACCGCCGACAAGCCGGCGGTGCTTCAATGGGGATTCCGACCGCGGCGGTAAAGCCGCGGTCGGACCGGCACCACTGGCGGGGTCCCGCCAGTGTACCGCGGCCCCATTGAATCCTCCGCGGCGGCGCAGCTTGCTGCACCGCCGCGGGGATTCTGACCCCCCCTACCGCCATCCAGATCCCGGCGGTCGGACCGCCGAGATCCGGATGGCGGTAGGGGGGGGTCGCGGGGCCCCTGGGGGCCCCTGCAGTGCCCATGCCACTGGCATGGGCATTGCAGGGGCCCCCGTAAGAGGGCCCCTACATGTATTTCACTGTCTGCTGCGCAGACAGTGAAATACGCGACGGGTGCAACTGCACCCGTCGCACAGCTTCCACTCCGCCGGCTCGATTCCGAGCCGGCTTCATCGTGGAAGCCTCTTTCCCGCTGGGCTGGCTGGCGGTCTGAAGGCGACCGCCAGCCAGCCCAGCGGGAAAGTCAGAATTACCGCCGCGGTCTTTCGACCGCGGAACGGTAACTTGACGGCGGGACTTTGGCGGGCGGCCTCCGCCGCCCGCCAAGGTCAGAATGAGGGCCATAGTGTTTTCACTATGAGCACTGAGGCCTGGCTATCAGGATCCCAGTGAGACAGTGAAAACAGTGACAAACACCCTGACATACACTCACAAACAGGCCAAAAGTGGGGGTAACAAGGCTAGAAAGAGGCTACCTTCTCACACAACCCCCCCCCAAACGAAGGACAATAAGGCTAACCTTGGCCAGTTGAGACTTTATTGTCTAAGTGGTGATAAGTAGAGAGTAGCTCTGCAATAGACTGGTTACTCCTTTTATCATCCACTATATGGTTACTTCCCTGTGGGGATGTAAACCACCCTGTTTGAAGTTTTTTAGCTAACCAACAATGTGAAGATGTATTTTCAGAGTTTCTATCAGTAAGTTTTAGTTTAGAGCAGTGGGAATTATCCACTGAACCTATTTGTAATGATGGAAATGCCAGACAGGGATGCTGTCTCAGTAAAGCCATAGCTGGGCAAAAACTTTGTCCATTTGGCTGGAAGAGAGAACAGGGATGCTGTTTCTCTTGAGTTGGAGCAGGGCAGGGATGCTGTCCTATGAGCTCCACACTAGGGCAGGGATGCTGTCCTAAGTGTTGTGAGGCAGTGCAGAGTTTCTGCACTAAAGTTTCTCTGGGAGGGTTGGAGGGATGCTCCATGTTAACTAAAATGGTGCTGTTTTTCTCACCAATGTTAGTTATCCCACAGAGAGGTACTTCCACCTCAGGGAGTCCAGCTTTTCCAGCTGATGATTCCCTTGGAACAGGTGCCACCCCAGGAGAGGTTTCTCCCACCACAGGAATGGTATCCTGAATGGTAGGGTGGTTAGGGGATACTGTGATACCCTTTTTACCTGTTGATGGAGAGGGATCCTGAGTTTTCAGGCCTTCTCTCCTTTGCTTTTTCATTTCACTTGAAATGAGAGGGAACAATTCCTCAGGGATGCCCAGCATGGCTGCATGGGCATAAAACTCTACATCAGCCCAACCTGAGGCCTCTAGGTCATTACCTAAGAGACAGTCTACAGGTAAGCTAGGTGATACCACCACCTGCTTAGGGCCAGTAACTCCACCCCAACTAAACTGAATTATAGCTAAGGGAAGAAACTTAGTGGAGTTATGGACATCAATAATCTTATACTGTTGTCCAATGATGTGTTGTTCAGGGGGCACTAGGTTTTCAGTCACCAAAGTGAAACTGGCACCTGTGTCCCTGTAGGCCAAGGCCTCAACGCCATTTATTGAAACTGTCTGCCTGTACTTATCCATTGTAAGGGGACAAGCAGCCAGTGTGGCAAGGCCAGTGCCACTAGGTGTGACAGAAACTGTCTTGGGACTGATTACTTCAGTTTCCACTATGGACCCATAAGTGAACCCAATTACACCCTTTGCTTGACTGTTGCCAGCAGTCCCACCACTAGTACCACTACTGCTAGGGGCACTAGAGCTTGATGTATTAGTGGTGGTAGGCTCAGGGGGTTTACCTGGACAGGACTTATCCCCTGGCCTATGGCCTCTATTTTTACACACAAAGCACCAAGGCTTTTTAATGTGTGCAGGTTGGGAAGAAGAGGAAGAATTTGTTTTATCCCCACCCTCTGAAGAGTGTTTAAGATTTGAAGTGGGATCTTTGGTTTTACCCTTATCCCCATGCTTATCTTGAGATTTTTCACCATCTTTCTTCTTATTGCCATCTTTGTCACCCCCTGTATGAACTTTTCTGTTCACCCTTGTTCTGATCCATTTGTCTGCCTTCTTTCCCAATTCTTGGGGAGAGGTCAGATCAGAGTCTACCAGGTACTGGTGCAACAAATCAGACACACAATTATTAAGTATATGCTCTCTCAGGATTGTGTTATACAGGCTTTCATAATCAGTAACTTTACTGCCATGTAACCACCCCTCCAAGGCCTTCACTGAATGGTCAATGAAATCAACCCAGTCTTGTGAAGACTCCTTTTTGGTCTCTCTGAACTTTATCCTGTACTGTTCAGTGGTTAAGCCATAACCATCCAGGAGTGCATTCTTAAGAACTGTAAAATTATTGGCATCATTTTCTTTCACTGTAAGGAGCCTATCCCTACCTTTTCCACTAAATGATAGCCATAGGATAGCAGCCCACTGCCTTTGAGGGACATCCTGTACAACACAGGCCCTCTCAAGTGCAGAAAACCACTTGTTAATGTCATCCCCCTCCTTATAAGGGGGAACTATCTTGTGCAGATTCCTGGAATCATGCTCTTTTGCAGGATGACTATGGGGAATACTGCTGCTGCCACCATGGGTATCTAAACCCAACTTCTGTCTTTCCCTCTCTATTTCTAAAGACTGTCTATCCAAATCCAGCTGTTGCTTCTTGAGCTTCAGTCTGGTTTGTTCCACTCTCAATCTATTGAGCTCCCTTTCCAACAATCTGTCATCAGGGTGGGTGGGAGGGACATTTCTAGATACAGAGGTATGATGGGAATGAACAGAAGGAGACCTGTCCCTTACAGAGTGTAGGAGGCTGGACTGGCTTGTAGTGAGTACCAAGGGGTACTTGCACCTTGCACCAGGCCCAGTTATCCCTTATTAGTGTATAGGGTGTCTAGCAGCTTAGGCTGATAGATAATGGTAGCTTAGCAAAGCAGCTCAGGCTGAACTAGGAGACGTGTGAAGCTACTACAGTACCACTTAGTGTCATATGCACAATATCATAAGAAAACACAATACACAGTTATACTAAAAATAAAGGTACTTTATTTTTATGACAATATGCCAAAGTATCTTAGAGTGTACCCTCAGTGAGAGGATAGGAAATATACACAAGATATATATACACAATAGCAAAAATATGCAGTATAGTCTTAGAAAACAGTGCAAACAATGTATAGTTACAATAGGATGCAATGGGGAAACATAGGGATAGGGGCAACACAAACCATATACTCCAGAAGTGGAATGCGAACCACGAATGGACCCCAAACCTATGTGACCTTGTAGAGGGTCGCTGGGACTATTAGAAAATAGTGAGAGTTAGAAAAGTAACCCTCCCCAAGACCCTGAAAAGTGAGTGCAAAGTGCACTAAAGTTCCCCTAAGGACAAAATAGTCGTGTTAGAGGGAGAATGCAAGGAAAACACAAATCAGCAATACAACAACGATGGATTCCTGTCTGAAGGTACCTGTGGAACAAGGGGACCAAGTCCAAAAGTCACAAGCAGCTCGGAGATGGGCAGATGCCCAAGAAATGCCAGCGGTTGGTGCAAAGAAGCTCTTACTAGGCTGAAGAACTGTGAATACTGCAGGAACGACAAGGGCTAGAGACTTCCCCTTCGGAGGATGGATCCCCCACGCCTTGGAGAGTCGTGCAGAAGTGTTTTCCCGCCGGATGGACGCCAACAAGCCTTGCTACACGCAAATCGTGCGTTTGGCGTTTTTGGACGCTGCTGGGGCCAAGGAGGGACCAGGAGGTCGCAAATTGGACCTGCAGAGAGAGGGGACGTCGAGCAAGACAAAGAGCCCTCACTGAAGCAGGTAGCACCCGGAGAAGTGCCAGAAACAGGCACTACGAGGATGCGTGAAACGGTGCTCGCCGAAGTTGCACAAAGGAGTCCCACGTCGCCGGAGACCAACTTAGAAAGTCGTGCAATGCAGGTTAGAGTGCCGTGGACCCAGGCTTGGCTGTGCACACAGGATTTCCGCCGGAAGTGCACAGGGGCCGGAGAAGCTTGCAAAGTCGCGGTTCCCAGCAATGCAGCCCAGCGAGGTGAGGCAAGGACTTACCTCTACCAAACTCGGGCTGAAGAGTCACTGGACTGTGGGGGTCACTTGGACGGTGTCGCTGGATTCGAGGGACCTCGCTCGTCGTGCTGAGAGGAGACCCAAGGGACCGGTAATGCAGCTTTTTGGTGCCTGCGGTTGCAGGGGGAAGATTCCGTCGACCCACGGGAGATTTCTTCGGAGCTTCTGGTGCAGAGAGGAGGCAGACTACCCCCACAGCATGCACAAGCAGGAAAACAGTCGAGAAGGCGGCAGGATCAGCGTTACAGAGTTGCAGTAGTCGTCTTTGCTACTATGTTGCAGGTTTGCAGGCTTCCAGCGCGGTCAGCGGTCGATTCCTTATCAGAAGGTGAAGAGGGAGATGCAGAGGAACTCGGCTGAGCTCATGCATTCGTTATCTAAAGTTTCCCCAGAGACAGAGACCCTAAATAGCCAGAAAAGAGGGTTTGGCTACTTAGGAGAGAGGATAGGCTAGCAATACCTGAAGGAGCCTATCACAAGGAGTCTCTGATGTCACCTGGTGGCACTGGCCACTCAGAGCAGTCCAGTGTGCCAGCAGCACCTCTGTTTCCAAGATGGCAGAGGTCTGGAGCACACTGGAGGAGCTCTGGACACCTCCCAGGGGAGGTGCAGGTCAAGGGAGTGGTCACTCCCCTTTCCTTTGTCCAGTTTCGCGCCAGAGCAGGGCTAAGGGGTCCCCTGAACCGGTGTAGACTGGCTTATGCAGAATTGGGCACATCTGTGCCCAAGAAAGCATTTCCAGAGGCTGGGGGAGGCTACTCCTCCCCTGCCTTCACACCATTTTCCAAAGGGAGAGGGTGTCACACCCTCTCTCAGATGAAGTTCTTTGTTCTGCCATCCTGGGCCAGGCCTGGCTGGACCCCAGGAGGGCAGCTGCCTGTCTGAGGGGTTGGCAGCAGCAGCAGCTGCAGAGAAACCCCAGGAAGGGCAGTCTGGCAGTACCAGGGTCTGTGCTACAGACCACTGGGATCATGGAATTGTACCAACAATGCCAGGATGGCATAGAGGGGGCAATTCCATGATCATAGACATGTTACATGGCCATATTCGGAGTTACCATGGTGAAGCTACATATAGGTAGTGACCTATATGTAGTGCACGCGTGTAATGGTGTCCCCGCACTCACAAAGTTCAGTGAATTGGCTCTGAACAATGTGGGGGCACCTTGGCTAGTGCCAGGGTGCCCTCACACTAAGTAACTTTGCACCTAACCTTTACTAGGTAAAGGTTAGACATATAGGTGACTTATAAGTTACTTAAGTGCAGTGTAAAATGGCTGTGAAATAATGTGGACATTATTTCACTCAGGCTGCAGTGGCAGGCCTGTGTAAGAATTGTCAGAGCTCCCTATGGGTGGCAAAAGAAATGCTGCAGCCCATAGGGATCTCCTGGAACCCCAATACCCTGGGTACCTCAGTACCATATACTAGGGGATTATAAGGGTGTTCCAGTAAGCCAATGTAAATTGGTAAAATTGGTCACTAGCCTGTTAGTGACAATTTGAAAGTAATGAGAGAGCATAACCACTGAGGTTCTGGTTAGCAGAGCCTCAGTGAGACAGTTAGGCACTACACAGGGAACATATACATGCACACCTATGAGCACTGGGGCCCTGTGTGACAGGGTCCCAGTGACACATACAAACATACTGAAAACATAGTGTTTTCACTATGAGCACTGAGGCCTGGCAATCAGGATCCCAGTGAGACAGTGAAAACAGTGACAAACACCCTGACATACACTCACAAACAGGCCAAAAGTGGGGGTAACAAGGCTAGAAAGAGGCTACCTTCTCACACAACCCCCCCCCAAACGAAGGACAATAAGGCTAACCTTGGCCAGTTGAGACTTTATTGTCTAAGTGGTGATAAGTAGAGAGTAGCTCTGCAATAGACTGGTTACTCCCTTTATCATCCACTATATGGTTACTTCCCTGTGGGGATGTAAACCACCCTGTTTGAAGTTTTTTAGCTAAGCAACAATGTGAAGATGTATTTTCAGAGTTTCTATCAGTAAGTTTTAGTTTACAGCAGTGGGAATTGTCCACTGAACCTATTTGTAGTGATGGAAATGCCAGACAGGGATGCTGTCTCAGAAAAGCCATAGCTGGGCAAAAACTTTGTCCATCTGGCTGGAAGAGAGAACAGGGATGCTGTTTCTCTTGAGTTGGAGCAGGGCAGGGATGCTGTCCTATCAGCTCCACACTAGGGCAGGGATGCTGTCCTAAGTGTTGTGAGGCAGTGCAGAGTTTCTGCACTAAAGTTTCTCTGGGAGGGTTGGAGGGGTGCTCCATGTTAACTAAAATGGTGCTCTTTTTCTCACCAATGTTAGTTGTCCCACAGAGAGGTACTTCCACCTCAGGGAGTCCAGCCTTGCCAGCTGATGATTCCCTTGGAACAGGTGCCCCCCCAGGAGAGGTTTCTCCCACCACAGGAATAGTATCCTGAATGGTAGGGTGGTTAGGGGATACTGTGATACCCTTTTTACCTGTTGATGGAGAGGGATCCTGAGTTTTCAGGCCTTCTCTCCTTTGCTTTTTCATTTCACTTGAAATGAGAGGGAACAATTCCTCAGGGATGCCCAGCATGGCTGCATGGGCATAAAACTCTACATCAGCCCAACCTGAGGCCTCTAGGTCATTACCTAAGAGACAGTCTACAGGTAAGCTAGGTGATACCACCACCTGCTTAGGGCCAGTAACTCCACCCCAACTAAACTGAATTATAGCTAAGGGAAGAAACTTAGTGGAGTTATGGACATCAATAATTTTATACTGTTGTCCAATGATGTGTTGTTCAGGAGGCACTAGGTTTTCAGTCACCAAAGTGAAACTGGCACCTGTGTCCCTGTAGGCCAAGGCCTCAACACCATTTATTGAAACTGTCTGCCTGTACTTATCCATTGTAAGGGGACAAGCAGCCAGTGTGGCAAGGCCAATGCCACTAGGTGTGACAGAAACTGTCTTGGGACTGATTACATCAGTTTCCACTATGGACCCATAAGTGAACCCAACTACACCCTTTGCTTGACTGTTGCCAGCAGTCCCACCACTAGTACCACTACTGCTAGGGGCACTAGAGCTTGATGTATTAGTGGTGGTAGGCTCAGGGGGTTTACCTGGACAGGACTTATCCCCTGGCCTATGGCCTCTGTTTTTACACACAAAGCACCAAGGCTTTTTAATGTGTGCAGGTTGGGAAGAAGAGGAAGAATTTGTTTTATCCCCACCCTCTGAAGAGTGTTTAAGATTTGAAGTGGGATCTTTGGTTTTACCCTTATCCCCATGCTTATCTTGAGATTTTTCACCATCTTTCTTCTTATTGCCATCTTTGTCACCCCCTGTATGAACTTTTCTGTTCACCCTTGTTCTGACCCATTTGTCTGCCTTCTTTCCCAATTCTTGGGGAGAGGTCAGATCAGAGTCTACCAGGTACTGGTGCAACAAATCAGACACACAATTATTAAGTATATGCTCTCTCAGGATTGTGTTATACAGGCTTTCATAATCAGTAACTTTACTGCCATGTAACCACCCCTCCAAGGCCTTCACTGAATGGTCAATGAAATCAACCCAGTCTTGTGAAGACTCCTTTTTGGTCTCTCTGAACTTTATCTTGTACTGTTCAGTGGTTAAGCCATAACCATCCAGGAGTGCATTCTTAAGAACTGTAAAATTATTGGCATCATTTTCTTTCACTGTAAGGAGCCTATCCCTACCTTTTCCACTAAATGATAGCCATAGGATAGCAGCCCACTGCTTTTGAGGGACATCCTGTACAGCACAGGCCCTCTCAAGTGCAGCAAACCACTTGTTAATGTCATCCCCCTCCTTATAAGGGGGAACTATCTTGTGCAGATTCCTGGAATCATGCTCTTTTGCAGGATGACTATGGGGAATACTGCTGCTGCCACCATGGGTATCTAAACCCATTTTCTGTCTTTCCCTCTCTATTTCTAAAGACTGTCTATCCAAATCCAGCTGTTGCTTCTTGAGCTTCAGTCTGGTTTGCTCCACTCTCAATCTATTGAGCTCCCTTTCCAACAATCTGTCATCAGGGTGGGTGGGAGAGACATTTCTAGATACAGAGGTATGATGGGAATGAACAGAAGGAGACCTGTCCCTTACAGAGGGCACCCTAACAGCTTGGCTACCAGTATAATGTGAGAGCACACCATCAGTATGGTGTGATTCAACCTCTGTACCAACTATGCTAGACTGTCTAGTAATGGGCAGGCTGAGAAGTTTCTTTCCTGAACCTTTTCCTGGGGGAGTCCCTGGATCAGATTGAGAACCATTAGCTACTTTTTCTACAGATTGGGCACTTATGGCCTTATCCTGTACTCTAAGCATATTAATTAACAGTTCTAAAGAAGGATTCTTCCCTACACTCAAACCTCTCTCTATGCAGAGACTCCTTGCTCCTTTCCAGCTAAGGTGATCATATGCAAGTTTGGACAGTTCAACATTTTGGCCTGTGCCAGACATTTTTAGAGAGAGTTAAAGTGATAGAAAAAGAGAAAAAAGTTTTCAGAACTTTTTGGAAAGACAGAAAAAAACTTTTTAAACTTTTAAGAACTTTTTGAAAGTTTAGAAGTACTTTTCAGCACTTAGAAAAGAGTGAAAAGAGGAAATGCAAAACTTTTTGGCTATGTGTATATACACTGACCTTGTTTTGTATATTTTTCTCTTATGAAAAGTACAATGACAAGAGTGGTAAGTAGTCTCAAAGCACTTATCCCACCGCTGCACAACCAATGTAGGAGGCTGGACTGGCTTGTAGTGAGTACCAAGGGGTACTTGCACCTTGCACCAGGCCCAGTTATCCCTTATTAGTGTATAGGGTGTCTAGCAGCTTAGGCTGATAGATAATGGTAGCTTAGCAAAGCAGCTCAGGCTGAACTAGGAGACGTGTGAAGCTACTACAGTACCACTTAGTGTCATATGCACAATATCATAAGAAAACACAATACACAGTTATACTAAAAATAAAGGTACTTTATTTTTATGACAATATGCCAAAGTATCTTAGAGTGTACCCTCAGTGAGAGGATAGGAAATATACACAAGATATATATACACAATAGCAAAAATATGCAGTATAGTCTTAGAAAACAGTGCAAACAATGTATAGTTACAATAGGATGCAATGGGGAAACATAGGGATAGGGGCAACACAAACCATATACTCCAGAAGTGGAATGCGAACCACGAATGGACCCCAAACCTATGTGACCTTGTAGAGGGTCGCTGGGACTATTAGAAAATAGTGAGAGTTAGGAAAATAACCCTCCCCAAGACCCTGAAAAGTGAGTGCAAAGTGCACTAAAGTTCCCCTAAGGACAAAATAGTCGTGTTAGAGGGAGAATGCAAGGAAAACACAAATCAGCAATACAACAACGATGGATTCCTGTCTGAAGGTACCTGTGGAACAAGGGGACCAAGTCCAAAAGTCACAAGCAGCTCGGAGATGGGCAGATGCCCAAGAAATGCCAGCGGTTGGTGCAAAGAAGCTCTTACTAGGCTGAAGAACTGTGAATACTGCAGGAACGACAAGGGCTAGAGACTTCCCCTTCGGAGGATGGATCCCCCACGCCTTGGAGAGTCGTGCAGAAGTGTTTTCCCGCCGGATGGACGCCAACAAGCCTTGCTACACGCAAATCGTGCGTTTGGCGTTTTTGGACGCTGCTGGGGCCCAGGAGGGACCAGGAGGTCGCAAATTGGACCTGTAGAGAGAGGGGACGTCGAGCAAGACAAAGAGCCCTCACTGAAGCAGGTAGCACCCGGAGAAGTGCCAGAAACAGGCACTACGAGGATGCGTGAAACGGTGCTCGCCGAAGTTGCACAAAGGAGTCCCACGTCGCCGGAGACCAACTTAGAAAGTCGTGCAATGCAGGTTAGAGTGCCGTGGACCCAGGCTTGGCTGTGCACACAGGATTTCCGCCGGAAGTGCACAGGGGCCGGAGAAGCTTGCAAAGTCGCGGTTCCCAGCAATGCAGCCCAGCGAGGTGAGGCAAGGACTTACCTCCACCAAACTCGGGCTGAAGAGTCACTGGACTGTGGGGGTCACTTGGACGGTGTCGCTGGATTCGAGGGACCTCGCTCGTCGTGCTGAGAGGAGACCCAAGGGACCGGTAATGCAGCTTTTTGGTGCCTGCGGTTGCAGGGGGAAGATTCCGTCGACCCACGGGAGATTTCTTCGGAGCTTCTGGTGCAGAGAGGAGGCAGACTACCCCCACAGCATGCACAAGCAGGAAAACAGTCGAGAAGGCGGCAGGATCAGCGTTACAGAGTTGCAGTAGTCGTCTTTGCTACTATGTTGCAGGTTTGCAGGCTTCCAGCGCGGTCAGCGGTCGATTCCTTATCAGAAGGTGAAGAGGGAGATGCAGAGGAACTCGGCTGAGCTCATGCATTCGTTATCTAAAGTTTCCCCAGAGACAGAGACCCTAAATAGCCAGAAAAGAGGGTTTGGCTACTTAGGAGAGAGGATAGGCTAGCAATACCTGAAGGAGCCTATCACAAGGAGTCTCTGATGTCACCTGGTGGCACTGGCCACTCAGAGCAGTCCAGTGTGCCAGCAGCACCTCTGTTTCCAAGATGGCAGAGGTCTGGAGCACACTGGAGGAGCTCTGGACACCTCCCAGGGGAGGTGCAGGTCAAGGGAGTGGTCACTCCCCTTTCCTTTGTCCAGTTTCGCGCCAGAGCAGGGCTAAGGGGTCCCCTGAACCGGTGTAGACTGGCTTATGCAGAATTGGGCACATCTGTGCCCAAGAAAGCATTTCCAGAGGCTGGGGGAGGCTACTCCTCCCCTGCCTTCACACCATTTTCCAAAGGGAGAGGGTGTCACACCCTCTCTCAGAGGAAGTTCTTTGTTCTGCCATCCTGGGCCAGGCCTGGCTGGACCCCAGGAGGGCAGCTGCCTGTCTGAGGGGTTGGCAGCAGCAGCAGCTGCAGAGAAACCCCTGGAAGGGCAGTCTGGCAGTACCAGGGTCTGTGCTACAGACCACTGGGATCATGGAATTGTACCAACAATGCCAGGATGGCATAGAGGGGGCAATTCCATGATCATAGACATGTTACATGGCCATATTCGGAGTTACCATGGTGAAGCTACATATATGTAGTGACCTATATGTAGTGCACGCGTGTAATGGTGTCCCCGCACTCACAAAGTTCAGTGAATTGGCTCTGAACAATGTGGGGGCACCTTGGCTAGTGCCAGGGTGCCCTCACACTAAGTAACTTTGCACCTAACCTTTACTAGGTAAAGGTTAGACATATAGGTGACTTATAAGTTACTTAAGTGCAGTGTAAAATGGCTGTGAAATAACGTGGACATTATTTCACTCAGGCTGCAGTGGCAGGCCTGTGTAAGAATTGTCAGAGCTCCCTATGGGTGGCAAAAGAAATGCTGCAGCCCATAGGGATCTCCTGGAACCCCAATACCCTGGGTACCTCAGTACCATATACTAGGGGATTATAAGGGTGTTCCAGTAAGCCAATGTAAATTGGTAAAATTGGTCACTAGCCTGTTAGTGACAATTTGAAAGTAATGAGAGAGCATAACCACTGAGGTTCTGGTTAGCAGAGCCTCAGTGAGACAGTTAGGCACTACACAGGGAACATATACATGCACACCTATGGGCACTGGGGCCCTGTGTGACAGGGTCCCAGTGACACATACAAACATACTGAAAACATAGTGTTTTCACTATGAGCACTGAGGCCTGGCAATCAGGATCCCAGTGAGACAGTGAAAACAGTGACAAACACCCTGACATACACTCACAAACAGGCCAAAAGTGGTGGTAACAAGGCTAGAAAGAGGCTACCTTCTCACACAGAGGGCACCCTAACAGCTTGGCTACCAGCATAATGTGAGAGCACACCATCAGTATGGTGTGATTCAACCTCTGTACCAACTATGCTAGACTGTCTAGTAATGGGCAGGCTGAGAAGTTTCTTTCCTGAACCTTTTCCTGGGGGAGTCCCTGGATCAGATTGAGAACCATTAGCTACTTTTTCACCAGATTGGGCACTTATGGCCTTATCCTGTACTCTAAGCATATTAATTAACAGTTCTAAGGAAGGATTCTTCCCTACACTCAAACCTCTCTCTATGCAGAGACTCCTTGCTCCTTTCCAGCTAAGGTGATCATATGCAAGTTTGGACAGTTCAACATTTTTTCCTGTGCCAGACATTTTTTAGAGAGAGTTAAAGTGATAGAAAAAGAGAAAAAAGTTTTCAGAACTTTTTGGAAAGACAGAAAAAACTTTTTTAACTTTTAAGAACTTTTTGAAAGTTTAGAAGTACTTTTCAGCACTTAGAAAAGAGTGAAAAGAGGAAATGCAAAACTTTTTGGCTATGTGTATATACACTGACCTTGTTTTGTATATTTTTCTCTTATGAAAAGTACAATGACAAGAGTGGTAAGTAGTCTCAAAGCACTTATCCCACCACTGCACAACCAATGTAGGAGGCTGGACTGGCTTGTAGTGAGTACCAAGGGGTACTTGCACCTTGCACCAGGCCCAGTTATCCCTTATTAGTGTATAGGGTGTCTAGCAGCTTAGGCTGATAGATAATGGTAGCTTAGCAAAGCAGCTCAGGCTGAACTAGGAGACGTGTGAAGCTACTACAGTACCACTTAGTGTCATATGCACAATATCATAAGAAAACACAATACACAGTTATACTAAAAATAAAGGTACTTTATTTTTATGACAATATGCCAAAGTATCTTAGAGTGTACCCTCAGTGAGAGGATAGGAAATATACACAAGATATATATACACAATAGCAAAAATATGCAGTATAGTCTTAGAAAACAGTGCAAACAATGTATAGTTACAATAGGATGCAATGGGGAAACATAGGGATAGGGGCAACACAAACCATATACTCCAGAAGTGGAATGCGAACCACGAATGGACCCCAAACCTATGTGACCTTGTAGAGGGTCGCTGGGACTATTAGAAAATAGTGAGAGTTAGAAAAATAACCCTCCCCAAGACCCTGAAAAGTGAGTGCAAAGTGCACTAAAGTTCCCCTAAGGACAAAATAGTCGTGTTAGAGGGAGAATGCAAGGAAAACACAAATCAGCAATGCAACAACAATGGATTCCTGTCTGAGGGTACCTGTGGAACAAGGGGACCAAGTCCAAAAGTCACAAGCAGCTCGGAGATGGGCAGATGCCCAAGAAATGCCAGCAGTTGGTGCAAAGAAGCTCTTACTAGGCTGAAGAACTGTGAATACTGCAGGAACGACAAGGGCTAGAGACTTCCCCTTTGGAGGATGGATTCCCCACGCCTTGCAGAGTCGTGCAAAAGTGTTTTCCCGCCGGATGGACGCCAACAAGCCTTGCTACACGCAAATCGTGCGTTTGGCGTTTTTGGACGCTGCTGGGGCCCAGGAGGGACCAGGAGGTCGCAAATTGGACCTGCAGAGAGAGGAGACGTCGAGCAAGACAAAGAGCCCTCACTGAAGCAGGTAGCACCCGGAGAAGTGCCAGAAACAGGCACTACGAGGATGCGTGAAACGGTGCTCGCCGAAGTTGCACAAAGGAGTCCCACGTCGCCGGAGACCAACTTAGAAAGTCGTGCAATGCAGGTTAGAGTGCCGTGGACCCAGGATTGGCTGTGCACGAAGGATTTCCGCCGGAAGTGCACAGGGGCCGGAGTAGCTTGCAAAGTCGCGGTTCCCAGCAATGCAGCCCAGCGAGGTGAGGCAAGGACTTACCTCCACCAAACTTGGGCTGAAGAGTCACTGGACTGTGCGGGTCACTTGGACGGTGTCGCTGGATTCGAGGGACCTCGCTCGTCGTGCTGAGAGGAGACCCAAGGGACCGCGAATGCAGCTTTTTGGTGCCTGCGGTTGCAGGGGGAAGATTCCGTCGACCCACGGGAGATTTCTTCGGAGCTTCTGGTGCAGAGAGGAGGCAGACTACCCCCACAGCATGCACAAGCAGGAAAACAGTCGAGAAGGCGGCAGGATCAGCGTTACAGAGTTGCAGTAGTCGTCTTTGCTAATATGTTGCAGGTTTGCAGGCTTCCAGCGCGGTCAGCGGTCGATTCCTTATCAGAAGGTGAAGAGGGAGATGCAGAGGAACTCGGCTGAGCTCATGCATTCGTTATCTAAAGTTTCCCCAGAGACAGAGACCCTAAATAGCCAGAAAAGAGGGTTTGGCTACCTAGGAGAGAGGAAAGGCTACTAACACCTGAAGGAGGCTATCAGCAGGAGTCTCTGACGTCACCTGGTGGCACTGGCCACTCAGAGCAGTCCAGTGTGCCAGCAGCACCTCTGTTTCCAAGATGGCAGAGGTCTGGAGCACACTGGAGGAGCTCTGGACACCTCCCAGGGGAGGTGCAGGTCAGGGGAGTGGTCACTCCCCTTTCCTTTGTCCAGTATCGCGCCAGAGCAGGGGCTAAGGGGTCCCTGAACCGGTGTAGACTGGCTTATGCAGAATTGGGCACATCTGTGCCCAACAAAGCATTTCCAGAGGCTGGGGGAGGCTACTCCTCCCCTGCCTTCACACCATTTTCCAAAGGGAGAGGGTGTCACACCCTCTCTCAGAGGAAGTTCTTTGTTCTGCCATCCTGGGCCAGGCCTGGCTGGACCCCAGGAGGGCAGCTGCCTGTCTGAGGGGTTGGCAGCAGCAGCAGCTGCAGTGAAACCCCAGGAAGGGCAGTTTGGCAGTACCAGGGTCTGTGCTACAGACCACTGGGATCATGGAATTGTACCAACAACGCCAGGATGGCATAGAGGGGGCAATTCCATGATCATAGACATGTTACATGGCCATATTCGGAGTTACCATGGTGAAGCTACATATAGGTAGTGACCTATATGTAGTGCACGCGTGTAATGGTGTCCCCGCACTCACAAAGTTCAGGGAATTGGCTCTGAACAATGTGGGGCCACCTTGGCTAGTGCCAGGGTGCCCTCACACTAAGTAACTTTGCACCCAACCTTTACCAGGTAAAGGTTAGACATATAGGTGACTTATAAGTTACTTAAGTGCAGTGTAAAATGGCTGTGAAATAACGTGTACGTTATTTCACTCAGGCTGCAGTGGCAGGCCTGTGTAAGAATTGTCAGAGCTCCCTATGGGTGGCAAAAGAAATGCTGCAGCCCATAGGGATCTCCTGGAACCCCAATACCCTGGGTACCTCAGTACCATATACTAGGGAATTATAAGGGTGTTCCAGTAAGCCAATGTAAATTGGTAAAAATGGTCACTAGCCTGTTAGTGACAATTTAAAAGTAATGAGAGAGCATAACCACTGAGGTTCTGGTTAGCAGAGCCTCAGTGAGACAGTTAGGCACCACACAGGGAACATATACATGCACACCTATGAGCACTGGGGCCCTGTGTGACAGGGTCCCAGTGACACATACATATAGGCCACAAACCTATGAGCACTGGGGTCCTGACCAGCAGGATCCCAGTGACACATAACAAACATACTGAAAACATAGTGTTTTCACTATGAGCACTGAGGCCTGGCTATCAGGATCCCAGTGAGACAGTGAAAACAGTGACAAACACCCTGACATACACTCACAAACAGGCCAAAAGTGGGGGTAACAAGGCTAGAAAGAGGCTACCTTCTCACACCAGGTTGGGGAGGACGCTACCACTAGCCATGAGATCAGGGATATGTAACCTGAAGAAGAAAGTGCTTTTCTGAAGAGTATGTCTTGGTCTAAGAAAACTGCTCGTTCATGCCATGTGCCTTCATCGGAGTGCTGAGTCAACGGTTGGCAAATGTGGATTCATAAGGCAACTCCAGTTGTGGGAAGAATGTGAATAGAAAGAGAGCTTCATAGAAAAGTCTACGCATCGTTGGTCAAGTAATTATGACCAGTATCATTCAATAAGGTACTCTGCTGCCGCGACAAATAAAGTTATGCAGTATATGGAGTGTAAACCTTAGAGGCAAAGATTTACCAGGTGTGAGACCATACCAACTGAAGTGTAAGAGGAATAAAATAGATAACGTAGTGAGGCCGCTAAGAGAGTCGTCATGTTACAGTTCTCACCTAAATGGTTCAGGAAGAAGTGCTCTGCGCTGTGCTTACAGAGATGTCTATACCAGAAGCAGTTGCTCATCAATCTAACAAATGGGGCTCCGAAGAATTTCATAGGTCTTCCGAGAACACAAAAATTTAAGGGAATAGTTGGATCTGTGGAATTTGAAGATGGAGCCTAAGAAGATACCGTTCCCAACAACATTAAAGACACGCCTGATTCTCACGTGTCACAATGCTTAAAGCAGGATCTGCACAAACATGATCCTTAAACAGCGTCAGGGAGCAGACTGCTCTTAAAGTCAGTAAGTTTAACAATGGTTTACAATGCTGCCACCTTCCTCAAACCACCGTTACCATTCAACACTTCCAAAAAGCAACATATTGGCGACAGATGGACCACGTGGATAGAGACATTTGAAGATTGAAGAGACTGGTAACAGGAAGATTATCAAATCTTGCTGCTCGTGGTGTGAAAGAAGTCATAAAGAAAATGCCAAAAACTGGCAAAGAAGTCATATACCATCACAGATTAAGAAGGCATTGAATCTCAAGTTTAATCCAGTACCAAATGTAAATTATGAATGATGTGTTTTCAGTCAAGAACGTAAAAGAGTTGGCAAAACAATCAAATTTGTGGAAAAACTTGACACACTCATCAAACACTGTAAATTCAGTTAATTTAATGGTGAAGAAGCCATAAGGCTTAGAGTAATTGAAGGATGATTGTCCGATTCATTCAGTCGATGAATGCTGAGAAAAACTCTTAGTGTGAAGCAAGCATTGAGGACTTCCATGGCTGAGAAATGTGCTGAGAGAAAAAATGCTGAAATGGAGGGCAGTGGTGCCCAGATCGCGTCAGTCATGAGTGTAAAAAGTAATTTGAAACAAAAGTCTGAAGGACACCAAGTGATGTCTACATGCAAAAAGAAGTTGTGCTGCAAGTGTGGACTTGCATTTGCACATGAAGGAAAGTGTCCTGTCATTGGTCAGATATGCAAAGGCTGGGGTCAAGAAAACCATGTTGTGACAATGCGCAGAGTGAAGGACAAAGTAAGTGCATCACAGCACAAAGACAAAATGGCCGCCACAACATTCCAGACGCGTTCCGTGCACGCCGCCAAGGCCAAGCGGTGACATCAGTTGTGGCAAACAGATACTAAGCAAAGTTGATTGTCATCTAAATCATAGCCAAACAGTTCTTCGGCCTCAATAATAAGTGAAAGTGAAGAAAGTGATTACGCCATGTCAGTGCTTACTTTAGAAAAATTTGCACATGCTGGACTGGTCCCCTGTGAGGAGAAAAGTCAGTCAAAAAAAAGGCGACATGTCAAAATAACGTAACTGTACAAACTGTCCAAAGATTGCATTGAAAATAAATGGATGATCAATACCTTTCATTATTGATGGTGGTGCTCCGATAAATATAATGCCTGAAGAAAAGTACAATGAACTGTCTCTGATGCCCCAGCTTATGCTGTCAAAGACCAAAGTGTACACTTCGGCGGCATTGACATCCATGAAAAGTAAAGGTTTGTTTATGGCGACAGAAAAACATAAGAAAACACAGGTAGAAGCTCTAATCCATGTGCTTCCGGGTACAGCGGCAAGCTGTTGACGTGGGACTGATTTCAGTGAATTACAACATGAATACTCATCACAAGATAGTAAGTCAATTTCCATCATTCTTTCATGGTTTAGGAAAGATAAAGACTTTGAAAGTAAAGATACATATTAATGGGGATGCCCGTTCTCTTGGTCAGAGACATAGATGAGTTTCTTTGCCTTTAAAAGAAGTTGTTAAAAAAGAACTGAGAGCATTGCTCAAGCACATTATTGAACGTTCCACTGGTCCAATGCCAGGGGTTTCTCCCACAGTAATAGTGCTTAAAAGGACCATGAAGGAGCTGTGCAGATATGAGTTGACATCCAGCAGGTGAACAGAGCGATGGAACGAGAGAGACATCCAGGGCCATACATTGATGACATGATCAAATAATTGAATGGTGCCATGATCTTCTCTCAATTTGATTTGAATAAAGGTTTTCATCGGTCAGAAAAAGAAGAAAGCTGCAGATATATTGCAAACCGATACACATGTTGGTTTGTTTAGATACAAGAGACTTACTTTTGATGTGTCATCAGCTGCCAAACTTTTACAAGACGTTATACAACACATCATGCAACCTGTAATGAATGCATTTAACTATAGAAATGACATACTGGTCGTTGAAGCTGAACAGTGGGGGGAGGATAGAGCCCTTACACACGTATGTCAGTTACTCAATCACTCAGTGATGCAGGCTTGACTTTAAATGCTGAGAAGTCTGAGTTCAATGAGATGAAACTGAAATTCTTTGGCCATATCTTTTCTGATTAGGACATGTCACCTGACCCTGCAAAAGTACAAGCCTTGACTAATGCTGAACCCCCACACGATGTTTCAATGGTACGTTCTATTTGTCATCTGATCCAATTCTGATATGATTCTCATCACATTCACGAAATTCTCTCTTGGTGGTGATTGAATTGTTTTATGACTCAGCTCCCTACTCACTCTTGTCTCATCAAAAGCCTTCATCCGTCATCTATTTCCTTGGCGCTAATCATTTGCGTCACCACAGGAACTTTAGAGACATTCTCACTTAGGCCCTGGGCACATGTACTGCACTTGACTAGGGACTTACAGCAAATGAAATACGCCAGTTGGCGTAGGAACCAATGTTACCGTGTTTAGGGGAGCGAGCATATGCACTTTAGCACTGGTTAGCACTGGTAACACAGCAGACAGTGAAAAAGAAGAATATGGAGTAGTAAGGCATGCTGATGGCATTTTATTTTCAACACTCATTTGCCCCTCGCATGTCCTGTTACTTTTTGCCTCCTTCTTTATGCAAGTGTGTTCCGCGGGCCATTGTTTTAGTACTTCTTCCTTGCCACACTGTGTCACATTGCTCCAATGCTTACTCCTGGACACAGGCCCTCAATACAACCCTGGCGGTTGGTGTTAAAGCGGCAGTAATACCGTCAACAGGCCACGGTAAAAAAAATTGGATCACGACCATGGCGGAAACTGCCAACACAGACAGCCACTTTAACACTCCGACCGCCACGGCGGTAGCAACATACACCGCAGCAGTCACCGCCAACAGACAGGTGGAAGACAATGTAGCACCCACCCCATCACAATCCGCCTATCCGCCAGCTTTTCCGGGGTGGTACCAACGCCATCAAAAGCACAGCAGAAACAGGACTTGGAAGGGAAACCACTCACCTCTCGACACTCAACAAAGAACCAGGACGCCATGGAGCCCGAGCTACAGGTCCTGTCCATGCTGGTCTACCTCCTCATCTACCAGGAATACGAAAGGCAGCGGCGACAACCACGGTGAGTACTGCACCTAGTACACAGGGGAGGGGGGAGGAAAAATAGAGTGACACACATACACAACACGAAACACGCCACCCCCACCCTCACCCACAACACCATACACACAAACACATGTATCAACATTACATTTACACCCCGTAACCCCGTGGAAGAATGCAAGGACCAAAGGAATTGAGTTAAATCAGTGATATTTTAGAAATAGGCAAATATACATAATGAATAGAAAAACAGTATTTACAAAAATATACAATATGTACATAAGGTGGTACATTGTCCATTCAAAATGTCCCTGGGTCACTGGGCCAAAAATTATGGGCCAAGCGCACACTTGACTCCTGCCTCAATATGGAGAGAACACTGCAGGGGGATCAGGTTGAAAACACACAGGCACCTCAGGGGGATGGGGAAGGGGGGTGCACTTCAGCCGGAAGATGGAATTATGCCACTGCTCTTGGAGGGGGCTTCATGCCCACTTCTTGGTCCTGGGGAGTACCAAGCCACCGTCTCTCAAGTTGGAGGTTTGCCCACTGCTTGGTCCTGGGGAGTGCAAAGCCACAGTCTCTCAAGTCTCTCAACTGGGTGGTCTGCCCATTCCCACTGCTTGGTCCTGGGGAGTGCAAGGGCAAAGTCTCTCTTGTGGATGGGTTCTCCACTGGTTCTGGAAGGGGCCTTGTACCCAGTGTGCTTCATCCTGCCAAGGATAGGGTGAGTGAATGCCTTTTTCCACTGATTCTGGAGGGGGCCTTGTGGCAGTTCACAGTTCCAAAACTGGGTGTCTGAGGCATGAGAATTGCAGGGAACAGGTTGCATGATAGTCCATGGAGGCAGGGCTAGACTCCATCCTGCGGCGGCTAAGGCTGCAAACTGGTGGTAGTGCTGGTGCTGGTGGGGGTGCTACCAATGGTGGTGGGAGGCTCCAGCCCTTCTCCTTCAGCTTCGGACGGCTGCCCACTGGGGCTGCTGCTGCTGGTGGTGGTACTACTGTCAGCGGTGCAGGTGGAAGTGCTTGCGGATAGGGGCCTGCGGCGGTGCTAGCGGCGGTGCAGGTGCTGCCAGTGGTGGAGGGAGGCTCCAGCCCTTCGCCTGCAGACTCGGACGGCTGCCCACTGGGGCTGCTGACTTTAGTGGTGCTAGCGGCGGTGCAGGTGGCGGTGCTTACGGCAGTGCTTCGGCGGGGCTGCTGGAGGTGCTGGACGCAGTGCAAGTGGCAGGGCTGGCAGTTGTACTGGTAGCCACCAGGCCTTCACCTGCAGCCTCCAATGGCTGAAGTGCCTTGCTTGGTGTTTTCTGCCCCTTCCTCACCATGGCAGATGGTGGTGTGACCTTGGGTCTGGCAGCTGGAGTTTTTGAGGAGGACTTGCTGGGTGGTTCGTGCTCCTTGCCCTTGCTGCATGCTGTCTCCTTCTTAACCTTGGCAGGTGGCGGAAGGGTTTTGTCCTTTGCAGAGGTTGGTGGCACACTGCTGGGCTGACGGGTGTCCACTTTGAGCCTCTGTGTGTTGCAGGTACCACAGCAGTGGCTGAGGTGCTGGCCTGGGGTCTGGACACCCTGGCCCGAGGGGAAGGACGGGGGGTGAGGTGTAGGGAAGAGGTCAATGTTTGCCTGGAAAATCTCCTTAGAGACAATGGAGCGCTAATAGCTACAGGGTTTGGGAGTGGAGCAAGAGGGAGTGGTTGTAGGACGTGTCTGTCTGCTGAGTTGTGCAGGTGCATGGGCTGGATGCTGTTGTGAGGTGGAAGCCTGTTAGGTGGGTGGGTGCTTGTGTTTGTGAACTTTGAGAGGAAGGATCACAACACAGTGGGAGAGGACACAGGGGACGTGTACATGGATGTGGGGGTGGTGACTGCTCATGAGGGGTTTGTTGTGATGGGCGTGCTGGTGATTAAGGTAGTGGATGAGGATGTAGTGCATGCAGGTATAAGTGGAGACGCTACTGGGAGGGAGGTGGACGATGAGTAGGAGGGGGACACAGTGGAGGCAGTGGATGTTGGTGTGTCTGCATGGGGATGGTGCTTGTGTGTGTGTCTGTGAGATGAAGTGTGGTGCTTGTGTTTGCCTGAGCCACTTCTGGGTGTTGATTTGGGTGAATGCTGGTTTGAAGGTGTGCTTGGGATAGGCCTGGGTTGAGGGGATTGGGTCTGGGTAGAGGAAGTTGGAGGGGGGAGGCTACAGACAGGTACAAGGGCTGCCATCAGTGCTGAAGCCAGAGCCTGAAATGCTGTCTGTTGGGCCGCCACGCTAGAGTGAATGCCCTCCAGGTATGCATTTCTTTGTAGCAAATGCCTCTCAACACTCTGGATGGCATTCAGTATGGTTGACTGGCCAACAGTAAGGGATCTCAGGAGGGCAGCAAGGCTGACTGGGGAAGGGCCTGAGGTGCCTGGGGCGAAGGAGATGCCCACCTTCCAGGGTGAGCCGGCACAGGAAACATGCTGAGGGCCTGCTGGGAGGGCAGTACTTGTAGGGGCAGTGGCGGCTGTGCCTGTTATTGGGGTGGGCACAGAGGCGTCCACCACCGTCAGGGAGCTTCCATCGGAGGAGGAATCACTGTCTGTAGTCTCCCCTCCTGTCCCCGTTGTGGTGCCCCCTCACCCTCCGTTCCACTGGTGCCCTCACTGTCAGTGGATTCGGCCTCCAGGCCAATGTGGGATGCAGCTCCCTCCATCGCCGGTGCCTCTGCTCCTCTGCCAGATGATGCTAATTCACACAAGGACAGGGTGACAAAACAAAAATGGGGGGAGAGACAGAGGATACACTTAGTCAATGCCAGCAATGACACTACCATTGGTGCTCACAACACATAGGGAGCAGCCCTATGCACTAGGCCATGCACTACCAGTTACTAAGATAGTCACCAGCCCATGGGGTACAATGCCTACCACCATTAGCTGCACACAGGACCCTGCCCAGTAGTACATGCCCACTGACACTATTGGGGTAGGAGTGCTTCAGAGCCTGCCCAACAAGGGACCTACCCTGCCATCTTCGCCCTGGCCGAGGGGCACCCATAGCCCACATCCCCCCCAGGTAACTCTTAACGCACACAAAGTCAGGATTCAGAATCTGCACTAACCCCCTTGTTTCTGCTGTGATGCCTTCAAGCGCCCATCCAACTCTGGATAGGCCACTGCCAGGATGCGGAACATCAGGGGGTCATGGTGGGACGGGCACCCCTTCCTCGTTGGGAGGCCAGCCCCAGCTGAGCCTCCGCCGTCTTCTTTGCCCAGTGGCGCAGGTCCTCCAACATGCAACATGCAAAGATGATCTGGCACACCTTCTTGGGTGAGTAGTACAGGGATCCACCAGTCAAATTGAGGCACCGGAACCTGGCCTTCAGGAGGCCGAAGGTCCTTTCAATAATCCTCCTTGTACACCCATGTGCCTCATTGTAACGCTCCTCTGCCCTTGTCCTATTAGCCACACCCGGTGCCTCTGGAGTTGGCCCATCACATATGGGATGCTGCTATTCCTCAAGATAAAGGCGTCATGCACAGAGCCAGGATATTTGGCATTCACATGGGAGATGTACTGGTCCGGCAAACACACCATCTGCACATTATTAGAGTGATGGATTTTTCTATTCCTAAAAACGTGTTCATTTCTCCGGGGGGGGAGGTGGGGTGCAAATGCCACATGTGTACCATCAATGGCACCAATGATTTTGTGGATATGTCCCAGGGCATAAAAGTCAGCTTTCACTGTGGCCAAATCTTCCACCTGGGGGAATACGATGTAGCTGCGCATGTGTTTCAGCAGGGCTGACAACGCTCTGGTCAACACGTTGGAGAACATTGGCTGAGACATCCCTGAGGCCATGGCCACTGTTGTTTGGAAGGAACCACTTGCCAGGAAATGGAGCACTGACAGGACCTGCACGAGAGGGGGATTACCTGTGGGCTGGCGGATAGCTGACATCAGGTATGGCTCTAATTGGGCACACAGTTCTTGGATTGTGGCACAATCAAGTCTGTAGGTTATGATAATGTGTCTGTCCTCCATTGTCGCAAGGTCCACCAGGGGTCTGTACACCGGAGGATGCTGCCATCTCATATTCAGCCTCAGCGGTTGAAGCCTATGGAAGAAAACGGCGGGCAGAGGGTCATATTCACACATCTATTGCACTACTGATAATTTTTTTCCTTTACAGAACCAGTATGTGAATCAGACAATCAGTTGCTGTGCCAGTGTCTGCTCTGACACAGTTAGGTGACATGGCCCGTGCCCCCATGAAATGGCGGCTGCCTGACCTGTGAGGAGGGACAAGTGGATATGAGGTAATTCCGCTGGTGTTGTGCGCTGTCACGGTAGGCGGTCGACGACCGCCGCACAACTTCACATTGGTTATCATTGGGCCCTATGGGTTCTAGGAGGCAATGGCGATGTACGCCGGCTGTGACGGTACGCATCACCGCGGGCATGACCGCCATTTTCTATCTGTTCACTCACTTGCTACCTGACCTTCAAATGGAGAGGACCTATACTGCAAGTGCTGCTGTGACCTGTGTCTGGAAGCGACAATGGCTCATGTGTCTGGGGAAAGGGCCCCTCCTTCACTGTGGAGGAGTTGGAGAAAATGGTGGATGGGGTCCTACACCAGTACACGTTACTCTATGGTCCTCCACACAAACAGGTGAGTACACTGTGAGCGTGATGCGTGGGCCATGAATGTATGTAGTGCTCTGTGTGTAAGCCACATGTAGGTGGGGGGCAGAGGCGTCCTGGCCAGAGTGCTGCATGTAAGGTGGTCAATGTATGTGCGTCAGGGGATGGGAGGGATCTGGTGGGCCATGAGTGTGACGGTCCGGACGGTTGACTAAATCACTTTTCTGATGTCATTTCCATGCAGGTCAGCGCCCCCCAGAAAAAGGGTATTTGCCATGCAATCTCCAAGGAGGTGCGGACCCTGGGGGTCTTTGACAGGTGGAGCACCCACTGCCGCAAAAGGTGGGAGGACCTTGGCCGCTGGCAAAGAAGACAGCTGAGGCCCAGCTGGGGCTGGCCTCCCAACAAGGAAGGGGTGCCTGTTGCACCATGACCCCCCTGATGTTCTGCATCCTGGAGGTGGCCTATCTGGAGTTGGATGGCCGCTTGAAGGCATCACAGCAGCCACAAGGGGTGAGTACAGATTCTATTCCGAGTCCTGACTTTGCGCACGTTAAGAGTTACCTGGGGGGGATGTGGACAATGGGTGCCCCTAGGCCAGGGAGAAGATGGCAGTGTACGTCACTTGTTGGGCAGGCTCTGAAGTACTCCTACCCCAGTAGTGTTAGTGGGCATCTACTACTGGGCAGGGTCCTGTGTGCAGCTAATGGCGGTAGGCATTGTACCACATGGGCTGGTGACTATCTTATTAACTGGTAGTGCATGGCCTAGTGGATAGGGCTGCTCCCTGTGTGTTGTGTACGCCAACGGTAGTGTTGTTGCTAGCATTGACCAAGTGTATCCTCTGTCTCTCCCCCCCATTTTAGTTTTGTCACCCTGTCCTTGTGTGCATTAGCATCATAGGAGCAGAGACAGCAGCAATGGAGGGAGCTGCATCCCACGTAGGCCTGGAGGCCGAATCCACTGACGGTGGGGGCACTAGTGGGACGAAGGGTGAGGGGAACACCACGACAGGAACAGGAGGGGAGACCACAGACAGCGACTCATCCTCCAATGGAAGCTCCCTGGTGGTAGTGGACACCTCTGTGCCCACCCCAATAACAGGTACAGCCACCACCCCTCCTACCAGCACATCCCTCCCAGCAGCCCCTCCGCATGTTTCCTGTGCCTGCTCACCCAGGAGGGTGGGCATCTCCTTCACCCCATGCACCTCAGGCACTGCCCCAGTCAGCCCTGCTGCCCTCAGTGAGGAGGCTATTGACCTCCTGAGATCCCTTACTGTTGGGAAGTCAACCATGCTGAATGCCATCCACGGTGTCGAGAGGCATTTGTTACAAACAAATGCATACCTGGAGGGCTTTCACTCTGGCGTGGCGGCCCAACAGAGAGCATTTCAGGCTCTGGCCTAAGCACTGATGGCAGCCCTTGTACCTGTCTCTAGCCTCCCCCCTTCAAATTCTTCCACCCAGACCCAATCCCCTCAACCCCAGCCTATCCCAAGCACACCTTCATACCAGCATTCACCCAAATCAACACCCAGAAGTGGCTCAGGGAAACACAAGCACCACACTTCATCTCACAGGCACTCACACAAGGACCATCCCCATGCAGACACAACAAAATCCATTGCCTCCACTGTGTCCCCTTCTCCTCATTGTCCACCTCCCTCCTAGTAGCGTCTCCACTCACACCTGCATGCACTTCATCCTCATCTACTACCTCCAGCACGCCCATAACAACACAACCCTCACGAGCAGTCACCACCCATACATCCATGCACATGTTCCCTGTGTCCTCTTCCACTGTGTCTGTGACCACTCCTCCCAAAGTACACAAATGCAAGCACCCACCCACCCAACAGGAATCCACCTCACAACAGCATCCAGCCCATGCACCTGAACCCAAACTCAGCAGACAGACAGCTCCTACAACCTCCTCTTCTTCCACCCCCAAACCCTCTCGCTCTTCCCGCCCCAGTGTCTCTAAGATGATTTTCCTGGCAAACATTGACCTCTTCCCTACCCCTCCTTCCCCCGTCCTTCCCCTCGGGCCAGGGTGTCCAGAACCTAGGCCAGCACCTCAGCCACCAAGTCAACATCCATTGGGGTACCTGCAACTCACAGAGGCTCAAAGGGGGTACCCATCAGCCCAGCCAGTGTGCCACCAACCCCTGCAAAGGACAAAACCATTCCGCCACCTGCCAAGGTGAAGAAAGGGACAGCATGCAGCAAGGGCAAGGAGCACGAACCACCCAGCAATGCCTTCTCAAAAACTCCAACTGCCAGACCCAAGGTCACACCACCTTCTGCCAAGGTGAGGAAGGGGCAGAAAACATCAGGCAAGGCACTTCAGCCGTCAGAGGCTGCAGGTGAAGGCCTGGTGGCTACCAGCACAACCGCCAGCCCAGCCACCTGCACCGGGGCCAGCACCGCCAGCAGCCCGCCGCAAGCACCGCCACCTGCACCCCCACCTGCACCGCCGCTAGCACCACTACTGTCAGCAGCAGCAGCCCCAGTGGGCAGCCGTCTGAGGCTGCAGGAGAAGGGCTGGAGCCTCCGTCCACCAATGGCAGCACCGGCACCTGCACCACAGCCAGGACCGCCACCTGCACCGCCACAAGCACCGGACCAAGCAGTGGGCAAACCACCCACTTGAGAGACTTGAGAGACTGTGGCTTTGCACACCCCAGGACCAGGCAATGCGCAAACCACCCACTTGAGAGACTGTGGCTTTGTACTCCCCAGGACCAAGCAGTGGGCAGAGCAGTCATTGAGAGACTGTGGCTTTGCACTCCCCAGGACCAAGCAGTGGGCATGGAGCCCCCTCCAGGAGCAGTGGCGTTATTCCATCTTCGGGCTGAGGTGCACCCCCTTTCTCCATCCCCCTGAGGTGCCTGTGTGTTTTCAACCTGATCCCCCTGCAGTGTTCTCTCCATATTGAGGCAGGAGTCAAGTGTGCGCTTGGCCCATAATTTTTGGCCCAGTGACCCAGGGACATTTTGAATGGACAATGTACCACCTTATGTACATATTGTATATTTTTGTAAATACTGTTTTTCTATTCATTATGTATATTTGCCTATTTCTAAAATATCACTGATTTAACTCAATTCCTTTGGTCCTTGCATTCTTCCACGGGGTTACGGGGTGTAAATGTAATGTTGATACATGTGTTTGTGTGTATGGTGTTGTGGGTGAGGGTGGGGGTGGCGTGTTTCGTGTTGTGTATGTGTGTCACTCTCTTTTTTCCTCCCCCCTCTCCTGTGTACTAGGTGCAGTACTCACCGTGGTCGTCGCCACGGCCTTTCGTATTCCTGGTAGATGAGGAGGTTGACCAGCATGGGCAGGACCTGTAACTTCGGATCCATGGCGTCCTGGTTCTTCGTTGAGTGTCGAGAGGTGAGTGGTTTCCCTTCCAAGTCCTGTTTCTGCCGTGCTTTTGATGACGTTGGTACCACCCCGGAAAAGCTGGTGGATAGGCGGGTTGTGATGGGGTGGGCGGTACATTGTCTTCCGCCTGTCTATTGGTGGTGACAGCCGCGGTGTTTGGTGCTACCGCCGTGGCGGTCGGAGTGCTAAAAGCGTCTCTCTGTGTTGGCGGTTTCCGCTGTGGTCGTGATCCCATTTTTTTTACCGCCGGCCTGTTGGCAGTATTACCGCCGCTTTAACGCGACCACCAGGGTTGTAATGAGGGCCATAGTGTCCCTGCTGCCTCCAGCTTCTCCTTCACACACTTTCTTTTCCAGTTCTCATTGCTTCTGCTCATTGCACTTGACTCTGTGCATCTCCCTATTCCCAGCCCATGTCTATTGCAGCTCCCACCCCTTCATTGGCTCCCCAGTATAGACTGCTTCTGACACCTCTATTTCTTTTCTCTTGTCTATCAAGGGGCCCCGATCTTTTCACCTTCCATCTGTTGCACCCTGAAGACTATTTCTTCTGTCCATTCATTTTCTCCATTCTGTCCTGGTGTTCCTACCTTCCCTTTAGACTGCAGTGTATTCGCAAATTAGAGGCCATATCTCTTGCTGTCTACGTGATCCATTGTTCATTGCCTCTGCATGTGCACTTTATCTAGTTTTCTTCTTCCTCCACCACCCTCTTTTGCAGCTCTCACCCCCTTCATCATATCAATGGTTGTTCCGCTACTCTAATCTTCCCTTGTTTCCCCTATACCCTGCTACATATTAATTCCACCACTCTGCTGTGCATACACATGTCCCACTGCTCATTGTTCCTTCCCCGCTCTTCTGCCCGCAAAGTATCCCATTACTGAATTTCTACCATTTGTTATGGCCTGTGTTTTTTTCTTGTTGTTTCTGCCCTCCCTTTTGTACCATGTGTGTACAACTACTTCCACCCCTCTTGCTTGCATTGTCTCAGCCTTTTTGCTTCATTCTTCCCTTTTTCCCTCAGTCAGCTGCATTGTTGATTGCTTGAGACAAACTATCTTCCTCCAGCGTCCCACAACACTCACATCATCTCTTCCCCTCCATCTTGATGACAGCCTGTTCTAGTGCTCATGCCCTTCCTCCTTGCCTGTGATGTGAACTGAAGCCTTTTCACTGGAGTATCACTATTAAGACTCCTTTACAAATCACAATTGTGAAATTATCCATTCATATTTGACATTATACTTACTTTGTGCCTTAACCTTAGTAATGTGTGTGACACATTTAAACACAATAATGAAACATAATCATTGTAGAAGTTAGGGATTTATACAGAAATGCCCTAATGTTTGGATAAACATGTAATCATGACATTTCTTATTCAAGTTTTACATTTATGTTGAAATTTACATTGTTGTGAGGGCATAAACGTGTATTTGAATTCATGCATTTTAGTTGAGGCCTACAATGTAGCTAAACCAGAGTGTTCCTTTTTTCCTTTTGCAGGAGCATTGTCATGATTCTTGTTAGCTAGAGAAAGGAGCATTGTTTGTATTAGACTGCTGATAATGAGGCCTGAAGAGGACTTGGCAAGGAGTCTGGTGACTGAACGGACAGAAGAAACCTCCTGTTCATCATGTACCAGGATCGCCAGATGTTCAAGGTTGCAGTTACTGTCTCAGGTTTGATACAATGGGAAACCTAAGGGATGTTGCAAATGCTTCTTTTGAGAAATGAACTCTTCTTGGTAGTCTGTGAAAAGATACAAATGTTGCTGATTCCCTTTAGACTTTGAGGGGTACAGACCTCTCAGCTTTCCTTTATGCTTGCGGGTGTGAAGCTTTATGCTGGGCATTTATTTTATTTTCCTAGACTTCTACAGAGGTCTACATTACGGTGACACCTTCTTTGCTCCCTGATTAGAAACTTTATTTCGATGATTTTATGATTAACTTATGTTTACAAGAGAGAAAGGAAGTTTCTTTATGGAACACCTATTTGCTATAATTTGTTTCTTTATTGTGGTGCCTGTTACTATTCGGTACCTTGTTTTATTGCAATTATCCCAATTGAGATATTTCAGCTTACTAACTATACTGCTGCATCTTTCAAACTTATTCTTGTTATGCCTATACACTGGATTGATTAATAACCTGAAATAAACCCCTGTTAATGACATTTGGTAACTACTGGTCCTTAATATGGAGTGACATTGGGTTCACAAGTCTGAGATATATTGTTAATGTCTACACTCTTACAGTGCTTCAAGTCAACCAATAAAGGTCTAAATGACCAATGGAGAACAATTCTTTAATGCTTTTAGAAAGACATCGAGGCATTCATCCCTGTGCGCTCTGAGGTGGTATGATAGCTTCTCAAAGGTTTGGTTACTGAAGCAAAAAGAGTAGAATACCCTGGCTGGAGCCCCGAACTTGCCCAAGCCCAGGCCTGTCCCTTAATGCCCATGTCTCAGTTCGGAGGATCAGCGGCATCCCAGTGGTTTGGAAAACAGTTGGAGCAGCGGAGTGAGTATTAATAGGGTTGAGCGTTGTAATTGTGTGTGTCAAGCTTGCTGTATTTTGTTGAAGTTGTTTGATGACATGCAGTGATGTTTTAGTTCTTGTACGGATTTGGATGAGCAATGCTAAGAAGCTGATGTGACTATTGGGCTGGACGTAGCCTAGGATCCTGGGATAAGTAATATAAGTGTAGAAAATACACTGTGTTGCAATTTGTCTGCTAGATTTTGCTGGTGTTAGTTGTGAGGTGTCATCGGCTGCACAAATGAGATAGGGACATACAACTTTGTCTGAAAGTGAGCTGTGATCAGTGTGGTGGATCCTGTCATGCAAAGATGAAAATCACATTAATCACGGTCATTTCTCACTGGTCGAGGGTTCACTCGTGTATGTTCGAGTAAGGCGAAAAGTGTTTGCTCTGGGCTGTTTCTTGTGTGATTAAACACTTTCAATTCTTTAGTGGAGCAATCAAAAGTTATTTGTTGAAAATCTCTTAGCGTTTGTTTTGATTGTTTTGCATTGGGAAGAGTACGCTTGTGAAAATTGTAAGTGAGAGTGACCCACTGTAAGGAGTGAGAAGAACGCCATAGAGTGCCACACTTGGATTGGATGGTTGGCATTAGTGCTGTGCTGTTATTGGTTTGTTATGTCACAGGGCGCCACACTGAGATTGGTCGTTAACATCGAACAAACTTTATGGTTACAGAAATGATTTCCTGGAATTGAACGAAGTGCTACTTCTGACTGTTCATATTACTGTTAAAAAATGTAGTTTTTCAAGCCTATACGAGTTGTGATTAGGGGAGATGTGATACTCCCTGTTCAATGAGGATAAGAGTCGCTGGCAAAAGACACTGCACTTCATTTTATGGCATAAACGTGGGGCTATCTACGTGCATTTGGCTGAATCAGTACCATAAAATCACTGAAAGTGAAGGTGCTCTGATATTTCCTCCCTATGGCACATTTAATGTGAGAATCATTGAAAATCTGAGAAGGGCACTGTAGGAAGAGAAGCCACCTCCGAGATCCGCACAGTATGAGGCACTTAATGTTTGAGAGGATGTAGACACATTTTCCGGGGTGACGCAGGAAGGCACTTGTGCAGCCGGAGCCTCTAACATAAAAAGTGTGTGTTTTTATATTTATTACTTCCTTTGTGCAGCAGTTTTAAAGGCACTGCAAACTAACAACTCTGGTTATTGATGTATCTGCTGGAGAGGGATGGGAGTTTTGCCTAGTGGCAGTTTTATAGACAAGATGGTTAATATGTCTGCTGCAAAGAACAGCATTTATTGTGCACAGCAAAGTGTGTTACTGCTTTTGTCAGAGAGATTCTTTTGTTACTGTGCAGTTCATAAGTTATAAGTTCATAAGTTGACTCTTGAAAGGGTACCCTCATTAAAAGCCTTCATCCGTCATCTATTTCCTTGGCGCTAATCGCTTGCGTCACCACAGGAACTTTAGAGACATTCTCACTTAGGCCCTGGGCACATGTACTGCACTTTACTAGCGACTTACAGGCAAATGAAATATGCCAGTTGGCGTAGGAACCAATGTTACCGTGTTTAGGGGAGAGAGCATATGCACTTTAGCACTGGTTAGCACTGGTAACACAGCAGACAGTGAAAAAGAAGAATATGGAGTAGTAAGGCATGCTGATGGCATTTTATTTTCAACACTCATTTGCCCATCGCATGTCCTGTTACTTTTCACCTCCTTCTTTATGCAAGTGTGTTCCGCAGGCCATTGTTTTAGTACTTCCTCCTTGCCACACTGTGTCACATTGCTCCAATGCTTACTCCTGGACACAGGCCCTCAATACAACCCTGGCGGTCGGTGTTAAAGTTGCGGTAATACCACCAACAGGCCGTGGTAAAAAGAATGGGATCACGACCAGGGCGGAAACCACCAACACAGAGAGCCACTTTAATATTCTGACCGTCACGGCGGTAGCAACAAACACTGCAGCGGTCACCGCCAACAGACAGGTGGAAGACAATGTACCACCCACCACATCACAATCCGCCTATCCGCCAGCTTTTCCGGGACGGTACCAACGCCATCAAAAGCACGGCGGAAACAGGACTTGGAAGGGAAACACTCACCTCTCGACACTCAACGAAGAACCAGGACAACATGGAGCACGAGTTACAGGTCCTGCCCATGCTGGTCTACCTCCTCATCTACCAGTAATACGAAAGGCAGAGGCGACGACCACGGTGAGTACTGCACCTAGTACACAGGGGAGGTGAGGGAGGAAAAAGAGAGTGACACACACACATGCAACACACAACACACCCACCCTCACCTACAACACCATACACACAAACACATGCATCAACATTACATTTACACCCCGTAACCCCCTGGAAGAACACAAGGACCACAGGAATTGAGTTAAATCAGTGATATTTTAGAAATAGGCAGATATACGTAATGAATAGAAAAACTGTATTTTCAAAAATATACAATATGTACATAAGGCGGTACATTGCCCATTCAAGATGTCCGTGGGCCACTGGGCCAAAAATCATAGGCCAAGCCCACACTTGACTCCTGCCTCAATACGGAGAGAACACTGCAGGGGCCTCAGGTCAAAAACACACAGGCACCTCAAGGGAATGGGGAAGGGGGAGGGACTTCAGCCAGAAGATGGAATAATGCCACTGCTCCTGGAGGGGGCTCCATGCCCACTACTTGGCCTTGGGGAGTGCAAAGCCACTGTCTCTCAAGGGGGTGGTTTCCCCACTGCTTGGTCCTGGGGAGTGCAAAGCCACAGTCTGTCGAGTGGGTGGTTTGCCCACTGCTTGGACCTGGGGAGTGCAAAGCCACAGTCTCTCAAGTGGGTGGTTTGCCCACTGCTTGGTCCTGGGGAGTGCAAAGCCACAGTCTCTCAAGTCTCTCAACTGGGTGGTCTGCCCATTCCCACTGCTTGGTCCTGGGAAGTGCAAGGACACAGTCTCTCTTGTGGATGGGTTCTCGACTGGTTCTGGAAGGGGCCTTGTGCCCATTGTGCTTCATCCTGCCAAGGATAGGGTGAGTGAATGCCTTTTTCCACTGATTCTGGAGGGGGCCTTGTGGCAGTTCACAGTTCCAAACCTGGGTGTCTGAGACACGAGAATTGCAGGGAACAGGTTGCATGATAGTCCATGGTGGCAGGGCTAGACTCCATCCTGCGGCGGCTAAGGCTGCAAACTGGTGGTAGTGCTGGAGGGGGTGCTGCCAATAGTGGTGGGAGGCTCCAGCCCTTCCCCTTCAGCTTCGGACGGCTGCCCACTGGGGCTGCTGCTGCTGGTGGTGGTACTACTGTCAGCGGTGCAGGTGGAAGTGCTTGCGGATAGGGGCCTGCGGAGGTGCTAGCGGCAGTGCAGGTGCCGGTGCTGCCAGTGGTGGAGGGAGGCTCCAGCCCTTCTCCTGCAGCCTCGGACGGCTGCCCACTGGGAATGCTGCTGCTGACAGTAGTGGTGCTAGCGGCGGTGCAGGTGGCGGTGCTTGTGGCAGTGCTTGCGGTGGGGATGCTGGCGGTGCTGGCGGCGGTGCAGGTGGCGTGGCTGGTGGTTGTGCTGGTAGCCACCAGGCCTTCATCTGCAGCCTCCGAAGGCTGAAGTGCCTTGCCTGGTGTTTTCTGCCCCTTCCTCACCTTGGCAGATGGTGGTGTGACCTTGGGTCTGGCAGCTGGTGTTTTTGAGGAGGCCTTGCTTGGTGGTTTGTGCTCTTTGCCGTTGCTGCATGCTGTCCCCTTCTTCACCATGGCAGGTGGCGGAATGGTTTTGTCCTTTGCAGGGGTTGGTGGCACACTGGCTGGGCTGACGGGTGCCCCCTTTGAGCCTCTGTGAGTTGCAGGTACCACAATGGACGTCGACTTGATGGCTGAGTTGCTGGCCTGGGTTCTGGATACCCTGGCCTGAGGGGAAGGACGGGGGGAGGGGGAAGAGGTCAATGTTTGCCAGGAAAAACTTCTTAGAGCCACTGGGGTGGGAAGAGGGATGGGGTTTGGGAGTGGAGGTAGAGGGAGTGGTTGTAGGAGGTGTCTGTCTGCTGAGTTTGGGTGCAGGTGCAAGGGCTGGATGCTGTTGTGAGGTGGATGCCTGTTAGGTGGGTGGGTGCTTGCGAGGACACAGGGGACGTGTGCAAGGATGTGGGGGTGGTGACTGCTCGTGAGGAGTGGTTTGTGATGGGCATGCTGGTGATGGATGTTGGTGTCTGCATGGGGATGGTGCTTGTGTGAGTGCCTGTGAGGTGAAGTGTGGTGCTTGTGTTTGTCTGAGCCACTTCTGGGTGTTGATTTGGGTGAATGCTGGTCTCATGGTGTGCTTGGGATAGGCTGGGGCTGAGGGATTGGGTCTGGGTGGAGGAAGTTGTAGGGGGGAGGCTAGAGACCGGTACAAGGGCTGCCATCAGTGCTGTGGCCAGAGCCTGAAATGTTCTCTGTTGGGCCACCACGCCAGAGTGAATGCCCTCCAGGTATGCATTTTTTTGTTGCAAATGCCTCTCAACACCCTGAATGGCATTCAGTATCAATCAATCAATCAACCAAACAAATTTCTTATGCGCATTACTCACCCGGTGGGTTCTCAAGGCGGGGGGTTACTGCTCAAAAAGCCATGTTTTGAGGTGCTTTCTGAAGGTTATGATGTCCTGGGTCTTGCGTAGGTTGGTGGGGAGGGAGTGCCATGTTTTGGCACCGAGGTGGGAGAAGGATCTGCCACCGAGGTGGTGCGTTGGATGTGTGGGACTGTAGCGAGGGCGAGGTCAGCGGAGCGGATCTGTCGAGTTGGTTTGGGGAAGTTGATTCGTTCATTGAGGTAGGCTGGTCCAGTGTCGTGGAGGGCTTAGTGAGCGTGGACCAGGATTTTGAAGATGATCCTTTTGTTGATGGGCAGCCAGTGTAGGAATATGAGGTGTGCGGAGATGTGTTCGTGGAGGGGGAGGTTGAGGATGAGACATGTGGCTGCGTTCTGGATTGGCTGGAGTTTTCTCTGAAGCTTGGCTGTGGTCCCTGCGGAGAGGGCGTTGCCGTAGTCTGCTCTGCTGCTTATGAGGGCGTGAGTGACAGTTCTTCTTGTTTCTAAAGGAATCCATTTAAAAGTCTTGCGTAGCATGCGAAGGGTGTTGAAGCAGGAGGATGATATGGCGTTGATTTGCTGAGTCATGGAGAGAGATGAGTCCAGTATGATGCCAAGATTGCGTGCGTGGGTGGTGGGTGTTGGGGATGGTCCAAGGGTGGTGGGCCACCAAGAGTTGTTCCATGCTGTCTTTTGTTGGGGTTGAAGATGATTATCTTGTTTTTTTCTGAGTTCAATTTGAGGTGGCATGTTATCATCCAGTTGACGATGGCGAGGAGTCCCGCGTGTAGGTTATTCTTGGCAGTAGATGGGTTCCTCGTGAGGGAGATGATGAGCTGGATGTCGTCAGCGTATGAAATGATGGTGAGGCCGTGGGGGAGGATGATGTTGGCGAGAGGAGCCATGTAGATATTGAAAAGGTTGGGGCTGAGGGAGGATCCTTGCGGGACCCCACAGAGGGTCTTGGCAGCTGAAGCCCAGAAAGGAGGGAGGCAAACTCTTTGGGTTCTTTCGGAGAGGAAGGAGGTGAGCCAGTCCAGGGCTTTGTGGCGAATTCCGGTGTCGAAGAGGCGTGTGCGAAGGGTTTGGTGGCATACGGTGTCAAAAGCTGAAGAGAGGTCTTGGAGGATGAGGGCGACGGTCTCGCCCTTGTCCAATCTGGTCCTGCTGTTGTCTGTACAGGCAATGAGGGCAGTCTCGGTGCTGTGGTTTTTGCGGAATCCAGACTGGGAGACGTTGAGTATGTTGTTGTCTTCTAGGAGGACAGTTGTATGTTTACTATCTTTTCTATGACCTTTGTGGGGAATGGGAGTAGAGAGATAGGTCGGTAATTTGTGAGGTCTTCAGGGTCTGCTTTGGGTTTTTTGAGAAGAGCATTGACTTTGGCGTGTTTCCAAATGTCTGTGAAGTTTGCGGTCTCAAAGGAACTGTTGATGATGGCCCGGAGCTGGGGAGCGATGTTTTGGCTGGCCTTGTTGAAGATGTGGTGGGGGCAAGTGTCTGTTGGGGAGCCTGAGTGGATTGAGCACATGGGTTTGCTGGTTTCTTCGTTGTTGGAGGGGGTCCAGGTGTTCAGTAGGATGGTGCGGCAGAGTGTTGTGCTGTTGGTTGTGTCAGTGGTGGTGATGGTGGGTGATGACGATGTGAAGCTGTCACGTATGTCTGCGATCTTGCGGTGGAAGTAGTTGGAGAGGGAGTTGCAGAGGTCTTGCGAGTGTGGAGGATCGATGGTGCAGGATTTGTGCTTGGTGAGTTCCTTAATGATGGCAAAAAGTTGCTTGTTGTTGTGTGTGTTGTTGTCTATGCGTTCTTTGTTGAAGGATCGTTTGGATGTCTGGATGAGTTGGTGATGTTTGCGCATGGCTGATTTGAGGGCGGAGAAGTTGTTCATTGAGGGTTATTGGCACCAGGCTTTCTACAGTTTTCGGCATTCTCGTTGGGAAGACTGAAGTTCTGTGGTGAACCAGGGGGCGGTCTTGATGGTGCTGGTGTTGTTGTTTATTTTGAATGGGGCGAAGGAGTCTGCGTATATTTCTAGATATCGTGTGAGGTTGAGGGCGGCAGCGTTGGGGTCGTTGGTGCTGTGAGGTGGGGCTTGTACAAGGTTGGGGATTAGTTGTTCTTTGGAGATTTTGTTCCATTTGCAGTAGGGAGTGGGATGTTGTTGGTGGTGGGTGGAGGGTTTCAGGAAGGAGAAATGGATGCAGTGGTGATCAGTCCAGTGGAGTTCGGTGGTGTGAGTGAAGGCGGTGTGGCTGCTGGAGGTGAAGATGGCGTCTAGCATGTGTCCAGCTGCGGGTGAGTGAGGTGACCAGTTGCTTGAGGCCGAAGTTTGTGAGGTTGTCCAGCAGGAACGTGGAGTTGCAGTTGTGGCTGCTTTCCAGGTGAAAGTTAAGGTCACCAAGGAGTGGGTATTCTGTGGAGGTGAGGTTGTGGGAGCTGATACTGTGGGCGGTGGTGTCACAGAATGGAGGGCGGGGTCCTGGTGGTCTATAGATGAGGGTTTCCCTTAGGGTGGTGTTGGCGTCGATGTGTACTTGAAAGTGTAGGTGCTCTGCGTTGTCTAGGGTATTGTTGGTATTGGTGGAAATCTTGATGGAGTTTCTGTGTATTATGGCGATTCCTCCTCCTGGTTTGTTGGTGCAGTCTCTACGGGTGATTTTGTATCCTTCTGGGATGGCTATGGCGATGTCGGGTTCTGATGAGGAGTTCATCCATGTTT